>NC_057825.1:10391036-11137286 GCF_910594005.1 Cervus elaphus | reverse complement strand
GAGAAGCCATGGCTAGGGCCAGAGTCACAACTGGGCTTCTGTACAAATTAGAACCATGTCTATGAAGTAACTAATATTAACTGGATTAACTCACTTCCAACTGGAATTTAGTCTTTGTTGTCATAGGACTATATCAAGAGTTGCTGTTAACAATAGATAAAGCATATCCATATACCACAACAGCACAATGTTATTTCCACAGAATCTGAGGCTCCTGCTATCCAAATCCCAATCAAGAAATTACCATTCTAGTTTCTTAATACTTAACAGAACTTGGATTTCCAAACAGATTTTTTTTCCCCCACCAGCAAGGACCCAATATCAGGTGGTCTTTTGCTTTTTCTTTGTTCACTGAATATCAAAGGCAAGTGGAAAAGAGATCTGGCAAATGTACTTAGAACAAATTTGACAGTTAAATCAAAAAATAGGTTCCCAATCTGTCATCTGTTACTGTGATCTAGATTTTGTTAGAAGTACCTCCATTTGGCTTTCTAATAGCATTACATTTTGTCAGGCTCACTTCTCTGTATAATCCTGTATTACTGGAACAGGCAGTCTCTTTTGCTTGGCCACTTAAAGGCTTCTAGGTATATAGTTCATTCTTTCAAAGGCTATCTGTTGAATGCTTAGTACATGGTAAGCCTCATTCTAGGCACTGAATATACATAAAATAGCAAACAAAACAAAAATCCTATTCTTCAGCATCATAGTCACAAAGGCTTGAATCCAGTCTCAGCTTAAGCACTCACCGACTGAGTGACCCTAGACAAATCTGCTTCTGGGCGGGGGGGGGGGGGGGGGGGGGGGGGGGTCGCGGCGGCAGAGGTGAGGGTGGCAGGAATACTACTACTTTAAAGAACTGCTGTGAAAAATAATTGTCAGTGCCTAGCATAGTGCCTAGAATACCACAGATGCTTGACAAACATAGCTCAAGTTTTACAAATAGAAGATATTACTATTATTCATCCTGCTTTCATATCCATGCATCTGAGAATCACTCTAGTTTTTTTTATAAAAGGTTTCAATGGCATATGTGTACCTAAAATACATATTTCAGGTGTTAAGAGATAAGCAGAATAAGAGTCATTAATGGATGAACTGCTATTTCTGGTTATTAAACAGTTTCTGGTTGCATATGCTAAACACAAGATAGCAAGAATATATGAGAAAAAAAAATACTTTGAAGTTATGATTTTAATGGTGAAATGGATCCTTGCATTCACACAGATTTCAAAGGGTAGGACATTTTATTTCTAGTAGTACACTATTTCAGTCAATTTAATCAGAAATTGTACAGATGAAACATAACTAAAAGATCTGGATTCTCAAGTCTACCACAGACATCAAGCAGGACAAAGAAAGTATATCTTTTCCTCTAAAGATCATTATAGATAAGCCTCATTGAGAAAGGAATGTCTCTGAAAGAAAATTCCTGGTCAACTATAGTGATATAGTTTATAAAATAACTTATTTTTTCATCTTTATGTAGTAAAATTCCTTCTAGTGTTATTTGTAGTTATCTATGAGTGATTTTTAAAATACTGTTAATTTTTCTGTCACTATATTTGTAACACCTTATCTATTCATAAAATTTGGCTAATAAAAAAATAAAGAAAATCTGTCACCTATAATCTCACTTACAGAGAAAATTCTTAATAATATCTTGGTATAGTTCACATACAGTGGAATCAATTCTTTATATACAATTTTATATTCTAATTTGTTCACTTATAAACATTTCTTAAAGTCTGTAAAAATGACTTTTAAAAAAAGATATCCAGGTGGTTTCCAGTTGTTTTCTATTATAAATAACACTGTAGTGAACATATTGATACAAAAATCACTATCTACCTTTCTGATAACTTTTTTAGTTCAATTTACATTACTACTAACAGACACTAAGAGCCCAAGTCTCACCCTAACCACTGAGGATGTGCTATACATAATGAACTGGTACCCAAATATAATAAGGTTTCCATTTCTTCAATAATGAAATCAGAAGAGTTTTAAAGGAAAACTCAAAGTGAAATAAGGACAAAAAAATAGAAGAATCTCTCTAGTAAGATAAATTATACATACCTATAAATGTTAGGCAATTGATAGAAATCTTGAAAACCTTCCAATAAGATACAGGGAAGCTAAACATTAGACCCCCAAAATTTCAGAAGTAAACACAAATCAAATCAAAACAAAATACTCTAGAGGATGTGTTCATTACTTGGAAACAATGACATGAATCAAGAATCAGTTCCCACCTTTGGGAGAAAAATGACATGGAAAACTGTAATGATAATTTAGGATGCACAAAAATCAGTATTTTCAAATCTGAATTAGTTTCAAATTTTAGGAGGAAGCAAAGAGTATTAAACATGGATATAAATTTTTGGTTTCCCAAATGCAATAAAAAAAAATACTATAAATTCTTACCAGAGCAAGAAAATAACCAAGAATAACACTTATTTAATAAAGCTTTATTGAGTGACACCTTTGTTTCAGGTATATGTATAAGAAGAGAAGAGATCTGAAGTCCTTAAGACAAGTTCTTTCCTGAAAACACTAGCCTTCAGTATGCTTCCCAGTCTGGCCCTCTTATATCATGTAACATTTGCCCTGCCTAATTATTGAAATATTAAATGCTTCATACCATGGCTCAAAAAAAAAGGAAAACCTTTCAGGACGCACACTGTACTGAATGATCAACTTAAAAATCAAAATTTCTTTAGGGAAAAAAAAAAGCCCAAACCCAATCCAATGTAACTGACTAGATCCTACTTGCATGACCACTTACCAGCATACAATAATCTTGGTCCAAGTGCCCACAGTCAAGAGGGAGTCAAGTAATGACAGGAAGGAAAAACTCTCACTTTCCACAGACTAACAAAAGTACTACCACTTTTCATTTCTTCATAATGTCCCCTGTAAATGCTTATTTTCAATCTGACAAGAGGGATTTCTCCTTAAGAGAAAATGATGGTCCAGGTTTCCTGCAGATACTTTAGAGTATGTGTGTATAATAGAAGAGAAATTGTCACAGTAACTGCCTGCTCCAAAAATGAAAGCTGATCAGCTCCATGGAAAAGGACAGATTTCTGGTAAAGTTTTGCATCTGTTAGGACTCTGTTATCTATATATAACTAACACGTTTCAAAAACATCCTTCCCAAATAATAACAAATAATTATTAAAGGTCTACTACGCATCATTGGAAAGACCCTGATGTTGGGAAAGATTGAAGGCAGGAGGAGAAGGGACAACAGAGGATGAGATGGTTAGATGGCATCACCGACTCAATGGACATGAGTTTGGGTAAACTCCAGGAGTTGGTGATGGACAGGGAGGCCTGGCGTGCTGCAGTCCGTGGGGTCACAAAGTCAGACACAACTGAGCGGCTGAACTGGACTGAACACATCAGAACCTGTGTAGTGTTTTTCTAAACATGCCATTTAATAATCAAAACCACCTCAAGAATCTAGTACTGTTATTAGCACCTATTTTATTGATAAGGATATTGAACCTTGGAAAGCTTGTCCATTGTCAAAACTGCTAGGAAGAACAGAGTCCAGATGAGTGGTTCCTGGGAAATTGTTCAGTTCCCTACAGCAGTTTGATTTTCTATGGTTTGCTGACACATTTACCTCCCTTTAAAATTTTTCCTATCAAAAACTGGGCAAATTTTTGTCTGCTTCTAACTTTGAAAAGAACTAGCTTCCAGGATCACAAGAATATGGGACAGTACATTGCAACTTTACATATGATGAAAATAGATTCCTGAATGTCAGCAAGTATATAGTCTAAATTATGCATGGAACTTTTAAAATAGCTAGATATCATTTATTTAATAGGTTTCAAGTCTCCAGAAAAAATAGAAAGAACTATATGATTTCTCAAAAACTTACTTAAGTATAAATAATATAGTCTAATTCGGGGAAATCCATTGTTTTCAAAAATAGACTAGTGTCCACTGTACCAATGCTCTATGCTTATATTTTAATGTTGTTTGAAGTGAAGTGAAGTTGCTCACTCGTGTCCGACTCTTTGCGACCCCATGGACTGTGGCCTACCAGGCTCCTTAAATGGATATGTAATATCTTAAAAGAACAGCATTTCTGGATTATATGTGAATGTGAAAGCCTATTGTAAATACTAAAGCAAAATTATCATTATTTTAAGGCACTTTAGCTTTAAATTTTTTTTTTTTTAGTTCTACCACTTTATTGCTACCAACCCATCTCCCTCCACCCTCGCGCACACACGCTCAGTCATGTAATCCTATGGACTTCAGCCCGCCAGGCTCCACTGTCCATGGACTTTTCCAGGCAAGAATACTGGAGTGGGTTGCCATTTCCTTCTCCAGGTACTTCGGCCTCAATAGTTCCTAGAAATTCACATTTATTTTTTGATAACAGATAACGTGGCATCTGGTCCCATCACTTCATGGGAAATAGATGGGAGACAGTGGAAACAGTGTCAGACTTTATTTTTTTGGGCCCCAAAATCACTGCAGATGGTGACTGCAGCCATGAAATTAAAAGACGCTTACTCCTTGGAAGGAAAGCTATGACCAACCTAGATAGCATATTAAAAAGCAGAGACATTACTTTGTCAACAAAGGTCCATCTGGTCAAGGCTATGGTTTTTCCAGTGGTCATGTATGGATGTGAGGGTTGGACTGTGAGGAAAGCTGAGTGCCAAAAAATTGATGCTTTTGAACTATGGTGTTGGAGAAGACTCTTGAGAGTCCCTTAGACTGCAAGGAGATCTAACCAGTCCATCCTAAAGGAGATCACTCCTGGGTGTTCACTGGAAGGACTGATGCTGAAGCTGAAAATCCAGTACTTTGGCCACCTCATGCGAAGAGTTGACTCATTGGAAAAGACCCTGATGCTGGGAGGGGTTGGGGGCAGGAGGAGAAGGGGACGACAGAGGATGAGATGGCTGGATAGCATCACCAACTTGATGGACCTGAGTTTGAGTAAACTCCGGGAGTTCGTGATGGACAGGGAGGCCTGGCTTGCTGTGATTCATTGGGTTGCAAAGAGTCGGACACGACTGAGCGACTGAACTGAACTGAACAGATAACTAGAATTCACCCAAACAGATTCTTAATTTTGGGCAGGTAGCAAAATATAGAGAAAAAAAGCACAGACAGTATGCTGCTACTGCTGAGTTGCTTCAGTCGTGTCCAACTCTGTGCGACCCCAGAGACAGCAGCCCATCAGGCTCCGCCATCCCTGGGATTTTCCAGGCAAGAGTACTGGAGTGGGTTGCCAATGCCTTCTCTGACAGACAGTATGACAACATGCCAAACCATCCCCAAGAAAAAGAAATGCAAAAAGGCAAAATGGTTGTCTGAGAGGGCCTTACAAATAGCTGAGAAGAGAGGTGAAAAGCAAAGGAGAAATGGAACGATATATCCAGCTGAATGCAGAGTTCCAAAGAATAGCAAGAAGAGATAAGAAAGCCTTCCTAAGTGATCCATGCAAAGAAATAGAGGAAAACAACAGACTGAAAAGACTAGAAATCTCTTCAAGAAGATTAGAGTTATCAAGAAAACATTTCATGCAATGAAGGGCACAATAAAGGACAGAAACGGTATGGACCTAACAGAAGCAGAAGGTATTAAGGAGAGGTGGCAAGAATACACAGAAGAACTAGACAAAAAAGTTCTTAATGACCCAGATAACCACAATGATTTGATCACTCACCTAAAGCCAGACATCCTGGAGTGTGAAGTCAAGTGGGCCTTGGGGAGCATCACAAGGAACAAAGCTAGTGGACATGACAGAATTCCAGCTGAGCTACTTCAAATTCTAAGAGGATGCTGTTAAAATGCTGCACTCAATATAGCAGCAAATTTGGAAAATTCATCAGTGGCCACAGGACTGGAAAAGGTCAGTTTTCATTCCAATCCCAAAGAAGGGCAATGCCAAAGAATGGTCAAACTACTGCACAATTGCACTCACTTCACATGCAAGCAAAGTAATGCTCAAAATTCTCCAAGCTAGGATTCAACAGTATGTGAACCAAGAATTTACAGATGTTCAAGCTGGATTTAGAAAAGGCAGAGGAACCAGATCAAAGTGCCAACATCTGCTGGATCATCAAAAAAGAGAATTCCAGAAAAACATCTACTTCTGCTTCATTAACTACACTAAAGCCTTTGACTGTGTGGATCACAACAAACTATGGGAAATTTTTAAATGAGGTGGGAATACTAGATCACCTTACCTTTCTCCTGAGAAATCTGTATGCAGGTCAAGAAGCAACAGTTAGAACTGGACATGGAAGAACAGACTGGTTCCAAATCGGGAAAGGAGTACATCAAGGCTATATATTGTCACCCTGCGTATTTAACTTATATGCAGAGTACATCATGAGAAATGCCAGGCTGGATGAAGCACAAGCTGGAATCAAGACTGCCGGGAGAAATATTACCTCAGATATGCAGATGACACCACCCTTAGAGCAGAAAGCAAAGAGGAACTAAAGAGCCTCTTGATGAAAGTGAAAGAGGAGAGTGAAAAAGATGGCTTAAAACTCAACATTCAAGAAATGAAGACCATGGCATCCGATCCCATCATGTCATGACAAGCAGGTGGGGAAGCAATGGAAACAGTGACAGACTTTATTTTCTTGGGCTCCAAAATCACTGCCACAGGTGACTGCAGCTATGAAATTAAAAGACATTTGCTCCTTAGAAGAAAAGCTATGATAAACCTACACAGCATATTTAAAAATCAGACACATTACTTTGCTGACAAAGATCCATATAGTCAAAGCTATGGTTTTTCCAGTAGTCATGTATGGATGTGAGAGCTGAACCATAAAGAAAGCTTAGCACCAAAGAACAGATGCTTTTGAACTGTGGTGCTGGAGAAGACTCTTTTGAGAATCCCTTAGACTGCAAGGACATCAAACCAGTCAATCCTAAAGGAAACCAGTCCTGAATATTCATTGCAAGGACTAATGCTGAAGCTGAAGCTTCAATACTTTGGCCACCTGATGCGAAGAACTGTCTCACTGTAAAAGACACTGATGCTGGGAAAGATTGAAGGTGGGAGGAGAAGGGGACAACAGAGGATGAGATGATTGGATGGCATCACCGACTCAATGGACATGAGTTTGAGCAAGCTTCAGGAGTTGGTCATGACAGGGAAACCTGGTATGCTGCAGTTCATGGGGTCGCAAAGAGTTGGACACGACCGAGCGACTGAACTCAACTGAACTGATGACAACATGGGTTTAATTAAAGCTTTACTACTAAATTTCTAACTAACATTCTCTGAGCCTCAGTTGCCTCAGCTGTAACATGGAAAAATACCAAAGTTCTTCACACAGCTGTCCTAAATGACAAAGTGCCCAGTGCCCAACAGAGCAGTGTTCAATTATTAATAGTTCTCTTCCTTTAGGAAGTTTTTTTCTTTTAAAGAGCTAGACAAAAAAAAAAAAAAAAAGAGCCAGACAGAGTTCCAAGTTTGCTGGTGGATATGATCTAAACAAAAATAGAATTGCACTGCTCAAAATTTGTGGCTGGAAATCAACTGGCTTTCTTTAAAGTAAGTTTAGAGTTGGTCTTTTGTTATTCATTCAAATACTCTTATCAAACATTCAATAACAGTTCAATTTACTCATCCAAAGAGTCACTGAAAACTTACCCTATAGCAAGTTAAGCACAAAAACACCTTAATCTTGAGCAAAAGGAGCTCACAATCTAGTAGTAGAGACAAACCTTAAACAGATAACGTGGTATTCTAAGTGTTATATTAAAGGAATGTTCAGGATTATGGAAGCCCAAATTAAAAGCACTTCCTTAACCTGGTAAGGGAAAGACAAGTAGGAGGAATATCTGAGACGTGTCCTGAAAGATAAATGTAATTTGTAGAAAAATAGAGAAAGAGAAAAAGAAAAGGTGCTTTTCAGGCATAGGAAATAGTGGGAGCAAAAAGCACTGACATGAGAGACCAAGCTGTGTATTCAAGAAACCACATGTACAATGTTGGTGGAGCTCAAGAGGAATAGAGACAATTGATATGGTAAACAGAGGCTTCCTCTGTCAGGTTCAAATAGTGATGAAATTCATTCCAACCATATGTAGTAATTCACTAAACTTGTAAAAAAGGTGACTTCAGTTCAATTTTACAGCTTAATATGTTAACTGTCACTCAATCTGACTAGCTTTAAAATACACACACACACACACACACAATATATACATACACTTGGCTTTGTGGTGGGTACATGCACTCCACACACTTGTCATTTTCCATCTAGATCAGAAGACACTGCTTGAGAAACCAAACAAGTTATCTGAATTGGGTAATTACTGAAGCATATATAGTCATTCAAGATATACAGACTTCTCTGGACTTTTGTTGAATCACGAAATTGAATATACAACAGACCCTCAGTACACACTTCATGGATTAAACTCCAGTGAGTGTGAGAGAAACCTTTGAGATATCCTATTTTAAAAAGCCAAGTGGAACAAAGACTTTAAAATAATCTCCCCATCTTTCCCCCCACCCCCTGCACCACCTTTCCCTCACAGGAATTTGGTTAATATGTTCTTAAGATTTTTGCTTGTTTGTTTTTAGATCAGACTATTTTTAGTTGTCTGAAAGTCTAAAAACCTAGGAAATGAGAAGTATTATTTTATTACTAAATTACATTCTGACATTAATACACTAGGTTAGCTCCAAACAGAAGCATCTGACAAATAGCCTCACTAAACCCCATGATTCATTCAAGATTCACTGTCAAAAAATACAGGCTGGGAACAGGAAATAATATGATTGAGAAAAAAATTAAGATGTGTATCTAGTTTGGGAGCCAAGGGTATACCTAGTTTAGGAGCAATGAGGAAATAGATGTGACTTAAGAATCAGTGTATTAGGGCCCTATAGTGAAAGCTTTTGTCAGGTTAAAGTATTTAGACTTTATCTAAGTTGGGGCATCAAGATTTTAAGTAAAGTCAAATTTGCATTTAGCCAAATTTGATGAATTTAGCCAAATTTGCATTTAGCCAAATTTGATGAAAGATGAATTAGGGTAGGGTTTCCCTGGTAGCTCATACAGTAAAGAATCTGCCTGCGATGTGGGAGGCCTCAGTTCTACCCCGGGTTGGGAAGATCCCCTGGAGGAGGGGGCATGGCAACCCACTCCAGTATTCTTGCCTGGAGAATCCCCACGGACAGAGGAGCCTAGCGGGCTATAGTCCATGGGGGCGCAAAGAGTCAGACACGACTGAGCAACTAAGCACAAGACTGGAGGCCAGGAGAACACCTGGGCTACTGCAGTAACTCAGATGAACAGATGAGGGCTTTGACTACAATGGCGGCAGGAAAGATGCAAAGGCTGTCACGTGCTGTAACACGGATGAACCGTAAGGGCATTATGAAATAAGAAGCCAGTCAGAAAAAGACAAATACTGTATGCCTCCAATAATATGGTCTATCTAAAGTAGTCAAATTAATAGGAACAGAAAGTAGAATGGTGGTCACCATGGATGGGGTTGGAAGGGAAAATGGGAAGCTGTTTAACGAATACAGAGTTTCTGGTCTCCAAAAAGGAAAAGTTCTGGAGATGTGCTGATCAACAATGTGAAATTACTTAACATTACTGAACTGTATATTTTTAAAAGGTTAAGAGACAAATTTTACATTGGGTTTTGCCACAATTTTTCTTTTTAAAGATGTAAACAAGAGACCAGGGCTTGTTTTATTTTGACATTTTGGTCTGTTCAACCTCTGAGCAATTCTTTTGCCATTTTACTGAATTGTAAAACAAACATGGCTAAATGAGATCTGATTTGCAGGGCACCAGAAGTTCCACATGACCTCAAGTATCTAAGATACTTTACCTGTCATGCTACTTACTTAACATTTCCTTCATTAAAGTTGCTTTTTAAAATATTATTGTTTAAAGCATGTTTAAAATATTATTGAAAAATAACTCAAAATGTGAGAAGTGCTAACTGAATAAAAAGCGAAACCCTACCAATTCTCTCACAACCCTACCCTTGATCCAAGTATTATTGATTTGGTATGATTCCTTCCGGCTTTCTACTGTAAATTTTAAAAAGTCACTATTTAAAGCCACTTTTAGGTGACTAACCCCAAGTCATTAACTAAAAATGATCTAACACATAAGGCCTTATGCTTCTCCTCAAACTTTTAAATCAAGCTTCTGCCTGGTTTTTTTAAATTTTGTTTGTTCAAGAGGAGAAGGGGGTGACAGAAGATGAGATAGTTGGATGGCATCACCAACTCAACGGACATGAGTTTGAGTAAGCTCCAGGAGTTGGTGATGGACAGGGAAGCCTGGCGTGCTGCAGTCCATGGGGTCGCAAAGAGTCGGACGCGACTGAGCGACTGAACTGAAGTGAACACACTTGTGAAACCTACACTCAAATCAGGATATAGAATATTATTAACTTCTCAGAAAACTCTTTTGCACCCCCTCACAGTAGTTATATCCTCTCAGTTAAGGTACTATTATGACTTTTATCACCACAGATTAGTTTAGCCTATTTTTGAACTTTACATAAAGGTACTGTTGTTGTTCAGTCGCTCAGTCGTGTCTGACTCTTTGTGGTCCCATGGACTGTAGCACACCAGGTTTCCCTGTCCCAGAGCTTGCTAAAACTAATGTCCATTGAGTCAGCGATGTCATCCAACCATCTCATCCTCTGTCATCCCCTTCTCCTCCCACCTTCAATCTTCCGCAGCATCAGGGTCTTTTCTAATGAGCTAGCTCTTCGCATCAGTGGCCAAAGTATTGGAGCTTCAGCGTCAGCGTCAGTCCTAATGAATATTCAGGATTGACTTCCTTTAGGATTGACTGGTTTGATCTCCTTGCAGTCCAAGAGTAATCACATATTATATAATCTTTTACGTCTGGCTTCTTTTGTTCAACATTCTGTATAGGAGATTCATCCATGCTGCTGCATACTGTCTGTCTGTCCACAGCACTGCCATACAGTATTCTACTTTGTAAATTATACAATTCATTTACCCATTTTACTGGGTTGTTTTTTAATATAATTTTATCTATTTATTTTTTGCTGCCCTGGGTCTTCATTGCTGTGCGTGAGCTTTCTCAAGTTGCAGTGAGAGGTGGCCTACTCTCTAGCTGCGATGCACAGGTTTCTCATTGTGGTGGCTTCTCTTGTGGAGCACAGGCTCTAAAACTTCAGTAGTTGCAGCTCCCGGGCTCTACAGCACACAGGCTCAGTAGTTGTGGCGCACAGGCTTAGTTGCTCCACAGCATGTGAGATCTTCCGGGACCAAGGATCAAAGCCCTGGTCTCCTGCAATGGCAGGCAAATTATTTACCACTGAACTACCAGGGAAGCCCCCATTCTACTGCTGATAGATGTTCAACTGTCTCCAGTTTAGTTGTTTCCAGTTTGGGAATACTACAAATAATGTTATTATGAACATTCTTGTAAGTGTTCCTTCAGCATATACTTTATCCACTTTTTGTTGGGTATATGTCTAAAAATGGAACTGCTTATGTTCAACTTCCAAAGATTACTGAAGAGTTTCAAATGTCTGTACCGATTTACACTCTACTTCTGCTGGCAAAGGGTGTTACAGCTGTTCTCTCCAACACTTTACATAGTCAGGGTTTTTTTGTTGTTGTTATTTTAATTTTAGCTATTCTGGTGGCCATGCAGTAGCATATCATTTTTAAATTTTTTTCATTTTTCTGATTTCTAGTGATGCTGAGTACCTTGAACCAGAGTTTGATGGGTATTTCGGAGGTAGATTTAATAAATCACAATGAACAACTGACTGAAGAGAAAGAAGAGAAAATCTAGAATGACAGGAAAGAGGAAAGCTATTTAGGAAAGGAAGAAGGGACAGAAAACACACTCCCTTTCTGAAATTATTTGTTCTGAGTTTGCCAATGGGAATGCATGAGTTTTGAGATTCAAGACTTGAATGCAACTAAGATTCAATGACCATAAAAAAGTTCTCATGTTAAAAAGTAATTTAAAACAAAAATCTCCAACACCACATCTTAGGTCGTAAAGAAAATAAATTTACAATCCAAAAGAAGCAAAATAAAGATACACTAAAGTGCTGTGTTTAAAAGCAGAGCCTCATACATGCTTAAGATTCCCCCCACTATAACTTCTAGGAATTCCTGAGAAGATAATGGAAAGAAATCTACAGAGAGATGAGCCCAGCAAATGGAATTAAAGAAAAATTCAAAGCCTTAATAAAAGATAAATTCACTAAATCAGTTAAGACAAGGACCTCCTGTGTTCTTACAAGAAGACCATCTCTGACACTTCGTTTCTCTGTTATGAGAACAAGAAGAAGATGAAAAGCAAGGCTCACAATTAATCAACAAACTTTGTGAGGATTATAGATGAGAAACAGATTTGGAGCTAGGCTCTGTCTTCTGAGATTCTTCACATCACCAGAACATCTATAGCTAATTATTGCTTCACATTATTGTGTGGTATCAAGAGCTTGGAGTCTAGATACAGACCCTGTATTTAAATCCTAACTCTATCTCTCCTTAGCTATCTATACATATTTGCACATTTATTTGTGCACATATATGTACATACATATGTGTGCATACACATATCTTACTTTTTTTATATTGGAATATAATTAACAATGCTGTGTTGGTTTCTAGCATACAGCAAAACTGAGCAAGAGATCTCTTTAGCTATTTGACTCTAGGCAAGTGCACATCTCCAGCTTCCGTTTTCTCGTATCCAGAATAAGAACAGTAATTATCCACAGCACTACTGTGAACACTAAACGAGATAATACAAAGTAAAGCAATTAATAAGTACAATGCCTGACCCATATTAAGTGCTCTGTAAAAGTTGATATTATCATCTGCAAAATGGGACCAATTCACACTTGCATTAAGACTGAAAAGTAGTAAAATGACATGCATAATGCCTGTACAGGAGGCACTCCAATGGTAGATATTACTATTACCTCCTACTTTTAGGACACTGTGTCATTCAACATCAAACTGCATACGAAATGGTATAGTGCACTGGTTAAGAACAGGATGGGTTTGAAACTCCTGAGTACAAAGCCTGGCTTTGCCACTTAGCTATGTGATCTTGGGCAAGTTACCTTACTATGCCTTCCAGTTTTTACCTGCAAAATTGAAAACATAAGTATCTATCTCACTGGACTGTTGTGAGGATTAGATAACTCTTTTTAAGTGCTTTATTTATAAAGCTCTAAAGACAAAACCTGGAACATAAATAGCATATAAGTATAAATTATTATTTTATATGTTTATTATTTTATTATTTTAATAGCAGACATGTTTTGTCTGAAAGAAATGGGTAGGGAATTAGCTCAGTTGGTAAAGAATCCACCTGCAATGCAGGAGACTCGAGTTCAATTCCTGGGTTGGGACGATCTGCTGGAGAAGGGATAGGCTACCCACTCCAGTATTCTGGCCTGGAGAATTCCACGGACTGTATAGTCCATGGAGGTTGCAAAGAGTTGGACACAACTGAGTGACTTTCACTTTCAGGGAATTCCCTGGCAGTCCAATGGTTGGAACTCTGCTTTCACTGCTGAGGGCCTGGATCTGTCCCTGATTGGGGAGCTAGGATCCCATAAGCTGTGCAACACAGCCACAATAAAAGGTGGGGAGGTAATAAGTTTGGACATAGGCAATTTAATGTTCTTCTTAGGGATAAGAGAAGCTCAATGAAGATACTCACCTACTCAGCCTTAAAATTCGGGAAGAATGCTGAAAGAATAACAAGTTAAACACAAGAACTGTATCACTAATAAGGAAATATGATCTCATCTGTCCAGAAATCGTTAGGGGGTAAATGTGCTTTCTGGCTCTGCCCTAACTGTGCAACAATTCAGACGAAGTAAGCCTACATTCCACAGAGAAGGAAATTACTTTTCCTACTTTCACCTTACAACAGCCTGATAACCTACACAGTGAGCTAGAGAGACTGGTGCATCCTCACATCTTCTTTAGATAAGGGAATACTGCTTAGAACAGAATAATCAATCCTAGAAGCTGTCTCAGAAATGTCTTTCTACATTATACTAATATTTTCTTTCTACACGCCACAAATCATTCCTGGGCAAGGCAGAAGAGGTATCTAAACAGGCAAAAATGCCAGCAAGTAACACACTTTAGAATTAAAAAGAAATCCCATGCTTGTTCTTAGGTCATGAAGTCAACCCTGTGTTCTGTTTTTTTGTAGCTGACTCACAAAATGAACAAAATACTGAACTGCGTCAACAAGTAAAATCAGTGAATTGCAATTTATCTGTTTAAGAGTTTGTGCCTCCTACCAGACAGATCTTTGAAAAAACATTTTATTTAACACCAGTATCTAGTACGTACAGAAGGTGTTCGATAAATGGGACTGAATTTAGTCACTGAGCACCTCCGCCTTGTAAAAGGTACTATGGCAGATGCCAGAAAGCCCAAAACGGTTCACTTCTGTTTATGTCAAAGCATTTTAGACTATTTAAAAATTAAACAAGGCCAGATTTGATTAAGGAGTGTCAGCTGCAGTTGCACCTGCTCTCATCCCAGACCTAACCCCAAAAGCAAGGCTACCCTCCTCTGCATGCCTGCTGAAGCAAATCAAGTATTTCTCTAAAATGATGGAGAGCCTCTTCCCATGCAGCTCAGATGTGCTGTTCTTTCTGCTCAGCAAAGGAGGCAAACTCCAGAATCTCTGGTCATAAAAATGTGATGTTAGCAAGAACAGGTGCTGAGTAAGTCTGGTACACTTCCAAGTAAAGTCTTGCCATCTAGAATTCTGAATTAAGGATGCCAGATTCAAGAACATCTGGATTTGCTCCTCTGGCTTTGAGCTTTCTCTAAGAGAGGCCAGGAAAAAGTATGCTGTTGCCAGTATGTGTAATTGCATACTCAAATACTGTACTTTGGATAAGAGTCCAAAACTTGGCAAACGGATGGAATGTAGCACATGAACCATGCAAAGGGACGGGTTTCCTTGCAAAACATAAATTAGGCAAGGTGTGAACTGCCCTTCTCTGTTACATTTTGGAAAAATTCACCCAGGAGAATAAATACTTGGGGGGCAGGGGCGGTTAGTTTAGGTGGCAGGGAACGGTCAGAAGTACGTGAGAGGCAAAACAGCACCATTACCTCAGAAAGCAGTAAGTTAATCAAACAGTAATTCTTTATTTTTCCTCCCCCAATGAGATAAATATATGTGATTATAAATTGGTTCATACAGAAAAAAATATCAAGCTGTGGACGCTGGCAGACAGACGGTGTTGAAATTAAACAGTGTGAGCTTTGGCCGCTGCACTGTGTACTCTTTTCAAGTTCTTACATCATTACTCTGGTAAGGGCCCTGTACCAAGTTGGCATGAGTTCTAATGTGGTTTAGAGAGAGAATTTCTGGCCTTTAAAAAAAAATGACCTACAAATAGCCTTTTTCATACAACAGGGAAATAAACACTTCCCTTTACCCCAGATTTTGTTTTAAAGGACAAAGCCATATTGCCAAGGTATTAAAAAGTGTTAGAAATGATTCTGAGATGTTAAAGGCCACTCAATACAAGCTCTAAAAGGACATCTCAAAAAGTACATGGATGTCTCCTAAACCAGTGATTATCCTTTGTGGCAACAGAGTCAGTTACAAAGAATGCTAATTATCTTCATATTTATACTCTGACATTAGCAGCTTAGGTATACTTTGGAGACCAAGAATGGGAAGCCCTCCCTACTTCAGCCATGAGAACTTGGACAAGTTACTTGACCTCAGAGCTTCAAATGCTAAATGAAATAGTAACATCACCCCCACAAGACAGTCCTCACAATACCAAGTACATGGCAAATCCTCAGTAAGTATTAGATAGACTTATGAAAGATAAAGGCTTTAAAAGTGATGTTTAACTAGAACTTAACACAGCTAAGTGGTCTTGACTTTTCTCTACTCAGATTCAAGAATAAAAAGAATTTACATACAATCCGGTTTTAAGATCAAGACTGGGTTTGTCCTCTTTCAACAGTGATAGCACAAAAATAAGACTTCATTCTCCTCTCCAATAACACCCAATAAAACACAAAATTCCAAATATGAAAAATGATGACAGGTTAAAGAAGAGAGAATAAAAAATCACCTGTACCTTTCTTAAAGTATATATAATTTTGTTTAGTGATAGGATTTTTTATTTCATTATGTTCAAGATTTTGCCACATTTGCTTCAGAAAAGATTACTATTTTACTTTTTGAGGTTACATACAGTAAGGTGAACAAACCCTAAGTTACATAAGTCTGATTCTTACATATGTATGCATACTTGTAACCACCACCCAGAACAAAATTATGGAATATTTATAGCAGATCACAAATTCCCTTTGACTTTTTCCTCCTGATGTATCTATTACTCTGAATTCAGTTAGTATTATTCTTAACTTGTTAGGTTTTCCTTTCACCACTACTAATTTGATCTAGGCTTTGCTTTTCTGTTTTCTTAAATAGTTCACCAAAGACTGCCTCAATCGAACATATTTTGGCCACATTAAACATAAGAAATTTATGCAAGACTCAAAGTAGTAATAGTAGAAACAGGCAAAAGACCTAAAAAGTATAGTGGGTAAAAAGTCTACATATTTAGAATGCCCACAAGTCCCCCAGCACTTTAAAGGGTTTGGAAGGCTGAGAATGCTAGCATAATAGTGACCAAAACAAAAAGTGGAGTTCATTTTGATTTAAATAAATCCTAAAGAAAACACACTAGACAATTTTCTAAAGAAGAAAGTTTGTACATTTCTAAAGACTATTCAACTGAAATTTTAAACCTTTCATATGTTGATTTTTATTGCCTGTCGGTGTCTGAATAAATCCCACTCCAATTACAATTATATATTCTTTAAAGTTCACAACCATTTTAAGGTCATGCTCTCACGCCTAGAAGCTGACATTCCTCCTAAATGGGCCAGATCCCTATGTAGTATTATACCTAATACACACACAAATTTAGAGTGCCCTAATCAACAAGATTTTTCGAGTAAAGTCTTGTATTTGTATTAAGTACATATCACCACCCTTTGGTTACTGTAGAATTTAGTATTTCAATCAAATGACGCAACTGAGTTGATCTATTTTTACCAATAAGCATCACTGTTAAAATAATAGTCATGTGACTGGAAACATGTATATTAAATTACTTTGGTACATGCAAACCAAGCAATTCTAGGGTCAACTGGAAAACAGTGGAGTAGGACAGGTATCTCAGTACAGTGACCTTATCAGAAGTGTCGCCGGACACGCGCTAACAACACAGCAAAGGGTGCTACTTCTCTCACCTCCTCAGCACTCCTCACCCCCTTAGATCCACACTGACTAAGCTGTGCTCTGACAAACGCCTTCTCCTCAGCTCAACATCCTGCTGCTGCTACTGCCAAGTCACTTCAGTCGTGTGACTCTGTGTGACCCCGTAGACGGCAGCCCACCAGGCTCCCCCGTCCCTGGGATTCTCCAGGCAGGAACACTGGAGTGGGTCGCCATTTCCTTCTCCAATGCAGGAAAGTGAAAAGTGAAAGTGAAGTCGCTCCGTCGTGTCTGACTCTTAGCAGCCCCATGGACTGCAGCCTACCAGGCTCCTCCGTCCATGGGATATTCCAGGCAAGAGTACTGGAGTGGGGTGCCATTGCCTTCTCTGACTCAACAACCTAGAGCAGCACAAATATTCTACTTCAAATAGCCATAATTTTCAAGAATTCATTTTGTGTAACCAAGTACCTCTAGAAGACTTAAGAATGGAACTTCGTGATAAAATCCTTTAATCAGTTTGCTTTCATATATCTTAGTTAAGACTCCACTGTGGAAATAAAAACTTGAGAAGGTAGTAAGAAAGCCCTAGAGGGAAGAAATAAAGCCCTAAGTACTTCCTAGAAACAAAAAGATAAGCTGAGGGTTTATTAGGAAGCAAAGACCCAACTGCATGTGGTTTACAAAGAACTGACAACTCATCTCCCTCCTTTATCCATACCTAAGTTTCTACTCACAAAGCTAGCTAAGCATTTATGGTTAGTCCTGTACACAGATGTTACTATTTAAATAATCTTTTTATAGAGTGTACAAAAATAGAACAATTATCATACTGGCTACTTCTGATCACTATTAATTTTGAAGACATAAATAACCCCTGCCAGCTACTGGTTTTATCATGACTGACATCTTATGGAGGGTGCTTTGATCGCCAAGTTGATTTATGAAGCTGCAAACTGACTATTTCTTATGTTAAAAAGATTAGCAAGCTGGACTTTTACAACTTTCTTCCATCTGCCTTCATCTGAAAAGTAAATATAGTATCTTATCAACTCAAGTCAGCAACCTCTCTCCAATTATCTTATCATAGAACCATCTCTCAAAGCCAAAAAGTACATTGCTTAATCAAAGGTAGCAATATGAACAAAAATGTTCATATTTTTCATTGTTCTTCAAACCTAGGAACTAAAAATAAAACACTTGAACACACCTCCTCCCATCAAAATAGATGCATACTTCAGCTTTCAGAATAAACAGATTACAAGGTTATTAGTCACATCTCAGAAGGAAATACGGAGTGTGTTTTGTAAATTGACTTAATATATATTTGTGAACTTCACTCAGTCACGTCCGACTCTTTGTGACCCCATGGACGATACACTCCACGAAATTCTCCAGGCCAGAATACTGGAGTGGGTAGCCTTTCTCTTCTCCAGGGGATCTTCCCGACTCAGGGATCAAACCCAGGTCTCCCGCATTACAGGCAGATTTACCAGCTGAGCCACAAGGGAAGCCCAAGAATACTGGAGTGGGTAGCCTTTCTCTTCTCCAGGGGATCTTCCCGACTCAGGGATCAAACCCAGGTCTCCCGCATTACAGGCAGATTTACCAGCTGAGCCACAAAGGAAGCCCAAGAATACTGGAGTGGGTAGCGTATCCCTTCTCTAGGGGGATCTTCCCAACCCAGGAATCACACTGGGGTCTCCTGCATTGCAGGTGGATTCTTTACCAACTAAGCTATCAGGGAAGCCAACTTATATTTAAATTATTTCATTTATATACTGTTTAAATAAAAAATGAATTAAGTTTAATTCACTGTTAATGTTTATAAACATTTATCAAGTGCCTGACATATATCTGAACAAAATGTTTTTCACTGAGGTACATTATAGTAGAAAAGGTAAGCCTTGCAAACAACTCCAGAAGGGACACCATGAGAAATATTATAGAACCAAAGAGGAAAGAAGAGATAATGGGGCGAAGTCTGGGAAAGATTTAGGAAAAATTTGGCAGTGGAAAAATAATTAATTCTACCCAGTCCAGCCTGTACTCCTTTCATCACTCTAAGCAGATATGCATTTACTAAAAGTTTGGCACCAGACAGACCAAGATTCTGTGATTTTGAGAAAATCACATCCCCTGTTAGAGTCTCATGTATAAAGGGTTAATACCAAATACCTGGTGGAACTTTCATGAAGATTAAATGTGAATGATTTACATATTTATATAAATTTATAACCAAATATATAAAATAAGTATTTATATACTGTGTCTATTTATACTAACTTTACTGTAAATATATACTTACATATATGTGTTACATTGAATATATATATATATAAAATCACAATGGATGGTGAATGTTAATTAAACCTATTGTAATAATTTCACAATACATGTAAGTCACATCATTATGCTGTACACCTTAAACTAATACGGTGATGTATGTCAATTATTTATCAGTAATGCTGGGGGGGGAATAACAATGCCTGACACTGAAAGAAGGCTCAAAAAAAGGAGATATTTATTACAAATACCTTCTAAACACTGAATTCTATGCCAGGTACTATTAACCTCTGCATCTGAACAGCGCTTGGTATGTTCTTTAACTGCTTATTTTCCCCAAGATCACAATAGAGCAAATCCCATGGGGTTTACTTTTTATCCACCCAAAAAGAGAGGAAAAAACACATATAGGACACATGTCCATCTGATAATCTGGTAAATAAATTTAACTTTGTTATAATTAACTTTGAACAAACAGAAGACTCAGCAAGACTTAGAAACTGCATGCTGTTTACCATGAGAACATTTAAAAACTGACATTTTAAGTACAGCAGAAAAAAGAAATTTCTAGAAATATTATTTAGGCAATCTACATTGATAGATCAACCTTTACTGAGATCCTCTATGTGTAAACTGAGCCCTCTGGGGATACCAAAACGATATGCCAGGGGTTGTCTTCTCTACAGCAGCCCTCTGACTCTCAAGGGATTAAGGAGGTTTTCCCATTTGCCTATAGTTTCCTAACATTTGAAACTCCATAGTAGTGGTTTTCAAAGTGTGATTCACAGACGTCCCCAAGACCCTTTCACAGAGTCTGGAAGATCAAAACTATTTCTGCACTATTCTGCCTTTTTGGCCTGACATTTGCACTAATGGGATGAAGCCAACGTTAAGTTTAATTGCTTAATTGTAGCACTCATCAAAGCAGTGGCACCAAAATACACTGATAGTCACTGTATTCATCACTGCCACACACGGAGGTGGGGAGGGAGGAGAGGACCTCCTCCAGCCACTTTAACTGAAGAATGCCCTTGATGAAGCAGTAAGATTTAATGGTTATTAAATCTTGATGCATGGGTACATGACTTTTTTGTATCTTGTGTACAAAATGGAAAGTACACATAGAGCAATTCTACTGCACACTGGTTGTCCCTAAGGAAACACACTTTGAGCTATTGTTTGAACTGTATACTGAACTAGCCGATTTTTTCATGCATCACCAATTCACCTGAAGGAACAGCTAACAATATTATGGTAATTCAGACTTGGATGTTTGACAGATATTTTCTTGAAAGTGAACAAAATGAGCATGCCATTTCAAGGAGAGTAACTTAACAAATCCTTGTAGCCAATGAAACAATTCAAACCTTTAAACAAAAATTAGAATTGTGGCTAATTTATATCTGCCACTGTGCGCTTCATAAGGCTTGCCAGTATTTACAAGTTTTTTCAATGAGATTGGGCTTCCCTTGTGACTCAGCTGGTAAAGACTCCGCCTGCAATACAGGAGACCTGGGTTCAGTCCCTGGGTTGGGAAGATCCCCTGGAGAAGGGAAAGGCTACCCACTCCAGTATTCTGCCCTGGAGAATTCCATGGACTATATAGTCCATGGGGTTGCAAAGAGTCAGACACGACTGAGTAACTTTCACTTTCAATAACATTAGTGGTGATACTAATCAAATTCATTTGATTTATATAATGAAATGTGTCAATGTTCAGAAAATCTACATAGCTCAGTGAATTAATATTTTCCAAATGGACAATGCATGATGTCACAAAATCATTTATGGGTATTCAAAGATCCATGCAAAGTGTAAGATGGACCAGCAGATTTTAACAGAATAGAGTATAAGAAGTTCATGTACGGTTTCATATGCCAAACTGGAACTAACTTTTAAGAAACTACCAACTACTAGATAAAATATTATTAGATACTTGTAAGAACTACCAACTTTTAACTTTTAAGAAACTAACAACTATTAGATATAGTATCAAAGAATAGTAAGTATAATTATCTGAAGAAACTACAAAAATTCCCCTCCCTTTTCCATATATGTAGGGATTTTGTTGTTGTTGTTTAGTCACTAAGTCCTGTCCGACTTCGTTGCGACCCTGTGGTCTCTAGCCCACCAGGCTCCTTTGTCCATGGGATTCTCCAGGCAAGAATACTGGAGTGGGTTGCCATCTCCTTCTCCAATATGTATGGACAGATGCCAGATTTTCTTCATATACCTCAGCCAAAATAACATATTGAAACAGATAGAAGGCAGATGCAGAAACATGCAGATATGAAAAATCAGTTAACTTACATAAAGACAGACATTAAAGAGAGCTGCAAAAATATAAAATAATTCCACAGTTCTCACTAAGCTTTCTGGGCAAAATATAACTGCTTTTAATATTTTTCTTATTTTAAACTGTAATTTATGTTGATAAGTAATGGGTTTATTATTTTATTTTGAATTAATATTAATTTCTCAGTTTTAATTCTAATATTGTAAAAAAATGACAACTGTAACCCAAATAAACAAAAGCTCCTGGAAACATCAATAAGTTTTTACAAAAGCAAAGATTTTTTTGTATAGCAAGAGATCTTAAGAGATCTGACCTTGTGTTTGGTTGATATAATTTTTCTTAATGGAAAAGTATGAAAACTGAAGCAAAATAAAGCACAGGTCAAGACTGGGTCTCCTGACTTCAATTTTACATCCATTCTACACCACAATTCATGTATTCACTAAGACAGTAATTTAGAAACTCCTCATTCTGTTCTCAGTAAGCAGGAAGTCTGACTAAACAACTACAATAATAACAGAAACTGAAATTTGAATGTTATGTCCTAGGTATTATATATTGCTGCTTTCGTTTAATTCTCACAACCCTGTGATGTAGGTATAATTAATCACTAACCTCTAGATGAGAGGCAGAAGTTAACCCAGAAGTCACAGAGCTACTAAATGGCAGAGACGGGATGTGAAAATAACATTTCTAATAGAGAGATATACCAGCAAAAAAAAGATTTCTCATAACTGTCAATCAAAACATTTGTGTGGTCATCAGTAGTGGCATTTATAGAAAAAGAGGACCTGTGACTCTGGCCCAATATACCTTCAGATGTAGACAGAACAATACACTAGACTGGCATATGGACACACAAATTAAGTCCTACACTAAGTAGCAAGAAAACAAGCAAATTGGGAGATGTGCCAGATGCATAACCAAGTACCTCTCTTCTTTAGCCATCCAGCAACTTTACCATCACCCATTAAAAAGAAGTGACAGGAGTCAAGGGTGAAGGATTTGTTACTGACACACAACTGAGGCACTGAAATCTCTTGGCAGGTGTTCTCTAAGCTATAACTCTTCTCTTATGCAAACTAACCCCTAAGCTGAGTCCCCCTGGCTTTATCACACTGAGCCTTGACAAGAGCCATCATTAGTGTCCAAACTCCACTTTTTCCAGGCTGATGACATGTGTCAGACCTTGATTCCTGGTGCTACTTCTGCCTGCCAACTCAGGAAAGACTTCTGTAATGGCTTTGGGTTTTTTGAAATACTAAAGTCACATGGCAGCAGCTGACACCAACTCCCTCCTGAGGATGGACACTTGGCCAGGAGCCCAAGCTGAAGTCAATTTGGAGGTTCTTGATCTTTTTAGAAATAATTCCTAACATCCCACTGGCAATTAAAATAAAATCCTCCCCAGAGAACAGCCAGAGGTCGGGCAAGCCTCTTCCATCCATAAAAGTCACCTCTGATTAGAGAAAGTGTTAAAGTATAGCAGCAACTGATAAATGTCAGAGCCTGGAGGGCCTTCACAGAGTTTTGATAACTTACAGCTATTTCTCATTTCATACCATGGACGGTTTTAAGCCACCACCACTCAGCATTGCTTACTTAGTCAAATGGAGCAGGTCGGCGTACCAAACTCAAGTCAATGGTCTGGTTTGCACTAGTTCTGAGTTCACCCCTAAGGCTAAGATGTTTGACCTGTCAGGCAGATGACCTTAAGTGCCCTGCAGATGCCCAAGAGGACATTAGGAAATGTCTACAAAAAGCTGGCTTTTTTACAGTGGAGAAGTTGTGTGGAATAAATAAGTGAACATACACATGCAAGCACACAGATAGGAGTCAAGGACTTCAATTCTGATCAGCTGGGTGACCTGGGGTTGCTTCCCTTCTGCATCTGCTTCCTTATTCGTTAAAGACAGAATGTGGCCTAAATCAGAGATCACCAAATGTCTATGAAATGGTTACATCAGACTGCTCTGGGGGCTTGATAAAACTACAGAACCCATCCCTAAGGATCTGATTTAGTAAGTCCAGGGTGATATGTAGGAGTCTGCATTTTAGCAATCGATATTCCCTACCAACACCACTTTAAATTCTGATGTAAAGTCAGGTTTGAAAATCATTCAACTAAATGACCTCTAAGACACCTGATAGTTTTGAAAGTTATAAAACTATGGACGGGAACATACTTTCTATTCTTTCATCACAGAACTTTTTTCACCTATCCACTATTAGCATTCCCACTCAAATATCAGGATTATCTAATTTCAGGTTGACAATGGAGATGTTAAGTGTAAAAGCCATTTGTCAAGTATTAATAGCTTACCAAACATAGTACACTCCTATTTTGTTTATGAAAGTAGATCTAATTAGTAAGCACAGCTTTTCTAGACAATATACAGTCAAAAATAAAACTTTTAAGACATATTTTACAAAGATTCAACCATTTTCTGGAAATAGTCAAGAAAAGCAACATTTAAGAAGCATTTTCCCTAAATATTATGAATAAAACTATGGAAGGAATACACTTAATTAGTATTTATATATTAATAACTTATGATGCCTCAACATAAAGGTTATAAAAATAGATGTCAAATTTTTAAAGCATAAAGTACCATATGAGTAAATTTTTAACCCAATAAACTAAAATAGGCCAGAGGAGAAATCAGTCTTATATTATTGATGTATCAACAGGGTTTCATTATAAAAAAGGATTTTGAGTCTTCTGTTCACTGTTCTTGTTTATTTCACTAACTGGTTGTTGCAAAACACATGCTTGTTACTCTATATGACTTTTAAAAATCTCTGCCAACACTTTTCACACACAAATAAAATCCAATATCTCTCCAACTAATTCCTTAATTCCCATGAATATTAGCTACTGCATGATGTGGGTTCCTACTTCTTTCACAACTTTATAAGCCTAACTCATTTATGTACTCCACTATTTAGCTCAGCTAGACAACAAACCTTGGTACAGATTTACTTAGAAGAGTTCACTGATTACAGATAGCCTGAGAATTAATTTACCATGGAAAAACAAAGTCTTGTTTCCAGTGGGTTTGCAAAATAATATAAAATAGTAATACCTCAAAACACATGAAATCACTGTAATGAGGTGATGGAGAATTCAAGTGGTCCTTATAATATTTTGATAGGCTTTGAAGTATGCATCCTATAATGCCTCCAGCACTTGGCCAATCTGCTATCTCACTGAGTTGGTCTCTTACTTCCTTACTTTCTAGACTCATCTGAAATAGCTGAAAAAAACCTGTTACTACATCTCAACTCCCTGGTAAAAAATTCAAGGAGGGCAAACACAATAAAGAGCAATAATCACATATACATCCATCTGCAATCCTTGGCACATTCTTTCCCCCATTTCCTGACACTGAAGTAAATGCTCTGAATTCAGCAGGCCCCTTTATAAGCTTTGCCTTGAAACAACACAATTTTTCAGCCTAATTTCAAGTCAGAATTAGTAGTCATAGTGCTGGAATCAGATCTAAACCAAATGGTTGCTGGGGAAGTAAGGGGAAGGGAAAGATGGGGAACCATTGCAAGATAGTTAAATTCATTCAAATATTTGTGTTAACTTCTCACCCAGCAACTTCTTGCTAATTTTATAACCACAGAATTACTAGTTAGTGATTTGTAACTGCAATCAGTACAAAACAATGAAGTCGAAATATCCACTTTCCCAGAAACCATCATCACATTACATCTTTATAGTTATCACTGTCCCAGGTTACACTGCACAGGTTACACCACAGGGAAAGGTGTGACTAGATGACGGTGAGTCTACACTACCGCTGGCATGTAGCCATTCCTAATAAGATGGAGGCTGAGACTTCCGAAACTAGCGATATTACAGCAGAGACAAGACTAGACTGCAAAACCTTGGTCTAAAACTCCAGTCTGAATTTCTCAACCTGAAGTTCATAATGAGTCTATGGATGTGTTCTTAGATTCCAAAACTGAAACTCCATTTAATTTTTGCGTTTATGTGCATGTATTTAGATAGAGAATCCATAGCTTTCCAGAGTTTTAAATTATATTAATATACCCAACTTAATCCTCACAATCAATGAGATAGGTACTAACATTCTCATTTTTACAGATTAAAGAAATTGGAAGTTTACCGATTAAAAACTTTACATAAGGTCAAAACTACAGTGGTACTGCACTGTTTTCAAAAATGTCTTTAAAACACACATACACATATGCATACTAATGTATTAGCAAGTCAGACAATATATTACTTATAAAAGAAGGCTTTTACATTAGTATATATGCACAAAAACCAAATTCTGAGCAAAATATGTAATTTTATTTAGTAACATGTAAATAACACTTGAAAATTATTTTTAACAATTTAAATCATTTTGCAATAACATAAAAAATACACATAGTTTTTAAGATATGCCATGTGCTTTCACATCATCTCAGTTCTCATGTCATATGTCCTATGTCATAGATACTACCATGATCTCCATTCTATAGATAAGGAAAGAGAAACAAAGTGGGTAAGTAAGGTCACATAGCTAATAAGTTGCAAAGTCAAGATTCTGGCCCCCAAGTTTGTGCTCTTTTAATATTGCTTCCCCAAACAATTAATATATGAAAAATGTAAACTATGGTCACTTTGTGCAAAGATGTAAACTATGGCCAAAAAATGTAAACTATGGTCACTTTACGCAAAGATGGGCACTATAAAGGACAGAAACGGTTTGGACCTAACAGAAGCAGAAGATATTAAGAAGGGGTGGCAAGGATATACAGAGAACTGTACAAAAAAGGTGTTAATGATCTGGATAATCACAATGGTGTGATCACTGACCTAGAGTCAGACATCCTGGAGTGTGAAGTCAAGTAGGCCTTAGTAAGCATCACTATGAACAAAGCTAGTGGAGGTGATGCAATTCAGTTGAGCTATTTCAAATCCTAAAAGAAGATGCTGTTAAAGTGCTGCACTCAATACGGCAGCAAATTTGGAAAACTCAGCAGTGGTCACGGGACTGGAAAAGGTCGGTTTTCACTTCAATCCCAAAGAAGGGCATGCCAAAGAATGTTCAAACTATTGCACAATTGTACTCATTTCACATGCTAGCAAGGTCATGCTCAAAATCCTTCAAGTTAGGCTTCACCAGTACTTGAACTGAGAATTTCCAGATGTACAAGCTGGATTTAGATAAGACAGAGGAACCAGAGAGATCAAATTGTCAACATCCGTTGGATCATGAAAAAAGCAAGGGAATTCCAGAAAAACATCTACTTCTGTTTCATTGACTACGCTAAAGCCTTTGACTGTGTGGATCACAACAAACTGTGGAAAATTCTTCAAGAGATGGGAATACCAGACCACCTTAGCAGCCTTCTGAGAAACCTGTATGAAGGTCAAGAAACAACAGTTAGTAATGAAGATGGGACAATGAACTGGTTCAAAACTGGGAAATGAGTATATCAAGGCTGTATACTGCCACTCTGCTTATTTAACTTACATATAGAGTACATCACATGAAATGCCAGGCTGGGTGAAGCTGAAGCTGTGATCAAGACTGCTTGGAGAAATATCAATCTCAGATATGCAGATGACATCAACCTAATGGCAGAAAGTGAAAAGGAACTAAAGAGCCTCTTGATGAAAGTGAAAGAGGAGAGTGAAAACACTGGCTTAAAGCTCAACATTCAAAAAATGAAGATCATGGCATCTAGTCCCGTCACTTTATGGCAAACAGAAGGGCAAACAATGGCAACGGTGACAAACTTTATTTTCTTGGGCTCCAAAATCACTGCAAAAGGTGACTGCAGTCATAAAATTAAAAGACGCTTGCTCCTTGGAAGGAAAGCCGTGACAAACCTAGAGAGCATATTAAAAAGCAGAGACATCACTTTGCCGACAAAGATCCATATAGTCAAAGCTATGGTTTTTCCAGTAGTCTTGTACCGATGTGAGAGTCGGACCACAAAGAAGGCTGAGGGTCGAAGAACTGATGCTCTTGAATTGTGGTGCTAGAGAAGATTCCTGAAAGTTCCTTGGATTGTAAGGAGATCAAATCCATCCATCCTACAGGAAATCAGTCCTGAATATTCATTGGAAAGACTGATGCTGAAGCTCCAATACTTTGGCCACCTGATCTGAAGAGCTGACTCGTTGGAAAAGACCCTGATGCTGGGAAAGACTGAGGGCAGGGGAAGGGAGCAACAGAGGATGAGATGGTTAGATGGTATTATCAACTCAATGGACATGAGTTTGTGTAAACTCCAGGAGACTGTAAAGGACAGGGAAGCTTGGAGTGTTGCAGTTCATGGGGTCACAGAGTTAGGACACCACTGAACAAACAACATGGTCACTTTAAAGGGAAAAAAAAAGAAAGCCAAATAAAAATCCAATTGGAAAAGTCTATCATGATAAGGTACTTCATTTATTCTATTTTAGCACACATATGAGCCAAAAGCAATGAGAAGACAGACCAAGCAATTTCATTTGCATGCTACTTTCAGATACATAACCTCCTGTGATTTTCACAGCTGTGTGCACAGCAAGAGCCAGTACTCTTTGTCCTGCATCTGAACGACGAGCTGACTGACGCTCTGGGGGTTACTTCCAACACTTCCGTGTCATCTGAACCTTCCTGCCTCGACGGTTTCCTGTGCAGAGCTTTCTCTCTATTGGACTATCCCTCCTTCTCTAGCAAAGGTTCTATCATGGCCCAGACGAGACATGCCCGGTTAGGTATACCTTTCCGGGCACTCCTAGGCAGAATTAACCCTGCTTTTCTCTATTCTCCCTGAATATATTCATACCATTTCGGCAACATATCCTCTGTCATCAGCTGTGTCTATGTCTAGTTCTCTGGGTAGACACTGGGCTCCATGTAGAGAAGGAATTCCTAGAAAAGATTCCACTGTTGAGTTAGTAAATGAATGAAACAGAACACTGGCACCTTGGCTAAGAGGAACATGGATTCATGCTGACATTTTGTTGTCATCTTTATAACTTAAGACTTTGTCCTCAAGAATAGCAACGTTACCCTCAACACTTCTAGACATATTCCCTGAATAAGTGCTTGGGAAGTGTATGGGCAGAAAGCCACCTAAGAGAGTGACTCCTCTTCTATGCTACTAATCTCTCACATATATATTGCTCTAACAAGTTTATGCTTCTTGTTTCTTTCAAGTATATCAAGAGGCCTCAAGAGGACTATGAAAACATTTGCATCTCCAAGCCAAAGCATGTGGGTTTCACAATATTTCGTAGTATCTCTGGAAAAGGAAAGAAAGGAGGTAAGTGAAACACTAAATGATGGCATACTGAGTCTTGACAAACTACTCAAAACCAATCTAAATCAATTTATTAATTTGGACTAATCTATCAAATGTGTAGTATAAAAGTAAAACTGTAAAAAGTATCGCTTCTATAATCTGGCTAATTTAACCCTTATCTGCTTTTAACCCCTAGACTTTACCCTCGCATTGAGCATACACATCTCTTAGACAAACTCATTTAAAAGATCCAATCTGTGCCTTAAACTTGCTTGATGATAAAAACTAAACATAAGGATTTAAAGTAAATTGAAGGAATGAAGATAATGAAGACCTTTACTGCCCTAAAAATTAATTATGTCAATGGAAAACACCCCATGTCACTTTAGAAACTTACCTTTTACTCTTCTCTAGTTTTTCAAGTCTATGAAAAGAATTCCTCTTAGAATGTCATGAATTTAAGAAACGATATTTTGCAAACGTCTAATGGTTTGGGGTAGCAGAGGTCAGTTTTTCTTTTTTTTAAATAAAGCCTGATTATTTATCAAAATGGAATAAGGCACTGACTTCTCTTCATATTATCAGCCCAGTGGGAAGACCATTCAAAATAAATCCATTAAAGAGTTTTTAAAATACTATACAGTAACAGTTGCTTGATTTTTTTGTTGTCTCTTATATACAACTTACTGTCATAACACTGAGGACTCAATAAAGCTGGCTAACTGAAGTGTTTTGACATAGGGTAAAATAATTAATCTGATGTAGAATGTAAATAGCTTACATTCAAACCAAATTCTCAGTGGTTGATATTTTTTAATGTCTACCATTTGGCTGTTTAAAAATGAATTTGAGAACAGTCAACCTTTAATATTTAAACTTAAAGCAATGATAATAATTATTCCTGATTAAAGATTAACCTCAATTCAGTCAGCAGTTCTGTAAGCCCTCTTTTCTACAGGGCATGTCTGGATCCTTCCTGTTATAAATCCTATACTCCGAAAAATTCTATGTAATTAATCATTTTCCAAGTTTTTCATCAAGGATATTCAACAGGTAATAAAAAATAACCAATATGTCTACAATGCACTGACAGCATTTCTGCCCAAAGCTAAGACACCTGACATTTTAGTTACTCTCTGTGACCTTACTAAGAAGAAATGCAGGCTTTCTACTAGGTAGCAGTGTTTTTTACTTTTTTGTTTTTTCATTATTGAAAATAACTTGAAGACTACCCCTGAACCTCTATGATAACTTGGTGATTTAGGATCTCAGCTAGAGAGATCATCAATTATAAAGGTCAATTTTTTTTTCATCTTCTTCTATGAAACATTTCACCAGCTATTACTAACAAGCAAACAAGAAGAGGATTCCCTTCTCCAAGGGATCATCCCAACCCAAAGATCGAATACAGGTCTCCTGCTTTGCAGACAGATTCTTTACTGTCTGAGCCACCAGGAAAGCGTTGGGGAAATTGAGAAAGGAGTATGTCAAGGCTGTCTACTGTCACCCTGCTTATTTAACTTACATGCAGAGTACATCATGAGAAACGCTGGGCTGAATGAAGCTCAAGGTGAAATCAAGATTGCTGGGAACAAAATAATATCAGTAACCTCAGAAATGCAGATACCACCACTCTACTGGCAAAATGTGAAGAGAAACTAAAGAGCTTCTTGACGAAGGTAAAAGAGGAGAGTGAAAAATGCAGGCTTAAAACTCAATATTCAAAAAACTAAGATTATGGTATCCAGTCCCATCACTTCATGGTGAATAGATGCAGAAAAAGTGGAAATGGTGGCAGATCTTATTTTCTTAGGCTCCAAAATCACTGTGGACAGTCACTGCAGCCATGAAGTTAAAAGATGCTTGCTCCTGGAAGAAAAGCTATGACAAACCTGGACAGCAAAGACATTACTTTGCCAACAAAGGTCCGTCTGGTCAAAGCTATGGTTTTTCCAGTAGTCATGTATGGATATGAGAGTTGGACCATAAAGAATGCTGAGCCCAAAGAATTGATGCCTTTGAACTGTGGTGGTGGTGGAGACTCCTAAAAGTTCCTTGGACTGCAAGGAGATCCAACCAGTCAATCCTAAAGGAAATCAACTCTAAATATTCACTGGAAGGACTGACGCTCAAGTTCCAATACTTTGGCCACCTGATGCAAAGAGCGACTGACGGGAAAAGACCCTAATACTGGGAAAGATTGAGGGCAGGAAGAGAAGGGGGCAACAGAGGATGAGATGATTGGATGGCATCACCCACTCAATGCATATGAGTCTGAGCAAATTCCAGGTGATCGTGAAGGACAGGGAAGTCTGGCATGCTGAAGTCCATGGGATCACAATGAGTCAGACGTGAGTTAGCTACTGAACAACAACAAAAGAAGAGGATGTTTACTTGTTTGACTTAGCTCTCACTGAAAGTACTGACCCAAGATATACAACAGCTAAGTTTGAGGTGGTCAATGGAGTAAGCATCATGGCAGTTTTCACTATCATGAAGTCCGGTACTCAAGTTCCAGCTTGTAACGTTGACTCCTGGCTATGGAACTTTGGACAAATCGCTTGATTTCTCTAAGACTCAGCTTTTTCATAAGATCAAATTGGGTTGATAATTTAAGGAGGTTAAAAATATATAAATCCCAGTATACATTAAATCCTCAATATATATGTTAATTTCTTTATTATCCATGCCCTTTAATAATTAAAGTACTACTATAAAATGGGATACTTGATATTTTCAGAATTATGAAATAATACTATTCAAAGTTTTTTCTCAGATATCCATTTAGTCTGCTTATAAGTAAGTAATGCAGCCTCACAATCCCGAAGTTCATTAGCTCTGGGCTGTACACAAAGATTTCTTAAATACTTTCACCTTGGAATATGAGAAGCTCCATCACCAGTGGTCTCTCGGCTCACTGGCTCTTGGAACATGGGTGCAGGCTGAAGAAGGACTGCCAGGGCCAGGACCCAGTCTTCAGAGGACTCCAAGGAACATTCAACGCTGTCGGTGAGTTTGGGATTTGAAAAAACCACCGACCGTTGACTGTACCTTGGGTTCCTTACAGACAACACTATATTTCCTGAAGCAAAGAAGCACAGTGTACCTTCACATGTCACGTGAGATCACCAAACCAGTTCTGCTCCCCAACCCCCAAAGGTGGTCCAGTTAATTTTTTAACAGCTCTCCTCTTTCTCTTGCTCATTGTTCCTTGCTTTTTGTTGTGGTATTTCATTTCAACAAGATAAGAAAAGCTCCATAATACTGTTTTTAAATGTCTCCTAAAAATAGGCCATTCTGATGAGAAATAGCAAGAAGAGATTTATTAAAAACATGTATTTCATTTTGAAGTGAAATCCAATTAAGTACTTTACAGCCATTTCTCCCATGTTCCCTCAAAACCTTTAATTAGGAACAAGAGGAGGATTTAATAAGCAAAAATAGCACAAAACTGTCCAATGTCTGCACAGCTCTTAACACATTCCACCTCAATTATAGTTAATGTGGTTAAGTTTTGACAGCCCCATTAGGATACGAGCTGTTTGAAAGCAGTAACTGCCTCACCATTTCCATCCACACATGAGCTTATCTAAATGTTCATTAAAGTCAAGTAAAACGTCAGGTCAGGAGTCGGAAGGATCTGGGATGAATCTTGCTTCAACTCCCTAGCTATGTGACCCTGGTGAGTGTCTGAGTCTCGATTTCCTCAGGTTCATGGGAGATAATAAGTACACCTACCTTATTAGAGTTTGAGATACAATAATATATATAGTGCTTTCTACCATTCCTAGCAAACAACAAATGCTCAGTATATGTAAGCTATTATTATTACTTAACCTAAAGCATAATCTGTGCTAATTTACCTTGAAAGGCACTAGTATTTCTCAGTTCAAAACACAGAGGAAGAACCAGGTTCTCCTCTTCTTACACCTACCAGTGTGTAAGCACTGCCTGTGTGGTCACAGAGGTACCCGTGAGCTTTTCCAGGAGCTCCCTCCATTCCCTGAACCATAGTTTCTCACAGCCCTACCATTGATGTCATCTATAATCATGTGGATTCTCAATGGTTGGATACTAAGAGAGATATCAGACACACACTTCAAAAACCCAGAAAAGAAGAGTCAGGAGTTGGGATAGGCCAAGGCAACCCTACGAACTGAAAACACTGATGGCTGCACTCAACATTCATTGCTGTCGGTGGGTTTGACTTTGAATCAACTCACTGATCAATGAATGCAAACTGCGGACCAAACAACCCAAGGGAGGCAGAAGGATGTGCAGAGAATCATCCAAGTGTATCTGCTACTGTGCTGGGTGGGAGGTGCTGCTTTTTCCAACACACTGTCTAAAGGCTCTCTTTGATTTTAATATAGAATAAACCCTCTAAATTCCTAATACTTTTTTTATACCTTTTTTTCTTTAAAGATGTTCTGAGTTAAGGAAATATTTTATAGAAAGAATGACCATCACACCATAATTTAAAAACAATGCTTTCATAATTTTTAAATTAAAAAGAATCAATGCTCATTATTTAAAATTCAAATACAGAAACATTAAATAAAACCTGAAAATTCATTTTCTCATCATCTGCGATCTCTTTCCTTAATGGAAATCACCTATAAGTATAATAAATCAGTTTAATAATTTATTTTAAATAATAAATGTAATATAATAAACAGTATTTACTTGTTGTATTATCTACTACTAAAATAATAAATAAATATCATGAGCAAACTATTTAATTTCCTTGAAGACCTTTACCCATGAACATACAAACAGCACAACTTTGTGGTTTTTTGGAGGGTGGCTTGAAATAGAAACCACCTCATTTTATTTTATTTTTTGCCACGCTGCATGCCTTACAGGATCTCAGTCTCCTGACCAGGGATTAAAAGGAAGTGAAACCCTAGAATCCTAATGACTAGGCAACCCAGGAGCTCCTCAAAACTACCTCATTTTACATTTACTCCCATATTGTTGTTCAGTTGCTAAGTCGTGTCTGACTCTTTGTGACCCCCACTGACTGCAGCATGCCAGGTTCCTCTGTCCTCCACTATCTCCCAGAGTTTGCTCAAATTCATGTCCACTGAGTCAAGGATGCTATCTAAACATCTCATCCTCTGCTGCCCATTTCTCCTTTTGCTTTCCATCTTTCCCAGCATCAGGGTCTTTTCCAATGAGTTGGCTCTTTGCATCAGGTGGCCAAAGAATTGCAGTTTAAGCATCAGTCCTTCCAGTGAATATTCAGGGTTGATTTCCTTTAATATTCATGGTTTGATCTCCACGCCATCCAAGGAACTTTCAGGAGTCTTCTCCAGCACCACAGTTCAAAGGCATCAATACTTCAGGGCTCAGCCTTTCTTATGGTCCAACTCTCACATCTGTATATGACTACTGGAAAAACTATACCTTTACAGACCTTTGTTGACAAAGTGATGTTTCTCCTTTTTAATACACTGACTAGGTTTGTCATAGCTTTCCTTCCAAGGAGCAAGCGTCTTTTAATTTCATGGCTGCACTCACTATCCTCAGTGATTCTGGAGCCCAAGAATATAAAACTTGTCGCTGCTTCCACTTTTTCCTTCTACTTGCCATGAAGTGATGGGACTGGATGCCATGATCTTAGTTTTTTGAATGCTGAGTTTCAAGTCAGCTTTTTCTCTCTCTTCTTTCAACTTCATCAAGAGGCTCTTTCATTCCTCTTCACTTTTTGCCACTAGAGCAGTATCATCTGCAAGTCTGAAGTTGCTGATATTTCTCTCAGCAATCTTGATTCCAACCAGGGATTCATCCAGCACGGCATTCTCCATGATGTACTTTTCACAGAAGTTAAATGCAGAGTAACAATATATAGCCTTGTCATACTCCTTTCCCAATTCTGAACCAGTCAGTTGTTCCATGTCCGGTTCTGTTGCTTCTTGACAACAGGTAAGGTGGTCTGGTACTGCCATCTCTTTAAGAATTTTCCACAGTTTGTTGTAGTCCACACAGTCAAAGGCTTTAGCGTAGTCAATGAAGCAGACGTTTTTCTAGAATTCCCTTGCTTTCCCCAAGATCCAATGAATGTTGGCAATTTGATCTCTAGTTCCTCTACGTTTTCTAAATCCAGCTTGACAATCTGGAATTTCTCAGTTCACGTACTGTTCAAGCCCAGCTTGTAGGATTCTGAGCATATCTTTGCTAGCATGTAAAACGAGGGCAACTGTACAGTAGTTTAAACATTCTTTGGCATTGCCCTTCTTTGAGACTGGAATGAAAACTGACCTTTTCCAGATCTGTGGCCACTGCTGAATTTTCCAAATTTGCTGACATACTGAGTGCAGCACTTTAACAGCACCCTCTTTTAAGATCTGAAATAGCTCAGCTAGAATTCCATCACCTCCATTAGGATTGTTTGTAACTTATTCCCACACAATCTGCTTTATTCACTCAGCTATACAATATAGACAGCCTTCCAAAACAATCTTATTATACTGCACTCATTCTTTTAAATGACTATGTAGTATGCCTTAGTATGAACACCTTGGTTATTATTGTTCAAATATATATTTTCTATTCTTTTATTTATTATTTTTGGTTGTGCTGGGTCTTTGTTGCTGGATCTTTGTGCAAGGGTTCTTCTCTAGCCGTGGCAAGTGGGGACTACTCTCTGTCACAGTACTTGAGCTTCTCATTGCCGTGGCTTCTCTTGTTGAGGAGCACAGGCTTAGTAGCTGTGGCGCACGGCTTAGTTGCCCCACAGCATGTGGGATCTTCTCGGATCAGGGATCAAACCTGAGTCTCCTACATTGGCAGGCAGATTCTCTACCACTGAGCTACCAGGGAAGCCACAAATATATTTAAATATTCTCTTTTGACCAAAATTATAAGGTCCATTCATTCTGAACTTTGCAAGCCACATTCCTCAAGTTAAGAGAAAAAAACAAGTGAGATGGGAGATTCACATTTCTCTTAACAAAAATTAAAATGTACTATCAACTCTGAATCCTTTAAAATAAGATGAGATGAGCCACTAAATCTTTCATGATAATGACAGGAAAACAAGCACTTTGGTCATGAATAATTTATCATACACTTAAGTCCGAGATATATTCTCATGGTAGTGGTGGTGGTCAAATCAAAATAAGGCAGTAGAAGAGGCTTGTCAACTCAGCCTTCTAAAATTTTTCCCTCCATGGGTAGGAAGGAAGGAGAAATGCAGATGTATTGAGACAAGACCTAAAAAGAAAAATCAAAGCCAAAAGAAAATTGGAAAAAATTCAGGAAAAATATGAGGTTCAGGCCAATGTTTCCTAAAACTGGCTGTATATCAGAATCATCTACAGTTTCTTTTAAAAATGCAAATTCCTAAATTCTACTCCAGATCAGAAGTAGGGTCCTGTAATCTGTATTTTATTATAACAAGTTCACCAGGTATTTTGCCCCATGGAAAGCTGGTGTGAAGCAAAGCCAAGTTCACCAACTTAACATCGGCTTCCAACCACCACACTTCATGTCATCCACTTTCAACTATTGCCCAAACTTCTCTGCTGCCATATGATACTGCCACTGGTCTTCTGAGTACAGAAAAGGTATACTTATGTTGCTACTGAGTATCTCTTTTCAGAGTAAATACAACTTTGCACCATGTTGTGGCAGCCAAACACATCAAATTGTGTCTGATATTTTTACACAAATAGATATATTTATGAGCTCTCAAAATCTAAAACCTACCTAAAAAACCTAATGAATGAACAAAGTTAAATACAGATTTAACTGTCCCACCCATGAAGCCTTCACAGAAATCAAAGTTTTCTTTCTTTCATACTGGTGGTCACATAAGAGATAAATCACATACTGCTGTTTTTCAGGATGCCATGCATTTTATAGGCATTTACTTTCAACCACCAATTATTTCCAAAGTTTCTGAAAATGTTAGAAAAGAAGGTCTGATGTGTTCTTTGAAAAATGTACAACTAAACAAGCATGCTATTTATTTACCCAGAGAATCAGTTGTCTTTACATATGCCAATGAAAAAATTGCATATTTCAGTCACCAAAACCCTCTATTAGTTTTTATTGGATAAAACCAAGTGCTTCAGGAAGGGAAGGGCTTCCCACGTGGCGCTAGAAGTAAAGAACCCATCTGCCAATGCAGGAGATACGGGTTCAATTCCTGGGCCGGGAAGATCCCCTAGAGAAGGGCATGGCAACCCACTTCAGTATTCTTGCCTAGAGAATCCCATGGACAGAGGAGCCTGGCAGGCTACAGTCCACAGGATCACGAAGAGACTGAGCACACACACACATAATCATTGTTAAAGGTTATATGATGCGATTCGTGGGGTCGCAAAGAGTCGGACACGACTGAGTGACTGAACTGAACTGAACTGAAGGTGTTTTATTTTTGTTCAGATTCACTGAACTTTATCATCACTAGAAAAGCTATACAATGTAACAAGTAAGGGCTTTAGAAACAATGGTTTAAGTACCAGCTCTGATACTTCCTTGCTATGTGACACTGGGCTAATCATAACCTCTCTGAGCCTCAGATTTCTCCCCTATATATCTTTCAAAGTTCAGGATGCCCCTTCGGTAGGTTTTGAAATCAATTTAGTGGCTTATAAATAACATTTTTAAGTTACAAAAAAAATTGGGTGACTAACATGTAACAAGGACAAGTATCTTCCAGTTCAAGATGGCAGAGTAGAAGGACACACACTCATCTCCTCCTGCAACAGCACCAAAACAGCAACACAAAGAGCTGGACACAATTGAGCACACCCACACACAGGAAGAAAGACAATTATGTGAGTCTGAGGGTGTTTCCTACAGATGAGACTTATAAGAAAATATCTGCAACAGAGAAAACATGCAGCATCTATAGGGGACAAGAGGAGAATAGTTCAGAGACTATGTTAAGGTGTCATGAAGAGCAGCACTGAAAACATAAAAGGATAAATTACAGACAGCCTTGTGAGCCAGGCAGAAAAGTTTAAAACTGGTGTTGAGCTCTGAAAGGCAATAATGAAAGCAAGACTTAGGGAAGATTCACCAAGCAGATGAAGTAGGAGAAAGGGAAAAGACCCTGAAAGAAACAAAAAGAAATAGAAATCTGCTGCACAAAAGAGCTAAGCTGAAAGTGAGGCAGCAGAAATAGACAGAATGAAAAGGATATCTCAAAAAGGCATTTAAGCTGTTGGTTTAGGTTGCTTTTTGAATTTTTTTTTTTTTTGGTCCTATGGAATCACTGAAAATTCTACAAAAGAGAGAAAACTAAGGTCCACCAGTTAGCCCCCTCAATCATTCTATTCAGTGTATTATCTTTCCAGATGTCTCAGAGAGATTTAAAATACATGTATTTATGTTTAGAGAAAATATCACAAGTTGCACATAATTCTCCATAACCTTATTTCACTTAAAATGATATGGCTATCTTTCCAGTTCAAAGGACATGAGCCACCTTCCAAGGAAATGGCTCAAACAGAAAAAATCATGAGGAGCCAAGAATGGTGCCAAACTTTCCTGACTAGAATAGGAGCCTGGAGTACACTAAGAAATGAGTAATTTCAGTCTAGAAGGAAGAGGAGTTCATTTTTTGAACAGAGGATTCAAATTTGTGATTTGCAAGCAAGGAGTTGAGAGTAAATGAGTCAAGCTCAGAAAGAAAACAGAGATAACACATTTTTACTGGACATCTACCATGTACCTGGACTACAAGAGGAGCCTGGAGACACAAAGGGAACAAAAGTACAGAGTGGGAGCGGCAAACCAAGTTCTAATGAACAAATCATTCTAATGGGGAAAAGTTCTGCGAACGATAAAAACAAAGTACTGTGGGAGCAAATAAGAGACCAAGTCAGCCTTAGGGGTCAGAAAGGTCCAGAAAGTGACCTCAAGGAAATGATGTGCAAGTTAAGACTTGAAGGATAAGTATAATTACCTGGGTGAACTATAATTACCCGGGCACAGTGACCATTCCGAGCAGAGGAACAGGTGGCGTGTGTTCAGGAGTATAGCAGCATAGTGCTTTCAAGAAACAGAAAGTGTGGCTGAAGCACACAGAAGAGGTCATGAGGCAAGGCTGAAGAAGAAGGCAGGAACTTTTAAAACTTACCAACATTCTTGAAGAATAGAATTTTAGAGTGACAGTCACGGATGAAAATAAGATTTCTGGAAGGGAGTGGTCCTTAGGATAAATGAGAGGGAAAACTCCACCAGCTCCATCACTTATCAACCATGTGAACCTGATAAGTCACTTATCCTCTTTAAATATATGTCATCTGTAAACAGGGGTCAGATTCCCAGATGGCACTAGTGGTAAAGAACCTGCCTGCCAATACTGGAGATGTAAGAGACACGGGTTCGATCCCTGGGTTGGGATGATCCCCTGGAGGAGGGTATGGCAATCCACTCCAGTATTTTTGCCTAGAGAATCCCATGGACTGAGGAGCCTAGCAGGCTACAGTCCATAGGTCACAAAGAGTCAGACACGACTGAAGCGACTTAGCACACATGCATGTAAACACGAGATATGATATTATTTACTTCAAAGGGCTACTTGAGGAATAAGAATACATATAAAATATTTCACACAAAACCGACCACAACAAAATACTAACATCTTGTGTATGTGTGTGTGTGTGTGTGTGTACTTGTGTGTATATGTGCAAGTGTGCATTGGTTGATAGGAAGTAAAAAGCAGATTGGAAGTTCAGACTAGAAGGAAAAGGGTTAACAATTGAAATCTCTTAAGCTGTAGAATAAAGGTGATTTTTATGTTTATTATTTATAACTCATTTATGTCTTCGAAGTGTTTAGCAATGCTGCTGCTGCTGCTAAGTCGCTTCGGTCGTGTCCGACTCTGTGCGACCCCATAGATAGCAGCCCACCAGGCTCCACCGTCCCTGGGACTCTCCAGGCAAGAACAATGGAGTGGGTTGCCATTTCCTCCTCCAATGCATGCAAGTGAAAAGTGAAAGTGAAGTCGCTCAGTCATATCTGACTCTTCGAGACCCCATGGACTGCATCCTACCTGGCTCCTCAGTCCATGGGATTTTCCAGGCAAGAGTATTGGAGTGGGTTGCTATTGCCTTCTCCGTGTTTAGCAATAAATAAGCAATATTTCAATAATTAAGAAAATTTACTTGAATGTCTTTTTTTAAAAAGCACAGATTTCTTTTACATGCAATATCTACCTACGTTTGGCTGAAAGGCATATGGAAGAATCCACAGTGGGAAAGGAAGAAAAGATGGACTATTTTTATTAAGAAAGAGTACCTGCAGAAAGCACAGCTGCAGGGTTAGTAGAAAGTAAAGGGTGCCAGGTCCATGGCTTAAGTGGTCACCTTGGAGGGCAGAGAATGAAAATGACAACATACATTCCAGCCTGCTTCTGTATTCCTCTCCTACTGAGGCTGTATCTCAATAGGATCTAACTGGACCTTGTGATCTCAAATCTTGAAAGGGGCCTGTAATGGAATAAACACTCAATAAATGGATGCCAAATGAATTCCCTTATGACTTAGGGCACAATTAACATTTATAACTCAGGAAGCTCCCTGAAGCAAGCACAGGATACCTTCAAGCCATCTGGGCCATGAACTACAGTTCCAACACAGGTATAATTTTAGTATCCACCAGATACCAGCAAAATTATACTTGCTATAGAACCTCTGAATTTACACTGTAGCCCAACTTCCCTCCTACTCTTCAGACTAACTAAATCTACTGAAACATACGTGCAAATCAGTCAAAATCACACACCCCTTTCTCTTCTCTTCCCAGTACAATGGGTCCTCCATATCTAAGATATGGAAGACCAACCATACTACACCATTTTCTACAAGGGATTTGAGCATCCTCAAACTCTAGTGTCCAAGGACGGTCCTGGAAATCAACTCCCTGTGGATACTGAGGGACGACATTAAAGAGTTGAGGCAAAACAGTACAGTAAAAAAGAAATAGATGGTTTGGGATAGTGTGGAGTTAGAAAACCTGATTTTAATTCCAACCCTTCCATGGTTATGTGTTCTTGGACAAGTGAATCACATCTTAAGCCGTTCTTGAGACTTAGACCTACAGAGACTAAACATACCTCTCCTACCTCCACAGGATTGCTGTGAGGCCTCAGAGAGAACACAGTGGGAAATGCGCTGCACACAGCGCACAGCCCAGTGCATCCTGGTCTGTGATGGCACTACTCCATGGCTTATCGCTCCTTTCAGCAGATAAGATTCCCTCACTCCCCAAACTCGCACGTACTTGTTAATCAGAAGCACATGTTTGCACGTTGTCTAGCAGAGGTTATTAACCTATAACCTGGGTCTGAATGCAGGCATTTTTCTGTATATTGTGTCACCAGCCTAGACGGTCCATCAGAGCCACACTCTATGTTTGCATGCTCAGTCGCATCTGATTCCCTGCGATCCCATAGATTGTAGCCTGCCAGGTTCCTTTGTCCATGGGATTTTCCAGGCAAGAATACTGGAGTAGGTTGCCATTCCCTTCTCTCCAGGGGATCTTCCTTACCCAGAGATCAAACTGCATCTTCTGCATTGGCAGGTGGATTTACCACTGTGCCACCTGGGAAGCCTCTCTTATTTATTTAGATCTTTTAAACTTTCCACAGAAATATTTTAGTTTTTAGTGTACATATTTTATACTTCTTTTGTTAAATTTATTCTTAAGTATTTAATTCTTTTGATGTAATCATGAATGGAACTATTTTCTCACTTTCATTTTTTGGATTGTTGATAGTTACGAAAATACAACAGATTTCGGTATATTGATCTGGTATTCTGTGACCTTGCTAAACTAAATTAACTCTATTTGTTTTGGGGCTTTTTTGTGAATTGTTTAGGATTAAACATAGGATTATGTCATCTATGAACAAAAACAATTTTAATCCTTTCCAATTTAGATACATTCCTCCCTAACCTTCACCTTACTGCACTAGCTAGAACCTCCAGTGAATGATGAAAAGAAGTAGTAAGAGCACATTATTCCTAATCTTAGAGGAAAGACATTTGTAGTTCACCAATTAAGTATTATTAGCTTTAGACTCTTCATAGATTTTGCCAAATGTTTTTCTTGTGTCTACTCAGATGATCAGGCAGGGCTTTTTAACTTTCACTTTATCAGAATTATTTTATGGCCCAGGACACTCTTAGAAACAGCTTCATGTGTACTTGAAAACAGTGTATGTTCTGCAAGGCATATTCAATAAACATGACCTATGGTAAGTTGGCTGATTACTTCTCAATTCGTTATAAGCCTATGGTGGTGGTGGTGGTGGTGGTTGATAGTTTTATTCAGCTTTATAGTTGCTTTTTGGGGGACAAGATTCGTTCACCTTTTCACTCACTTATGCCAGAAAATGAATCTCTTCCTATGTTTTCACAAATCTCACAAGTGATAAAATCCTAATCTTGATGAAGCCTAACAGTCAGCTTGAAATCAAATTTATTTTCCTGGAATTAGACCCAAGTGCCATAATAAACTGCTCAAACACAACTCAATCCCAAAATACACTTGGGAGGAAAAACTTCCTGACGAAGACAGAGGAAGAAAGTCACTCTGGACTACTGAAACTGTTTTCAAATTCCAAAGGCAACAATACAGCAACTTGAATATCAAAGACCTATCTTCAGTTCCCACTTTGGAAAGCTGTACCTGTGGGAGCCAAGAGTACCATCTATGTGTATATACAACCTGAACCAGCCCCAGAGCCAGTCATGCCTAAGATCTTGGATCTTATCAGCAGGTAGGTACCAAACAGGTGTTATGCAGTGAGTTACACTGAGGGCTACAACCAGTCCTGGCCACTGCAATTAAGTCCATTATATTTACACTCCCAGCCAATAACAGGGTGGTTTGAAAGTATCTTTTCCACTTGCCAAACTTCAAGCACCACCTAATGCCTGGGTTCTCACTACAGTTCCCAGATCCCCTCCTCTGCCACCCCAGGGCTACCAAATTCCTAATAAACTATGCCCCTGAATTTGCCTCTCTTTGCACTGTCCCTCAAACATTAATACCAGACTTAATGGGGAGTTTCTACAATCTCCATGCTACCCGTTTCCTGACTGAAGCTATCATATCAGAAATTTCATCTGCTCTATTACATTCTCCTTAGAATGTACCAGCAACTTCTGCTGAATAGTCGGTGGCCATAGTCCCAGGTAAACGGATACCTGGACTCCAAGCTGGGTTTAACTTCTTTCCTGAGTATTTAAGATATGAACACAAATGTCAGTCTGTGTTGAGCATGGGTGCTAGAAAGATAAGACAAGTCAGGGCAGAGAAGGGGCAGCCATTTTCTATCATGGACACAGAAGCAAAGAGTTATCAGTCTGAAGGAGAAGAGAAATGTGAAACAAAAGCACCAGAGAAACAGCAATAAGCCTCCACAGAGATATTCGAAAAGAATCCTGATCTTGCTCCTTCATGAAATCCAACTGAATGCTCCCTCCTTCATCTCCAAGAGAAACCCTGTATTTTCCACCAATATCCTCATTTTAAACTAGCTTAAGAAGAGTGTCTTTCTTGCAGTTTAACTACAGCAGTCAACACCCCTGGTTTTCCTCTCTTGCTACCAGTCTATATTTCCCAGACACCAACAATTGTTTACACGTTAGTGTGTTATTTCACCATAACATAGCTTCTTGTGTTCAACTCATGTTTTTCTGACTCTACCAAGTTTCTTTACAACCCCCTAAGATGACATCATATTATCTAAGCTCTAAAGTTTTCTCTGGTTATGATGAAAAGGGCAATGAAAGGCAGTGTGGTCTTAACCTTTTAGTCTTAGCTTCTCATCTGGGAACTACCATCTACTACATAAGGTTGTGATGGGAATTATAAAAGGTGAGAATAAAGTGCTTAGTACAGAATCTGACACACAGCAAGCCCCACTAAAGGAGCTCTCTTCTGTAATACCTTGATTGAACTTCTGCATACTGAACAATAGGTAAAAATCATATCACTAATCATTAGGATCTAAATGGCACCAAGTGTATCAAGAAAACTAATTGAGAGTAACTCCTGCTGGGCAGCACTCTTCTCACATGACAGCAGTACATCACTAACCTGTGAGCAGCCGTATCAACTCCCAATCAACACCTATTTCTCCCAAACTTTCTTCCAATCCCACTGTATTTTTGAAGCTTTTCAAATTACCTTGCTATCTTTCACCTGCATTTGTAGGATCATTTCCACTAATTTACCAATGGTGCTTATGAGGCTTGTTTTTTTAGTGATATTTTTTACCCAAGGTATTTCAAAAGAGAAAACAAAAGTCAGAAATTGAAACTAACTGGTCAGACTTAACTAATAAAGCTTAAGAAAATGTGATGTATTTTTGGTGAAAGATTATTAAGAGTCAAAATTATCATCACTATTAGGAAACAGGGATTAAGGCATTTTAATTTTTAATTTTTGTCTAATAAAACCTCTCACACAGAGAAAGAGACAGAGAAACAAAGGGATAGAGACAGAGACTAAATTTCACAATTAAGATTATTTTGATGAAAATGATGTTTAGAGCTTAGCTTTTATTGCATCTTACTTATGTTGAAAATTCCTGAACAACAGAGATGCTAAACAATGCAAACACCAAGAAAATCAACAAAAATCCCAGCACAAAATCATTTAACAAAGGATTTAACTTTCTTCTCAATTACAAAGGTCTACTCCATCCAACATACAGAAAAACAATTCCTAGAAGAATCAGTTGTTGTTACTCATGTAACAAATAATTCTGTCCATAGGACTGATCACATGAGTAGTAATTCTATCAACAGTATTAGAGCTACTATTATAAACATCTGCATACACATAGTGAAGACCCACGTAACGGTCAGATTTTGCTTCAAGTCATAGAAGACATACATTTTTTAAAATTTCACACCTAGTTCCAAAGGCCATAACACTGAGGCTTCTTCTTACTAGCCTGGGGCTGTTTTCTACCTTCTCCTCTTCCTTCTCGATCTTGTAGGCCCATGATTCTCAAGGTATGAATTTAAAGAATCCTCTTGGTATATTAATCCAACTTTCATCCATTTTATGAGTGACTGATGTCCCATTTATTTCTACTTATGAATAAAGGCTATTAGTAACTTAATGGACTGTCAACAAAATTTGGTGTTTATAAACTAAAAGTAACAAGAGATTCTTCAACATTCTGCTAATAAGCCTGGATGCCACAAAATGGGTGACAATGTTCCAAAGATCCTACTGCAAACACAAACATAAAATCACTTGGAAATCTTGCAGCTCTCTGAACCCCATTATCACTGTTAAGGGAATGTGGTAGTTTCCAATTACTGTTATTCTAGCTTTTCAATCTTCATTACAGTTCATTCAGCATCCTCATTTTCAAATTAGTTCGATACATGTTGTGTATGCTAGGTAGTACATCAACTGTATCCTTACTTTAAAATTTTCTAGTACTATAATTAGACTTTGACATGTATATGCCATTTCAAATATGAACCATACCTCATCTGCTAATGAACACTTATCATCTTCCCTCCAAATTTATTTGTATGTAATAGTTCATTGTCAATGAACTATTTTCAACTGGAAAGCAGGAATAGAAAGGTTAGGTAGATAATGGGGTCCTGCCTAAGTCAGCTGTGTTCATAAGCTAACTAAGTCACTGAGGTCAAAAAAGTTGGCATCGTTGCCATTATCAAGCAAGCTGCAATAGGTCACATTGCTTTCAGCCTAGTGTCCTCTCAAATCTCTTCTCAACTACTTCAGGGAGCATTAGAAACTCACTCCACCTATTACCTTTTAATTTTCACAGCCTGATAATTCTACCTATGGGCTTCTTAGAATCTTAAATCCCTTTAAGTGACCTTGTTCCTTCACTACTATCTTAAACAAATCCTTGTCCAGGAAAATTTCTGTTGTTCCAATTTCCATTTTTATAAGGAAAACCCATACCTTCAACTATAACATTCAAAAAAGTCTTTTCATATCCTAGGAAAGACGTCTTAGACCCAAGGGATGGCAGGGAGCTAATAATACCTCTTCTTGCAGCTTCCATGGAAGTAGATTGTCAGCTCTTGCATATAAGAGCATATCCTTCTTACTCTGACTCACCAAACTCAGATCCCTTTGCATTCATAGTCAGCTCTATCACATTCCTCTTCCTCTCCCAATATTAAAAAAAAAAAATGCAACTGTATAGTTATTGAATAGAGGCAATGGAAGTCAGGCAGCAGAATGGATTCCCATGATACTAATTAAAGAGTTTCCACTCCAATTAGTTTCTTAGAATGAGCTAAAGGCTCATTCCTTCTCTCAGATCTTGAGGACTAGTAGTACTACTTTTAAGAAAATCTTGGTTTTCTGTTCCATTTAACTACAAGCATTGTTTTTCATTTTTCAATCTAATTCCTTGCTCTTGGCTCTTCAGTTAGGACCTGTTGCCACCTAGTGGACAAAGTGGGAATAAATGCCAATATATTATGCCAGGTTCTCACCACTGGGCTTCCAGAAGAGACCACTAGGTGGAGACTTCAAATCTGAAGAAGAGTGCCTACACCAAAACCAGTTAGTTGGTTTAAGCTTACACAAAAAACTATAAATTCACACAAACAAAAGCGACTGTGTTCAAAACAATGAGTTAAATAAAGATAAAAAAAATGAGAATACATCATGACCATAAGAGGCTTATCCCAGAACTGCAAAGCTGGCTCAATTTTCAAAAATCAGTCAGTATAATTCACCATATGAACAGTCTAAATATCTAAACAGATGCAGAAGTAGTATTTGAAAAATTTGACACCATTTGTGCTAAACACCTTTAGAGAACTAGGAATACAAAGGAACTTCTTCAAGCTTATAAAGTACATCTCAAAAAATGTGTAACTTCCAGATTTCAAAACTTACTATAAAGCTACTGTACTCAAAACAATGTGGGATAAAGACAGACATATAGACAAAAGAAACAGAATAGAAAGCCCTGAAATAAGCTCTCACATATATGATCAATAACTTTCAACAAGGTTGCCAAGACCATTCAATGAGGAAAGGACAATCTTTTCAGCAGTGATGAAAAAAGGGAGTACCTACATGCAAAAGAATGACTATGAACATTATAGCACACTAACCAAAAATTAACTCAAAACAGATCAAAGACCAAAATGTATAAAACTTTTAGAGGAAAACAAAGGGGAAAAGATTCCTGGCATTGGACTGGGCAATGATTTCTTGGCTATGACACAGGCAACAAAAGAAAAAATAAGTAAACGATACATCAAAATTTAAATCTTCTGTATATGAAGGACAAAATCAACAGTGAAAAGGCAATCCATAAATTGGAAGAAAATATCTGCAAATTATATACTTGATAAGGGATAATCCATAATATATAAAGAACTTATGGAACTAAAAAAACAAAACAAATGCAAATCAAAACCACAATGAGATACTCACACCCATAATAAGGTATGTGTGATACTATCAAAAACACAGAAAGTAGGAGGAGGCAGAAAAATTAGAACCCGTGGCACTTTACATGGTAGACCCACTGTGGAAAAAAGCAATATGGTGCTTCCTCAAAAAAGTAAAAACAGAACTATAATATGATCCAGCAATCCAGTTGTGGCTATATACCTAAAAGAATTGAAAATGGGGACTTGAGCTATTTGTACACTCAATATTCATAGCAGCATTATTCATAATATTCACAATAGCTAGAAGGTATAAGCAACCCAAGGATCCATCAACAGATATATGGACAGACAAATGTGGTATACAACAAACAATGGAAGATCAGTCAGTCTTAAAAAGGAAGGAAATTCTGACATGCTACAACATGGATCAACCATGAAAATAGTATGCTAAGTAAAGAACTCAGGCACAAAAGGACAAATACAGTGTGACTCCACTTATATGAGATACCTAGATTAGCCAAATTCACAGAGACAGAATGTAAAACAGTGGATGCCAGGGTCTGGAGAATGGGGAAATATTGTTAACAGTTACAGGTTCATTTTTGCAGGATAAAGAGAGACCTGTGTATGGATGGTGGTGACAATGGTTGCATAACAGTATGAGTGTAGAAATGACTCTAAATTGTACATTAAAAAAATGGTTGACAGAAAACAACAAAATTCTGTAAAGCAATTCTCCTTCAATAAAAAAGAAAAAAAAATGGTTAAGATAATAAATGTTTTGGTCTGCATATTTCACAATTAAAAAAAAAAACACTATAGCTAATATCATACGTGATAGTGAAACACTGAACTCTATTCCTCGAAGATCAAAAACAAGATTAGAAGGTAGTCCTCAACATTTTAATCTACTATTGGACTGCAAATTTTAGCCATATTTTAGCTATAAGGTAAGAAAAATAAAAGTCATAAACATCAAAAAAGAAGTAAAACTGTCTTTATTCATAGTCACACACATAAAAGGTCTCAAATAATTTATTTTTAAAGTTATTAGCAGTAAACAAATTTAACAATATTGTATGAAACAGTCTCAACATACAAAAATCAATTGCACTTCTATATACTAGCAACACACAAATGGAAAATTTTAAAATAATATTATTTACTACAGCATTAAAAAAAAATACTCAGGGATAAGTTAAAAGAAAGAGGTACAAGATCTCAATGCTAATCTTTTAAAACATCACTGAGAAAAAATAAAGTTCTAAGTAAGTGGGAAAATATACTGAATTAACAGACTAGAAGACTCAATTCTAAAATGACAAGTCTCTCCAAATTGATAAGATCAATGAAATCCAAAATCTCAGAAGGCTTTGTTTAAAAAAAAAAAAAAGTTTTTTTGATGAGCTGATTCTAAAATGTATAAGGAGACTGAAACAAAACCCTAGAATAGCTACAACAGCTAAAATAACTCTGAAAAGGAAGAATGGAGTTGGAGAATTTTAAGATTTACTATACAACTATAGTACTCAAAATATTGTGGTATTATAAATAGATTATAGAAGAAAATAAGAGTCTACAAGTATATCATACATAAGAAGATCAAATTATTTTTCAGCAAGCTTATCAAAAACTCAAAGGGAAAGTCTTGTCAACAAAAAGTGCTGTAACATAAATATTCATATAAAAAGACTCTGATTCCTATCTTATACCATACCAAAAAAAAAAAAAAAACTAACTTGAATAAAGCTAAAACCATAAAGTTTCTAGTAGAAAGCAGAATAATACCTTAGAAACCTCAGGTTAGGCCAAGATTTCTTAGGGAAGATACAGAAGGCATTAATTATAAAAGAAAAAAATTAATAAACGGAGCTTCATAAAAATGTAAAACTTTTGCTAATCAAAAATCATGTTTAATAAAGTAAAAGAGAAAGCCACAGATTGGGAGAAAATATTCACAACATATATACTTGATGAAAGACTTGTATCGTAATAAAAAATATCCACAACTCAATAACAGGACAAAGAACATGATTTCTTAAATTATCAAAAGATTTTGAATAGACATTTCTAAAAGGAAACATGAATGGCCAATAAGGGTATGAAAAAGTGACCAACATAGTCATGAGGGAAATGCAAATTAAACACACATCATTTTTGCTCACTAGAATAATTAAAATTAAAAGTTTACAACACCAAACACCTGCAAGGATGTGGAACTATTAGAACGCATACTAATGGAATTGCAAACTGCATACACAATATGGAAAACTGACAAGTTCATAAAAAGTTTAACATAAAGCTACCATCGGACCCAACAATTCCTAGATATGTTTAAGAGAAATAAAAATATATCCACAAAAACCATGTACAAGAATATTCATAGCTGCTTTATTCCTAGTAGCCCGGAACCAGAGAAGACTAGCTATCAACAGATGAACAGATCAACTATGATATAGACAATGGAATACTACTCAGCAATAAAAAGAATTAGTAACACCTGCAACAACATGGATGAGTCTAAAACATTATGCAGAAAAACACTAGACACAAAAAAGCACAAGTTGTATGATTCCATGTATAAGACAAACTAATCTATCAAAACAGAAGTCAGAAGTTACTGCTTCTTGGGGGCAAAACTGTATGATCAACTGAAAAAAGCATAAGAGAATTTTCTGAAAGAATGGCAGTGTTCTACATCTAGATGAAACATGAATTACAAGGGTACATATATTTGTGAAAACTGCTTAAATCTTACACTTAATATTTCACTGTATGTAAATCATACCACTATTTTAAAAAGATAAAAGGTACACTGGCTTTGGAATCACACAGGCTTCAGTTCTGCCACTTAACTGCTGTGTGATCTTGGCCAAGTGTTAAACTGTCAGTTTCCTTATCTATAAAATGGGCAACCACAAGGGCAGCACAATTCATATGAGAAGCTTACTTAAGGCTCCCTACATTCTTGACAGCAGGATAAAAAGTAGGCTAATTCTGATGCCATGATTAAATGAAGGCAAGGCTGAAAGCAGAAGCCTAGAAATGCTGCTCTAAGCTTTTACCCTGTTCCTGAGCTTCAAGATAGCTCCTGATGCTTGAGGATACTGATCATCATTCCTTAAAGCAATTTCAAGATAAGAGAATTCTGAATGTAAAATCTGTGATCTAAATGGGAAACTGTAGCCTGGGTGGCTCAATTTGGCGGAATAGCCTTAGAAACTTGGCAGCTGAAATGAGAGCCAGTAGATTTTTTAAAAATCTGTATCTCATTTCTTAACATAAGAACCTCATTTAAAAAAAAAAAAAATTAAGGTCAATTCCCTGGTGATTCAATGCTTAGGACTCCACACTTTCACTGCCGAGGGCCAGGGTTTGGTTCTCAGGCTGGGAACTAAGACCCTGTAAAATATGGTGCAGCCAATAAATAAATTTTAAAAAATTAAAACAGAAATAGTGAATATTACTCTGTGATACCATTTGCCCAAGGACATCACTGTTAACAGTTCAGTGTATCTTCTTCCAGACTAAAATTTACCTTCTCCTTAACAATTCTACAATCCATGTAATGAGTCCCCTATTAAATTTCTGAGCTATTCCTATTTTTTTTTTGCTATTATAAATGCTGAAAAGAATATCTGTGAATATACATTTTGCACACCTGTCATTTCTTTTAGGATAAATACCCAGATGAGTTAACTGCTAAATCTGCAAATTTGAATTTAAAAAGTTTAAATTTTAACTGCTAAATCTGCAAGAATAAACCCAAACATTTTTAGTGTTGACAGATATTATTAGAATATACTCATAGACTTCTTTCTCATTTTCCCACACCTTCATCTGCACTGACAATTTTTTTTTTGACAATTATTTTTTAATGTAGAAATTGCAAACATGCTTACAGAAGACTAGAAGGAAACATAAGTACATCAAAGAGGTCATACAGGTTTGTGACAAACCTGAGCACATGCTCATTTCAAGAGGCAGCCACTACCCTATTCAAGCCAACAGATCCCATGTAGAAATCTAGGCCTACAGTTGAACGATCTAATTTATCAAGAAGGCCAGAAATACAAATTTTCACAAAAATCTTGCAGGTTTTAAAGGTTGACAGTATGTTTTTATTTAAACATCCAATTAGTCAAACAAAATAGATTATAGGCCAGATTAAATTTAGCTCAAGGAATTTCATACTAAGGTGAAAATGATATAACATTTTCACTTTGAATCTTATTATTCATGCAGTTTATCCTTCCCTATGTTTACCAACACAGGGTATACCTATTAAAATTTAGTTTTGGCTCATATAGTCAGCACCTTTTAAAGAAAGATGCTTCTTTTCTTCTTCCAGATTCACATCTACAGCAAATACCGGACCAAAAAAAACAAATGTAACTTCAGGTACAGAAGCTAAGAGTCATCTTAACTGATCTCTGTGCCCAGAAAAGACTTATGAGGACTAATTTGGGATTCAATTGCTATACCCTCAACATACTTAGAGAACCACAAGATTTTCAGAGAAAATACCAATTTGTAAAACTCCGTATAACTCTGAAAAGGGAGGATTTAATAATCCAAGGTTTGCCTCCACTACCTAACACATTTGCCTAACACAAAAAATTTTCTCTTTGGTGAGACATCAAAAAAGAAAGAGAAGAATTCCCACACATCCCCTTTGTTATCCTATACTGAATTTAAACAATCATCTTCCGCTTTTTTTTTTTTTTTAATTAAAACAACAACAGGTTTATAGAAATCTTTCTCTGCTCTCAAAATATTACTGCAATACTGCTCCCACGGAAATAATTTCAGCAACCTATCCAATTTCAGAGTTTCTTCTCATTCCTTCTTAGTCATCTATTACAAATCTCCAGACCCAGATGTTCAAGCATTCCCTGAACCCACCACAGATAATAGCAGAGATCCATGACTCTCCAAGGACCCAAAAACAGCCTTTGAACGCAACTATCTTTTCATCAACTGTAAACAAGTCCTAAACTGTTGGCTCCATAGGGAGTTCCTACCAAGTCAGTATAAACTCTGAAACAGGGGCAGAGGTCAAGGGGATGAGAGCTCAGCCTAAACTCTGGATCTCATCCCACCCCCATCCTGTTCAAAAGAATCCTTATCAGAAAGGAACTCCCAAGCAAAAGGCCACATTCAGGAGACGTGATCTTGCAGTGACCTAGCAGATTGAGCTGAAGCTTTGGAAGCAAGGCTCTTGGAATTGTTATGAATGTGAAATACCAACATCACAACCAGAATGTTCTGAAGGAAAGGTGACACAAAGAGGGAAACCAAGGGAGACTTGTGAACTTATCTTCATTTGTTTCAGGAAAGAACCTGTTTGATAATAAATAGTGCAAATAATCCTGAACTACAGAAGAAATCTCTTTGGGAACCTATTCCATAGAAAATTACTTTACATCCAAAATAATTCTAATATATGCAAAAGAGCCCAAATGACACTTAGAAAATAGTCTTTATTCTGGACACAAAAGGCGCCATTATATGTTATAAATTATTATACTGCCTTAAACTCTTCCATTAGCATCTGAGACTTGTCACAGTCAAGAGAGCCAGAAACAGGATAGAAGATTCAGTAAAACAGCAGCTCTGAAGCCCCAGATATTTCTCCACTGTGTACTTTGGGGTGAGTCATTTAACCTCTCCAGGCCTCAGCACTCTGCTCTGTAAGATAGGAATAGTATCTTTTCAATAGGTTTCATGAGTGCTTACTGAAAAATGCACATGAAGCATTTAGTGTGTAACAAATATTAGCCATTATTACTATTATTATTTTTATTATTATGGAGTAAACACCACATATCATGTTTTGTGTCTATCATTCCTGATTAAATCAGAGTCCCTTGAGGGCAGGAACTGAGTCTTAGCTTGATACACACATCAAAGGGAAAAAGAGAAGTGGGAAAGGAAAGAAACAATGGGGTAGGTATTACAAAGTCAAACTTAAATTTAGGTAATTTCAAATGCTATAACGAACTCTCCTCACTCCCACTGAACATGTTCAGAGTACCTAGTACATAAGGAACATCCAATAAATGTTAATTTTCTTTGATCTCTAACACCCAGCCTTAAGTTCATTATCTGCAGACCACACTTGGGCTTATATGAACTGTTTTCTGAGATCAAAAATTGTAACATACAGTTTGACAACTACGAATAGACCGATAGGACATAACACAGAATGCTGGAATTTGGGAATGAACCTATTTCAAAATCGGGTATTCTAGCTGAGATACACATTTCTCTCTTATAGCCTGAAGAATCCACAAAAAGTCTCCTTGGGATCCCAAAACACTTGACAGATGAACGTGAAGCCAGAGCAAACGATCAGTATTAAGTCGTCTCACTCTGAAGCTGTGCTTTAAACTGCCTGTTCCTTCCACATCACTCATGAATCTCTGCCTGGTGGGAGTCTATCAGTATGGCAAGACAGTGCAAACATTAATTTAACTCTCAAGTCTCTTCTAAAATGCTCATTTATCCAGGTGTTTAATCAGTAATGGGGGGATATGTATGTTTGTGTGTGTGTGTATAATAAAGTTTGTGTCAGGAAAAATCCCAACTATGCAGTCCTTTTAAATGGTAATGGTAGATTTTTAATGATACAGATTTCTTCCTCAGCATGCTCTCTATAAGACCTTGCTACTGACCAAAGAGCAAGTGCACAACCTGAGTATTTATTTTGAATAAACAGAGGGTTAACTTCTTTAGTTTCCTAAGAGGTTAAATAAATGGACTGGCAGATGGTCATTTGGGTTACCTGCTGCTGTTGGAGGAAGGGGTCCAAACACCCTAACAGTTAACCAGATGGTAAAGAATAGCCTTGGCCAGCAATACATATTGCTCCTTGGAGGAAACTACTTACTTGAAGCAGTAACTTACACCTGCTAACATCTGGAATGATTTATCTTTGTGTCATTAAGAAACACAGGCTAGTTTAATTGAATAAAGTGGTTACAACAGCCAGTAGTAGAGAGAGACTGAGACTTTCAACATTATGCTACACAGAAACATCTACTCGAAAGCCTTTGACTGTGTGGATCAAAATGAACTGTAGAAACACTTAAAAAGATGGGAATACCAGACCACCGTACCTGTCTCCTGAGAAATTTGTATGTCGGTCAAGAAGCAACAGTTAGAACCGGACATGAAACAATGGACTGGTTCAAGATTGGGAAAAAAGTAAGACAAGGTTATATATTGTCACTCTGTTCATTTAACTTCTATGCAGAGGACACCATGCAAAATGCTGGGCTGGATGAAATCACAGGCTGAAATCAAAACTACAGAGAGAAATATTAACAACCTCAGATATGCATATGATACCACTCTAATGGCAGAAAATGAAGAGGAACTGAAGAGTTTTTGATGAGGCTGAAAGAGGAGAGTGAAAAGCTGGCTTGAAACTCAGCACTCAAAAAACTGAGACCATGGCATCCGATCCCATCACTTCATAGCAAATAGAAGGGGAAAAACAAAAGCGGTTTAAGGTTTAATTTTCTTGGGCTCCAAAAACACTGCCAATGGCGATTATGGCCATGAACCTAAAGACACGTTCTCCTTGGAAGGAAAGTTATGACCAACCTAAACAGCATATTAAAAAGCAGAGACATCGCTTTGTCAACAAAGATCCATCTAGTCAAAGCTGTGGTCTTCCCAGCAGTCATGTACAGATGTGAGCGTTGAACCATAAAGACTGGGCACTGAAGAACCGATGCTTTTGAACTATAATTCTGGAAAAAACTCTGAAGAGCCCCTTGAGCTGCAAGGAGATCAAACCAGTCAATCCCAAAGGAAATCAACCCTAAATACTCATATCTGAAGCTGAAGCTCCAATACTGTGGCCACCTGATGCAAGAGTGAATTCACTGGAAAAGATCCTGATGCTGGGAAAGACTGAAGGCAAAAAGAGAAGAGGGTGGCAGAGGAGAAGACGGTCAGATAGCATCACTGACTCATGGACATGAATTTGAGCAAACTCCAGGAGATAGTAAAGAACAGGGCAGCCTGGTATGCTATAGTCCATAGGGTCACAGAGAGTCAGACACAACTTAGCAACTGAACAACAAAAACAATAGTGTTTCTCATTTACCAAGCATTGTTCCAAATGCACGTATTACTTCATTTAATCTTCACAACAGCCTTGTCAAGTAGAAATACTTTTTCATTGTCCCCATACAAGAGATGAGAGTACTGAGGCACAAAGAGGTTAAAGAACTTAGCCAAGATTACAGAACTCAAGCAATCTTGAGCCAGAGTCCACGCTCTTAATTCAGAAGCGTTTCAGCTTATATTATATAAAAAGCTAAAGGGCTCACTTAAAATGCAGACAAAAAATTTATATAAAACTATGTTCATTGTGGCATTATTTATAATGAATAAAAAACTGGAAACAACCTAAATGTCCAACAGTAGGAAAATGGTTAAATAAACCACAGTAAAGTTATTCACTTACAATGAAATATTATCTTGCCATTAAAAAGATTTATGAAAAATTTTTCATGACTTGGAACAATGTTCCCAGTATAATGCTGAGTGGGGGAGCAATAAAGAGTAGACAAAATTGTATATATGATTTCTAACCACATAAAAAGTTCAGACACAAACTGGAAGGACATATTCTCAAATAAGAAACAATGGTTATTTCCAGGTGGTGGAATTAGGGGTGTTTGTGTTTTTCTTTTAGTGTTTTCCACAATGAACATGCATTATCCTACCAACAGTTTAAATAAAGGCAATTTCTATCTTTTAATCAAGCTACAAGAAAATCCTCAAGCAGATGGTATGAACAGCTAAAAAGCTACTAATCTGTCTAAACTTCAAGTAGTTACTTTCCTTGGGATAACACCCTTTGAACACCAAACAACCACAGTTAGCACATACCAAAAAGAATCCTCACCTTCAACTACAGAAACTGAATTAAAATATGAGTATATTCAATTTTGGTCAATATCCATTTTCCAATTATTTATAGGGTTATTTTATAAGAAGAGGAATGGATTTAACTATTCAGAGGCCAAAAATCCAGGAATGGATTTGCTGAAATGTAATAAGGGACAAAAGTCTGACTAGGGAAGAAGAACAGCTGTTGCTAATCCAACCATTTACCCTTTGACCCTCTATCTGGCCAATAACTGAACAGTATCAATTGTTTTCCTGTATTATGTGCTGTTTACAATCCCTGAGAGGCATGAAAGGAATTAATAATTTAACCTAGAAAGCTGACAGCCTTTACTGGGGAGCCCCTTGTCTGTGGGACAGAAATCAGAGCAAGTAGCTGTCCTGAAGTCATAGGTCCCTTTACTGTTCCTGTTTTATAGCCTAATTGGCCCCCAAACATAAATCAATTATTTCTCCTGTTTTAAGCAACAATGAGTTCTATTCTCTAACTGCCCTTGTATCAAGTCAGTCGTTGTTCTCTTGAGTTTTACAACTACACAGTAAACACGATGGCTGAGAAAAAAAACTCGGGGAGCAGGGCAGACTGGGGTTATTTGGAAACAGAAGCAGAGAAAGGTTATGCTGTTTTGAACTTCTCTTGACCTTTGACTGCCCTTGTCCCTAGCTTATGCTAATAGGCAGGGTACAGAGATGCTTCTTGTAGAAATGAACTTAGCCTGAACCTGTGCCGTAACATTGGACTCCAGGAAGCCCAGGAATCATAGGAAGGCGGCCAGAGTGTGAACAGCTGCCCATATTCTAAGCATGGCTACCCATCTGCTCTACCACTGAAAAGGGAGGCAGGGGGTAGGCCACATGAGTTGGACAAAATTGGGTGTTTCCTCATCCAGGTCCAATACATACCACATATCCCAAACTTGCTGTCTACAACCACTGACAAGCAAAATGGGAAATCAGCAACAATGGTATTTCTTGGTCCAAAATAAGCAAGAATGAGCAGGACTTCCTTATCAGGAATTTGAGGAGAAAGGAGACACTGGAGCCTCGAAATCCCAAAGATTCATCACAAAGAAAATCCTACTGTCCTCCATCTAATGTGCAAAAGTCATGAGGTATTAACATAGGAGACTTTACTCCTTCCCAATCAGAAGCCATAGAATTGTAATATCAACAACCATAACCAACTTAATACACGTGTATAGCCCATTTCAGTCTTGAGGTTTCCTATAATTCTGAGGACTGAGCATGCTCATTTGAACCCCAAGACTGATTCAGACAGGATGATAAACTTCTGTTTCTGCCTACTCATTATTATGTCAAATCTTTATGTATTTCAAAGAGACAGGCCAAAAACACTAGCAACTTCACAAAAATAACATGGGGACTATTGAAAATATTGGCCACATAAGCTAAGTACAATTTTTAAAAGAAAAATGATGTTTTAAGGTAAATCTCATTCCATACTAACATATATTAATAGAATTATGATTCAGTATCTGTTCATTCTCATGGTATGGAGAAATCTATAAAGCACAATATCTAGACAGGGATTCTATGCAGAAATGTTAAAGAGTTAGAATTACTTGGGCCAGCAGGAAGAAAAATTCAAAAATACTCTTCGTAAGAAGATCACGTACCTTTCCTAGAAGATGGGCATGAATATTTTTAATTGCTACTAAATGAAGAAAAAGAATAAATTTGGGTCCCATATGCTTTAAAAAAGTGTATTTTTAAATAATTGCAGACTAGGAAAGGTTTTCTGATAGACTGTTAACAAATGAGAGTGGGACTTAAGATTTATTTATTTTTGTATCCCTGGAGCCTAGAACTGGGCCTGAGCAGAAAACATTCAATATTAAATTGAGTTCTCAATTATCTGGCTTGTTTTATGTGTAGTTCTATCTGAAAGATCACAAGGCATGCCAGTCCATTATCCTTCCTAGTGTTAAAAAATTCTTCTAAGTGGGGCTTCCCTGGTGGTCCAGTGGCTGGGAGTCTGCCTGCCAATGCAGGGGACACAGGTTCACTCCCTGGTCCAGGAAGATCCCACGCTCCACAGAGCAACTAGGCCCAGTGCCACAACTGCTGAGCCTGAGGGTTACAACTACTAAAGACTGCATACCTAGAGCCTATGCTCTGCAACAAAAGAAGCCACTGCAGTGAGAAGCCCATTTACTCCAACTAGAGAGGAGACCATTTGCCGCAACTAGAGAAAGCCCATGCGCCGTGAGGAAGACCCAGAGCAGCCCAAAATGACAAATTCTAAAAAGTGCTTCTAAGAAGACCCATGACTCAAGAATTTACCTTTTCCTCCTCCTAAATGACAACTATTCATAAAAGAACGACAAAGTGAAAATAGTGTGCTCACTCATAGGTACTGGAATGTGAGGTAGGAAGGTGGGGTAAACCGAACCTATAATATCCTACAAAGTTGATTCTGGTATTACCTACAAAGCTGATTCAGAACTTTATGACTTCTAGAAAGAAAAACCTATTTCCTTAATGTATGATAATCATTATGAGACTTACTTTTGTTTTGCAATTAGTAATTATTAGTTGAACAAACATGAATTTTATACTATTAAGGTGTGTGAGTAAAATATGAGAAGGTCCACAGCTGTTAGTCAGGATGGTGAGAAGGTGAACTTTATCGCTTAACCTCAACAACAGAATGTAACAGATAACCAGCCCCATAACCCTAAAAAATACAAGAACTAGAAAAAATAACTCTAGATCATTTCACAGAGTCTCAATCTAAAGTATCATTTGACCTTTTAGTATTATGGCAAAATAATATGTGTATATACTGAATATTCCCATGTCCATATCCCAGAATGGTGTTTGTGACATTATGAGAGCACTATAAACACAGATGAAAAGAATCATTTAATTAAGACTTTGAAATGGTCATTCTCATACCTTAAACTTAAGAATGTAGATGAAGATGCTTAGAAATTAAACTGTGGTATGAAGGTTATCATCTATAAATATCTAAACCTTTACCTAATCCTTCTTTGAAAGAAATGTCAAAATTAGTCAATACTTTTAAAACATGGTTGTGGGTATACGCTTGTATGTGTGCATAAATGAAAGCACAATTTTTGTCAGTGGTAGCTTCATGGAATGATGGAAAACAAGACTAGCATTAAATAGAAATTTTCAGCAAAAAATTTTCTATTAAATGGCTAGAGTCTGACCACCAAAAAATATGAGAAGAAAAATAAAATATAACTAGAAAAGAGAATGTCCTCCCCATAATCACAAAGTGGAATAAAATCTGTGAATAGGCCTATAAATGACACCTTAAGTTATATATTTAAAAGTACACACACATATACTTTTCTTACCCATTAACACTGGGGAACATTTAGAACTTACTAGTGCTTGAGTCGAGCTCTGCCAATTCGTCCTGACAAAAGCCTGAAGAGAAAAAAATAGGAAAAAAAGATTATAATTCATGAATTACTCCAAGGTGCCTCCAAATATGCAAAGTATCATACAGTGAAAAAAAAAATCTAGACCCGTAAGTCAAATTTGGATTTGAATCCTAGCTCTGTAACATTTAGCTACTGCAGATCCTTCTTTGAGCCTCCATTTCATCATTTTTATATAAAAAAATGGAGATGGTAACAGCACTTCTCATGGAGCAGTAATGAGGATTAAGTGAGATAATGATATAAAATGCTTATTGAGCACAGTCTCTGGCACAGAGGAGCTCAATAAACAACAGCATAAGTAACTATGAGTAAGCATGCCAAAGTTAATTATAATAAAACATGTGCAATATGTATACATATGTAATACATATAATGAAAATGAAAGTCGCTCTGTCGTGTCCAACTCTTTGCAACCCCATGGACTATACAGCCCATGGAATTCTCCAGGGCCAGAATACTGTGGGTAGCCTCTCTCTTCTGCAGGGGATCTTCCCAATCCAGAGATCGAACCCCGGTCTCCCACACTGCAGGCAGATTCTTTTCCAACTGAGCCACCAGGGAAGCCCAAGAATACTGGAGTAGGTAGCCTATCCCTTCTCCAGGGGATCTTCCCAACCCAGGAATTGAACTGGGGTCTCCTGATTGCAGGTGGATTCTTTATCAGCTAAGCTATCATATTTCATAGTAAATTTACAATGCATTTAATATTTGTCATGTTCTACTTATGTCATCAATTATTTTCCAAAAGAAAGCAAAATATATGAACTTATAAAAACAAAAAAAATATGAACTTATAAAACATCAAACAGGGTAATTTTATTTAAAATTTTCATAACTGCGAAAGAATTTTACCTATACACACAAACAGAAGCAATTCTTCCACTAATAAATATGCTATTCAGGTTGGAATAAACAGCCCTCAAAGCACATTTCAGGCCCCAAAACTCTAAGCTACATCTTTCCGATTGGTGTACAACTATCACACTGAAGAGAAAAATCAAGCACAGTGAGTGGCAAATAGACAATAGGGGTTCTATACACAGTTAATCAAAATTCTGTTCTCCTGGAATGACTGCTTACTCTCTCCAGTTTGCTTTTGACCCATCCTCAGTTTAAATATTTCCTCAGAAAAGCTTTTTCTTACCTCCTTTACCCTTGTCTCATACAAAAGGTCAAAACTCCCTGTAATAACTATCTACAATGCTTTGTGCACTCATCAACAAGGAATTACTTGTTCAATGTCTGACGCCACTATGAGGCTGTTCCGCTAATAATGTTCCACCGACCTAGGGGAAGGAACCTGGCCTGTCTCGTTTACAGCTGTATCCCCATTATCTCTCACAAGCCTAGTACAAAGCAGCTGTTCAATAAACATCAACTGTGTATCTCAATGGTAAACTCAAAAATAATGCTGCAAAACTAGGACTAGATGGTTACAAGAGTATTTTGTGTCATCAGAGTCAGGCAACCAGAAGCCAAAAGAGCAACTGGGAGTCATGTGGAGAAGGGTTCAAATAGCAGACTGTTTAAACATCACTTTCAAAGTCCTTGCAATTCTAAACATTCACCAAACAAACCACATTCCTTGTCTTCCTGCGCTTCCTCCTCCTTCACTTGGTAAAGAACTACTCATCATCCTTCAATGAAGCACGGAAAACAGGAGACACTTCTCCTGTGCTCACAACTTAAATAACTACCTCCTTCACTAGATAGTGAGTTCTTCAAGCGTAGTGACAGTGCCTCATCCATCCACAGAGCTGTTTCTATGCCCGCAACAGTTGCCGCTGATACAGTATGTAAGGTGTTCAAATGTAGGATGAACAAAACAGAAAACACTACCCTGTCTCTAGATCAAGGGAAGAAAGTCACAGGATCAGAAAATCGAAGTCTGGCCTGGAAAGTGTGTGGAATGTCTTAGTGAGGAAATCTGATCTGGAAAACCAGGGTTTGGAAGGTGCTAAAGTGACTGATATGCCTAAAAAGGATCACCTTAGAGCGACTTTAAATCCTCTCTATATAAATGCCTGGGGATCAGAAAAGCTGTATGGAGATGCCAGGCAATAAGGAAATCACTTATCATTACACATGGGTCCAATATTGAACATTCTGCCAGAAATGAAACTGAGGAATAAGCATACACTTAACATAAACTGACTCAAAAATAGGACAAAAACATGGGAAGGTAGAATAGTATAATAGGAAAGTTATAGTTCAAAAGCCACTTTTGGTTTAGTCATATGACTTGTTTAAGTAATTACTTATATTCTGGACCTCAGATTCTGGACATTAAGTGAAAGAACTACACTGGGCTTCAAGAAAAGACAAAGTCTAACAACATTTTCTGAAAACAACATCTGGAACTCAAAATAACTAGATCAAACACAATAAAGAGGGAGTGACTAAAAAAACAAAGACAGTACTAAGAAAAACAGTTAAAGTGGGCATCTATTGCTTTTACCTGCCTAGCAATCACTCCCCCTTCTGTTAAGGGCATTCTGATTTTCCTTTAGAGACTTAGCCCTTTACACTTTCAGCTGATATGACCCAAGTAGGATTGACCCTAGCCCTGCTACAAACTGAAATTAACAGCACTTACCTGATACGTCTGTTAAAAGGATTAAATGAGACAGTGCATGTAAAGACTTTACACAGTACTTGACAAAGTCAAAGCTCAATATATGTGAGTTACTACTAACTAACCAACCCCAAGGGTTCAAGAAATCTCATGCTATATCTATGGCACCAAAGAGCACATTATAGGAGAGTTAACTATTAATTCATTCATGACATCATCCTCAAAGACCTGGAATGGAATCCCCTAACATTACTAACATAGTTTAGTTACTTGCCGTGATTCTTGAAACTTTTTTATATTTTGTGCCTATAAACTGTTTGATACAATAATCCCAGATGTAGTATGTTACTCCCTGAGGAAAAGAAGAACTCTTTATATCTGCCTTAAAACAAATTCCTCCAGTGGTCACAAAGATCCCTGATTATGAAATTCAGTAACCATGTCTATATATTCCCTCTATTCAACCCTGAGACCATTGGCTAATAATGTTGTCTCTGGCTTTACAGATCATCACTAATGCAGGAGGTCTGAGGAGATACAGAGAACAATGTTAATCCTACCTCCTGACAACCAGTCAATGGAATGGCTCGATCTGGCTACCATTCTCAATCGGTCTTACCCAGATTCTCAGAAACCAGATCTGGCTAGCAAAAGGGTTTCTAGCTACAAGAACCCAAACCAGTGCTAGAAGTAAACCCTCTATGTATTGAATTCAATTAAACACAAAGGCAAAGAAAGGATATCAGAATTGTTCAGTAAAAAGCAGACTCCTAAGCTACCTAAAAATACAAAAATAACCCCCAAACCTCCTGCCTCACAGAATATAACACATTAAACAGATTAGGGAAATGTTCTGAGAAATCTAGAGCCTTTGGCTGGTGGCTTAAATTGCTTTAAAAAGGCAGAGTCAAGATCCACAGATTGGGGGCTTCCCTGGTAGTCCAGTGGTTAAGAATCCGCCTTGCAACACAAGGGACACCAGTTCAATCCCTGGTCTTGGAAGATCCCACATGCCAAGAGGCAACTAAGCCTTCTGTCCATAGGATTTTCCAGGCAAGAATACTGGAGTGGACTGCCATTCCCTTCTCCAGGGAAACTTCCTGACCCAGGGATCCAACGAACCTGTGTCTCTTGCACTGGCAGGCAGATGCTTTACCACTGAGCCACCAGTGAAGCCCACATATTCAGTTACCACAGTTCAGCTTAGAAGCATAGAGAAAAAGAGCATGGGTCTGAGTTGGAGTCAAATCCCAGATCTGCCACTGTTTTTGTTTAATTAACTACCCAATAGCTAATTCCTGAAATGGGGATAAAAATAACCGTATTGTTCAATTCTTGTGAGTCTCATGGTGCAATAGAGGCTTGGATCTTGGTCAGGATCCTGCCAGTCAACAATATTTGGTAAGTATATATAAATAAATAAACTACTTTATGGCAAGAGCTCCAAGTCAGGAATTTTCTTTAATACAAAGGAAGAATACAATTCTTTAATACAATTTTTAACTCCAAGTCTAGGAATTTTCTTTAAAACAAAGGAAAATCCAGTTCACAAGCTTTTCTCCAACAGGAGAGAATTTGGCAAAAAGAGAAGTGACTCCTCAATCTATGATTAGCTACTGTAACAAATTTTTTAAATATTGATTTTTTTAATTTATATTTTTGGCTATAAAGTTACACATTCACCATAAAATGATCTTAATAAACTGAGTATTCTTTTTTTTTCCCCAAATGTGAACAAACAAAAGCTTGTGGGTAATGCCAGTTAACAAATTCAAGCCCAAACATCAGCTAACTATAATCTAATGTGTCTTTTACAAAAGCAAGTTAAATATTACTCTAGAAATGTTTCATTTTGACTAGAGGAAGGCAGCATGGTGCAACAGAGACTTGAATCTTGGTGAGGATTCTGCCTGTCTACTTTGAAGCCCACGCAAAATTAAGGTGAGGCCCTTAAAAATGCAAAATTCTGTAATTCTAATCAAACATCTCACCTTTCCCCAAAACAGAAACCACATACTAATGTCAGATGAAATGTTTTAATTAAATATAAAATATAACATTATTTCTCCTAGTCCACTGCAATTCAAGTTTCATATACTTTAAAATGTGAGTGAGACATGAAGTGAAGCAGAGCTTCCAGAAGTCAAGGATCTAAAAGGATTTTTAAACTCTGCATAATTAGGCTCCCTACCCCATGATCCCAGTGCCCTCTGCCTTCCACACCAAATTATGATCATGACTACTGACCAGGAAAATTCAGGTTTTAGAAAATTTTGTTTTCCATTCTCCCCATGAAAAAAGCTAAAAATCTCTACCCTAGATTTGTACTGATACACAAGAGCCATTCTGCTCCCTTCTGGACCAACATTTAGTCATTTATATCAGTTTCCCATCTGTTTTGTGCCCCACCGCCCCACCCCACCTCCGATCATGATTAGGTTCCTTGAAACTGTGTCCTTCTCTCAGTCAAATCTGGTCTCAGCCCTAAATATCCCAAGCCACAAGGCTAAGGTATATCCCAGGATCCCAGGAAAGGTTGCTTAGTAAATGCTGAGTAACTACTTCTTTCTCCAAAAAGCAATGGTATTAAGTCACATGCCACCACAATGCAGTTCTTGCCAAAATATCAAGTTCTAAGAGAAAATGTTTCACTATTCTCTGCCTTTAAAGTCTAGAGCAACAATGTCCAATTCAAAGTCCTACAGTGATGAAAATGTTCTCTATCTTCATTGAACAAAATGGTAGCCACTAGCCATGTGTGGCTATTAAGCACTTGGAATGTGACTGAGCAACTGAATTTCAACTTAATTAGTCACATAAGGCCAATGGCCATTATAATGGAAAAATGTTAAGATAAAAAAAAAAAATCTTCCCTCTTCTAAATTTTTCTTTGGTTGTGCTGGGTCTTCCTTTAGTTGCTTTCTTTTTAGTTGCAAGCAGGAGCTACTCTTGGGGTGCATGGGCTCCTCACTGCAGTGTCTGCCCTTGTTAGAGCACCAGCTCTAGGCATGTGGGCTCAGTAGTTGTCGCGCATGGGGCTTAGTTGCTCCTAGGCAGAATCTCTCTGGACCAGGGAGCAAACCTATGCACCCTGCCTTGGCAAGTGGAATCTTATTCACTACGCCACCAGGGAAGTCCTTCCTTCTTCTAAATTTATCATGACACCTTTTGGATTCTGTCACAGCTTTAAAGCAAATGAAATAGGAAAACACACAAGTGTTATTTACTAATCAAATCATAAGTTCATCCATTGTTATCAGAAAGTAATTCCATCAGCCTAGCAAATATAATCACTTATTCCTTCAAATGTTATAAGTACCTGCCCACACTGTAGCAGGTCCTGCTGCTGCTGCTGCTAAATCACTTCAGTCGTGTCCGACTCTGCGACCCCAGAGACGGCAGCCCACCAGGCTCCCCTGTCCCTGGGATTCTCCAGGCAAGAACACTGGAGTGGGTTGCCATTTCCTTCTCCAGTGCACGAAAGTGAAAAGTGAAAGTGAAATCGCTCAGTCGTGTCTGACTCTTAGCAACCCCATGGACTGTAGCCTACCAGGCTCCTCCAGCCATGGGATTTTCTAGGCAAGAATACTGGAGTGCCATTGCCTTCTCCACTAGCAGGTCCTAGGCCTGGAAAATACAGGTATCAGTACAACTGAGCCTGAGTGAGTAAAAGTCGCTCAGTTGTGTCTGACTCTGAGAGCCCATGGACTATAGTCCACCAGGCTCTTCTGTCCATGGAATTCTCCAGGCAAGAATACTGGAGTGGGCAGCCATTCCCTTCTCCAGGGAATCTTCCCAACCCAAGGATCAAACCCAGGTCTCCCACATTGCAGGTGGATTCTTTATTGTCTGAGCCACCAGGGAAGCCCAAGACTGAGCCTACTGTCAGAAAACAGTCCAAAGGAGTACAGAATAAAATTTAATTATAGAGCACAACAATGTGCATGTACTCAATGCCACTGAAGTGTACACTTAAAATGATTTAAATGGTAAATTCTGTTATATATATTTAACTACAACAAGAAAAAATTAAAGTCAAATGAAAGAAAGACAGGAACTTCCCTATCAGGTGGTCCAGTGGTTAAGACTCTGTGCTTCCACTTCAGGGGGCATGGGTTCAATCCCTGGTTAGAAAACTAAGATCTCACATGCTGTGTGGTGCAGCCAAAAAAAAAAAAAAAAGATAGCGAAGTAAATAATATTTTAAAGAATTAATGCTAGGGAGAGAATAATGGACAGATTGACAAGATGAAACTGAACTAGTACAGAGTGGTTAAGAGCACATATTTTGACATAAGAATAGGTATGAGTCCTGGTACCATCACTTACTACTGTTAACTGAGGAAGTGACTTCACCTCTCTAAACCAATTTCCTCATCTGCAGGCTATTGTGAGGTTCAATGAAATGATACACTTAGGTCAGTGGGAAGTGCTTAGTAGTTGTAATCAATATTAGTGAGAACACAGCAGCAACCATGGGGCCAGGGGCATGTGGAAGGGATAAGCATTCACCAGATAAACAGGGCTATTTGAGAAACATATGAGGAAGCCACATGTATGAGGCATAAACAGAGAAAGGGAATAATGTTACCTGGTAATGTGATTTGACTGGAGCCCCAGCCAGGGCCACATCATAAAGAATTTTACAGCCACACATGGGGAGTTTTAGGCTTTTATTCTATAGGCAAGAGTCACTAAGGAAAGGAAATACATGGATATGCCTAAGAAGTTTGTCAATACCAGCAGAAAGTAAAAGTGAAAGTCTCTCAATCGTATCCAACTCTTTGCAACCCCATGGACTATAGTCCATGGAATTCTCCAGGCCAGAATAGCCTTTCCCTTCTCCAGGGGATCTTCCCAACCCGAGGATCGAACCCAGGTCTCTCGCACTGCAGGCAGATTCTTTACCAACTGAGCCACAAGGGAAGCCCCAAAACCAGCAGAACTCTCACTAACTTCAATATAGTGGTTCTAATATTGTAACCAAGTAACTAAAAGTGTAAGGCTTAAAGGGAGGAGAGGGAAGCACTCTGAGGGGGTAGTCAAGATACACATGGCAAACCATGTGCTCCTTCCACAGCTCCTGAAGTTCTAGAAACTCTTCCCATTTTTCAGAGCCCCTCCCAACTTCATCTCCTTGGCTCCTTTTGGTGCAAAAGGTGGCTTGGATAGAGGCTGGAAAGGAATAAATGTAGCTGGTTTTTTTGGTAACAAACATTAGCTAGCCAGACCATGGCCTGCCTTACAGCCAGTCTTGCAGCCTGCCATTCAGCACCAAACCCAAGCAAATACAGAAACACTTTTCTTTGGACTGGCTGAGCATTAAATTCACATCTGCCTCTTTCCTTTCTATCCAGTGAGTGGGATGCCACTTGGACCATTAGTTTTTGTTTCTCACAGGCAACCTGATAAACTATACTTCAGGAATAACATAAAATGCTTTTGAATACAAAGACATAACACCACAAGTCCGCATAGCAAAATCTGGCTGGCAGAGCTTCAAGTTCTATTTCCCTTTTCCACCTACAAACGTCAAGGTCACATTTTAAAAACTGCAACAAAAAACTAAGCCTTCTCCCTAATGTCATTTTCTTAACATGAAATCTTAGGGGTAGAGAAAAAAGAGTAGGGGGAGAAGCCAAGGATTCTCAATTATATAATCTACTGTGCCCATGTATTTGCTCAGCTTAAATGCTATTTACAAGAAGTGTCTACATTTCTATGGAAACAATAAATTCCATCTGATCAACCTACATCACCTTTTATACAGTTTTTCAGGCTTCTAGCTTTGTAACTGCAGCCTTGAAACCAAACTGAAGGCAGAAAAGCCAGCCCAAGATTATGACATTTCAATTTTAAGATTTTTTTTTTTTAAGCAGTACAGAGCTTCAAGGCTGCGCTAAGAGAATCAGAAGGTGAAAACAGTTTAGGAAGGCAATTCGGTTTGATGAGTCAGAGGTCATCAGTGTTTCTATGGAAATATAGTACAGGCATTTCTCAGAAAACTGCATGTACTGTGAGCCTCTGACATTTTTCATTTACAATTTCTGGATGTCTGGAGTAGCAAAAGAGATTGCTGATAATTCTTCATCCAGCTTGGAGGTTAAAGAAATTTCAAAAGGCACATATGCCATCCATGAAATGTAGAAAATAATCTGTCAGCTGTCATTTTATTGAGTCTTTTACTATATGCCTGGCACTGGCTTGATTCTTCACATGAATTCTACCTGAAAGGAGTTCCTATTATCTCCATCTTATAAGTTTAAAGAAATAATTGGGAAAAAAAAAAAAAAAGAAAGAAATAATTGTAGTTTATTACATGGAAAAAGCCACAAAAGTCAAAACAAGAGAACTTCTATTCAGAGCAATTTGACTAATAAAACACCACCTTTGCAAGGTATATGCTTTGCAACAGCCAGATAGACGGAAACTTGACGTTATTTCCAAAAACAAACCCTGACATTCCCACAAAAGCGGGACCTCAGAGTCCAAGAAAAAAGTACATACGGTAGATGAGTCCATTATAAACCTCCTTGAATAATCCAAGATGTCCACGTCAGAAGCAGCTACAGTAACTTCACTAACCAGATCAACAAACCAAAGTATAAAACCTTACATGAATGAATGAATGAAATAATTAGACAAGAACTAGCTTCTTTTGAAAAAATATATGCTATTCCCAGCAGGAGTAGGGAGAGTGAAGGAGATTTTTTTGTTCATTGTCATTTCAAAGACTAACTGAAGAAGAGTCTCACAGACCAAGGAGTTTTGTTTGACCATGGACACAGAGCTTCCAAGGTCATTTCAGAACCATCTGTTGAGGGTGATATTTTTTTTTCCTCCTTCTACTTTTTTAATTGAAAATACACTGCTGTTATAAATGGAAACCTGCACATTTAAAAAATCCAAAGAACAATGGAAAAGTATTTATAAGAATGTATATATACATATAACTGAATAACTGCTGTACAACAGTAATTAACACAACTTTATAATATACTTAAAAAAAAAATCCTTTTTAAAAAAAAAAAAATCCTAACAACAAAATGATTTGTGTTATTAGCTCTCTAAAATTGACCAGTTCAACTGAAGGGGAAAAAAATCTCCCAGACATCCTCTAAATGACTTTTAAATTACTTCTTATTAGAAACATAATTCTGGGCACAGATCTTTCTGTCATACTAGTTAATCATTAATGCTAAAGCTCAGTACCATCTCTTACGTCTGTTTTAGAAATCCATTGTGTGGCAACAAAGAGATACAACATCTTTAACCTTTCACTCCAGAATCTTTCAAATCTGAAGCAAAGCTAGTTGCTGGTTAGTCATATCTACAAAATAACTCCAAAAGAAATTTTTTTTAATTATTCAGACTGGAGTCAAGATACAAGAACAAACAACATATGTTTATTTCACCACATAAATGTAAAGGACATGCCACAAACAGGATTAAAGGTGAAAAATTCCTGCTGCTTCTTACATGCTAAAGTGTCCTACGATCTAAAATTAAGTTCAACAAACATTTACCCAGCGTTTTCAATATAGGACATGATGCTAATAAGGGATACAAAGCCAGCTACTATGGTTTTTCCAGTGGTCATGTATGGATGTGAGAGTTGGACTATAAGGAAAGCTGAGCAAAGAAGAACTGATGCTTTTGAACTGTTGGAGAAGACTCTTGAGGTCCCTTGGACTACAAGGAGATCCAACCGGTCCATCCTAAAGGAGATCAGTCCTGGGTGTTCATTGGAAGGACTGCTGTTGAAGCTCAAACTCCAATACTTTGGCCACCCGATGCGAAGAGCTGACTCATTTGAAAAGACCCTGATGCTGGGAAAGATTGAGGGCAGGAGGAGAAGGGGACGACAGAGGACGAGATGGTTGGATGGCATCACCGACTCGAGGGACATGGGTTTGGGTGGATTCCAGGAATTGGTGGTGGACAGGGAGGCCTGGCATGCTGCGGTTCATGGGGTCGCAAAGAGTCGGATATGACTGAGCGACTGAACTGAACCCCTAGATTCTTGTAATCTCTCTCCCTACTGGTAACCACTAGTTTGTTCTCTGTGTCTGTGAGTCTGTTTCTTTGTTTTACTCACTACTTTCTTCTGTTTTTTAGATTCCACACATAACACTTTGTCTTTCTCTATCTGATTTATTTCAGCTAGCGTAATACAATCAAAGTCCATCCCTGTTGCTGCTAACAGCAAAATTTCATTCTTTCTTCTGAGTAGCATTTCATTGTATTTATATACATCTTCTTTATCCATTTGTCTGTTGACAGACAATTACGTCACTTCCATATCTTGACAACTGCAAATAAAGCATAATGTTATGAACATTGAGGTGCATGTATCCTTTTGAATTAGCGTTTTTGCTTTTCTTCTCCCTCTACAGGGAGGCCTGGCATGCGGCAGGTAATGGGGTCACAAAGAGTGACTCAGAGAAAGTCTGACCAAACTTCTTAGCATTGTCTTCAGCTACAAAATATAAACTTATCAAAGTTGGTGGTTGTGCATACTAGGGGATACAGAGGATATAATGTTAATAATTGAGGAACCTTTAAGAGGTTGACACGTTTCTTAGATTTTTTTTTTAAACTAGAAGAAACTTTATAAATCATCCCTGATCTCTTCCATCCCACTCTAGCCCCCATTTTGCAAAAGGGAGAAACTGTGTAAAGTAAGTAAAATCTGCACTGTCTCTCTGTGATTTATACAATAATCATGGCCCTAACAGTTTTGGCATTTCTCTAATCTGAAAATGGCAACAATGGGAACTTCCCTGGTGGTCCAGAGGCTAAGACTTAACATTCCCAATGCAGGAGGCCGGGGCTTGATCCCTGGTCAGGGAACTAGATTCCACAGGCAGCAATTAAGAGTTCAAATTCTGCAACGAAAGATCTCATATGCCACAACTAAGACCCAGCGCAGCCAAACAAACATTAAAAAAAAAATTAAAATAACAGCAATAATATTTTTTTAAAAAATTAAAATGGCAGCAATAATAATACAAACATATCATAAGGGTGAATTAAATGAAATTTTAAAAATTTAAAGCATTCAAGAGTACCTGGTGCATAGGGTATGTTCAGTAAAGGTTAGCCAATTTTTTTAATGGATTAATTATTTTAATTAGGTTCTTTTGAAAAAGTTTAGAACAATATTCTGTGAGGATAAATTCCAACTGTAATAGCATACACAAAGTGGAGACAGCCCTGGAGCTGAGGAAAAGCTATGATTCTTCACAGAATTTATGAGTCCACAGCTTTCTGATCAACCTTGCACTGATGCTGCTCTGTAATTTCATATTTCTGTCCCTTTGAAGGGCTCACCTTCCTGGTACCTGAGCTTACATAGCTTCGTCTTCTTGAAGTAAGCATCAGTGAGATGTTCTGGGATTTTTCACACCGTTCAATTTCGGTGGAGATGACAATGACAAATTTCTGGTGTGAGGGACAGAGCTCAGACACAAGTAGCGAGCTTCAGGAAAGTGACCCTCCTGCCTCTGTGGTGCCCAGTGAGGAAGATCAGAATCATCCCAGAAGCAACGCTAGTGCACACGCAGTTTTCTCACATGTGAGAAAAAACTTGGGTTTGTTTTTTTTTTTGCCATGACACAACAGCTTCCCAGGCACAGCTTCAGTAGGACAATACCTGGGCATTTGGGAAATGAGACCACTCAAGTACTACCATTCTAGTCACCACCACCTGATTCTGTGACAGTAGCAAGAACCATCACCTTCTTTTCCTTTTCAACCTTGCATTTAGCTGTTGAATACTTCATCTTATGAAAGGCCTTTCTGGACTACATAGCTGATTAGGAATATCTGCCAATTCCTCTGACCACGATAGTATTTCAGCTGCAGTAGGTCTTCCCCTTCTTAACCTTTTAACTCTGCCACCAGCATCAAACTGCTTGGCTTCTGGGCTTTTTCTCCTTAGTATCTGGCTTCTGGGCTTTTTCACCTGCCATCTTCTAAGATGAGAAAACAGGTTTAGCCATTATTAACATCATTAATAATCATATCATTTGAGGCTCCCCTGGTAGCTCAGATGATAAAGAATCTGCCTGCAATGCAGATTGCATTGTTTGGTCCCTGGGTCAGAAATATCCCCTGGGAAGGGAATGGTTACCCACTCCAGTATTTTTGCCTGGAGAATTCCATGGACAGAGGAGCCTGGCAGGCTACAGACCATGGGGTTACAAAGAGTCAGACATGACTGAGCAACTAACACTTTCACTTTCATCAAAGGTGGTAGTTATTCTGATTTTCACCCTCCAAGCCACAAATTTAAGTACACTTGTAAAACAGACTTCTTAATTAAAAAATAAAGACCACTTTTCAGAAGCTCTAGGTTTGTTGCTGCACTCTGCACACACAGAGAATAGGACCTTTTATTAAGTCATCACTCAGGGCTATTATTAAGATGTTGGCTTCCTGATGAAGCTACAGCATTGACCTTTGGGTCAACCATTCAGATCTTGAGATCTCGGATCACCAGACCAATGAAATAAATGATTGAGGCATCTTTAAGAGTCACAGATATTAGTCTACCCTGCCCCACTAAAATCATACTCTACTTGTATAAGACATGCTTCCTTTTAATTTTGATACCTGTTTTAAGGTCTGTCAGCTTAAAGTTCCCCTTCCAGCATTAGTACGCATTAGCATTAGCAGAAACACAATGCAGCATTCTTACCTCCCAACATGTATCCCAAAACTCAGTTAAATACAAAAAGTGCCAGGCTTCCAGAGTGGGAAACCATTACTTGGTATACAATAAGCACCTACATATGAATGAGCTCCATTCTGAGAGCACATTGGTAAGTCCAATTTGTTCAGAAGTCCAACAAAGTTAGCCTAGGTACCCAACTAACACCATCATCTATATAGTACTGTAATAGGTTTGTAATACTTTTCGCACACTACATTAAAAACAAACACAGAAACTGAAAAGACATTTTAAATCTTCAGTACAGTATCTTGGAAAGTACAGGGTACAGTACAACAGTTGGCATACAGGTGCTGGCATCAAGTGAACAGGCAAGGCTCCTGACTGGAGCAAGGAGAGGAGGTGGGAGATGGTAAAGTGGAAGGATCATCAGCAGTAGGAGACGGAGGGCAAACTGCCATTGCACCCACATCTGATGCTGATGGCACAGGTTTGGGTTCCTTGCTGGATTCAATTCTATCTACTCTCTTGAAAAAGGTGCAGTGATGTCTGGGTAGTAACACATTCCAATCTTTGAAAGTTCACAACTGGAAGGTTCGTATGTAGGAGACTGACATAAGTGTACAACAGTTATGTGACCTGACTTTAGCAATCCTCTGTTTCTAGATATGCTTCACATTCCTGAATAAGTCAAAAGTCAAAGTCTCTCAGTCATGTCCGACTCTTTGAGACCCCATGGACTATATGGTCCATGGAATGCTCCAGGCCAGAATACTGGAGTGGGTAGCTGTTCCCTTCCCCAGGGGATCTTCTCAACCTAGGGATCGAACCCAGGTCTTCCACACTGCAGGCGGATTCTTTACCATCTGAGCCACCAGGGAAGCCCTGAATTAGTCGAACTGACCATAGTTTTTAGAATATTAACTAGGGATGTCAAGATGAGAGGAGTATACTCATAAGGTCAAGGCAAACTGAAATACAAGCTGACCTGGAAATTGAAGTTGTATTGACATATTGGTTGTTTACAGTCACTACCATGTTACAATCTTCCTGTTTTCAGTTTATTCCATTTTTAATCCTGCTCCACATGGTATTAATTACCCTAATGCCATTTTGCTTTATTTCCTAAAAACATTAAGTATTAAAATTTCCTCCCATTCCACACAGAGATCTACTTTGGGGTCACATGCTCAGGGCCAGCACCGCCTCCCTGTTTCCAAGGACATGTCCTAAATGGCAGGCTGTAGCCCACAGGGCCACAAAGAGCTGGACATGACTGAGAAACTGAGCCCGCACACACTGTCTCCACTGGAACAGAATGCAATAAAATGCCAATTAAATGTAACTTGTTGTAAATGTAAATTACAAAACTACAAAAGACTATAAAATCAAAGAAAATACATTTTATTGTACATCAAAAACTGCTGGCAAAAGACTATAAAATCAAAGAAAATACATTTTATTGTACTTCACATCAAAAACTGCTGGCATTTTTTTTTCAAACTTACTTTTCCAATATTAGTAACTCCTAATTCCTAACATAATTAGGAGTCAAAGGAAGTTTTGTGATGTCATAGCTATTTATATAGTTATTTCATAAAAACTTTATGTAGGAGTACAAATACCTACAAAATAACTGAATATTTTACACCTTCTGGAATTACAGTAAGAACCAAAAAATGCAGTGTTTGTAGAAAGACTTGAGTTTCATAAGAGGAAATCCTATCTCAACAATTGTTAAAACAAACAAACAAACAAAGACATCACAAATAGGCATCAAAGAAGCTCCTTCTCAAACTACCTTGGAGTCAGCTGAATTCTCCTAGAGGATGGGGAAGAAAAGAAAAGTATGGAGAGAAGGAGGCAAGATGAAGGGTGAGAAGGGAGGCAACAGAAGGAAAATCCAGCAGGAGAAGCAGGGTGGCTTGGACCATAAGGTCTGTGGAACCAGTGGGCAACTCTGAACAGATTTTCTCCTCTCAGTTTATTCATATAGAAAATGAGAACACCTTCGGCTAGATCAGTGTTTCCCAAAGTGAGGAGACCACTGGAAGATTTTAAGTGATACCAAGAGAAAGCACTTTAAAACATTTCAAAGTTGTTAGTTACCTTTTCACTTCTCTTTCAATCCTTGTAATTACATCAGAAGAAAAATCTGTTTGATGCTAGTTTCTATTACCCCTCTAATGCTTGCTAATCTCCCTTTGTTAACTAGAAGGCCTGATCATATAGATTTCAGCATGCAACATCTTAACTAGAATTTAACACAGTATTTTTTCATTAAATTTATTTTTACTGTTACCTTCTCTACAGCATATAATTTTTCATATAGGATAATAACAAAATATCCTTTTAAATAAGTTTCGGGTTGTAAAGTTTTAAAAATTCAATATTTAATATATTAAATACACAAATATTAGGAAATGACAAAAATCATGACAGTGATACAGAAAAAACAAAAGTTTGGAAACACTGATTTGGTGGACAGTGGCATAAGTCATGGTAAGTTATTTTCTACTTTAAGCTTCAGTTAACTCATATGTAATATGGGAATATCACCACCTATCATAGAAAAGTTGTGGAAAGGATTACTTTGGATAGTTTAGCAAGAACCTGGCACACGCTGAGCATTCAACAACCATTTGTTCCCCTCTTTTTAAAGATGTTACCAGAAAGCCCTTTTAAGCCCTTCAGAAGGCTGTGGGTGAGGGGGTGGTGCAGCCAGGTTTCCTGTATATTAGAAACAGGAGCATTTGCTCTGATTGTGATACTTCCCACCAAGAACCTCCAGGGACTTGGCCTTGCTTCTTACCCTGATAAAGCTGCAGTTTACTCTCCTAAAGCTCATAATTCTAGTTACAAGTGTCCGGGAGTAAAAGCTTCAGAAAAGCGGTACATATCTAAATCCACTGAGAAGTCTAACCCCAAAGGGTACCAGGGAAGGTAGGGCCATTCTGTAAGTTATTCAAGCTAAAAAAAAAAAAAAAGTACTTCATTTGGGCAAGTTTAACAATACTATAATGAGGGGGAAGTCACATGGTGGTCTATAAACCAGCCTTGATACTTCATCATTAGATACTGTCCAACTAGATAGCCCAGGTGAGAAAATCCTTGAGTGAGAGTACAGGGTTCCCAGTTTCCTGAGTAAGAGGACTTCAAGAAAAACACCGAAATACTGACTTTAATCCAACAACTGTGTGGTAATAAGCACTTTACATGATATTGCCTAATTTATCCAAACATACCTGAGAGGTAGTTCCAAGTCTATTCACCAAATAGGCAAAACTCCAAATAGTCAATTCTCTAAATTTACTAAAAATTTATTTTAACTATGAAGATAGTTTATAAAAACACATATTGATGGGAGAATTTAATTAGTTTTTAAAGACTTCTGCCAAATTAAGACAGACAGGATAGCAGCATTTTCAAGAACGTCAATTTGTCTCTGCTGCTATTGCAGCTGCAAAAAGTTAGGGCAGAGAGGGGACCTCTGCTGGTGAAAAGATACGGTCTGGTTTGGTCTGCAGGTAATAGCGGAAGAGATAAGGTACAGGAAAAGGGAGAGAATAGAAGAGTAAAAAATGAAAAGGTAGCAATTTAGAAGGAAACTGACAACAAATTCTACAAATTAGATTCAGCAAATTGATTTCTGTTGAACTGAATATTGGGTAAATTGGATATTTGCAAACTAGTTTCAGTGAGCTGCATTTTGGTGAACTGGCTTGCTTATCTATGAAGTAGGTCATTAACCTTACTTTAGTTGCTAAGTCATTTCCGACTCCTTGCAACTCCAGGGACTATAGCCTACCAGGCTCCTCTGTCCATAGGATTTCCCGGGCAAAAACACTGGAGTCCGTTGCCATTTCCTTCTCCAGGGGATCTTACCAACCCAGGAATCAAACCCGCATCTCCTGCATTGACAGGCAGATTTGTTACTGCTGAGTCACCAGGGAAGCCCTTACTTACAGATAAGGAAATTGAGAAATGTTAAATAACCTTTCTACAGTAACACAGCTACACTCCAGGTTCTTCACACACTGCATCAAATCATTCTCCTGTAAGACATTCTGTGTGGTGATTCTGCATCCTTTCAGCACCACTACTCTCCAGGAGAGAGGTTTTAAACCCAGGTCCAACTAAAGCTAACACATGTAGTTAATCACTATATCATAACAACAGTCTGCTGAAGTAATTTTAAATTGCCACTCACACAATCGCAGCTTCTCTACCATACTACAATGACTATTTATTCTACCCTCCTGAAAAAATTTGTACATGCTATTCAGGGGTCAAGTGGCATAGCTGTCAGACTAAACTGGAATACTTTCAAGGCAAAAGTCAAGATTTTAGAGACATTATTACTTTATTTAGGCTGGACAATCATTGATTTCAGGTCAAATTTTGCACAACTAAAACTTCCTGAGAACCCCCACTACCATTTTTAATGATCCCACACTGACAATCCCTGATGTGTGTAATACACACAGGTATATAAGTTTATGATCAATTATTTTGATCAAAGTGTAAGCTAATCTTATTAAATAAATGTAAAAATTAAAATAACCCTAAAGCCTACATGATCTATATAAGACATCAGTGCTTACTCAAACTATTTGTCTTACTGCTGGGCTTTTCAGGGATTTATCACATTTATGATGCCAGGAGAAATGTCCTATCTCACCTATTGATGCTTAAAATCTGACTTTTCTTACAACATTTTAAACTTTCCTTCTATTAATAAAATAGTAGCCCAAGGCTCTCGAAACAACTGAAAACATATTCTGCCCTTCTTGGTAAGCAGACAAATTCTCTACTCATAGATCTTATGATATAGTCCAAATATAAAGCACTTTTGCCTGAGTATAAACAGGAATTTTATTAACAAAGCTACCACTACTGTAAAATATTTTAAGCATGAATTAATAAGCTGTTACTTTTAAATAGCATTAAACGTTTATTCAGATTTCCCAGCTGGGTTCAAAAATCTCTATGTTAAGATGGGGAAAAGAGATCTTTACAGCAAATCTGAATACTGCAAACTGACACTTTGAAAACCATCACCCTACTTTAAACCTCCTCAAATACATATTCTGAATGCTCAATGAAGAAATGACAAATCTAATTTTTTTGTCCATTCCAGGTTTCTCTTCTGTACTGAAAAGTGCCTCTTATTAATTATTTCTGATCTTCAATGTACACCCAAGGCTACCCTTAATGTTTCAGCAAAAAGAATATGATTCTTTCTAACCTCTTTTGAAATCAACAAAGACTATAAATTTAACTCAAGACAGCTTTTGTAGTTCAGTTAGATTCAAGGTCATCTCAAGGCTTTTAATTACTAACCAGGATTTGAGGAGCTCTGCAATTGGTGTAGTCGAAGGAAAGAGCAGCTGGCTTATTCACTTTCTTATTAAAGAGCCTTATAAAAACTTTCTTGGCAAATAGCAAATTCTCTTACCACCAGTGGTGGACACAAAGAAGCATAGCAAATAATCTTCAAACCTTTGTATTTACTCTACATCAACAAACTTTTTAAATTACCAGAAGACTTTGAGGTCTTCATTTCAGCAAATATGATTTATAATTTAATTCAAAACTTGTAGATAGCCAGACTCCAAAAATATTTCTATTTCCATTCTGAAACCAGCTCTGCTAGAAATTATGAATGTCCTTCAAATTAGCATAAAACTTATTTAAGTTTTCACTATCAAACCCTATGCAGGATCAGGATCAGTTTTTCAGTCACAGAGGAAGGAAACCATGCAGAGTATGCAGATATCTAAAGGAATGTAAATTTAACTTCTCCCACCATGTACTTAATTTCCAATCAAACTCAGTTGTAAGTTTCAGGACATGATTCAAGACTTTGAGGCAACTGATACAGTTGTATTTGAAAAGAGACATACAGACACACACACACACATACCCCCTAATCCATCCTCCTGAGATTTTGAGAGGCAACCAGAGAAGGCTCCAGAGTGTCTTTGTGACCCACTCACCCATAATCTATAAGAGAAAGAAGGCAGTCTCAGAAGGATCCATAAACACTGCTCTGACTAGGCTGGAGATACTGAGGTAGGCAGCAGAAGGCACTGTGCATGCTTCCGGGGGTTGGGGGCAGTGGGGGGGTGCTAATGCCTGAAATCTACAAGATTCAGAAAACAAAAGGTATTGGGAATGATTCCACATACCCCTCTATAACATGAGAATAGAGGAAACAGCCTGCCTATGTCTCAATTCTATCTCAAGCATCAGGCATTTATTAAAAAACAGTAATAAGCCCTAGATGTTAATATACAAGATGTATCAGTGTAAATTAAACTGGTTGCTGGTGATGGTACGCTGAGGTAGACACATACTTGTAAAACTCTGCCCCCGCCCCCCACAAAATAAGCCAAAAGAAAGCACAAGATAGTCTAAGAAGTGTGGTTAAAACAATGAGAAACCATCAACTATCTTAATGTTCAACAATGAAAAACAATGAGCTATCATATGGCTATTAAAAGTTTCAAATGAGTTCATGTTTAATCAGTAAAGCTTACAACATGAGAAAAAGAAGTAAAATCAAACAAAAAGCATAAAACAATGGTATATACTGTAAGATCACAACAATAAGCAAAAAACTAGGATTTGAAGGAAGTCTAGAAGAAAACATAAGAAAATGCTAATAAAAGTCACCTGGAAGCAAAATTATAGGTAATTTTCCCTTCAGTTTCCATATTTTCTACAGTGATGACACATTTCTAATTTTAAAATCATTAGATTCCTAAATAGCTCATATCTAAGGAACCTAAGGGCCACAGGCAATTCAAGTCCAGAATTCAGAGATCACAACATTTAAATCTAAATACAAGATACAGCTAAATCCCTCCTGCTTTTATTGATATGCAAGCACTTCCAACTGTGTTCCCCAGGAAGTGTCCCTAAGACAACACTCTAAACTTGCTTTCCAAACAAGGCACTGGAAACACTGGGTGTTCTTCAGCCAAGAGCCCATCTATGCTCTGAAAACTAGCTTTGGAAAATAAATTTACAGTATTTCACACACATATTACCCATAAATGCTCAGCAATTGTTAATATTAATAGGCATACTACATGAAAAGTACTTTACTTTAAATATTTTAAAAGGCTCATGGCAGATAGCACATTTTATCTTCAAATGTTAAATATTTTTTCATCACAGTAGTACTTTCAGTAACTGAGCTGCTCGCCAGTAGTTAGCTCTGAATTCCAGTCAGCCCAACTATCTTTCAGATTTAAACTGTCAGCAAGTAAGAGAATATTTTTTTGCGGAAAAGCAATTGTAATTTCCCATTTTAGGTGATTGATTAAGTTCTCTCCTCTAAAAGGCTGATTGGTTTCCTGGTGCCAGTAAAATGATTGATGAATATTTCAACTGCAGCTCCCTTGCTAACCCCCCTCCACCCCTCCCCCATACATTGCCGCCTCTTTCCTGCTGGGCTCCCTTCTTACCAACCAACAGCGTTTAAGGAGGTTTAGAAATTTTCCTTAATGAATCCAAGTTCTCAAACTTAGGGCATTTAAGTCTTAAGAGGACAGGATTCTTCTCAATGCTGAAGGAATATTGCAGATAAAAATTACTTTAAAAAAAAATCCTTTACAAGAAATAAGGGAAAACTCTGAAATTAACTATGGGTTTGACTCAGTGAATGAAATTGTCCTTACAAAAGAAAAGTGTGGCATGGTTGGGGGGGGAGGAGGTATAAGAATAGTAATCATGTTAAAAAAGAAAAAAACACTGACTCTCGAGTTTACATTACAAATTATCATAACATTATAACTTTAACAGCAAACATTTCTATAAGGTAGACCCAGAGAACAGAATTTACATGTAAATTATGTGATCCCACAGACCTTACTTTAAAGCAGCCAGGTGTTCTAATACGGAGACAAAGTATGGTAAGTATTAAGGAATGTAAACATTCCTTGAGGGACGACTGGACAGTATCCAAAGTCAAAATCATCCCAATGAATCTGTGCTCTGAGTACCATAGTTACTTGCTTTAGGCAGGACTTTCCTAAATTGCAACTTCCTGTTTTACCCAACTCATTTCAACATAAAGCTGGAAAATTCCTTCAGGGATTACCTAATTTAGCGCCTTCATTTTATAGGTAGACCCATAGAAACATGCCTTTATAAGAGAGGTAGAATCAGAATCCAGGCAAAACCTAGGCCCATCAACTATTTCCTGAGCCTCACCTCCTCAAATAACGTGGCTGCTCTCCTCCCTTCCCTGCTCAACACTGCATTACTATCACAATCTATTAACCCCCAGTGTCACATCGTTCTCACTATCTCCTTGCTAGAAAATCACTTTCTATATTTTACAAGCTTTGGACAACCAGTTCTTCTGTTTCCACTTTCAAAGGGTCACATCAATCTTGGATTGGTCCTCCTCTTTTTCATATAGCCAGCTTTTGTGTGGCAGAAATTTTTTTAAAATGTACAGGGGACAAAAGCTACCCTTTCCTAAACGGCATTCCCCAAAGTACTCAAGCAAACAACCACGGATTTATTGACCATCTCATCTTAATCTGGTGTATCTGGTCACTTTAGTTATAAGGAGTGCTGTATACCCAAACAGAAATATAGCTATATTCTGGTTCCAGGAGGGCTTTTCAAACCTTGGATTTAGCTTCAACACTCAGCTTGACTTACATACTGCCCCAATTTTCTCAAGTGACTGAAAAGCATATTCTTTTCCCTTGTATTTTGTAGACTTTCTCTGACTACCTGCAAAGAACTCAGACTTGAAGGACTCTGATATAGAAAAAGACTCAAAATTCCTGACCTGATTATTCTTTCATTTATCCATTCATTCATGAAACACCAATTACTTGTGTTTTTAGTGCTGAGGCTACAGATTCAAGATATGGTATCACTGCCCTGAATAGCGCGAAATCCCCTCTTTCCTTAGCACTCAAAGATGTCTCTGAATCTATAAAAACTGTTTTCTGGTTGGCTTATTAAAGCCAACATGAAAGAGAAATAAATCACTTGCAACTCTAAGCGTAGATCTCTGTGACTCTATTCTATAGTGAGTTGAGTTGTGTATAATCCTCAACAATTATAAATCGCCTGGATTCACAAGTATCTGCTTTGAGGCAAACACTATGCTTGGCACTCTACAGACTTTATCACGAGTCCTAATAACACTACCCTCAATTTCAGAAACATTATAGTATGTGGGGAGAAAGGGAGTGGAAGGACAGATTAAACCTAGGAAACAGATGATTAATGGTGTTACTAACTGTAAAAACTAGGGTTTCATCTCTGTGGGCTTCAGTTTTCACATCTGCAAAATGCAGTCGAACACCTACCTCACAGAGTTATGAAAATACAGTTAACATATGTAAGGTGCTTAAAAATTATATAATAACAACTATATAAACATTAGCTGCTATTATTATTCAATGAGAACACTAAAGTTCAGAGAAGTCAAGTGACAAAGTCACACAGCTGTGATCTTTGTACTGCCACACTCCAGAGTCCCTGCTCTTTCCCTCTCACATTATCTAACCAAAATCCTTCCTCCCTTACTGAAACTACTGCCACTTCCAAAAAAACAAAGCCCTCTAAACAGATATCAGTGGGGGGTTTCCCCCAGGTGGTTTATTATCCTGCCAAAAAGGCATTTTGGAGGAAGGATTGTAAGGCTAAAGAGAAGCCTCTAACAGGTTAGATTTCAAAGTACAGCAAAAATATGGAAGGGTAAAAAACACAAATCTGCCTAAGTTATTGAGCTTAGTAATTAACATGATTTAGCTCATCTGAAACTTGAAATAATATCCAAGCATTAAAATGAAAAAGGAAAGGCTTTTATTTTCTCATTACTAAGCTGCAACCCCTACAGAACACAAAAATGCTTAGAAAGGTACGTTACACGAAACTCTAAGAACATCAAGATGACTACAGAGTTCTCAGGAAGGTAGCCCAGATATCTCACTGATCTTTTATCACCCACCAAGCTTTTCATCTTAAGTTCTGATCCAGTAACTCCTTATTGTTATTCACATTGTTCTGTGACATTTCTTTTGCCAGCAAACTCACTCCAGAATGAGTTCTACCTAGCAACTACCATAAGGAGTAAATCTCTAACTCTTTAACAACACACTAATTTGACTTACACTAAAATGTTACTCACACTAGGAAAGGGTATTCTTACATCAGCAGAGGAGATACTTCTCCTATACAGACTTTATTACAACCTCCCTCAGTGAAAACCGGGTTAAAGGAAAACCAATCTACAAACTGACACTGCCAAAATCACAGCTTTGGAAGCCTCAGTGAAAGCCAAACACATCTACTGAAAGCAAACAAGCAAACTATTCTTCTATGTTCATAACTCTGTGTCCTTTTATTTTAATTGAAGTATAGTTGATTTAAAATGTGTTAATTTCTGCTGCACAGCTAAGTAATTCAATTAAATATACATATATACATTCTTTAATATTCTTTTTCATTATAGTTTATCATAGGAAGCAAACTATTCTTGAAGGAAATTTTGAAGATAGAGGGTTTTATCTCATAAATATTTAATTTTTCATAGCAATGACTCTTTATCAAGTAATAAAGTATTTTTGTATTGTCAGATTTATTTCCACAATTATAAATCCACCCTTGGTGAGGAAACAGGTTCTACTGGAAAATTTCTAATAATTAATAGTTAAGCAACAGATTTCACATGACAAGTGACAAACACCTTATCAGAGAACTCAGTGAGGTGAACTATGACATACTTCATTTAGTCTCAAGCAAAGAAAACTTAAAATGAACTCATCTTCATTTTGTTTTCCTCTATAGCCTCTTTACAGAGTTTTGTTTTTTTTTTTTTAAGAGAAAGAGAAGGAATGATAAACCCAAGCTAAGTGCTAACAATAATATCTGGTAAAGTCACTATTTTCTTCCACATTAAGTCAGTCTGTTCAGAAAAGAAGTTCTCTCATTATTTTGGTCTGCGTGGTCGAAGGACCCCTTTTACACACCTAAAAATTACTGAGGACCCAAAGAGCTAACATTTACACAGGTTATATCTAGTGATATTTACCACAGTGTGAAATCTTTTTAAATATCTATTAATTCATCCAAAAGTAACAAGAAACCTGTTATATGTTAATAAAACCTATTTTATAAAAAGTAACTATAATTTCCAACAAAACAACAAAACTGATGAGAAGAGTAGCACTGTTTTATATTTTTACTAATCTTTAATATCTGGTTTAATTCTGGCAGTTAAGATTTTCCTAGGTGCTTCTGCATTCAGTATGCTGTGATACACTGTTTTTGGTTGAAGTATACACAGAAAATCTGGCCTCACACAGATTTGTAATTGGAAATGGAAGAACTATTTCCTAATGAAAATAATTGTAGGTATTTTCCTTTGATAATATACCAAAATTCAGTAAGTAGTGGTTTCTTAAAGGTCAGTTCAAAGGGAAATCTAAAACTGTATCAATGAACTTTGTGTACTCTGTTACATTAAAACCCATTGGTCTATTTAGCACTTTGAACTCATCTTTTCTCCATTCAGAATTTTGTAACATCATACACTGGATAATTTGGAAACTGCTCCTTCACTGAAATGTGATCTTCAAAATGCTGACATATTTCATTATGTAATATTTTTTTTTAAAATGACATTTCTCAGTAACATCAACATTAGGGCTCATCAGAAAAGGCTTCAAGTATTGGGAAGTTGTCAAGCTCAAAGTGGCAGGTACAAGTTTTCCAAAACTCTAATTGTCACTTGAAAGCTCAAATTTTATTCACCATCAAGAAGCACTGTCAGTTTTCCCTGCTCACTGTTCGTTTTTCAAAAGATGGTCTGCCAAACACCCAATCTGAATATGGTCTGTCAATTGTTCTTTCAAGTAAAAATTGTGTTCCATGAAAAAAGCAGTTAGTTCAGCTCACAACATAATTGCAGAAGCACTTTTCCTAAAAACAATTTTTCTATTTTGGTAAGCAGCATAAATGCTTTGTGCATTTGCCATTCCTCACACAGAATATCAAAAACATCTGTACTCAAGGATAGAGATTTAATAAAATTAATCATTTTTACTACTTCATCCAGGACATTCTTAAGTGAAAATAGCTTAAAAAAAAAAATACAAGTGATTAGAACTGAAGAATACAATGACTACTAGTACAGTTTGAAGTCTGATTTCTGTTAAGGTGCCAATAATTTACCCACCATTGTTTCTCAACATGAGCCCAAATGTCAACATCGTAAAAAAGGCAAATAATGTCAGCATTATTACAAAAATAGTTCTGACCTCAAGAACCTCCTGAAAGGGTTTCAGGGCCCACTCTTCCGTGGTTCATGGATGACACTTTGAAAACTACTGGCTTACACCATACAGTAAATTATTAAGAACAAATTTAAGTACTCAATAAATAGGAAGAGATTAAATCTGAAACAATCTAGTAACAAATGATCAAGAAATGACTGACAAAAAATACAATCCAACTGTGTATTATTTCATTACTCATTTATGAATTTTAAAAGGCAAGAGATGAGGAAACAAGATAAAAAGTGTATAAGACTTCAAGTGTCCTCTTCTTTCTTGTGAGAGAAAAACTAAACAAACAAGTTAACTGTGATAAAAAGAACACTGTATCTGATGCAGTGTGTGTGTGTGTGAAAGTCGCTCAGTCAAAACCGACTCTTTGCGACCCCATGGACTATACAGTCCATGGAATTCTCCAGGCCAGAATACTGGAGCATGTAGCTGTTCCCTTCTCCAGGGGATCTTCCCAACTCAGGGATCAGACCCAGGTCTCCCGCACTGCAGGCAGATTCTTTACCAGCTGAGCCACCAGTAGAACATAAGAAATTAACAACAACAAAAATCAAGACTTTTTTTTAATCCTTCCAAGACAGTATGGCTTCAAGACTGAAATGAATGCAAGAATTAATTTTTTAAATGAAAACTAACACAGGTTAAGGTGGTCCCCCCAACTTCCCATCCTTTCACAGAACCAGTGTGCCCATCACTTTGGCACAGATTTGTCACTGAAAAGTTTCCTAAATCTTAAACTATGAAATTATACCTCTGGACTCAAAGGAAGTATAATAGGAAAGTTAAAAATCTGTTTAATTATGTACTTTTTCAATCAATGTATTTAGAGGGAAAATTAAAAACAGAAAATTTAACACTACAATGATGGGCTGGAAGAGCAGGCACTCATACATCTCTGAAATGCTTTTATAAAAAGGTACAAAATTCACTGAAATATACGGAAGAGCTGGAAATAAAAAATTGAGAAAGTTATCTACTTCTGCCACATGAGGAATTTAGTTGTGCATTTCACTCTCAAAATCACAATTCTTGAGTTTATTTTCTAAATAATTACAAACTGTTTCCAATGCACACTGTTGTTAAACCAAATATCTGTTTAATATATCCTCTACTGATACACAGTGCAATTCCAATGTGATATAGCTTATCACTCAAACAACTCCCTCTATCATTATTACCAGCTTCTCTTTATGATTTCTCACTCTTAACAGTGAGAGCAAAATCACCACTTTGGTTCAAACCACCCACAGAGTATATCTTCAAATCAAATGCCTGGATTTGTTTCCAGAATACATTACATGTTGCTGCCTAGGGAATTGGTTTTGGAAACATTACACCTGGCAGCTGACCTATCAACAGTGCCAGTAGAATTGACACCAACTTAAAGGCCAGAGTCCCTCTAGAAAACAGAAAAATATGCTGCTACTGCCATCTGTGGTTTATGGTTGAATAGCTTCTCCTGTATAAACAAATTGAAGGGTATGTACAGTTTGCAATTAGGTTCCAAAGATTTCATCATTTGAAGATACTTTTTAAACTCTTAATATAACAAATTGTAGAGTTTATTAAGTGTTTGACATTAAGAATTTGTGATTCCTTATTTGAACTTATGAATAGAACGCTGGAGAAACCACAACTACTTTGATTGAAAATTTTTCCATTGCATAAAGGCTAACTTTTGTTTTCCCCAAACACACACTCCTAAAGAAATTCAAAACACCTGAATGCCGCCGGTGAACTTAGAATGAGGATAATTTCTCTTTTGAAATAATGACTGTCAATACTACAACATCCCCCCAATTTTTAAAGCAAAAAAAAAAGTATTTTTAAAGAAATCCAGGAATTTTCTATTCAGACATGACAGTTTGTACCCTTCAAAATAAATTTTAAAGACTCAATTATCCCTATAATTTTTTCTAAGAACAAAACATCCAAGATGCAAATGAAGGCTGAAAGGAGACTATTTTCAACTTATTTTCTCTCAGTTTGCTTTCTCAAATGACAACCACTGTAGCTTAGGGATCAAAAGATTTAGTGCAGCTGGGGGTGGGGAAAAAAGCAATTCAGGTCCCCAGCAGCCAGCTGAGGAAATCCTGGTTCGCTCCCCAACTAAATCACTGTTAATTAGAATTACCGGGTTACATAGTAAAGTCTTATTTAAATAATCGTAAACAGCAAAAAAATCTCTTTTCTTGAGAAGCTGTTCTCCCCAGGCTACTATTTAACAGCAGGTAGTAAGGGAAGAATGAAATAAAGTAGGAAATGTTTTAATCTTTCACCTAAAAGTTTCCTATTTATAGCTATTTCTAAACCACACTGAAAAAGCAGGTTAGACATTTCACAATGGTTTTCTTCTAATTTTCCGATATCTAAGATAACAGCCTTATCTTTCCCATAAAGACAACCCATGTCGGAAAACAAGTAATAAATAGAAGCCTGAGCCTGATTCTAGGAATACTATATATATCAAAGTTAATCCAGAGTTGGTTTTTCTGTTTGTTTTTTAACATAGATTAAGCTCAGACAAATCTGAAACTTTGGCTCTGAGAGGGACTCAACACCCAAAAAAGAATTACCTGCTCAGTACTTTTTGCTGACTTTAAGTAATTCTGGTATTTCTGAACCCTAGTTATTAACAAAGGCATCCATAAACCCTCAAGAAATTACCTCAATCAGGAAAAAGTTGACCTTAAGAACGTAAAAGTTTGAAAGAAAACATTTTCCTTCACAACTTGTTGGTCTCAGAAATACTTTCAAAGTATTACAAAGTTGGGTATATTTACTGTGTATAGACATATTCAATAGCTCTTTCTGTTGAAAATTGTTTCAAGGACACTTTTATTCTTTGCTGAAATGCAAAATTTATCTGTTGATTCATAACTTTCTATTTTCCTGATTGTGAACCTTTTTCACATATAAGACAACTGGCACACATAAAATGAGGCATTTTTATTGTCCTACTTTAATAGAATAGATTTGACCAACATTAAAATTTACTCATAAATGGCATCTTCCCAAATTTAACTTTCAACCTAATTATATAAAATACTGCAAAAAATACTTAAAACGGAGAATGTCATTTAACTTGACTACAACACAAAATTAAATAATAACCAAAACTTATGAAAAGGCCCCAAAGATCTAGATGAGCTTGCTGAAAAGGAAGTCTCCTAATTTTGGAGACTATCCCAGCTAAAGCTATCCCGAAGCCAGAAGTTACCATGTGAACACAATTCATTAATGGGCCAATTTATTCAACACAAACCAATAAATAGTTATAAAAACAAAGTGATGATGTCTTAATACAGAATGAAACTCACAAATACAGCCCCAGGCCCCAGAACATGCAGGCATCATTAGCAATTAAAAGCCAGCTTGCACAACAGGCACTAGAAGTGTTTTGAGAAATTTCACCACATTTGCAGTTGGCAGTTCTACCCTCCATCCTCCACTAAACTAAACCTAGATATTTAAACCTAAAACTATTTTCTAACCTTTGCTCCACAACCCCAGGAAAAGGGAAAAAATGAAAAAAAACTAAGAAATTATTAATAAAATATGAAATACAGGATTTGAGCATAGTTTAGGAAATTCGCTAGCAGTTTTATTCACTAGCTCATCTCCCTCCTCCCCATCTAACTCCTCTTAGCACTAATTCACGCTTACACACACACACCTTTTTGCTACAGAATTCAGAATGACTTATGGGTTTGGAACATGTTCATACTTAGATTACATGAAAGAATATGGTAGACAGTAAATCTGAGATTGGAAATGTGGTCATCTCACACCTCAGCTCACCGATGAATCTGTTCATTGTTGCCTTTCAGTGTTCTATGGAGGTCACGGAACCCACTAAAAAAACACCTGTTCGCTGTTTGGACTAAAGAACAACAGTACTATAGTATGCTTTTTTGCTTGTTTGTTTAACGGAGGTAGAAAATTCTGGACTGACTCAGAACTAAAGTGATCATTAAAGTCACAGAACTGAAAAGTTACCCCATCACGGGAAATATCTGCTCAAGTATTTTCAGCGATAAACATTCAGATGGCACGGTCTTAACAGAAAAAGGACATCAGGTTTATTTAGTGAACTTCTCTCCAATTCTTCTAAACTGTAATTTTATAAAACATGCATTTAATTACTTATAATGGCTTATAAACTTCCTTTGCTTGAAACATTTAGAAGTCTACTCCATTATTCTCTCAAAATAAAACGATCAAGTGCAATATCAACATATTCTTCAAATCATTCATCTTCCTTTGAAATTATGATTGAGTTCATGTTTGTCATCAAAACCTAAAAGCAACAACTGAAATATTTAGTGCAGTGAGCACAGGGAATTCTTGGAAGGGTGATGGTGCATCAAAAGACTAGCAACTCTGTTCGGATAGAATAGTAAAAACCATTTAAAGGACTCTAAATTCATCATCAATGGCGTTTCCGGCAGGAAAACATTTCTAAAATTTCACTTTCAGTTTATTTCTTCATGACACAAACCAAAAGATCTGCTATCTAGATGATTATCTACTGCAAATAGTTCATATAAAATAGAAATCAGCCACCAGGATAAAAAGCCAGGAGAATTCATTTTCTCTGCTTTGAACCTAAGCAGTTTCATTTACTTTTGGAGAAAAATATTAATTAGGAAGTATATAATAGAAAGAAAAAAAACCCACCATTCCAAAGATAAACTTTTTTTTCTTTTTTGGTAATTCTTCTGTATGTTAAGAGATAATGAACATAAACTATTAACCAGTACACAATACTCATTTTCACACTGGAAAATACAACTTTCCACAACAGTCTAATGTTTCATGTATTTTCCTTAGAGCCCATCAAACTGCCACAAGTCCCATTCTGTTTTCAACAAAAAGGAAACATTTGTAGCACTAAATTGGGCTGACATAAAATAAAATACTAAAGCCACCTTAGCCTAAATGGATTGCTTGATAACATTCTTTTAAATGGTCCTGACTGATTGAGGAAATGAGACTGTGAAAGGGAAATTTGATTAAGAGTTAAAATTACCGCTGAGTTCTTTAAAATGTACTAATGAATAATTAATAGCAAATGCAGTTCCTAGGCTTCCTTTACAACAATATTATCAAGTAGAACTGAAAGTACTGTCTGTGGTAAAATCCATCAGCTACGAGTCGCACAGGTGGGTACAGGAAGCATACACACATAGAAAGGCATTACAAAATTACACACACTAGTATGGGCCATAATATAGATCTGAGCTTCTAGAGATCTGGTTAAAAACAAATCAGCATGGTAAATTTTAGATCAAAATTTACAACTTTAACACATTAACACCAAAACAAATCACCTCTTAAAAAGCTTACAAGTCAAAAGCACTAAAGAAATCCTTTGTTCCTATGATACTATCTCCTTCTACTCTAACTGGATTCCAGCCTCTTCCTTTGTGACACGGGATTTTATTGATCTCAAACATGTTCACATTCAGAAATTAGTCTCCAAAGACAACCCAAGGGACTGCAAGCCACCTAGATACTACACATCACAGACATCTCAAAAAAAGACAAGAGCTTTGAAAACACATCACTACTTGGTCAGCAACAGTAAATGAAGCTAACCAGGCTCTCTTCGAAACCGACTTTTTCGTTAACTGGTAAAAACGCCAGATCTGCTCAACTGGCAATAAATGTTTGACGAGTTCATAAATTTATGAAGGCGTAGATACACCCCAAAATTTCTCCCCTTGTGCAGCTCCCCGTTCATTCATCAACTGAGCGCCTAAGTGACCTATTTTCAGGTTACTTTCCTCACACCTGCCAGGTCACTGTCCTGACTGAGAAACTTCTTGCTGAAGCAATTAATTTTTAGTGCCTACTAACTGTCCCGGGTGTTTGCATTCAATTTGAAATCTGTTACTTGTTAGACACTGTTCGGTCCTAGATCTTTCAGAGAATTGCGCGTTTATGGCGCAGAGAGGGGAGGAGGCGCGGATCTCCGAGAGCCTGCCCTTTATTCGGAAATGAGGAGATGTGAAAGGTGGAAGGCAGGGCAAATAAATAAATAAATCGGGTTTGCCGCCGAAGCGTTTGCCGGCCGGTACGAGCACCCTTTGTAATGCAGGCCTCCCGGGGCTATCGCCTGCGCTAATTGCTCCAGGGCGCTTTCCAAGTTCAAAAGTTCACCTTTTACGACCTCACAAAAGCTCCTTACACGTTACCAATAAAAACATTCCGCGGCAAACACTGTGGGGGGAAATATCAAACAGATACAAATAAAACACCCCGCGGGGGCAGAGAGCCGGGGGCCGGGGAGGGGGGGCGGGGAGCGATGGGGGGAGTCGGGCCCAGCCGCAGCCCGGAGGAACCTGAGGACTTGGCCCGGACATGGGGGCAGGGGGGCGCGCGGAGGGTAGGGCTGGGCCAGGTGAGGAGTCGCCCGGGCTCCGGGAGCGCCAAACGGAAGAGGAGAAGTAAGGCTGGGCGGACGCGGGCCTGGACCCGCGGGCGGAAAGAGGAAAGAGGCAGGTGTCCCGGGCCCCCGGTCAGGCCGGAGCGCCGAGGCAACGGTAGACCGGGCTGAGCAGGGCGGGCAGGAGAGCGCGGGGCAGGAGCGCGAACAAGCGGGGTCCGAAAACGAACCGCTGAGCCAGGAGCTCTGGGACTAGGGGGTGGGCGCCGAGAGGGAGGCGGGTGGGCAGCCCGGGAAGCGCAGCAGCGCGGAGGGGAGAGAAAGAGGCTCCCAAAAGGTGAGGGGCAGAGAGAACCCAGGGGACGAGGGTGTGGCGGCGGCAGGGCGCCGAGGGAGCGTCCGCGGAGGGAGGGACCCGTGGGGGAGAGCGCTGAGGAGGTCGGCGGAGGGGAAGGACTCGGCGCTGAAGGGACCCTTTGGGGGAAGAGACCCTCGCACGGGGATCCCCTGGAGGCCGGGAAGGGGACGATGGGAAAGAGGGGACCACAGGGGAAGGGGACGCCCCCACTGACGGGACTCGAGGTGAAGGAGGCCGGTGGAGAGGGGCCGGTGCAGAGGGGATCTGGGAGTGGGGGGGAGGATTCGCGCTGAGGGACGGGGCCGGGGGGAGGGGAGGCCTATGTTGAGGGGACAGAGGGGAGCGGGAAACGGAGGTCGGGGTGGAGGGAACCAGGCAGGAGGAGGATCCGCGCGGAGGGGCGTCCGCGAGGGGGGGAGTCCCCGGGGGGGTGGGGGGGCGACGAAGGAGAATCGGCGCTGAAGGGGGACCGGGGTGAAGGTCCGCGCTGAGGGGACCCGGAGCCGCCGCGGCTTCCCAGAGAGAGAGAGAGAGAGAGTCAGCTGAGAGGACGGGACTCCCCGGGGTAGGGGGACAGAGGCCCGGTTCTCGCCGGGCCGAGACTTTGCACGCCCCTCACCCACCGTTGCGCGGCGGCGGAGGGAGCGCGGCGGGCGGCTCCAAGAACCCCGCCGAGCCCCCGCCGCCTCCCCCTCCGCTAGGCGGCCGTTCGTCCCGCTCCATGCGGTGGAGCTCAGGGCCCGCGCTCGGTTCGCTGCTCCGCCATGACCGGCGCCCTCGTCGCCGTCGTCGTCCGCCAGGGGGAGGGGGCTGTCAGGGGCCAGCGGGCTCCCGGCCGCGGCGCTCTCTGGGCCCCGAGCCGCCCGGCTCCGCGCCCCTCCGCGCCGCGCCCCCTCAGCACTGGCCAGCTCCCACCCCCGACGTCACGCGCCACTGCCACGCACTGCCCTGCGGGGCACGCTGGGAATTGGAGTCCGCCGGGCGAGGCCGGCCACGCTGGACCCCACCAACTGAAGGGGTGGGAGGAGGGAAAAGCGGCCTTAAGAAGGGAAGGCCAAGGCCTGTTAACATCACGAACCCTGATGAAGACTTCCGATACAAGTTGAATAAAGGTTATTTCAGGACCTTCTCTTCATTATGACTTATCCGTGTGCTCAACCTTCCCTAGGACGCCTCGGATCCCCCCACCCCGAGAATGAGTCTTTCCTAGGAGGTGGATCGCCGAGGAGCCGGGTGAGCACGTGCAAAGAGGCCCAGCCCCGTAGGCGGGTCTCAGAGGGGGCGGTGTTTGTAGGTATTCACTAGGGCCTTCCTCCGCGGCTTCGGGACAAATTGGACCCGAGATTAAAGGACCGGAGTTTAACTCGAGGTGACCGCGTTCGTATGCAAATGGAATCTATAAAACTCTGCTTTCCGGGGTACTCTTTAAAGCCTTTTTACCTCCGGGGGGCGGGAAAGACTGAAGTTTCTCTTCCTCCTCTTTCATTTTCCCCCTGCCCAAGGAACGGAACAGAATGGCAAACTAAGCTTCAAGCCATTGATGCTATTAAAGAAACTCAGGCTCTTTACTCCTGGGGTCTTGAAGCCCTTCGTTTGAGAGCGTCTTTCCTCGGCCTTGTTCGCCTTCCTTGCTCCTCAGTTTTCCTATCAGTTAAACGGGGTTAGAATAGGGACGGGGTCCAATTGGAAGATCCCAACCTTCCCCACCCGTGCTCCTTGCCTCAGTTTCCCAGAGCATAACCCGGATTTTGCCGTTTCCGCTGCAGAGCCCACCTAGTATGCCACCAGGTGGCGCGCGGCCACCAGCATCTGGGCTTGCCCCGGGCGTCCGCCTTCAGCGATCCTCTCTGTAATGGGCTCATCGCGGCCGCCTCCCAAGGTCTAGCTAGGTTCTACCTGGTCAATTCGAAGACAAAGAACGAGAACACTGATTCCTTGCCGGCCTCTAGTCTCCCGGGTTATGCCGCAGCTTCCTCACTGGCTGCCCACTCCCCCGCCTGTCTCCCACCCTGACTACAACCCCGCCCCACCAATACGTCGGCTTGTCTATGTCATTGCTTGCTTAATTTTTAAGTTCTTATACTGGCTCGCACTCCTGCCTGATCTGACCCCTTCCACATTTCTCATCACAGCCCTTCCCTCACCTGCTTGGCAGGATGTTTTGTGATGCTTCCCTGTATTTACGGGTTGAGTGGCGGCTGTACCTTACCAACACCGGTTAACCTGTACTGCATCCTTAATCTGTAACTGCTACTCTTCTGAGAGTTTGACATTAACGCCATGTTCTCTAAACCTCACATCTGCTTTATGGGGAGCTTTAGCTCCAGTATTGCCCCTATCATATACTGACGAAATCATCCGTCAGTAATGGGGATTCCAAACCCAGTCGGTCAAACACCAGAACTTGAACGCTTGGCTCCTTCACACTGATGGCTTCACCCAATCCACTCCCAAACTCCTATTCATCTTTCAAGATCCTGTTAAAATATCCTCTCATGGATATTCATATCTCCCACCAGGGGACACCTAGATCTCCAGTGTGTTCCCTTACTGCTGTTGAGTTCTCTGTGGACTGTGACAAATGATCTCTGTGTGATTGCTTCCCCACTACTGTTCCCCAGCTCCAGAGGGGGAGGGGAACCCTTCGAGTAGGGGCGGTAGGTGGGGGTGTTGAGCTGGGGAAGGAGACAGAGGAGATGGGTCTTCTGGGCCATTCCCTCAGCTCTAGGTTCTAAAATGAGTTAGGATCAGATGGCCTTCCTAGAGCCAAAACTTCCCTTTATCACAGACTTCTGGAGGTAGTAAGTTCCCCTTCCCTGGAGATCCAATCAGGAGCTAAGTGGCACTGCAGAAACCTCTGGAAGGCCTGGGGTTTTCTAAGTCGACTCTCAAAGATGGACAGTGAAGTTCAAACTCTCAGCCCTTAGAAGCAGCTCCTCCTCTTCCTTCAGAGTCCAGCTCTGCTGTCAACTGCCACCCAAAAACCTTTCTCGATCTTGACTAGTCAAATCCCTGTTTTCTCACTCTCATCATTATAACCCCAACTGCTGAGCACAAAACCTGAACACAGTAGACAATAAATAATCGGGGAGGGGGTGAAAGAACAAATAAAACATCTAATCTTTTTACTTAATAACTGCGACTTTGGTTACCTCCAAGCCTCAAAGTCCTGGTTTCAGGCTTCCCTCGTGGCTCAATGGTAAAGAATCTACCTGTCAATGCAGGCTCTATCCCTGATCTGGGAAGATTCCACATGCCTCAGAGCAACTAAGCTGGTGTGCCACAATTATTGAGCCTGTGCTCTGGAGCCTGGGAGCAGAAACTACTGAAGCCCATGCGCCTAGAGCTTGTGCTGTGCAGCAAGAGAAACCACCACAACGAGAAGCCTGTGCGTGGCAAAGAAGAGTAACCCCCACCCCCACATCACGGCTAAAGAAAAGACATCACAGCAGTGAAGACCAGCACAGCAAAACATAAATAATACATTTTTTTTTATGCGGATGGGAGGGAGGGGAGGATAATAGTTACTACCTTACGGGTTGTTACAAGAATCAAATAAGATGATGCATGCAAAGCATTTAACAAAGTGGCTTCACAAATAGGATTTGTCACTAATGTTATTTAAAGAGTGGTCCTAATTCCCAGTTACTTCTCTTCTGAAAATGCTTCTTGGGAAGAGTCAACTAACACAAAACTGAAAAGGGTGAGGGAAATGACTGTGTACTGAGACCCCAGCCATTGTTCTAAGCAGGTAGGGTCCTGTGGTGTCCTTCACCTACATTGTCCCCCCAACAATCCCAAGAGGTCAACACTTTTCTCCACAAATTAAAAATGAGGAAACAGGCTGAGAAAGATGAAAAAGACTCCCCATACACACACCAGCAGGACAAATGACAAAAGAGGAAGAAAATTATCTAAGGAGAAGGATCTGTAGGGAGAGTGCTGAGGCCAGAGGTAGAAAACCAGTCAGAGCTATCACTAAGAGCAAGGCAGGTGTAGGCTCCATCATTAGGGACTTGTCCTATGGTGGTAGAGACAGACACTAATCAAAGTAATCACATACCCACAATTATGACAATACGCTTAGAAGCTCCTGGTGCTGTGGGAGTGTGTGTGACGGTTTATTTTGGTCAGGGGTGGTGATGGAGGGATCATGAACCTTGAAGATGAAAGGATGAGTGGGAGTGAGTCACACTGGGTGAAGAGAGAGTGTTTCAGGGGGAAGGAACAGCCTGTGCAGAGGTCCCAAGGCCCTGTTGAAACAGAAAATTCACTGTAACTGGAGCCCACCCACCCAGGGGGGAGAGGACAAGAGACAAGGGTGAAAAGGAGGAAACCATGGGCTCAGGTAGGAGACTGCCAGCAGGGGGAGCAGAGTTCTCTTGACTACAGGAGCCTTGTCCAGGACCTAGCGGAAGAGTCCGATCCAGGCTGCGTGGAGGGAAAGGGCTGGGTAAGGGGAACCCCCAACAGGTTCTGTTTGTTTTCAGTACATGTTGTCTATTTTTTGAATAGCTAGGACACATTGCAAAACTCCCAGGTTGCAAAAAATTATTCAATGAAAAGCCTTTCTCCTTACTGCATTCCTAAAGGCTGGCTCCTCTCCTTATCCATTAATTGTGTCCATTCCCAGATTTTCTATGCACATAAAAACACACACCATATTTATTTTTTAAGCTAATCTAGCCCTCCCTAGGGAATCTCCAGTTATGAAAGAAGCCAATTTGTCCTGAACGCATGATAGAATGACTCTATCATTCAACTGAAAGTTAAGGAGCACCAGACCTTGTGCTGACGCAGTGGGTCTCAGATTTTAAATCCCCGGGGAGGGTTGGTTAAGAAACACAGATTGTTGGGCCCCACCTCTAGAGTTTCCGCTTCCTTAGGTCTGGGTTGAGGCCTGATGTTTGCATTTACAACAGGTTCCCAGATGCTGAGGCCTCTGGTCCGGGGACCAGGGACGGACGGCACTTTGAGACCTCTGAGCTAGCTGCTCTGTGGACAAAGCACATGGTCTGGGGAACCTTACTCCTCTCTCACAAGGGAAAGCATGAACAGACACAAAGAAACACATACCAACAATATAGTTCATAAAGTGATCAGTTCTACAAGGAAAATGAAGAGGGTAGGGGAGTTTAGGAAGGGGAAGTGCTGGAGAGTAGGGCTGGGGTAGGAGTGGAAGGTAGCAACATTTGAGGGCACAAGTAAGTGGCCCTTTTTGAGCAGTTGACGTTTACAAAGCCAGTCAAACACACACAAGAGGAGCCCTCCTGGGCTCAGGGGAGTGGAAACCTACAAGAGACTTTATGCAGAGAGCAGAAAGGGGGCTCCACCCCCACCACTGCGTGCACAGAGCCAGAGGGACCTGCAAAAGTGACTGTGGAATTCGGAATGAGATGCGAGGGGGGAAATCCGAGACAGGAGAGTTGGAGAAGGGAGCAAGATCGAGAGATGTGGTCCCTGAGAGGGTAGAGAGGTGCCGCCTTGGTTTCGGTTACAGAGATCCCAACAAGGTATTTCCGTAGTGAGACCGAAGGCCCCTGGAGTGAGGGGATGGCCAGGGAATTTGAGGAGTGGCGAACACAAACTGCTGCTCGGGAAGTTTTGTTGCCTAGGAAGCGGAGAATCGAGGCGCTTCCTCAGGTGGATGAGGAGGGTGTTTAAATGATTGGAGCTACAGGAGTTTAGTTGGGGGTTGACGGGAGGGATCTCGGAGAGGGGAAGAAATGGACCTTGCAAGAGAGAGAAGTCTGAGCCAGGAGAAGGGTGGAGCTGGCACGGTCGGGGTGTTTGGAGATCTCCAAGACTCGCGTGCCCTGGAAACATCCCTCCCCTGAACTTTACAACCAACTCCAAAAGGGAAGCAGTATTTTCCCCATTTAACAGACGGGAAAGTGAAGGTCAGAGAGCTGAAGAGACACTCCCAAGGTCCTACATCTCAAAGAATAGGACCTCACTCGGTGTAGAGAGCCCGCGCTCCTTCACTGCCCCAGCTGCTCCTGTGGGCTCCGAAGCAGACCCTTTTTTGTGTGTCCTTGCAGGGATGCCCTTTGGAGAGCCGCCCAATGCAAAGAGGCCCGGCTGGGAGCGGGCCAGCGGGGTGGGGTGCCCCCCTCCATCCTAGCTCCGCCCCCAGCGGCGCGGGAGGGGTCGCGGGGCGGGGAGCCGCGGGCGGACGGGGGGCACGCCGCACGGGTAGAGTTGACCGCGGCGCCCAGCTCGCAGTGCGGCCCGCGCTTCCCGGCGTCCGCGAGCGCTGTCGGTGCCCGCCGTCCGTGCCGGTCCCCGTATGGCCGCAGCCGCCCTCCCCACCAGGCCCAGGTCCCGGCCTGGGCCCCGGCCGCTGCCTCTGCTTCTGCTGCCTCTGCTGCTGCTGCTGCGCGTGGGCCCGGTGCGCGCGGACAGTAAGGTAAGCGCTGCTCTGCGATCCGGGCGCTGGTCCGTAGAGCCGAGCGCGAGGGGGCGCTGTGGCTGGGGCTGCAGACCAGGCACGGTGTGGGGCCGGGAAGCGAGGACCAGGACAGGCGAGACCTGACCTCGGGCTTAATAGGGAGGCTGCAGGCACCGGGACCCCAGGACAGGAGCGCGTGGGGAAGAAGCACTGGAGATGGTAGGGGTGTTTGGGACCCGGAGCAACAGGAAGGGGCGCTGGACACAGTCCAGTGAGGGCAGAAGGTCAGTACTGAAACCCTGAGCCAGGGAGAAGGGGCGCTGGGAGCTTGAAGGGGGTGCAGAAGGCGATGGAGTTTCCAGCCGAGGGAGGTGATTCCCAGGAGCGCTGGCCAGGGGCAGCCTGGAGATCTGGCTCAAAGTTTCCGTGGGAGACTGACGCACGTGGGATAGACCCCTAGGAACTGCTACCTAGCGACTCCAAGGTGTGTAGCAGGCCCTGGGCCAAGGCTTTCAGGCCATACTGGGGACCCAGAGTCCCTCCCCAGTGAATCCAGCTGGACTGGTCCCTCCTGCCTTCTGGTGTTCCTGCCAGAAATCTGCTACACCCTGTAGAGTGGCACCCAACCTTTTTGGCACCAGGGATCAATTTAGTGGAAGACAGTTTTTCACATTACATTAATTGGGCACTTTATTTCTATTATTATTAATTATAATAGCTTCACCTCATAGCATCAGGCAGTAGATCCTAGAGGTCAGGGATCCCTGCTCTAGAGGACACCGTGTCTCCAGAAGTGACCGAGATGTTCTCAGTTGTGGCTAAAAGGTTCTGCTCTGATGTCAAACAGATCTGGGTTCAAATCCCACCTCCACCTCTCACCCAAGTGACCTTGAGCCTTTACCTCTCTGAGCCTCCAATTTCCTGACCTGTAAATACGGGAATAATAACCTAGTTCTCACTTCCTGCAGTTGATGATCTCTACATGAGAGAGATCAGGCCTGGATAATGTTTAGTACCACTCTGGCACCTAATATGTGCCCAATAAATGCTACTGTGATTTTGAAATCTCACCACAGAGACCCCAAAAGGGGGTGAGATCCAGAATGTAAAGAGGAGAAGCACTTTGAGTCAGTCAGAGCAGGGACCCCTTGAGGATGTTTTAGAAACGACCTGGTGAGGACTGAGTCAGGATTGGGGGAAAGTGAGAGGCAGGAGGGAGGTAGAGCCCTTAGTCTTGCAGAGGATGAGAGTAAGAGTGACTTCTCTTGATGTCTCTTCAGCCTCTCTCCTGGGTAGGAGGTGAGGCTGCCCTGTCCACAGGCAGGTAAAGGGCAGAGGCCACTAGCCACTTGCTAAGTATATGAGCAGTGGGCACTGGCAGACCCTCAGCCTGAACTCAGTTCAGGGTATACAAACAAGTGAGCTGCAGTCTTGGAGCTTGCAGCTCCAAAAATAAGGAGGGAATGAGTAGCATTCCCATCTTACAGATGGGAAATTAGGGTGTGTAGAAAGCTGGTGTGTGAATCAAAAAACCTAGGTGTTCTGGCCCTTTGTTGTTCTTAGACTGTGTGACTTTGAGCAAGTCACTGCCTATTTCTGGACCTCAGATCCCCCATCGGAAAAACATCTTCCCAACTCCCCTTCCATATAGCACCTTCTAGGATTCCCTGACCTGGGTTGGGTCCAGGAACAAGTGAGCAAAAACCTCCCAGATAACCTGATCAGCACTTTGCCATCTCTCATTTCTCTAGCTGGGAGGAATATTTGGTCTTGGGCATCCTCTGAGCCATGCTGAGGACTATAGAGCTTGTGGGGGAGGGCTTGCATTCAAAGCAAAGACAAAGAAAACCCAACACCCTGTTTATGTAGTGAGTCAGCCAAACACTTGCTAGGTTGGGGGTGTGTGTGTGTGTGTGTATGTGTGTGTGTTGTCCCAGGGCAAGCTGGGGCTGGTGGGGCGGGGAGGCACATCCTAGAGTTTGGAGGATGAAGCAGCTGGGGGACTCAGTACAGCCCTCCCCCAGACACCTCCCACCCACACCACTCACCCAGCTGGGAAAAATAAAAATCAAGTGATGGGTGAATTTACTCCGCATTCCTCAGCACAGCCAGACTCCTGCTGGCTCTGAGAGAGAGCTGTTTTCATTATTACCCTCCCTCCCCCAACAATCCTCCTTCCTCTTCAAGCCCGTCCTATTTTCTGAGGGTGAGGGGCGAACCCTTTGGAGGGCCAATCTGGGAAGTGAAGTCTGTCTAGGGCCCTAAAGGGTTAAGTTGGCCCTGCTTCAGACTTCCTGCTCCTGGGAGGTCCGGCCTCCCCTTCTGCCCAGGACTTTCAGGGGTACAGGGGCAACTTAACCCTAGAAGCTTGTGGCCAGCTCCTCGCTTGGCATGTTTTAATTTTGTGTTTATAACCAGGCCTCTCCTAAACAGGACTTGGGGTTTCCATCTAAGGAAGAGCCTTGTCCAGCTTCACAGTGAGAGGCGTTCAGTTCATAGCTTCCTGGCGTTTCTGAGGGGCTGCCCAGTGAGGAGGTTAGGATGGATAGACAGGCACACGATACCCAGGCACAGTACCAGAGGCCACCAGGAACCTGCTTTTTGCTGTAGGTCCTTGAAATGTGCCTGAGAATTCCACATCTCTACCTCAGTTTCCCCATCTGTGAAAGAGCTGTTGGCACCTCACTTCCTCCATGCATTCAGGGGTGGGAAGGGGATCTTTGGGCAGCCCTGCCGCTGATCAGAGGCCTGAGAACAGGCAGGAGGTACCAAGGCCTGTGGGAGCTGGGCCAGGGGAGCAGGAGGGGCTGACACAAGCAGGCGGTGGTATCCCAGGCTGGATCTGATGTTCTAGGCCAGGCAGTTCTCAGAGGCTCAGGTGTTGCTGCTCCTCCACTCAGGGAGTTGCTGCCTGTGAGTGTAATTGGAAACAGGCTCCATAGCAGGCCAGGGCTGCACAGTGATGGAGTCCTCCTTCTGCACAAAACAGAGTGAGGGGCCAAGCCAGGCCCCTCGAGTCTCTCTGCAGGAAAAGTCTTCCCCATCTCTCCCACTGGCTGGGGCACGTGAAGAACATACTGGGTGCCAAGCCCTCTGCCCAGGTTTACATTCAAGATCTTACACAACATTCGGGATCTCCCCATTTGACAGACTTGAACAATGACACTCAAAAGAGTCAGGTTGGGGCTGCTCAAAAATCCAAGACAGGGAACTTGGGGGATCTGGAGATTCCTGGGGCTCCAGGATTCTCAGCCTTTAGAGGGCATCCAAATACCTGAGGAGCCTGGGAGAGTATGCATCAAGGTGGAGTAAGGACAGGGCATCTGCATTTTCCAAGTTATCCCATCCCAGCTAATTCTGAGGCACATCTCCCAGCTGAGAACTCATGGAGGTTTGTGGAGCAAGAGAATAACAGATCATCAAAGAGGAGCTTTGGAATATTCATCCAGCAAAGAGGCGGCTCCCTATATTGTCTGTTGTTGTTTAGTTGCTAAGTAGGTCTATTAACCATGCTTACTTTAGTCTCTAAGTCATGTCTGACTCCTTACAACTCCATGGACTATAGCCTGTGAGGCTCCTCTGTCCATGGGATTTCCCAGGCAAGAATACTGGAGTGGGTTGCCATTTCCTTCTCCAGGGAATCTTTCCCACTCAGGGATCAAATCCGTAACTCTCGTGTCTCCTGCATTGGTAGGCATGTTCTTTACCACTGAGCCACCAGGGAAGCCCCATATATTGTCTAGGTAGCAGTTGCATTAACTCAGCAGTTAATGCAACCTGAGCTTAGGCTGTGGCTGGGGAGTGGAGACCATTGAGATAGAAGATATTTAGCATGAAGCATCAAAAGAATGGGCTTCTTATGTGGCACAGTGGTAAACAATCTGCCTGCCAATGCAGGAGACACGGGTTCAATTCCTGGGTCCGGAAGATCCCCTGGAGTAGGAAATGGCAACCTATTCCAGTATTCTTACCTGGGAAATCACACGGATAGGGGAGCCTGATGGGCTACGGTCCATGGAGTTGCAAAGAGTTGGACACAACTTCGCAACTAAGCATTTATGCACACACATCAGAAGAACATGACTGGTGGGTTCTTTCTGGTGAGAGTGGTGAGAGCAAGGAGGAGGCTCAAAGACCTGAGTTGTGCAGGAGGGTAGATAGACGTGGGTTTGGGAGAAGATGGTGGGCCCAGTTTTGAATGGATGAAGTTGGGGTGTCCGTGGGGTGCATCTGGAGGCAGTATCCAGATGACCATGGGCTCTAGGAGAGGTCTTTGCCTGCAGAAGGACATGGAAACTGCCTCTTGGTGAATCTGGGCTGGCCATGAGTGAAGAGGGAAGCTTCAACCTCCAGGTGACACAATCTGTTCTGTTCCTAGAACATTTTCTAGGTTGAAACCCCACTTCTCCATTCTGGCCAGATTTATCCATCTCTCTTCAGAAATATCAAATATGCCTTCTTGGCCTCTTATTGTGGGGTTTCCTTGCAAATAGCTGGGGAGCTTTTTAAGCACAAGTCACCCACACTCACTCCTGGGGGCTTTAGCAGCAGTGTGTGCTGAGCGAGGCTGCAGGGAGAGATGGGGGCTGAGGCAAGGACTTTCCTGCTTGGCAGCAACCCCAGCCCACAGACTGAGGGCAAGTTAGATCAGCCCCATGTCCCCAGCCCTACCGAGGCTGGATCCATCCAGGGCCCCCATCTCTTTCCAAGCTCAGTTGCTGTTGGAGAAACCCTTGCCTGGTGACTGTGGGTGGTCCTAGTGGGAAGAGCATGGGGACTGCATTTTGGAGTCAGGCTGTGCTGGGCAAACCCCTCACCTTCTCCGAGACTCAGATTTCTCCTCACCACGATGTGTGGTTGTGGGGAGAGCAAAGAGGTAGAAGACTATGTACAACCGTGCAAGAGAGTCATTGGCAGCAACTTCAGTAGCAGGTAGAGAGCAGCTGTTCTAGACCAGGTGCTCCGCACACGTTGACTCATTTCAGCCTCAGGACAAGCTTATGGGGGAAAGGACTGTTATCCTCCCCATTTTACAGAGGAGGAGGCTGAGACTCAGAGGGGTCAGGGCCATGCGGGGAGGACATGTGGGAGCTGGGATGTGAGCCCAGGGCCTGGCTCCTCCCCATGACGCTCTGCTGCCTCCAGTCAAGCACCACAGGACACTGTGACCACAGGAGGCGGGGCCCTGCCCCGGGCTCCGGGCAGCTGGGGGCTGGAGCAGAGGCCCTCTTCCGACTCCTGCCTCCTGGCCTGTGTCAGGGCCTTGGCCGCCCCATCAGGACGCAGCACCTCATCTGAGGAGGGGAGGAATGTTGCGGTCATGTGGAGGCCGCTGCTGGTGGGGATGGGTGTTGGATTATGGGTGAGTCCCCAGGAAGAGGCCTCTTTGGCCTGGCCACACAGAACACACCCACATCCACTTGCTGGGCTCTTTGCTCCACCTGGGGGAGTGGGTGGGGGTGACTAGGGGTTCCAGCAGAGCTGGGAAGGGGGCCCAGAAGTCTCAAAGCGAAGGCAGGCTTACCGCACTAGCAGTGATCTAAAGAATGTACAGCATCTGAGCCTGGCTGTCAGTGCTCATGGGCGCAGAGAATTGCCCAGCCGGACCCAGGGTACACTTGCCCTGCAGAGGACCCCAGACAAAACTTCCACCATAGCACCCCCTTCCCCACCCTCCTCATCTCCTGCGGGACAGCAAGTCTACCCATGTTGGGCTCTCATCCCCTTGAACAAGTTATTTGCTGGCTCCAGGGCTATTTTCGCATCTGGAGAACACTGCTAAGAATATCTAGGGAGTTCCCTGGTGGTCCAGTGGCTGGGACTCCATGCTCCCAATGCAGGGGGCCAGGATTCAATCTCTGGTCAGGGAACTAGATCCCACACGCCGTTACTAAGGGTTCACTTGCCGCAACAAAGATGAAAGATCCTGGGTGCTGCAATTAAGACCTGGCACAGCCAAACAAATAAATAAATAAAAAGAATATCTACCAGTGTACCCACATGGAGAAATATAGAGGGATAAACAAGTCCCTGTCAGGATTATTGGTGGTAATAATAACAACTACAACATATTATTCCTGGTATTCTGTCACTCAGTCCTCACACAGCCTTTTGCTGGGTATACTCACTAGCAGTACCCTCATTTTACAGGTGAAGAAACTGAGGCACAGAGAGGTTAAGTAACCTGCCCAAGAGCACACAGCTGTAGGTGGCCCATGGCTGTGTTCCTCACCACCGCCCCGCACCTCCCCAGCGCTCAGTGAGTTCTCAATAAATGTCTCCTCCCTGGGCTCCGCATCCCAGGCTGGCCTCTTCCATCCACCGTCTGTCCACAGAGCAGGCTGACTGAGTGCTCTGCAGACCTGGCCCTGGCTCTCTCCTGCTGCTAACCCTCCCAGGACTTCCCAGTGTTTTCAGGAAGAAGACCAGATCCTCAGCCAGCTTTAAGGGCCCTGCATGAGTCAGGCTCTGTCTCCCTCAGCCTTACCTCCTGCCACCAGGCCCTCTGTAGGCACAAACCAGAATGAACCTCCTCCAGGCTCCCAAGGTGCCTGGTCCTTGCTTGTCTTTGCACATCTGACTTGCTCACCCTGGACTGCTCTCCTTGGGCTTAGAAATGTCCCCCAGGGGTGCCCTCCTCTGAGCAGTCTTCATGGGTGTCTTTCTTTGGATCTCAGGGCTCACTGCGTGAACTTCTCCCATGGCTGAGGAGGTCAAGGATGCACCTCTATCTACTTCTGCACCTCCAGTTCTTACCCAGAGTCTGGCAGAGGCCAGGGCCTCAAACAGGTGTCTGAGGGCTCAGAGCAGCCATGGAGTGCCTACTGCCCTTCCCCAGAGGGCACTAGGATGTTCTTGGGGGTGGGCTTGGCAGAAAGCCCAAGGGGGCCTTGAATTCACCTGGGTCCTGGTGGCTTCAGTGAGAGCTCAGAGGTGTGGGTTTGTTGATTGAGTCATAAATAGCTGTGCCCTGAGAGCCTAGAGCCCAGGATGGGCTGGCTGAGCCAGCTAGGGGGGTTCTGGTTGGGACTCCCAGGGCCCTGCTGGTGTGTGAGGGCAAAGCAGGCTGGAGCCTGGTGCCTGCCACTGATCTCACCCAGCTGACTCCTGCACGCTCAAAGTTCTGCTGCCCCCAGTGACCATACTTAAGACACTGGGTGTGTGGCCTCCCAGGGCGGGCTTGAAGGAAAAGGGGGAGGGAAGGAGAACACTCCCCTCCCCCCAGCCTTGGTCTTCCGCTCACCACGGCCTCTCCTGCAGGTGTTTGGCGACGTGGACCAGGTGCGCATGACCTCGGAGGGCTCCGACTGCCGCTGCAAGTGCATCATGCGGCCGCTGAGCAAGGACGCGTGCAGCCGGGTGCGCAGCGGGCGGGCGCGCGTGGAGGACTTCTACACGGTGGAGACGGTGAGCTCCGGCACCGACTGCCGCTGCTCCTGCACGGCGCCGCCCTCCTCACTCAACCCCTGCGAGAACGAGTGGAAGATGGAGAAACTCAAGAAACAGGCACCCGAGCTCCTCAAGGTAGACTTTCTGGAGTAGAAGCGGGATGGGGCCCCCTCCTGCGCCAACACCTAGCGTGCGCTGGCGCGGGGCCGGCCCTCCAATGAGAAGGTCGCACTTGTTAGGAGAGGGGTTGTGCTCGCCCCATTTCACAGGTGAGGAAACAGAGGCCCCCTGGGAGGAAACCGCACCTGCCAAACGCCACTGGGCCAGTCAGCAACGGAGGCAGCGTGCTCTGGCGAGTTGACCTGAAGACAGCCCTTTACTGTCTCCTTACCATCCAGCCGAGTGTCCTGGTTTTACCCAAACCAGGTCATCTGTCGTCACCTCCACATAGCGTTTTAAATTTTGTAGCACCTGATTGTTTTCATGTCCTAACATTTCCCGTATTCAGGTACCACCTTCGTCCCAGATGTTGTGCTAAAGCTCTTTTTTTTCCTCTACATTATTTCTCTAAATTCTTAATCCATTCTGTGAAATATGGGATCTTTGCCCTCATTTTATAGGTGAGAAAACTGAGGCTTGGAGAAGTTAGGTAACTGGCCTAAGTGCTCACATAATGACATGCAGCCTTAAGTCTATACCCTGTTTTTATGTGAATGTTGTGCTTATAACCCTGCACCCACCACGGGAAGATTAGAAAGAGGCGTCACCTCTGGGTGACCCAGCCCTGTGCCAGGCCCACCACCAGGACCCATAGCTTGGATAGACGTGGACAGGGAAATCACAGCCGCCCAGCCAGCCAGGCATCTGGGTACCGTTCACACCATGCATAACTCTGTTCTTGGCGGACCTGGTGGGGCTAGGATTTGAACTCAGATCCTTCTGTGTCCAAAGCATGTGTTCTAAATCACCTTGCTCTCCTGTCTTCCTTTTTGTAATAGCGCAGATAATTTGATGGCTTTTTCTCAAGCTGGAAGATAATTGCCTTACGATGTTGTGTGTGTTTCTGCTGTACAATGACTTGAATTAGCTCTAAGTATACATGTATCCCCTCCCTCAGGAGTCTCCCTCCCGTCACCCCTCTAGGTCTTCACAGAGAATTTGGTGGCTTTTGAGAGGATCTTTTTCTTTTATAATTTCTTCCAAACATATGTCTATTTTGCCATTTTCGTGTCAAGAACTGTGACATTCACTGAGATGTTACCCTACCTGTAAGCTAACAGGTTAGCCTGCCAGTTTCATGGACGCTGGCAGAAGACATGAGCCAGAGACGAAGGACTGTATTACTCGTGGTCACCAGAGTGTCTCCACTTTCTTGCACTGGTTCTCCCACTCGCTTCTCATGGGGTGATGCACTGGGGGCTGGATAACACCTGCACATTCAGTGGGATGTCTTCCAAGAAAAGAGTTCCTACTTAGAGAATCCAAATCTCCAAATCTCTTATAAGGAGCACCAAACCCACCTTCCCTGCTCTGGAGGGAACCAGTCTCTGGCTGCTCCAAGGCTGTGCGCTCTACAACAAGGTGGCCTGGAACAAGAACAGTCAGTGCCTCTGCGGGCAAGACACGTGCAAAAGCCAGAGGCCCCCGGGAAGAATCGTCTCCCAACATTTGGCTCAAAATATTTTCTTTAAATTTAACTTTAGTTTTATTTTTGTAACAACTGGACGGATACCAAAACTCTCAAAGTTGCGGTGGGGGGTGGGGGTGGGGTTGAATTTTAGGCCAAGTGGCTTCTTTTTTTTTTTTTTTTAAAGGAATGAAAGTCTTTATTTTATTTTTGGCTGAGATGAGTCTTTGTTGCTGCATGGGCTTTTCTCTAGTTGTGGTGAGCAGGGGGTTACTCTCTGTTGCAGTGCATGGGCTTCTCATTTCAGTGGTTTCCCTTGTTGCAGAGCACAGGTTCTAGATGCTCAGGCTTCAGTAGTTGCAATTTGCAGGCTAGAGAGTACAGGCTCAGCAGTTGTGGCACATGGACTTAGTTGCTCTGCAGCATGTGGAGTCTTCCTGGACCAGGGATTGAACCGGTGTCCCCTGCATTGACAAGGAATTCTTATCCAACATACCATCAGGGAAGTCCCCAAGTGACTTCTTGACAACTTGGCAGTTCTGGGACCACACTGTCTCCCAAATCCACTAGCACCCTGCAGACTCCAGGGACAGAAGCCATAGGCCAGTTTTCAGTTACAGGAACAAATCCAACTTTTGCTCATATCCACTTCTCAGTAACCCAATTGTAAGCATACTGGACATGAGGGTAGACAAAACCTTTTTCTAAAGGCTAGCTGGTTTAATCCTTGCTACAACCCTTTGGAGAGGGAACTTATGTTCTCAGCTTTACTTGGGGGGGAGGAATCTGAGGCCCAGAGAGGAACTGTGACTTGCCTAAGATCACAGAGCAAGGAATTGGCAGCACTAAGATTTGAACCCAAGGATTCTCTGCTGTGTCCCCTTGCCCAGTGGAGAGGTCACTGGGCAGTTCTCTCAGCTCGAGCTATCCCTCAGGCCTTTCGGTGCACAGCAGCCATGGGATTTTTAATTCAGCCTTAGAGGACTGGAGTGGGGCAGTGGTGGGATTAACCCAACAGGTGGGATTGTAGGAGGGTCGCAGAGAAGATACTCTGCCTCCTTGACACGTTAGGAAGCGTCAAGCCTGAGAGGTGCCCAGAGAACCCCAGGAGGAGCTGTGGACAGAAGCAGCACAGGACAGGCCTGAGGCCTCTCCTACCTGGCGTGGCTCCACCTTCCCCCGTGAGTACCCCCACGGCCCCAGGAGAAGGGGTTAGGAGAAGCCACTGTGGAGGACGACAGAGCGTACCCACCTATACCCGCTCCTTGTCTGTACCCCAACCCTTCCCCTCAAGCTAAGAACTGCAGCTGTCATTTGACCTTAGTTGCATGGCTCTGAGGAAGAAGAATGGGATTCTAGATCCCCTTTCTTGGGGAGCTTGGCTGCAGAGGGGAGCGTTTCCCACCTCTTCACTCCCTTTCCTTCTGGACATGAGCTAGATGTGGCCCCACCCTTGAGAAATCCCAGTCCTGTGGGGACACAGCTCCTGATCCCAGTAATGGCTAGGTAGTCAGTGCTAGACCAGGCGACATCCCAGGGACCGTGGTAGTCCGGAGGAGGAGGCAACATTAGAACTGGGCACTGAGGGATGTGTAGGAGTCCCTCAGACAGAGCAGCAATAAAGATAGGCTGGGTGAGAGTACGTAGAGTGGGCATGACCACGGCACCTCCTTGCCCTTGTCTGTCCCAGCCTTACTAGCCACTGGTCAGTTCCATACTGTGCTTCTCAAACTACATGTGGTAAAAGACCAGTGTTTTAAAAATCTGTGAAGAGCCAATATTTTGTAAAATACTATAAAATTAGTTGTTAGAAAAATGAAATATAAACAAAAACACAAAATACAAGTCCAGGGTCCACAGGTCCACAGATATAACATTTCTCTGTCGAATGGCTCTGAAATTTTATGAAAGTCTACTTTCGCTTTGCCTAATTATTTATTTATTTATTTTTGCATAATTATTTAATCACAGACTGGTAATGAGCAGCTTGTACTGGGAATGGTGCTGGTCTGCAGACCACACTTGGAGTAGCTCAGCTCAAACACGCCATGTGTCTTCACACCTTCAGCTCTTTGCACGAGCTATTCTCTTGGCCTGGAATGTCTGTCTCCGGCCATTGTTGCTGAATTTATGCTTATCCTTCAGAGTTCAGTTCAAACTTCCTCCTGGCAGACTTTACCAACCCACACCCACTCCCAGACAAGGTCAGTGCCCCACCGTTAATGACCTGGGCACCTGTGTGTGTTTCCATCTGTGTTCCCTGATCCGGACTCCTTGACAACCTATGAAGGATCACGGAAGCTCGTGTCTGTATTGTCATCACTGTCCTTAATGCCTGGGCCAGAGTGAACATTTGCTGAGGCCAAAGAAGACGGCAGGAGCAGATCGAAGCGACCTTGAGTGCCAGGCTTAGGAAATTAGAAGCCACACCTGGGCAGTGGGGAGCCACAGCGAACCATCTGGCAGGGGAGAGACCCATGGTCAAAGTTGTACTTCGGGAAGCCAGTTTTGGTGGCCTTGAAGGCAACAGAAGTGAAGCTGGGAGGTCCCATTTAGCCTCCTGGAATGGTACTCATCACTGATATTCACGAAGCCCTTGCTATACACCCACTCTGAGCTGAGTCCTGTCCAGACGGTACTGCTCTGCACCATACCCCTGCTGCCTGCCTCCCAGAGAGAAGCTGAGACCCAGGAGCGTCTACGGGCACAGTTCTGAAACTGAACTCCACAGAGCCCTGGGGGTACCATGCAACCCTTCCAAGGCTGAACAAGGTTGTGGGGAAGCAGGGGAGGCTCAGGGCTCTATCCCTGCTTCCACCAGAGTCCCTCTTTTTCTGTTTTCGAGATCAGAGTCTGCTCAGAGAAGAACTCTCTGGCTTAAAACAGCTTCAACACCCCTGGGAGAGTGGGAGTAAAACTGTTGGAAACAGCTGGCCAAGGCCAAACAGGAGCGCCGGCCTGCTCAGGCCCTGAGAATGCGTACAGGGGGTGGACTGGAGGAACCGCCCACTAGAGGCAAGGGAAAGCTGATTTCCCAACTGGCCCTTTGTGCCAAGGTTTCCCTGACACTCTCACTGGCATCCTGGCCATCTGGAGGGAAGGATCATGTCCTGATGAGGTGTCACAGAGAGGGGATGGAGTTGGGCAGCTGAAGGGAGAGCCGTGAACTGGGCAAGGGAGACGCGGCATCTGCTACTGACGGGTTGTGCAAGCCCCTCCCCACGTCTTGGCCTCACTTTCCCCATCTGAACCCAGACAGGCGCAGTAAAGCATGATGGGAAAGAGGTTTTGGTTTATACCAATCTGGGCTCTGCTCTGGCTCCACCATTTAACAGCCGGGAGCCTTGGCTTCACCCCTCTAAGCAGCAGCTTCCCAATCTGCCTGACCGAGATAAAAGACCTCCAAAGCTTATCATAGGCCGGGTGCTCAGAAGCAGACTCTTGTGTGCAGATGACTTATTATGAAAGGGCTCCCAGGAGGAGCTGATACTGAAGTGGATGAGGCAGCGGGAGGGCTGGGAAGGGAGGGGGAGGGAAAGGAGCCCCGTAGGGGCACGGTTTCAGGCCAAGTGCCAGCCCCAGCTGCAGAGGACGCTAGAGTTTGAGTGGCAGCTCACTTGTCCTGCGGGGCTAGGATGCTGGCTTCTAGATGTCCACACCAGTCAGCCCTTGCCTACAGACTGCCCCAGGAGGACACACACTCCCAAACACTTTGAGGGACAAAGTGGCTCTTTGGAGAGAGTCACAGATACAGGCTGTTAAAAGGGAAGCCCGTGGAAGCCAGGGTTGGGCACGAGAAACAGAAACAGGGATCCAGGGGATGCGGATAGAGCTCCTTCGGTGTCCACTGCTCCACTGTTCTCTGGGTTGTTATGGATTAAGTGAAGTGGTTCATTCAGGCCCCGACACAGTGCCGGCCATATGTGGAGTATGCTTAGTCGTGTCCAACTCTTTCCAACTCCATAAACTGCAGCACGCTAGGCTTCCCTGTCCTTCACCATCTCCTGGAACTCGCTCAAACTCATGTCCAGGGCTTCCCTGGTAGCCTAGTGGTTAAAAATCCATCTTGCAATACAAGGGACATCGGTTTAATCCCTGGCCTAGGAAGAGCCCACATGCTGATGGGCAGCTAAGCCTGTGTGCCACAGCTATTGAGACTGTGCCCTTGGAGTCCAAGAATCACAACTACTGAGCCTACATGCAGCAGTTACTGAAGCCTGTGTGCCCTGGAGCCCATGCTCTGAGGCAAGAGGAGCCACCGCAATGAGAGGCCCCCACTCACCACAACTATAGAAAGCCCTCGGAAAGCAATGAAGACTCAGGGCAGCCCTAAATAAATAAATAAATAAATTCTTTAAAAAAAAACACTCATGTCCATTGAGTCAGTGATGTCATCCAACCATCTAATCCTCTGTCATCCCCTTCTCCTCCTGCTTTCAATCTTTCCCAGCATCAGGGTCTTTTCCATGAGTTGGCTCTTCACATCAGGTGGCCGAAGTACTGGAACTTCAGCCTCAGCATCAGTCCTTCCAATGAATATTCAGGGTTGATTTCCTTTAGGATGGACTGGTTTGATCTCCTTGCAGTCCAAGGGACTCTCAAGAGTCTTCTCCAGCACCACAATTCAAAAGTATCAATTCTTCAGTGCTCAGCCTTCTTTATGGTCCAACTCTCACATTCATACACGACTACTGGAAAAACCATAGCTTTGACTATACAGACCTTTGCAGCAAAGTGATATCTCTGCTTTTTAAAATGTTGTCTAGGTTGGTCATAGCTTTTCTTTCAAGGAGCAAGCATCTTTTAATTTTATGGCTGCAGTCACCATCCACAGTGATTTTGGAACCCAAGAAAATAAAGTCCCTCACTGTTTCCATTTTTTTCCCATCTATCTGCCGTGATGTGAAGGGACCAGATGCCATGATCTTAGTTTTTTGAATGTTGAGTTTTAAGCCAGTTTTTTACTCTCCTCTTTCACCTTCATCAAGAGGCTCTTTAGGTCCTCTCTGCTTTCTGTCATCAGCTACATATCTGAGGTTATTGATACTTCTCCCTGCAATCTTGATTTCAGCTTGTGCTTCATCCAGCCCGGCATTTCGCATGATGTACTCTGCATACAAGTTAAATAAGCAAGGTGACCATATACAACCTTGACATTCTCTTTTCCCAATTTTGAACCAGTTCATTGTTCTATATCTAGTTCTAACTGTTACTTCTTGTCCTGCGTACAGGTTTCTCAAGAGACAGTAAGGTGGGCTGGTATTCCTGCCTGTTTAAGAATTTTCCACAGTTTGTTGTGATTCATATAGTCAGTGTGTAGTCAATGAAGCAGAAGTAGATGTTTTTTCGGAATTCCCTTGCTTTTTCTGACTGTTGAATTGCCATGAATTGCCAATTTGCCAATGAATGTTGGCAATTTGAGAGAGCTCTTCTTGTGGTTACGAGCAGGCTTGGTCTAGTCAAGCAGACCGCTCTAGGCTCTGGGGCTCACACGGGGTGGTGGGGCTCCTTTGCACCCTCTGCGCCAGGCCACGCACCGTGCCTTCCCCCTAACTCTCACCCTTCACTGGCAGCTGCAGTCCATGGTGGATCTCCTGGAGGGTACCTTGTACAGCATGGACCTCATGAAAGTGCACGCCTACGTCCACAAGGTGGCTTCCCAGATGAACACGTTGGAAGAGGTAAGGGCAGGGCTCGAGCCAGCAGCCAGGCTGCTGCCTGGGCAGTTCTGTCTGGACCCTGGGAGCTGTTAGAAGCTGGATTCCAGGAGGGAGCTGGGAGAAGGAGATGCAGGCCACAGGGTTCAGTCTTTGAGGAGGAGATCCGACTGGGCCTCGAGGGCCTACAGGAAGCTGGAGGGCTGGGTGGAGAAATGGAGGCGCCTGCTGGTTGTGTGAAAGGGGGAGGGGGCTGGAACTTGTAGCCACCTTCAGTTCACCAAGACCAGGGCACAAGTCTGGGGCGACCATTCATGTGAAACACGAGTGTTGTGAAGGACTGGCCAAGCCTCCTGCAGCCAGGCCCAAGGCAGCATGGCTGTTCAAGGACCCACCCGCCATGGAGACTGAGGTGCCAAGTGTCTTCTCCTGCTCAGGGCAGATGTGCCGGAGGGCTGGGTAGGTGGCTGACACCACCTCTTGAAGATAGAAACAGAGCTGAGTGAGTGGGGAGGTTCAGGTTTGAGGTCTGCATGTCTGCTGGCACAGCCTGGCCTCCGCCTGTTTCCTGCATCCGGTTCCTGCTGGGCTGCTGAGAGCATGGGGATAGGCAGCTGCCAGGAGGGGTGTGAGGGGTTTCCTTTCCGGCTTCCTTTCCAGCGGGAGGGGGGCACCTGGGCATCCTGTGCCCCACAAGGGGAGATTAACCCCTTGTGTGCATGCGTGCTAAGTCACTTCAGTCATGTCCAAAGCTTGGCAACCCTGTGGACTGTAGCCTGCCAGGCTCCTCTGTTCATGGGATTTCCCAGGCAAGAATACTGGAGTGGGTTGCCATTTCCTTCTCTAGGGGATCTCCCTGACCCAGGGATGAACCCGGGTCTCCCACATTGCACGCAGTTTCCTTACCACTAGTGCCACCTGGGAAGCCCCGATTAACCCCTACGAACCCCAAAGCCTGGGGTCACGGTGGTCTTAACTATTCGAAGATTATTTGGTGAGTATCTCTTTTGTGCCAGCACGGGAGAAAGATCATAACAGTTGTTGCATTTCTACTGTGCCCCAGTATTTCCTGTGCATAGTACGTGCCAGGCTCTCCTGCTGTTGGTTCTACAGTTCTGCTTTGACCTTTCTTTCCTTTTGTAATCTTAGGAAATGTTAACTCACTTCACATAACTGTGAGCCAGACAATCTGGAGGAGCCAGACAATGATTTCCGCAGCCACGAAGAAATGATTTTTAAATTATCTTCTGTTTTGCTTTATCTTTGTTTTGCTTCTGTTCACTAAGTGATAGCTGTGGAAAACAGAAGACGTTTTTTGCTAACACTGGGAGGAGACAGAACAGCCTCAGGAGGCGCTGGCTCCCTCTGCCTAAGGGAAAATCACGGAGGTCAGGCAGCACTTTGGGGTTCCAGCTTCCCTCTGCTTTCTTCCCTTATGCCAGTGCTTCTCACCCCTGTGTGATTTTGCTCCCCAGGGGACAGCTGGTGTATCTGGAGGCATTTCTGGTTGTCACAATTTGGGGGAGTGGGTGGCAGATGCTGTTGGTTCTAGTGGGCAGTGGTTGGGGATGCTGCTAGACATCCTACAATGCAGGACATTCCCACAGCACACAAATGTCGATAGTGCTGAGGTTGAGAAAGCTGCCTTACTGGTTTGCCTTCTGTCTTCCCTGTGACCCAGGTGGGAGTGGGGCTCTGTGTGTGTCTGTTAGTCACTCAGTCGTGTCTAACTCTTTGTGACCCCATGGACTGTAGCCCACCAGGCTCCTCTGTCCATGGACTTCTCAAGGCAAGAATACTGAAGTGGGTTTGCCATTCCCTTCTCCAGGGGATCTTTCCAAACCAGGGATGGAACCTGGGTCTCCTGCATTGCAGGCAGATTTTTTACCATCTGAAAAACCAGGGAAGCCTGTGGGGCTAGGGGCTGCTAAAGCCAGGCAATGTCCGCAGCAGGAGGGAGACAGTGAGGCAGGGCAGGAGAAGCAGAGTAGGGGTGAAGATGGGGCTTGGTGCTGTGGGTGGAGCCAACCAGACCCAGGAGAAAAGTTGGAGACTTGGAGACTAGGAAGGGATCAGAGGCCATAGCAAAACCCCAATGAGTTCATGTTTATTTTATCAAAAGGGGATATTTATGTATTACTTGTGAATGTAAAAGGTAATTTTAAAGTAGCAAAAGATGGGTAGCAACTTAAAAGGTGGATCCACAAGGGACTGGCTAAATACGTTTTGGTCCATCCAGACAGTGGCAGACTGTGCGGTCAGTAGAAGGTGTAAGGAGCACTGTATACACAGATGTGCAAGAGTCCCCAAAATAGACTCAAGGGAGAAAGCAAAGTGGAAACGAAGGAAGAAAGGGAAGAAAGGAGGGAGGGAGGAAGAAGAGGAATTCCCTCGCAGTCCAGTGGTTAGGACGCTGAGCTTCCACTGCCAAGGGCTTCGATCCCTGCCAGGGTTCAGTGTCTGAAGCAAGATCCTGCAAGCCATGCAGCGTGGCCAAGAAAAACAAAAGAAAAAAGAAAGAACGCCATCACAGTTAACCCAGAAACAGGTGGATGGGAGACATAGATTTTCTATCCATTTGTATCCTTTAACTTAGTAGTATGAACATATTTCCTATTTGTTCATTCATGCAGTTTTTAAATTAAAGTTAATAACCACAGGGTCTCCGAGCAGCATGCATTATTTCACCCCTGCTCTTGGGTGCCGCCCCACCCATTCCCCTGGGCCCTGCTCGGGAGACTGAGTTGGCAAAGCCTGATGGCAGAAGCTGGGGTGTGCCCCAGGGTGGGAGACAGCCCGGAGACTGGAAAGACCTCGAGTCCCGCCCCCACAGAGCATCAAGGCCAACCTGAGCCGGGAGAACGAGGTGGTGAGGGAGAGCATGCGCCACTTCAGCGAGCAGCTGAAGCACTACGAGAACCACTCAGCCATCATGATGAGCATCAAGAAGGAGCTCTCCAGCCTGGGCCTCCAGCTGCTGCAGAAGGACGCGGCCACGGCGCCCGCCGCCGCCCCGGCCCCCGGCGCCGGCAGCAAGGCTCAGGTGACGCCAGGCTCTGGTGATGGGGCCTGAGGTGGGTGGGCTGGGAGCACAGTGTGCCGGGACCTCGGCCCTGAGGGCCAGCTGGGTGGGGGTTTGGGGTCGTGGGTTGGGGCTGAGGGCTGGCCCAGTGGGAGAGTCCCTGGCAGGGTGGGGGGTGAGGGGGTGCCTGGTGTGCAGTAAGCAGTCAACACAGGTGAGCTGGGAGCGGACATGGGGCTCCAGGTGTTTGGCAGTATTCTCACTCCTGGTTCCAAACCAGTGGGGACAAGGTTGCAGAGATGACCCTCTCTGCCTGGTCCTAGGGGAACCAGGTCACCTGCCACACAACCACTTGTAACCTCACCTGCTATGGCTGGGCCCCTGGCTGCATCAGTTCTTCTGAGGGGGGCAGGGGGTGTATGTGGGCAATGCCTCTGGGACCTGAGCCAACTGATAACCACTTCTTCGTGCAACCCATTGACTGTGGGGCGGAGACCTCCTGCAGCAAACACCCAGCCTTCCATCTTCAAACTCAGCTCCCAAAGCGAGCAAAGGCGCTGCTTTTTATCACCAGGCAGAGCCATCCATGACATATAACACACCTTTGGGCAAATTTGAAAAAGGCCCTCCTCTAGCCAGACAGATTGCAGAAAAGACTAATTCTTCTAATTCAAATAAATTAGAAGAGGGAGGGACCTCACTGCTGGTCCAGTGGATAAGACTCTGAGTTCCCAATGCAGTGGGCTCGAGTTGCATCCCTGGCTGGGGAACTAAGATCCCATATACTGCAACTAAGCTTGAGGATAGCAACTGCTAAGTCCTTGCACAGCAACGAAGATTCAGGGCAACCAAAACAAGTTTAAAAAAAAAAAAGGAGGGTCCTCTTTGGGTGGATGAATTATTCTAAGGTTCCTTCCTTTGACTGACACACACCAGGATGTGTGCCTTGGCAGATGGAACACAGACTAGACTTTAGTTCCATTGGCTCCTTTGATCAGTCACCACGTGCAGGACACAGCCCCCAGCGCTCCCTCAATGGCCTTGTTTTCTGATGAGTGCGGGAAGAAGGGAGCTGACTTCTTCACAGACATTGTCTCAGCAAAGCCCACACGACCTGCGAGGACGGATGCTCGTTGCCAGTTTGGCAGATGAGGAAACATGGAACAGGGTCACTCGGAGAAGGCGGCCTTGATGGAGCCCGGGCCTGTGTAACGGCCAAGCCCATGCTCTTCCTCTCCACCCCTTGGCCTCCCGTGCTGACATTTTGATGATGGGACCATCTGTGTCTGCAGCAAGGACCACCTAGATGCTGATAAAGCAGGGAGGAAGCCCGGAGCCTCGGCCCTGAGCTGGCTTCCTGCTCATTCTGTGCCAGTTCCAGAGCCAGAATGAGTCCTGCTGGGGCAGTGGCACAGAAGGTCTAGATTCCGTCCTTGCTGTATCTCTTGGAGATCCTGCCTAACAATGGGTGATGTCACAGGCCCTGTGTTCGCGTGCCAAGCCAGCATCAGATGCATTTATAAGGAAGCCATAATAACGAAATTGTCAAAATGTTAGAAACAGCATGCCCTAAGGTCAATGCCCTGGTGACCAACCATCCCAGTCGGCCCAGGAATGAAGGGTTTCCCAGGATACGGGACTTTCAGCACTAACTGGGAAAATTCCAGGCACACTGAGATGAATTGGTCAGGAGGGCCTGAGAACCTCTCGCTGCTCACGCACAAAGACCAATGAGTGAGAGGGACGGGTGGGAAGCTGACCTCCCCGGGGAGCTGACCATTGCAGTCTACCCCCCAGGCAGAGTGAACAGGAATTGGGAATCTAACAGGAATCTAACCTATCAGGCTGGGCTTCAAGCCTACCGGGGAACTAGAGAGCTGTATGGGGAAACCAAGGCACACACTGGTCATGGATGTCACCACTATGGGAGGAGAGCTGTGAATTCATGAGCACCTGGGACACAGGGCCTGGAGCCACCTGACCGCCACCAGCCCCCACAGGCTGAGCCTCCCTGACCCACTGAAACATTCCTTCTACCACCCTCCAAGCCTGAGACTCCCCTTCTCCCCTAGGACACAGCTGGAGGGAAAGGCAAAGACAACAACAAATATGGCAGTGTGCAGAAGAGCTTTGTTGACAAGGGCCTCTCGAAACCTCCTAAGGAGAAGCTGCTGAAGGTGGAGAGGCTGAAGAAGGAGGGCAAAGGCAGATTCCCCCAGCCCACAGCCAAGCCCCGGGCCCTGGCCCAGCAGCAGGCCGTGATCCGAGGCATCACCTACTACAAGGCGGGCAGGAAGGACACAACCGAGGCCATGGCTGGTGAGTTGGAGGAAGATTGGAACCTTGGGGAGTAGGGGCCCTACAGGGACCCAGGATCTCTTCTGCAGACTGCCCCAGATCTCAGCTCCGGGGTTTACAGGTTGGTGCCCTTTGCTCATCCACACAATGGGATAATCCCCCCCTGGGGTTGTCGGGTGGGGATGAAATGATAAAATCAATGTGAAGCCCCCCTGCAGTATTTCTAGTTGTCTCCATTCTCACTGGACTTTTCCTCCTTCATTGAAAGATTTGCTGAAGGTTCACTATGTGTGCGCTGTACCTTCCAGACATTCCGCCTAACATGAAGCCCCTAGTCTAGCGGGGAAAGCACACGCATAACCAAGCAGCTGCCTCTGGTGGGGCGGGAGAACGCAGGGGCCAGGCCAGGGTTCTGGGAAGGGCCCCGGGGCCTCTGCGGCAGCCCCCATGCCCAGACTGGCGTTGGAGTGAATGGCCTCTCCAGCACGTCCCACTCTCTTCCCCCCAAAGAAGAGCCCACAGACTCTTGTCTCTTTCTTACAGCTCCCTACCAGATCTCGGTGAAGTGCAATGAAATAATCGAAAAACAAGAGACAAAAGTTCCAAGAGTACCCAGATTTCTGGGCCATCCCCACTGGTGTGATCCTCCCTCTGAGCTCCTCCCCAGATGCCTGCTCTCCTCTGATGTCCCTGAGAGGTGTCCCCAGCCTGCTTCCCCTTTCTGGGTCCTGCTGATCACCTCCTCCGCTGAGGCTGTCCTGCCTAGCCCATGCCCAGGGGGACCAGGAGTGGAACTGTGAGGGACCAGTCTCCCAAGAGCCCCTCAATTCTTGGTCTCTCAGATCTCAGGGGCCTCTTCTCCCAGCTCCTGGTGCCAGCTGCCAGCTCTGAGTCCTGCCAGTTCAGCCTGGCCACCGTGTAGAGCCGCTGACCCCTGGCCAGGGCCCTGCCCATGAACAGCTGCAGGCATCTGACTCTGCCAGTGAGGCCTGTGGGAACAAGCCCTGCCCTGGCTGGGTGCCAAGGTTGGGCCCCACTGAGGCCCGATGACCAGAGGGTGTGCCTTCATACCCTAGAGATTCCAGGGGCTGCTCCCCAGTGGGGCCTGGCTACACCCCGTGCAAAGAGGAAGCCCAGCAGGAAGAGACAAGGTAGAAGTCACATGAGCCTCAGTACATCTCTGGGGGCCCTACCACTGCAGTAACGACAGCACAATTCCTTTGTTTCTGGTATCACAGCTTTGAATCCTTAAACACGTGCTTTTGCACTTGATCCAGGAGAGGAAACGAGCTCAGAGAGGTGATGTGACCACCTCCAGGTTTCGCAGCGAGTTAGTGGGACTGCAACCCAGAAGCTGCAGAATTTTTGTCCCCTGCTCTGTGCCCTGAGTCTTACTGCTTTCCCTGCCCAGACCCCAACCATTCCAACCCAGGGGAGCGTGGGTCAGGGATGACCCGGAGATGCTCCCAACCAGTTCTATGGAGCTGAAGAAGTCCCTGGTACAGCCCGTGCCAGCAGGGGTGGAAGAAGAAGGGAGGGCAAGCAAGCTGAGAGATGGGACTTAGGAGATGAACAAGGGGACAGAGACCTGGGGTCCAGAGGGGATGAGAAGCTGGCCACACCTGCCCTACCCTACCTGCGGTGTCAAATCCCGGATGAGAGAAACTAGAGGGTGGTTCCAGACAAAGACAATGTCTGTAATATGGGAGCAGGGGTTTCTGCCTCCTGAAATTGGATCCAGGAAATGAAAACATTGGTACAAAGTGTTTCTTTAGGAGGGAAAGAGGTCTCAGGTCCGGCACCTCATTATTTACCAGGATCTGTGCAAATGTCTCATATACATTTTTCTCTAATCGATACAACAGCTTGATGTGGTAGACCTCACGACTCTCATTTCATAGAAGGGGAGGCTGAGGCCCACCTAGACAGGGGACTTGGCCAAGGCCACTCACCCGAGGGGCTTACAGCCAGTCTGCTGACCATGAAGCCCTCCCCACTTCCCACTTTTCAAGGCTTTTCACTCCTCAGGGGCCACCCCCTCCTCTCCCCCATAGCCCCAGCACTGGCAGCCCGGTGGGCCTGGGGAGGATCCCGGGCAGCGGTGGGTGCTGCTCGATGTGAACACGGGGTCTTCTCTTCACAGACAACGCCCTCAAGGGCACTTCCTGGCTGGAGCAGCTGCCGCCCAGGGTGGAGGGCCGGCCACCCGAGCCCAACTCGGCAGAGCGTGAGGACGCTGCGCCCCCGGCCCCTGAGGGAGCGGACTTGGCCCCCGGCACCCCTGCTTCGGATCCCACTCCCACCCCCACCCCCACCACCAGGCCCCTGCTCACTGAGCCACCTCCACGCCCAGAAGTCCCCAGTCAAGGTGAGTAACCCTCACAGGGGTCAGCAAACTCCTGCCCGTAGGCCAAAAACAACCTGCAGCCTGCTTTTGTACAGCCCTTGAGCTAAGAATAGTTTTTACATATTTTAAGGGTTATTTAAAAAAAAGAATATGGAACAGAAATATGTGGTCTGGAAAGTCTAAAATGTTGGCTATCTGATCTTTGTAGGAAAAGCCTGACCACATTTACAGGGAAACAGATAGTGTTCTCAATAAATTCCTCTTAAAACATCACCTAGAATCCTATCATCAAATCCAGCAACTATTTTTACTTCTGGATAGTCTCTGGCCCTGTTTTTTATGTCCATGTTTGTAGTTTTGGCGTATGTCTTAGGTAGAAATCTTCCTAATTAAGTCACTGAGCCCATCCTTCTGGAGGGCATCTTGGCTGCCTTTGATAACAAGCCTTAAAACCATTCCCTACTTTGGTCCATGTGCATTCCACTTCTAGGAATCTTTCCTAAAGGATCCATCAGATATGTGGACAGCAGCTACAGCTTAACTGGTTTCCTTGCGGCCGATTTCTAATGTCAGAAAACTAAAAATAATCTCAAAGTCTAACACTGAGGGGATGGTTAAATTAATTCAGTGGCACAGCTGTCTGGCGGTCTGGTGGAACCTTGAAATCACGTCGTTAAAAGGTCATTTAATGATGTGAGAGATTGCTCAGTGGAGGGAAAAAACAGGATACACAAAACTGTGTGTGCAAAAGAATGCTGGTGCTTTTTAAGTGTCTCTGCATGGCTACACATGCAGAGAAAATAAGAAAAGGAAGGAAGTACAGCATGTTTAACAGTTTCTTTGAATAACAGAGTTTTGAGTGATTTTTATTTTCTACCTTTTCCTTTTCTGAATATTCTGTTTTCTACAATGAGGAGACATTGCTTTGATTATGAAGAAAGAAAAAAATAATAATAATAAGGCTACAAACAAAATCTCAGAGGGGATTTAAGAATGACCCAGATGACGTTCCCAGGACTGTTGCTTTGGCTCAGGGCCTGTGGGTGTGTGTACCAAATGCTGCACCCCTCGCTCCCCACAGGCAGAGAGGCGAGCTGTGAGGGCACCCTCCGGGCCGTGGACCCCCCTGTGAGACACCACAGCTATGGGCGCCATGAGGGAGCCTGGATGAAGGACCCTGCTGCCAGGGATGACAGGATCTATGTCACCAATTACTACTATGGAAACAGCCTGGTGGAATTCCGCAACCTGGAGAACTTCAAGCAAGGTGGGGGGCCCCTGAAAGGGGAAGGGGGCAGGCCGGGGAGCCTAGGGAGGGCTCCCCTGGAGACATGGCCCTTATTTGCCTTCTGGTTTCCTGTGGTCCAGGCTTCCCCAGCCTGGCCTAGCTCTGAATGGTCAGCCACCCCAAGAAGGGGAGTCTGGGGGCACCCCCTAAGTGGAAACTCTGAGTACTGTTACCCTTGACAGTAAATGACACTCACGAGGGCAAGACCACGTCCATCTTGTTTGCAGCACTCGCTGAGTGCTTATTATGTGCTAATCACCTGTGTGTATCAACTCATGGTATCTCCAGAACTCCACGAGGTGGGGGGTTATCACTCTGTCTTAAAGGTTAGCAGAGCCCCAGGGCTTACAGGAGCTTCAGGTCTGGACAGGGAAGGGCAGAAATTTTATTATCACATCTGGAACATGATGGGGGAAAGGGTCAGTTAGACATGACCTGCCCTCCAGAAATGTACAATCTGATGTGTGTGGCAAAAGCTTCAAGAGACAACTTGGATATAGTGATAGAGGGAGGCCTTGGGGCTGTGGGAGCCCAGCCTGGAGACCAGGGAAGACTTCCCGGAGGATGTGATGCTGAGGCATTCCCCAGGCAGACAGGATGGGAAATGGCAGTCTAGGCAGCAAGAAGGGCATGGGCAAATGCCCTCTTATCAGCCTGGCCTATGCTGTCCCACAACTGGTAACCTTGAACCCTCTGAGCCCCCATTTACTCCCTGGCAAATGGGATAATGTCTTGATGGGGGGAGATAACTGGCCCAGCTCCAGGCCCACGGCTCACTCCGTTTCCATTGTTTGCCGGTTCCTGGGCTGAGCTGAGGGTTTTTCCCAGAGGCTCTGGTGTGACCATCCGCTCCCTGCACGCAGGCCGCTGGAGTAACATGTACAAGCTGCCCTACAATTGGATCGGCACGGGCCACGTGGTGTACCAGGGCGCCTTCTACTACAACCGCGCCTTCACCAAGAACATCATCAAGTATGACCTGCGGCAGCGCTTCGTAGCCTCCTGGGCGCTGCTGCCGGACGTGGTATACGAGGACACCACACCCTGGAAGTGGCGCGGCCACTCGGACATCGACTTCGCCGTGGACGAGAGCGGCCTGTGGGTCATTTACCCTGCCGTGGATGATCGTGACGAGGCTCAGTCCGAGGTGATCGTGCTGAGCCGCCTGGACCCCGGCGACCTGTCCCTGCAGCGCGAGACCACGTGGAAGACGCGGCTGCGGCGGAACTCGTATGGGAACTGCTTCCTGGTGTGCGGCATCCTGTATGCCGTGGACACGTACAACCAGCGGGAGGGCCACGTGGCCTATGCCTTCGATACGCACACGGGCACCGATGCCCGCCTGCAGCTGCCCTTCCTCAACGAGCACGCCTACACCACCCAGATCGACTACAACCCCAAGGAGCGGGTGCTCTATGCCTGGGACAACGGCCACCAGCTCACCTACACCCTCCACTTCGTGGTCTGAGTGGGAACCTGGCCTCACAGGAGAGGAGTGGCTGTGGGCATGGGGGCTCCCCACAGCGACTCCTGCAAGAGACTCCCTTAGCAAACATTTACTGGGGGCCAGGCCCAGGGCTAGGTGCTAGGCAGGTGGCTTAGCAAGGATCAGCCTTCCTTAGCACCCAGTGGAGTAATAACTGCTTCCACCTGCAGAGTACTGTCAAGAGCTTCACGTGCACTAACACACTTAATCTTGACACCCTTGGAGGTAGAGGCAGTTAAGCCCATTCAACAGATGAGCAGACTGAGGCCTCCATCTGGATCAGGCTAGCCCACTTTACAGATGAGACCTGACCATGCTCTCCCCTGCCTCCAACCCTCTTCCCTCTCCCCTGGTTTTTCTTGTCCTCTCAAGTCTGTCTCCCTTCCCAGGGGCTACTTGAAACCTTTGGGATCAACACACTAGTGTTGGGTGGAGGCCGGCTCTGCATGCCATCCCAGGCCCCTGTTCTGACTGAGCTGCTGGTGGCCCAGGGGCTTTGGGCCCTTTGGCTAATGCCCTTGTTCCTTGCCTTTGGCCAGTCCCCCATCCCCACCCGCTGTCCGACCGCATTCCAAACCTCCACAGTCACCCAGCCACTGAGCAGAAACCACACCCCGAGAAAAAAATACCAGCCCCCATTCCAAGACCCCCTCCCTCTGTACTCATTTTTATTTTCTCTTATTCTTCATCAGTGCCGTCATTTGTTTCTGAGGCAGCAGCTGAGAAGGCTGCAGGCAGCTGCCTGCCAGCACAACTCTACCAGAGTGGGGAACTGGGCCAGGCCCTGGGGCTCCCTCTCTACCCAGAAGTGCTGGCTCCAGCCACATACCCAGGCTGTGGGACCTCTCCCCGTTACCTCCTAGAGCCTTTGGGCCTGGGGTCCACCTTGTCCTTTCTCTTTGGGCCTTTGAACCCATAACCTATGTGCACTCAGGGATACTCCAGGTCTGCCATGAGCAAGACCCTAAGCCTGAGGCTGGGCAGTACCAGGATGAAACAGGTTTCCTCTTCCTTGGCAGTCCTAACCTGGTCTTTAGATGGGCTGGCCTGGGAGGCTGGGGGGAGGCTGAGATCTGGGCAGCCAGCACAGAGGAGGTTTTGGACCTTCTGGTGGCAGGGAAGACCCAGGGGGTGGAAGCTGGGAGGGAAGGAGAAAGGGGTCTGTGGGTCAGGCTTTTCCTGGCTTAGGAGATATTGAGGCCAGGGTGCCCGGAGTCCAACTTGGGGCTGAAAATGCACAGGTGGGCATCCCTGAGCCTCAGTCCCGGGCAGCCCAGAGGATCAGACCTTCAGGTCTGTCCCTGTCTGCTTTGAACAACATTTTTAGAGCTGGAAGAAGTTCTCCAGCCTGACTTCTTGCATCAACAAAGAAGAAAGGGCTCAGAGGGCCACTCTGGGAATGGGACACAGCCAACCTCCCTCCAGAATGGCTTTGTCCATATCCTTTATTCTCCAGGCTTGGAGGCTGCTAGGCCATAAACCACCCAGCACTCAAGCCATCCCAGCACGTTTGAGGGGAGTTCACAGCTGATCTCGACACAACCCCGGACCCTGCTCTTTCCTTTAGTCCCCGTGCCCGCTCCCAGGTGTCTGTCTGTGTGAACACCCAGCTGCCACGTTGGGAAATTCAGCTGCATACCCTGGAGTGTAAGGAAATGCATTTTGTGCAGAATACACTTCTTTCAGACATTGTCAGGTGACGTTATTTTGTTTAAGCTATAACTCACCCCCAAAATAAAGGGGAATGATGACGCCCAGCCGAGCCAGGCCTGACTCATAGTAGCGGACTCATCCAGGCACCCCCACCCAGCGGAACTCCAAGGGCTGCGCGTACAGGCTCTTTGGGGGCTGCAAGTCCCAGCACTTCCCTTGGCCCTGGGTGTGGGTCTTAGAAGACTCAGTGCTTTGTGATATCACAGCCCAACCATGTGAGAAGTGTTCAGGCTCCTCTTTTCCCATTAGTCTTAGAAAAGGGAAAGTTAGAATGGACTGATTTTGAAAAAGGACAAGCAAAATGGTTTTCTCGGGGACAGGATGCTGGTGGCAGCCTCTAAATATTCACTTATCCCCTTCTGCTTTCAGGTCCTTGTATGTGGGTTACATTGTAGGTACAGTTATCTTCCTCGTTTTACAGGTAGTCAGACTGGTGCCCAGAGAAGTTAAGTGGAGGCAGTTAAGTGGAAAGCCAGGTTTCCAAGTCAGGTAATATAATGTGAACATCAACAGTAGGCTAAGAAAGTCATGTGCACCTTCACAACAGTGGAAGGTATATACTCTGTGTGTGCCCATTTTACAGACGGGAAAACTGAGGTGAAGGGACTCACCCAAGCAAGCAATTTACTCTGTAGCAGAGTCAGGTTTTCACGGCTGGTTAGTATGTGTTTCTTGTCAATTGTGTATCTCTCTCGCAGCAGCTCCAGAATTAGTGCTTGTTTCTTTTAACCAGTGTAGCCAAGTCATGAATTGCATCTGCATAGGAGACCCAAGAAGGAGGTTGGGGTCCGCTCGTAAAGAGCCTTGAATGCCAAACCAAGGAGCGACTCCCTCCAATCACATTTGGAATGAAGTCGAATATAAAGGAGAGGAAAGGAAATTCTAAGACAATTGGATTTTGTCCTATCGGTGATGGGAGGCAGGGAAGAGCTTTTGTTGTGGGATTTACTATGTTTGATGGCAGGTACTTAAAGAAGGGGAGAGACAGCTTTTCCTGCCGACCTCAGCTGTGAAGGCAAAGAAAGCCATCTCTGGCGTTTCTGAACAATATGATACAGGAAGGGGCTTTGACTGCTACCTTTGATTCCTCGTGAGAGAATTCTAGGCCTTAATATTTAATTTGCTCTGTCTGGGGAGAAAAGAAGGAGGCTTCTGCCTTGGGAGGCACCCTAAAGGTAAGGCTAGGAGGTGGGGTGGGGTTTCCTGGGAATGACTTGAGGGCTTCTGAAAGCCGGTTTGTTCTAAAGCATCTTTTCCTCCTTGACAACATTGGAAACCACTCTGGTTACAGGAGGACACAGCCCAGGATGGTTATCAGGGAGCCCTGGGTAAGAGTTGGGAAGTCCTAGGTTCGAATCCATCTATGCTTCTCACAGGCTTCACATACGGGCAGGGTAGGGACTGTCAGAGGGGACAGATGTCAACTCCTTTTTATGGCTGAAGACTTGCAGTTCAGTGAGGACACAGGGCAGCTGAGGGCCCAAGCAGTACCCTCCTAGAGCTAGAAGGCAACTTTATCTACAGTATCACTAATCCACCCGGGAGCCCCACGGTTGGCATTACTTTTCCCCATTACAGGGGATGAACCTCAAGTTCAAATAGGTTAAGCAACCTGCTCAGGGTCACGAATCTAACAAGAAGTAGAGTCAAGAGTTGAACCAGGTCTGTTTTTACACCAAAGCCCAAAACTAACTGTTGTTAAGAATTTTGTAACCAGTCAGTTTTCTTCTTTGCTTTGGCTACTGGGAAGCTTAAAGTTGAACTTGAGGTTATTTTTAACAGCCATTGTACTGAGTCTCCTACTGGACTCTGGCTTCATTCTAGCTTTCTGCTTTTGCCTTTACCCTGATCTCTTTATTGTATTTTATCTATTTTTGTAAATTGCCACAGTATCTTTTTTTGCACCAAGGTGGACGAAACCGAAATAAATACATGATCAAAAGTTTAATTTAGAAGTCTTGATTCAATGTTATCTGCATCCTTACCATAACACAGACATTTCATAACTTTTAAACAATACTTAGTTTGTTATAAGAATTGGCCTTGTTGCTAGAAACTGATCTGGAAAATGAACTAAGTCACAAGAACCCAAGTCACGCTGAAAACCAGGCCCCTCCCAGGGTAGAGGAGAAACAAGCCATTCCCAAAGGTACAGACACTACCTTGCAGCCCCACCTTTAGCTGCAAAGAGAGAGCATCCCAGATCAGGGGACATGGGGCTGAAGGTAAGAACAAAAAGAATTGTTTTCCTGGGAAAAGACAGTATGTGGAATCGGGGAGGGGGCCTTGAGCATCACTAAATGATGTTTCTCAAACCTCAGTCATGCATGTGACTTTTGTCTCATTTCCCTTTACCATCTTCAGTATGCTTTGTTATCTCTTTTTTCAATCATTTCATTCTTTTTACTAATTTTATTTCAAAGGGAAGCTTTATAAGCTGTTAGCAAAAATGAGAACAAAAAAATCTTTAAAAAAATTGTTTAGGGATAAGCTTTTTTACAATAGTAAAAGAAAGCCAGTGACCACAAACACAAGGTGATCAGAATGTGATGCTGAGAACACGCAGTCTCGCTGGACACCATGCCTCTGAAGCAGGCCCAAGGTCTTTGTGTAAAAAAAAGATTAGCGAATGTTCAGGGGATGTAAAGGGCAAGCAAGCAGAATGTGGACATGTCATTGATGTAATCAGAGGGATGAGATTGAAAGAGAATAGCTTCTCCCATGTGACTTAATGGCCCTTCACATGGTGGCTTAGGTACCTCCAAGGAGCAATCAAACCACCGATGGGTGGCTTGGGTTTAGACTGGCTTCCCAAACACACACATACACACCCTTGTTCAGCCCAATCCCCACAGGACAGACAAGTCAGAAGCACAGTGCCACTCCTGCCATAGCAGAGACTGACCGGGATACATCCCTTTTTCCACCCAGACCCCAATGGGGCCGATCCTAGTCCCAAGCAAGCCAAACATGGCTGGGTTTTAGGTAATCTGGACCATGACCTCCAACTCTGGCTCCTCACCAGCACCAGTCCCATCTGTTCTCCGCCCCAATCTCCCCAACTTTGCATCAGCTTTGCGTTACTCTGCCCAGGACAGTGGTCCCCTGCACCTGTGCATGGCCGCCTCCCTCCGGTCATTCAAGTCTCAGCTTCCCCAGGGAAACTGTCCCTCAATGCTGAGTCTAAAGTTGTCTCCATCACAAACTTCCTTGTATCTTCACTTGCAGGTGAAGTTTATTAGTTTTCCTTCTTCAGGCCTGTCTCCTGTCCCTGGAGTCTGAGATCTGTAAGAGCAGAACTTACTCTCTTCTTGTTGATCAGCACCCTGGAGATGCCAACAAATGTCTGCAAATAACTGAGTGATCTGTCTCAGAACCTAGAGTCAGGTTCCAGGCAGGAATCTCCAGAGTGTTAATCTCAGATCATTAAGGTGAGAGCAGATGGATCTATTTCCAGTAATTCTCTCCATCCTGAAGTTCTATGAAAATGAGAAAACACATCTTCAGGGAAAAATACCTGCCTAAACACTCCACCCTGGTCTGCAGCCAGAAAAGAAAGCTGGCCAGAAAAGAAACACTTGGCCAGCAAAGAAAGTTGTGGTGTTTCTGTCGTCTGTGGCAATAACATCTCACGTGCCAGACACGCAGCTCTGAACCCCAGTTCAGTGTTCAGGGCAGCTCAGTGGCCCACAGAAGCCAGAGACTGTAGAGCTCAGTGGGCTTGGGGGCCAGACTGACTTATCTCTGACCCTTACCAGCTTGCCTGACAACATCACCGGCCAGAAAAGGAGTGAGAAGTCTTGTGCAGTTTTATAAACCCTGAGCGTGATGCCCAGTACACCGTAGGCATTCAGGAGGCAGTAACTCCTGTTAGCATTGTGACCAGTTAATTCCCTGCTCAGAGGATCTGCCAGCTCTTCCAGCAGAGAGCTGCAGGGTATCCGATGTGATTGATGCCTGTGTGCCAGCCTTGGGGGCACCAAGCTGAGCAAGTCTCACTCCTCCCCCTGGGCACCTGCGGGAGGTGCGGAAGCCATTCGTAGACATGCCCACATGGTGTTCCTGGTGCTGTGAGAACTAAGAGTCTTCAGGGGCTCTCTGTGCCTTGCCGAGGAGTGCGGGCTGCTCCTGGAGCCATGGAGGTGCCAACACCTCCCAACCTACCTCCTGGCCAGAGTGAAGCACCTCCTCTGGTCCCTTTTGGATGCTCTCCTCAAAGGGGATGATCTTCTCCTGCCCTCTAGATTTTCTCACTAGGACTTCAAGCCCTAGGATTTCCCCTCCACCCAGTGGGGAAGGAATAACAAGGACTGTCTGTAGGAGCTACACCGGCCGGGTGTGCTCCGCGCCAGGCTCAGTTGCCGAGCCTACGGCATCATCTCATCGAATCCTCCCACAGAACAGGTACTTTTGCTGTCCACGCTTCACAAATGGGGAGACTGGGGCACCAACTGCCGTGTAAATGGTTCAAGGTCACACAGCCATGAGGGCCGCGCTGCAGCACCACCCTCTCAGAACCCCACACCAGTGGTTCTCGCACCCAGCTCCCGGGACCTCTGGTGGTCCAGTGGTGCTACCAATGCAGGGGGCCCGGATTCGATCCCTGGCCAGGGAACTAGATTCTACATGCCACAACTAAAAGATCTCACATGCCACATGAAAATCGAGGATCCTGCATGACCCAAATAAGACCTGGCACAGCCAAATAAATATAAATATATACATACATAAAAAACTTTGAGAAAAAAAATCCAGCTCCCATCAGAATCACTGCTGGTGCCCAGGTGCCACCCCAGACCATGGTCCCTGGGGGCGAGGACTGAGACCTGCCCAGAAGATCATGCCATGGGGGTTGGAGGCCCCCTTGCCCTTCACTCTCCCATTGCTCAGAAGGGGCACCCCAGGAGTGATGGGGTGGATCTGTCAGATGCCAGGCTGCACCTATGAAAGCACCCTCCTCCCGGCTGCCCCAGAAGAACAGCGGAGGGAGCAGGCCTTGGCCTGGCATGGGGGCCTTTTCTCCCCAACAGGGCGACTGTGAGTGGGGGTGGGGTTCCTAGGGCACAGAGCACAAAGACATCCTCTGCCCCCAGGCAGTGCCCAGACGCTACCCTACCCACCGGGTCCAGTCTGAACTCTGCCCACATCTGGGGCCAATCCCTTGACCCCCTACATTCCAACAGGGACTCTGTGAGGCAGAACAGACAGGGCTTTCAGGATGCATGCCTGCCAGGGGGTATGAATTATTACCGAGAATTATCTGCCATGAGCTCAGGGTGCCATTTCACGTGCCAAAGGTTGGCTGCCCTGCCCTGGCCCTGGCTGCTTGGCTCCGGGGCCCTCATTCCAACTGTGCAAGGACAGAAACTTTATTCTCTCCCATGGCAAGAGATCTCCGCCCCTCACCATCTGTGCAGCACCCCCTCAGCGATCCCCCGCCCCTACCCAGGGGCCAGGGTCCCCCTTCTCCATGGCTCAACACAGAGCAGATTAGATAGGGTGATTCCAAAGACAAGTTTCCCAGGTCTTTTTAAGCCAGGGATTTTATTGACAGGGAAAGTCATTTTTACCAAAGTGTCCCATCCCAACCTGGCCTGGCTTTTCTGCACGAGGCCTTGATGGACTTGAACAGCTGCTGCAGCTGCAACAAGCTTCCAGTGGAAGGACCCGGGGCTGTGGGGGCCAGACAGCCCTTGATTTGAATCTCAATTTGCCACCTACCACCTGCAGAACTTGGGCACTCTACCTGAAATCTCTGGTCTCAATGTCCTCATCTGTAAAATGGGAGTGACAACCTTGATCTTCACAACCAGGAATGTTGTGAGGTTGAAATGAGCTAATGGACATGCAAAAGCACTAAGTGGGGACACAGAGGCTGTCAGCAGGGCGAAGCACATGCCCCATGAAGGACCTCAAAGACGGACTTGGGGCATCACTCTAGGTCTGATCACGTGAGTTGTCAACAAATGCAAGCATGTCCTCAAAACTGATTGTCTTGCTTGCCTGCTGTAACAAACAAGTGGGGAGGGCACTTTTTTTTCATCCAGTGAGCCCACTTGGATTGAGTAGCAGTAGTCGTCTATGGGAGCTGCCCACCCAGGCCCAGGGTGAGGGAGGACAGTGAAGGATTAGCAGGGTTTGCCATGAGAATAAGAAGTCTGGCTGGTGAGATATATGCTATATTTTCTGTCTCTGTTATGGAACAAGGTCTAAATAATACTCCTCACTATTCTTGCCTGAATTTGTGTGACAGCTTCTACATTGATCTTTCTGCTTGTTGTCCCTTCCCACCCTCTGATCTTCAACTTCAGTTGCTAGAGTGAATTTTCTAAAATGAAAAGCTGACCATTTCACCCTATTACCTGTCACTGTCCCATGGCTCCTCCCATTGCTCTGAGGATCCCAGGGGTGGCTTTCAAGGCCCTCGTTCACTTTCCCAGCCCCATCCATAGCCACTCATTTCCAAATATCCCAACCTGAAGCCCCATCGACCTGCAGGCCTTCAAGAACCGAGATGTGAGGATCCAAGGCAGGTTGGAAAGTCAAACCCCAAACCCTGTGCCCAGACTCACAAGATCAGGTTGAGATCAGAGGGGCAGCCAGAGATTTCACTGCATTTGCCAACAGTGAGTTTAACAAACCAGAGGGAGCTGGTAAACTTCCAATGAACCCTGAAGTGCAGTTTAGCAAAGCGGTCACCTGCTCACTCCTAACCACACTGATGGGATTAGTTCTGCGTCACTCCCGAGGGGAATTTCCATGGCTCTCTTTTCCTGATTGCCCATTCCAAGACAAATCTTGGCAACCAGACACAGGGTGGAGGCTTCTAGGCACCGCTGTATCCAGAGATTTCTAGTCCAGGATCCAGGCGTGTATGAGGACCCTTATCCCACAGGAGGCCAGTGTGTTGCCTCCTCATTCCTTCTCAGTCCTTGCTATTCCCCTGAAGGCAATCAGATAGTTTAGTCTTTCAGTTTCACAAGATCCTACCCTACACTCCTGCTCTGGTCAGGTACAGAGATGAGCCTTGGTGATTCAGCGATGGTGCAACGTGAAAGTATTCAATGGACATTGTCAGTGAGCTGGACAGGAAGGGTTGATGGTCAGGAAGCTTAATCCACACCACAGGGCTGAGGAATGAGGAACTCAAAAGCAAATCTCCATTTGTTTCTAAAAGATTGGGATGTTCACTGAAATGCAAGGGAAGAGTCTAGACTTGCTCAACAGGCAAGTATATGAATGAGTTCCTTGAGGGAAAATAGCTTCTTTAAAGAAAAGAATCCAAACAGGTTTGTTTTTTCTTTCTTTCTTTTTTCTCTTGAACTTTTTAACTTTGAAATAATAACAAAGTTATGGAAAAACTACAAGAATAGCACAAATAACTCCTAAATACTTTTCCCCTGGATTCACCATTTATTCATATTTTGTGACATTTGCTTTCTCATTCTCTCTATAGAGAACTTTTTTTTGGACATTTAAGGGTGAGATATGATGCCCCCTTTCCCCTAAATATGAACATTCACATAACCACAGCACAATTAGAAAAATCAGAAATTTTAGCATTATACAATATTATACCTAATCTAGAACTTCTTTGGTGGCTTAGACAGTAAAACGTCTGCCTGCAATGCAGGAGGCCCGGGTACAATCCCTGGGTCAGGAAGATCCCCTGGAGAAGGAAATGGCAACCGACTCCAGTACTCTTGCCTGGAAAATCCCATGGACGGAGGATGGGACCCTGGTAAACTGTAGTCCATGGGGTCACAGAGTTGGACACGACTGAGTGACTTCACCTTCACTTTTCTTTCACTTCTTCATACCTAATCTACAGGTCTTTTACAAACTTGGTGAAGCCTAGAGCAATTTTTCTCTAGTTCAAGATCCAATCCAGAACAACACATAACATGAACAACACATCACATGTAAACCTCGTGTAATTCTGGAACGGGTCTCCAGCCTATTTTGTTTTCCATGACATTACTATTTTTGAAGAGTACAGGTCATTTATTTTGTAAAATACTCCTGGACTTTCATTTGTCAAATGTTTCCTCATGATTAGTTTCAGGCTATGCATTTGGAGCAGAGATGCCACTGAATTGATGCTATATTCTGCAGTACATCCTATTAAGAACCATTTGTGCTGTCACTCTGCAACCCTGTGGACTATGTCGGCCAGGCTCCTCTGTCCATGGGACTCTGCAGGGAAGAATACTGGAGTGGGTTGCCATGCCCTCCTCTATGGGACCTTCCCTACCCAGGGTTCAAACCCGCATCTCCTTCATCTCCTGTATTGGCAAGTGGACTCTTGCCACCTCAGAAGCCACCTAGGAAGCCCCCTATTAAGGAGCACTTCATGTCAATTTGTCCTATTACTGGTGATGGCTACCTTAATCACGTGATTAAGGTTCAGTTCAGTTCAGTTCAGTCTCTCAGTCGTGTCTGACTCTTTGCGACCCCATGAATTGCAGGTGGTGTCTACCAATTTTACCTGCTGTACAATTATGATTTTTTCTCTTTATAATTAATAAGTAATTTGTGGGGGAGTACTTTGAGACTATATAAATATTTTCTCATCAAACTTTCACCCTCTTAGCATCTTTATTTTTATCTATATTAATTCCTCAGATGATTGCAAAATTGTGACAATTTTTATTGTTATGACTCAGCGTTCTACTGTAAAGAAGACTCTACACTTATAGAAACATACAGGGGATGATGAGCGCATAAATTCTTATCTTATTCAGTGGGTTATAATTCATCATTATTTTTATTTCCTTGATAATCAATTGTTGCAGACGCAGCCAGTGAGAACTCATTCAAGGTGGCTGCGGTGTCATTTTGATGTGTCTCTCATATTCATTGAGCACTTCCTGATTTTCTGGCACAAGAGGATGCTCTAGGCTCATCCTATATTTTCTCTGGTCTCATGTAGGAACCAGCCATTTCATCCAGGAGGATGATATTATGGTACGTAGGAGGTAGCTGGGCACAGCTGGGCTCACTGTTCCCAGGGTATGCTTCTCGGGCTTCCCAATGACAGAACTAGGAAACACATGCACATATAAATATAAATCCAAGAGTTCATACTGATGCCTCAGTTCCAATCATTTCCTATTTGTCCATCTCTTCTACAACAGTGAGAAACCTGGCTCTCAACATGCTTAATACATTTCACCTTTCACTCAGTCTGCCGGTGCACAGAGACCGGTTTCAGAATTAGTCACTGAGAAAAACAAGACCATTAGGTAGAGTTCACTGTTTGTTTGCAGTTCTTTTTTTCTTTAAACTGAGGTTGTATATCAAAGTTCTGTGTTCAAAACTTACTTGGGGTGCTTGCTTTAGCAGCACCGATACTAAAATTAGAACGATATGGAGATTGGCATGTCTCCCACATAAGGGTAACCAAAAAATGCTACTTGAATTAGTCCTTTTCCACTTCAGTGTGGTTTGTTATTCATTTGAAACATAATTCAATAAATTATAAATACAGAGATATTTCATTTGAGATTTTTTTTTCTTTCTATAGCTTGTTTCAGTTCTCTCATAAATAACATAACTAAATTTTCTTTTCTCCACTTTTTTCAGCTTGTCTTATTGTTTTTGTTTTAATAAAGGAAATTAACTGATTTACAGTAGTGAAAGCTAATTTATCCAGTCTTTTCCCTGACATTTTTTGTTATTTCTTTGATATGGATGGGAGAGAGTTAGGAGCCCCTCGTATCTGCCAGAACCCGGCACCTGGTCTGGAGCATAAGAATGCTCAGCAGACATTTGTGGAATGTTGGCTGGAGGCTTAACAAGTGACTTCCCCTTGTACCTGAATAGATAGGCCCAGGGTCTTGACCTTATGATGATTATAACGATGATTATCACAGTAGTTACCATTAAGTTGAATAATTATGAAAAGTCTTAGCAAAGGGCCTGGATGAGGTAATCACTGATTAAATTGCACCTGCTATTGAGCACTAAGAACCTGGCATGGTGCTCCATTATCTCATTTAATCCTTCCAATAATCCCATTTTACAGATGGGGAAACTTGGGTTTTAGAGAGTCATTTGTTCTTATAACTAGGAAGCAGTGAGTTGGGACCTGAATCCAGACCTGACTTCAAAATCTACACTTTATCCACAACATGTCCCAAGCTCTGCATTTCCAAAGACAAACACATAGTCAGCTAATTCAAGGAACTCTGAAGCTCTTGCTTACAAGGTCAAAGATTCCCTAGCTGGAGCCAGCTGCCAGCCAGTTCCCAGACTGAATAAAGACGAGTCTCAGGAAGTCAGGTCCATAAAGGTATAAGGACATTCTCCTTTGATGGCTTAGAAATCTACCATCATATTATGTCCTCCCTGTCAAAAGTAAGTTGGACTTAAGCGTTTGGTCAAAGTATGGGGAAACAAACATTCTCAGGCCCAGGTGTTGGAAGTATGATGACAGCCAACATTAATGAGTGCTTACTCTGAGCCAGGCCCGTTACACTGGGATTTTTCACCCTCAGCACTGTTGACTGTAGGGACTGGATCACCCTTTGCTGGGGTGGGGAGCACTGCCCTGTGCATTGTAGGATGGTCAGTGACATCCCTGGCCGCAACCCACCCAATGTTAGTAGCACCCATCGTGACAACTAAACACCTCTTCAGACATTACCAAATATCCCCTTTGGAGGACGCACAAATTCACCCTAGCTGAGAACCACTGCTTACATATATTACACCACTTTCATTATCACAACAATCTGATGAGATTGGCATTTTCGTTATCCCACTGTACAGACAAGGAAACTGAGGCACAGATATGTTAAAGTCCTACTGCTAACAAGCAGGAGAGAAGGGACTAAAACCCAAGCAGTTGGAGTCCAAAGGCCACAGTGCTTCTTTGTAGTGGCCAGTCCATCTGATCTGACCTTTCCAGAAAACAGTTTGGCAGAATATTAAAAAAAAGTAAATATGCATACCATTTAGCCCACAGTCCCAAGTCTAGGACTTTAAAGAGATGTACACATGAAGCTGTTCATCTCATTCTTTACAGTCACGAAAAGCTTGAAGTGTAGTAAAGACCCATCTGGAGGGGACTAACCAACCTTCCTCCTGAGCCTGAGCATGTGAGCACTAAGCTTGAGCCAGAAATAATGTCTTAACCATGTGATTTTTTTCTGCAGACACTAAAAAGAGTTTCCTTGATACTGGATTGAATTTTAAAAATGTAAAACCTACATGTATAATACGGTTTTACTTCTATAAAGTTTTCTGTACATATAGCAAGGGAGGGAAGTGCCATTTGTAACAAGAGGTGATTACAGCAGCTCTTGCACTTGTTTGGAATATTATCTGATGGGATGCTTGGCGTGAGAGGAAGGCGAGTCACAAAAGGCCACATATTGTAGGATTCCATTTATATGAAATGTCAGAATAGGCAAATCCATAGAGACAGAAAGAACAGTGTTTGCCAGCAGTAAGGGGAGGGGGACTGGGGAATGACTGCTAATGGGTATGGGATTTCTTTATGAGGTGACAAAAATGTTCTGGAATAAGATAGTGATGATGATGTCGGAAGGACTGATGGTGAAGCTGAAACTCCAAGACTTTGGCCACCTGATGCAAAGAACTGACTCATTTGAAAAGACCCTGATGCTGGGAAAGATTGAAGGCAGGAGGAGAAGGGGAAGACAGAGGATGAGATGGTTGGATGGCATCACTGACTCAATGGACATGAGTTTGAGCAAGCTGTGGGAGTTGGTGATGGACAGGGAGGCCTGTCGTGCTGCAGTCCATAAGGCCGCAAAGAGTCGGACATGACTGAGGGACTGAACTGAACTGATGATGGTTACACAATCTTGTGAATATACTACAAACTGCTGAATTGTACACTTTAAAAGGATGAATTTTATAGCATGTGAATGCTGCTGCTGCTGCTAAGTCACTTCAGTCGTGTCCGACTCTGTGCAACCCCATAGACGGCAGCCCACCAGGCTCCCCCGTCCCTGGGATTCTCCAGGCAAGAACACTGGAGTGGGTTGCCATTTCCTTCTCCAATGCATGAAAGTGAAAAGTGAAAGTGAAGTCGCTCATGTGAATAATGCTTCAGTAAAACAAATTTTGACGGAACTTCAGGGAGAAATTGACAAATCCAAAGCAATGATTGGGAAGCCAGTGACACCATGGAGAATTTACCACCCCCCTCCCAGGAATCCAGAGGGCTGTGGGAGGGGGCATTTCCCCAGTGCGTGGAAGGAGGAGCTGAAATTAGTTGAACATTGAAGGGCGCCTTGACAACTTGGGGCAGCCAGGACTGACACGTGGCTTCCGCATACACAGATGTGTACCTGCTTCTCTCGCCTCTCTCTCCATTACTCTGAGTTCAAGCTCCAATAACCTCTTGAGAATCTAGGCTATTCCCTTTAATAGACTTCAGTGGAGTCAAAGGATAAAGCTCTAGCCACCTGTCATCAACTCTACCAGCTCCCACTTCCACCCTAGGAAGCCCAGGGTCCAGGTAAAAATAGTGAGCTCAGCTTGTTACACAATCACTGCAGAACAAACCCTTCACCCTTTACTTCCTACTAGACCAACACTCCCCAAATCCCAACTCAAAATCACTTCAACGACATGGGGACTTATCTCCCTGCACAACAAGAAATCCTGGCAGGGAAGTCCAGGATTATTCATTCAGTGGCTCAGTGACATCATTAAGGACCTGGTTTCTTGTTCTTTTTGCCCGGATGGCCTCTCATGTTGTCTCATCCTCAAGAGTGCAAGACGGCTGCCACGATTCTAGATCCCACCTCCAGCGTCAGTGTCCAGAGGCAGAAAGGGATTGACTTGGTCATTCTCAGAAGGAGGCTCCTTCCTCCTCATAGTCAGGGCTGGACCATGTGCCCTGGTTCTACCCAGCTCCTGGCAAGGGGCTGAGGACCACCATGATTAGCTTGGACTCATGAAGATTTACCTGAGCAGAACAGTAACTTAATGACCAGAGGAGCAGACACCAGAAATCTGATCTCCGCAGCGTTGGAGGAGGGAGAGCTGGCAGTCAGCCATGGTGGCCACATGGGCATTCCTTCCCCACAGGCCTTGCCCTCTGCCTGGCATGCCTTTCTCAATCTCTCCAAGTTTATGTTTTCTCTTCCTTTTTTAAAAAACATATTTATTATTTTTTTGACTGCACTGGGTCTTAGTTGCAGCCTGTGGTATCTAATTCCCTGTTCAATCTTTATCGAACCTGGGCCCCCTGCACTGGGAGCATGTGGTCCTAGCCACTGGACCACCAGGGAAGGCCCCTCCTCCCCCTTCACACCAACAGGGCACCTCCTCAGAAAGTCCTCCTTGTCCTCATTGCCTAGGTCAAGAAGGTGCTGACCTTCTTGTAGCTCTGACCATGGTTCCAACTAAACAATTTCACATGTCATTATTTGACACATGAAGTCTGTCTCAGAGAGGCAGGTCCACACTCTTTACCCACAGGACACAGTCAAAGCCTGGCACAGAGTAGGTGCTCAGTAAGCAGCTTACTGGCTAGACATGTGTATCAGTATGCTACAAGAAGCAGGTGTGAGGTCTGGAAGATGATATCAAGGGCTTTCTGAGTAGTGAGATTTTTTATTAAAACATAACCCACAACAGAGTGCTCACATCTTAGACATACCTTGATGACTATACAAATGAATACACTGACATAAGTAGGTGGGGGGCTTCCCAGGTGGCACTAGCGGTAAAGAATCTGCCTGCCAGTGCAGGAGCCATAAGAGACATGAGTTTGATCCCTGGATCGGGAAGATTCCCTGGAGGAGGAAATGGCAGCTCACTCCAGTATTCATGCCTGGAGAACCCCATGGACAGAGGAGCTTGTCGGGCTACAGTTCATAGCGTCACAAAGAGTCGGACACGATGGAAGCAACTTGGCACACAGGCACGCAGGTAGGTGGGAGGTGTGATACGGAGTGATTTTATTTTCCTCTCTGTCCTTTTCTGGGTCATTTAAATCTTTTTCAGTCTTATAAGGGGCTGGGTCATTTTTACAAAAACAAAACCTTTATTAAAAAAAAAACAAACCCAAAAATATCATTTTCAACTATTTGGATGTGGAAGGAATCCATGGGGGTGCTAAGAGCTTCTCCTTCCCTTTTTTTGTTTTCCCACCCTCCTTTCCATGGGGCACCCTCTTTGGCAACCTCTCCCTATCCTCTGGGCTTCCCTCGTGGCTCAGACGGTAAAGAATCCGCCTACAGTGTGGGAGATCTGGGTTTGATCCCTGGTTGGGAAGATCCCCTGGAGAAGGGAACAGCTACCTACTCTAGTATTCTGGCCTGGAGAATTCCATGGACTCTATAGTCCATGGGGTTGCAAAGAGTCGGTTTTGACTGAGCGACTTTCACTTTCCTATCCTCCAGGGGGATAGGAATGAGTTTGTTACAGAGGCCTAAAGGCTGTGCTGGGTTCAGGAATTTAACTGAGGCAAAAAGGTAAATTTCCATTAAAAAAGTATGCAGGCTTTTGTGTTTTACTTATCTTTTTCTCCAAAAGCAGGAATTTGGGAGATTCAAGACATCTGGCTCTTTGAATAAGAAAGTAGAATCTTTTCTCAGAAACACCTAGGTTAATTATTTGTATGTGATGAAGCATTCATTCATTCATTCATTTGTTCACTCACTCATCTGTTCACTGGTACCTTCCTCTGCTCTTGGCCCATCCTGAGTGTGGGGAATATAGAGATGGATCAGATCTGGTGCCTGTCCCCAGGGAGATAGAAGACACGTTCACCACTATCACTGCAACTATGGCATTCTAAGGTGGGTAGGAACAGTGTCACACAGAGACTACCATCCAAGGGAAGGGGCATTTGAAATGGGTTTTAAAGATTACATAGAAGTTTGTGAGGTAGAGGAGTGAAAAGGCATTCCAGAGAGAGGGAACAGCTGAGCAAAAGTACAGAGGCTGGGACAGCTTAGTGCATTGAATGCAATGAGCAAGAGCATGGATGTGTAGCCAGACTGCCTGCATTTGAGTCCTGCCTTACCCATTTTTTGGCTGTATAATTTTGAGCAAGCTTTTTACCCTTTCTATTCCTCAGTTTCTTCATCTATTAAATAGAGATAATGAAAATGATAGAGACAGAGTAAAGGGGATGAAGTAGGCGATTAAGCAGCTAATCCCACTAGGAGGCTGTAAGTAGAAAGAGTCTGGGAGACCCCTAAAAGTTAATGATCACTCAAGAAAGCAAGTTTGCTTAACCACAAAACCAAACAGGCTCACTTAGCAACAAACCATGCAACAGAAGCATGGGACATGTGCCCAAACAATAAAACAATGGTGGCATGAGCCCCACATCCTGCCCAGTGAGCTCATTAAGTTAGGACATGCTCTCTGTATACACAAAACACAATAATTTTTGGACCTAGCTTGACCATGTAGAGACAAGAAAACTCCCCTGCTTATCTTTTCTGATCACAATGCGGTAAGATTAGATGTCAACTATGGGGAAAAAAAACTATTAAAAATACAAACATATGGAGGCTAAACAACATGCTTCTGAATAACCAACAAATCACAGAAGAAATCAAAATATGCATAGAAACAAATGCAAATGAAAACATGACAACCCAAAACCTAGGGATTCAGTAAAAGCAGTGCTAAGGGGAAGGTTCATAGCAATACCTCAAGAAACAAGAGAAAAAGAAAGAAAGAAAGAAACAAGAGAAAAATCAAACAAATAACCTAACTTTACATCTAAAGCAACTAGAAAAAGAAGAAATGAAGAACCCCAGGGTTAATAGAAGGAAAGAAATAATAAAAATTAGGGCAGAAATAAATGAAAAAGAAACAAAGGAGACTATAGCAAAAATCAACAAAACTAAAAGCTGGTTCTTTGAGAACATAAATAAAATAGGCAAACCATTAGCCAGACTCATCAAGAAAAAAAGGGATAAGAATCGAATCAGCAAAACTAGTAATGAAAATGGAGAAATCACAACAGACAACACAGAAATAGAAAGGATCATAAGAGACTACTATCAGCAACTATATGACAATAAAATGGACTACTTGGAAGAAATGGATGAATTCTTAGAAAAGTATAACCTTCCAAAACTGAACCAGGAAGAAATAGAAAATCTTAACAGATCCATCACAAGCATGGAAATCAAAACTGTAATTAAAAATCTTCCAACAAGCAAAAACCCAGAACCCGATGGCTTCATGAGTGAACTATCAAAAATTTAGAGAAGAGCTAACACCTATCTTACTCAAACTCTTCCAGAAAGTTGCAGAGGAAGGTAAACTGCCAAACTCATTCTATGAGGCCACCATCACCCTAATACCAAAATCAGACAAAGATGCCACAAAAAAAGAAAACTACAGGCCAATATCACTGATGAACATAGATGCAAAAATCCTCAACAAAATTCTAGCAAACAGAATCCAACAACATACTAAAAAGATCATATATCATGACCAAGTGGGCTTTATCCCAAGGATGCAAGGATTCTTCAATATTCACAAAATTAATCAATGTGATACACCACATTAATAAATTGAAAGATAAAAACTATATGATTATCTCAATAGATGCAGAGAAAGCCTTTGACAAAATTCAACATCTGCTTATGATAAAAACCCTTCAGAAAGCAGGCATAGAAGGAACATACCTCAACATAATAAAAACCATATATGATAAACCCACAGCAAACATGATCCTCAATGGTGAAAAGTTGAAAGCATTTCCCCTAAAGTCAGGAACAAGACAAGGGTGCCCACTCTCACCACTACTGTTCAACACAGTTTTGGAAGTTTTAGCCACAGCAATCAAAGAAGAAAAAGAAATGAAAGGAATCCAGATTGGAAAAGAAGTAAAACTCTCACTGTTTGCAGATAACATGATCCTCTACATAGGAAACCCTAAAGACTCCACCAGAAAATTACTAGAGCTAATCAATGAATATAGTAAAGTTACAGGATATAAAATTAATACACAGAAATCCCTTGCATTCCTGTCCACTAACAATGAGAATACAGAAAGAGAAATTAAGGAAACAATTCCATTCACCATTATGATGAAAAGAATAAAATACTTAAGAATAAATCTACCTAAAGGAACAAAAGACCTATATATCAGTTCAGTTCAGTCACACAGTTGTGTCCAAGCCTTTGCAACCCCATGGACTACAGTATGTCAGGCCTCCCTGTCCATCACCAACTCCCGGAGTTTACTCAAACTCATGTCCATTGAGTTGGTGATGCCACCAACCATCTCACCCTCTGTCGTCCCCTTCTCCTCCCACCTTCAATCTTTCCCAGCATCAGGGTCTTTTCAAATGAATCAGTTCTTTGCGTCAGGTGGCCAAAGTATTGGAGGTTCAGCTTCAGCATCAGTCCTTCCAATGCATATTCAGGACTGATTTCCTTTAGGATGGACTGGTTGGATCTCCTTTCAGCCCAAGGGACTCTCAAGAGTCTTCTCCAACACCACAGTTTAAAAGCGTCAATTCTTTGGTGCTCAGTTTCTTCATAGTCCAACTCTCACATCCATACATGACTATTGGAAAAACCATAGCTTTGACTAGATGGACCATTGTTGGCAAAGAAATGTCTCTGCTTTTTAGTATGCTGTCTAGGTTGGTCATAACTTTTCTTCCAAGGAGCAAGTATCTTTTAATTTCATGGCTGCAGTCACCATCTGCAGTGATTTTGGAGTCCAAGGAAATAAAGTCTGTCACTGTTTCCACTGTTTCCCCATCTATTTGCCATGAAGTGATGGGACCGGATGCCATGATCTAAGTTTTCTGAATGTTGAGTTTTAAGCCAACTTTTTCACTCTCCTCTTTTACTTTCATCAAGAGTCTCTTTAGTTCCTCTTCCCTTTCTGCCATAAGGGTGGTGTCATCTGCATATCTGAAGTTATTGATATTTCTCCTGGCAATCTTGGTTCCAATTTGTGCTTCATCCAGTCAGTATTTCACATGATATACTTTGCATATAAGTTAAATAAGCAGCGTGACAATATATAGCCGTGACGTACTCCTTTCCCAATTTGGAACCAGTCTGTTGTTCCATGTCCAGTTCTAACTGTTGCTTCTTGACCTGCATACAGATTTCTCAGGAGGCAGGTCAGGTGATCTGGTATTCCCATGTCTTGAAGAATTTTCCAGTTTGTTGTGATCCACACAGTCAAAGGCTTTGGCATAGTCAATAAAGCAGAAGTAGATGTTTTTCTGGAACTCTCTTGCTTTTTTGATGATCCAGTGGATGTTGGCAATTTGATCTCTGGTTCCTCTCTCTTTTCTAAAACCAGCTTGAACATCTGGAAGTTCACAGTTCACATACTGTTGAAGACCTATATATAGAAAACTATAAAACACTGATGAAAGAAATAAAAGATGACACAAATAGATGGAGAAATATACCATGTTCATGGATCAGAAGGATCAATATAGTGAAAATGAGTATACTAAGCAAAGCAATCTATAGATTCAATACAATCCCTATCAAGCTACCAACAGTATTTTTCACAGAACTAGAACAAATAATTTCACAATTTGTATGGAAATACAAAAAAGCCTTGCATAGACAAAGCAATCTTGAGAAAGAAGAATGGAACTGGAGGAATCAACCTGCCTGATTTCAGACTATACTACAAAGCTACAGTCATCCAGACAGTATGGTACTGGCACAAAGACAGAAATATAGATCAATGAAACAAAATAGAAAACCCAGAGATAAATCCACGCACCTATGGACACCTTATCTTTGACAAAGGAGGCAAGCATATACAATGGAGAAATGACAATCTCTTTAACAAGCAGTGCTGGGAAAACTGCTCAACTACCTATAAAAGACTGAAACTAGAACACTTTCTAACACCATACACAAAAGTAAACTTAAAATGGATTAAAGATCTAAATGTAAGACCAGAAACTATAAAATTCCTAGAGGAAAACATAGGCAAAACACTCTCTGACATAAATCACAGCAGGATCCTCTATGACCCATTTCCCAGAGTAATGGAAATAAAAGCAAAAATAAACAAATGGGGCCTAATTAAACTTAAAAGCTTTTGCACAACAAAGGAAACGATAAACAAGGTAAAAAGACAGCCTTCAGAATGGGAGAAAATAATAGCAAATGAAGCAACTGACAAAGAATTAATCTCAAAAATATACAAGCAGCTCATGCAACTCAATACCAGAAAAATAAATGATCCAATCAAAAAATGGGCCAAAATACTAAACAGACATTTCTCCAAAGAAGACATACAGATGGCTAACAAATACATGAAAAGATGCTCAACATCACTCACTATCAAAGAAATGCAGATCAAAAGCACAATAAGGTACCATCTCACGCTGGTCAGAATGGCTGCTATCAAAAAGTCTACAAACAACAAATGCTGGAGAGGGTGTGGAGAAAAGGGAACCCTCTTACACTGTTGGTGGGAATGCAAAGTAGTACAGCCACTATGGGGAAAAGTGTAGAGATTCCTTTAAAAACTGGAAATAGAACTGCCATATGACCCAGCAATCCCACTGCTGGGCATACACACTGAGGAAACCAGAATTGAAAGAGACATGTGTACCCCAATGTTCATCGCAGCACTGTTTACAATAGCTAGGACATGGAAGCAACCTAGATGTCCATTGGTAGACGAATGGATAAGAAAGCTGTGGTACATATAAACAATGGAATATTACTCAGCTGTTAAAAAGAACGCATTTGAATCAGTTCTAATGAGGTGGATGAAACTGGAGCCTATTATACAGAGTGAAGTAAGTCAGAAAGAAAAACCTCATACAGTCCATTAACTCATTTATATGGAATTTAGAAAGATGGTAATGATGACCCTATATGGAAGACAGCAAAAGAGACACAGATATAAAGAACAGGCTTTTGGACTCTGTGGGAGAAGGCGAGGGTGGGATGATTTGAGAGAACAGCATTGAAACATGTATATTACCATATGTGAAATAGATCTCCAGTCCAAGTTCGATGCATGAAACAGGGCACTCAGAGCAGATGCACTGGGACAACCCTGAGGGATGGGGTGGGGAGGCAGGTGGGAGGGGGGTTCAGGATGGGGGACACATGTACACCCATGGCTGATTCATGTCAGTGTATGACAAAAACCACCACAATATTGTAAAGTAATTAGCCTCCAATTAAAATTTAAAATTAATTAAAAAGTAAAAAGAAATTTTAAAAAATCATTGTAATATGAAGAGGTGATCAAAGAATATATGGTCAAAAAATACAGGGAAAAAAGTAATAGAAGTTTGTTATGCAGTTAGTTAATAAAAATACTATGTCTTTCTTTCCAAAAAAAAAAAAGAAAAGAAAACTCCCCTGCTTAACCTGGAAGAAGACCTGATGATGGAAGAATGATGTCTACCCAAGAAAGACAAAGAAAGTCTTCTCCCCCTCCCCACTTTTCCTTCGATTACAAAACTGTATCCCAATAAGTTCTTGGGGCACAGCATCCTCTCATCCACCCTCTTGTAAACCTCACAAGGGTCCTATTCTAATAAATCACTTCTTATCTATCACTTTGCCTCTCAATGAATTCTTTCTGCCACTGAGACATAAAGGATTGGAGCTCTTCAGAGACCCCAAAACACCTAACAGTTTCAGTAGCACCTACCCCCATGGGGTTGATGAGGATAACCTCAGATAAGCTACTTAAAGATCTTAGATCAGCCCCTATGCAGGGTAGCCTTTGGTAAATTGCTAGCTCCTAGTTTTGGTATTGGGCATGGGGATGGTGAGACTGAACAGAGACTGGGGAATCTGGTGGGAGCCAAGGTGAGTTTTCACCAGGAGAATTACATGATCAGATCAGGGTGCCTGCAGGGAAGAGGTGGGCTGGAGCATGAGTAGAGAGAGTTAACACAGTGGTCAGAGCATAGTGGTGAGGCCAGGACTGGCAAGAGCTGTGAACACAGGGAAGGTGGAGGATTCAAGACTGTTGGGGATGAAATGTGTCCTCTCAAAATTCAGATGTTGATGTCTTAATTCCCAGTGCCTCAGAAGTGACTGTTTTGGTGGAAAGGGCTTTTAAAAGTCATTAGGTAAAATAAGGTCATTAAAATGGGTCCTAATCCAAAATCCACTGGTGTCCCCATAGGAAGAGATTAGGACAACACAAGAACACAGGAGGACCATGCAACGACACAGGGAGAAGGCCACTACCTACAAGCTGAGAGAAGCCTGTGACACCTTCATCTCAGATTCCCAGCCTCCAGACTGAGAAAACAGATTTCTGTTGTTCACACTCCCCAGCCTGAGCTGTCGAGCTGTCATGGCTGCCTGAGCAAACAATTGCCAGCGTCCAGCCACAGAGTGGAGAGACCTGTGGGTTGCCTGGAAATGGGAGCTAAGGGACAGACAGGACAACCCCTGGACTCTGGCTGACCCAAGAGATGGGAAGAGCTACCATCACTGAGATGGGGCAGCTGTTGGGGAGGAGGAGAAGTGGGCCACGAGCCAGCCTCCACCCTCTCCCATCTCCTGCCTCTTGGGCTCTGGGAACCCTGGCCCCAGGCCTGCTATGGCTCCACCAGTGTTTCAGGCTTGCCAGCTCTACGCCGTGGGGCAGAAGCTGTCACACCCAGCCCCTGTGCAGCCTGGGTGGGGTGAAGAGCATGGATGAGGCATTGCACAGTGTGAGGAAGTGGAAGAATGGGAGGGCCAGCAAAGGCCAAGGCCCAGAGACAAGGCCAAGGGTGCCCATCCTTCCAGGAAAACAGTCTGGTCACCAGGATCCAGCTTACCACCTTACAGAGGGCCCAGCCCAAGACGTAGTTTACTTGGGCGTACTTGGATACTGGGCATCTCTTTCACTCGTGGTGATAAGAGCACCCACTACTCAGGTGTTGCTTGTCTCCCCAGGCTCAGAGAGGTGAAATGATTTATCTGGAGACACACAGCTGGAGGGACAGGCCTGCATCATGGGCAGGAGCCCATGCTCTTAACGGTTCTGACGGCATATTTCAAGTTTTCTTTCAGAGGGGCTTGGGCAATCAACATTGGACTTTGACAATAACGTCCAGAGTGTATGGATATTACAAAAAAAGACGTCATCTCTAAATATGTGCTTCTGAATTTTATGTTTAAGAATATTTTAAGGAGGTTGCAAGTCCCATCTGTTTAAAAAATTTAAGTGTAAGAACTTGGAAGCCCTTGGAGGCAGGAAACAGTAATTACTGCAAAACACTCGGTCGGCACAAATGCCTGCCAACTCCCGGGCCATCTGGGGAGTCCAGGCCCTGCCCCAGCCAGCCCCTTGGGGAGTCCTCCACCCCCTCAGGGGCCCCAGCCAAAGCCACTTCCTCGGACTCGGCTGAGCTTGGAGCGCACCTGGAAGCTGGCCTGCTTCCGAGCTGCGGTTTCTACCATGATGTGCTGGGAGCCATCCCACGGTCTGAGGTCTGGCTTTGTTCGATTTCTTGCCTCCCAGGGAAGGCTAAGGGAGCACTGGGTCCTGCATGCAGTAGGTCCTGGGTTCAAATCCCACCTCTATCTCCTAGAAGCCCACAGGACTTTCATGTGGGCTATGGAGTCAGACCCTAGGTTAGAACCCAGTCTCGACCATGTCCCAGCAACATGGCTGTGGGCAACTCATTGCCCTGCACATTTTAGTTTCCTTACCTCTCTCATGAAGTTTAGAATGGTACTGACCTTACTGGATTGTCGAGAGCATTAAATGACCCAGTATGTATAAAGCCCTTGGAACAATGTCTGACACAGACTAAGTGCCCAGTAAATGCGGGATATTACTATTATTGTGTCTTTCAGCAGTACCCTTTCACCTCCCTGAGCCTCAGCTTCCTCATCTGTAAAATGGGAATAGTGCTAGACCTTACTTCAGAGCACTGATGAGCAAATTAGATGAGCTAATACAAGGAAAACACTTGGCACAGTACCTGGCAACTAGTGAATGTTCAACGCATTTTTAGGAATTATATTTATTATCTCAAAGCACTTCTGGGAGGCTCACACTCTGGAAAACCATTTCTGGAGCAAGGGTGGCCAGCAGCCCTGGGGCACAGTAAATGCTTTGGTGAGTGGTGCGGGATGGTCAGGGAACCATGCCAGGAGGGGAGGGAAAGCATCTTGTTTGGAAGCTGAGGCTGGAAGCTGGCAGCAGGGAATTCTGGGAGTGGGATGGGTGGGGAGGATGTCAGTTGTGAGGCTGAAGGATGGGACTAGGGGGGCAGACTGCCAAGGCTGAGGGTGGGGCCGGGTGTGGCAGCCTGGAATCTGAGCCTGTGGGTGGGAGGGGGGCATGGTTCCAATCTGACCGCAAGCTCAGGCGGGTCCCTGCCCCTCCGAGCTGTACTTTCCTCATCTGTTAAGTGGGGCCCAGTAATGCATTCAATGACTCAAAGCACACATGTGTGCTCCATCGCAGGCACACGGTAGGGGCTCAATTGCAGGGCTGCTAACACAACCTGGAAGCCTGGTCAGGTGTAGGGGAGAAGCTAGTGACTGACCCGCCTGATGTCGCCCACAGGCAGGTGACAGAGGGTGCAGGACCCCCGAGCCTGGTGTCAGAGCATCTTGGGTTTCCCTCCTCTGCTCTCTCAGCAGGCTAAGGAGACCTGGGTGGTTTCCCTTGAGTCATAAATGGGGAAGCAGACTTTCCAGCTTAGGGGTGGGCCTGGTCCTGACGCCAGTAGGCACTGGAAAGGGGCCCTGTGTGTGCGGCTGTCCTCTAAGTGCCTTCTCTACAGCAAGCCCCATGCCATGCAAACTACATCCTGATGCTCACCAAGCCCCCCACCCCAGCTGGTATCAGGACCGTTGTACCTTCTACCCCAGGGCCCAGGCGGTGGGTCTCACTGTGCTGGGAGTTCTCCCAGCAGCCTCACTCCCCTCCCAGCTCTGAGACTGTGACCACCAGTCACAGGAGCCCTGTTGGGACCTGGCACACAGTCAGACTTTGTCCTCTGCGGGGATTCATTCTGTAGACTTTTATTGATAACAATAATAATTTTGCACTTTCTATGTGTCAGGGGTTGAACTACGCTCTCACTTGCAAAGAGAATGAACAATGACCATGTTGTGAGGTGGGCTCCACGACCCTGTTCCTTGGCTCAGAGACATCCCAAATCTCACCCAGCATCACACAGTGGAAGGTTCAACCAGGGCAGACTAACATCAGCTACGCCTTACTCAGGAACCACACTGTCTTTCACTCTGGAAAGGTTTAGGTGTCTATAGGCCTGAGCTCTGCCTCCCACTGGTGACCTTGGGCAACTTTCCAACAGCAGAGATGGATAACAAATATTACCTCCATCACAGTCATGGTTCTTCAGAGAAACAGGACCAAAAGGATAATACATATCTAGGATAATATATATCTAGGATATATATATATAGATATAGATATATGCATGCATGCTAAGTCACTTCAGTCATGTCTGACTCTTTGTGACCCTATGGACTGTAGCCTGCCAGGCTCTTCTATCCATGGGCGTCTCCAGGCAAGAATACTGGGGTGGGTTGCCACGCCCTCCTCCAAGGGATCTTCCCAACCCAGGGATCAAATCTGCATCTCTTATGTCTTACTGCATTGGCAGGTTGGTTTTTTTTACCACTAGCGCCATCTGGGAAACCTATCTGTGAATTGGTTCATGCAACAGAAATTTGGAGGGCAGGCTGCCAGACTGGTGGTGATTCGGGTAGAATTTGATGTTTCAATTTTGAGGCAGAATTTCTTCTCTGGAAACATATTTTGCTCTTAAAAACTTCAAGTGATTGGATGAGGCGCACCCACATCATTGAGGGTAATCTTTACTTAAAGTCAACTAATTGTAGAAGTTGACATTAACCACATCTACAACATACCTTCACAGCTATACCTTGATTAGAGTTTGGTTACATTACACAGTACTAAAGCCTAGCCAACTTGACACATAAGATCCATCATATCCCCAATTCATAGCCAGGGAAACAGGCTCAGAGAGGTGAACAGGCAGCCCAGATCCCACATATACAACTGGGAAAGTGGGAAATAGGATCCTTGTCCACATATATAATGTCTATGTTAACATCTCTAGGGAGTAGGATTTCAGGTGATTTTTACTTTTTTCTTTATATCTTTCTTACTGTTGAGTATTTTTTAGTTGTACATGCTTGAAAAATTAAATAATTTTCACTCTGAAAAAAATGAGACTTTCTGAGGCTATAAAAAATAGTTATTAAAAATAGTGACAAGTCTACAATTGATTGTCCAAAGACTAAGAAAAAAACACAGATAGACCAAACTAATGTGACCAGAGCTTAGCTGTTGGTGAGTCTAGGTGGGAGATAAATGTTCACTGTATTAGAATTGGACATTTTCCATGAGCCTTATTGTTCAAAATAAGTAGCTGGCCTGGAGGGGGATTTCAAAATAACCAGACAGGAGAGTCAGTGTTGATATAAATGGGTCATATAGTCATTACTATCCTAGGTGATTGATATATGGGGAAAGACTTCACATTTCAAAAAGTAAGAGGATAGGTTGTAATTTTTAGGGCAACCACTAAAAGTGCAAAATTTCCAAATGACTAGAAAGAAAAACAGATGATCAGAGTAAGATAAGAAAGGAGAGAAAAGGAAATGTTTAACAAAAAAGAAAAATAGAAGGCACAGAAGAAAGTAGACTTAAATACCAAAGTAACTTAGTACTTAAGTGTGAATGGACTAGATGATCCAACTGAAAGAGACACCTCTAAAACCTAAGGACAGGACATCCCTGGTGGTGCATGAATCCCTGGTCCAGGAAGATTCCACACGCCAAGGAGCATCTAAGCTCGAGAACCACAGCTATTGAGCTCCAGCTCTAGAGCCCGTGAGCCACAACTCCTGAGTCTTTGAGCTGCAACTACTGAAGACCAGCGAGCACCCTAGAGCCTGAATGCCACAACTACTCAGCCAATGTGCTGCAGCTACTGAAGCCTGCAGGCATACAGCCTGGGCTCCTCAACGAGAGAAGCCACAGCAAACTAGAGAAGGCCTGCGCAAAGCAACAAAGACCCAGTGTGGTCAGCTCTTTTAATAAATAAGTAAAATAAAGGATATAGAAAGAAAAGAAAGTGAAGTCTCTCAGTTGTGTCCGACTCTTTGCGACCCCATGAACTGTAGCCTACCATGCTCCTCCGTCCATGGGATTTTCCAGGCAAGAGTACTGGAGTGGGTTGCCATTTCCTTCTCCAAAAGATCTTCCAACCCAGGGATTGAACCTGGGTCTCCCGCATTGTAGGCAGACGCTTTACATCCGAGCCACCAGGGAAGTTCAAAGGATATAGGAAGGTTGAAAATAAAGATACACCTGCAAATAACAACCCCAAGAAAACCGCCATAGCTATATCAATAGAAGACAAAAAGACATTGAGGCCAAAATCATTACTAGTAATAAAGCCATATTATAATAACAAAACAGGTTATTTTTATGGACAGGTTTCATCTGTCCATAAAATTAGCAATTTAAAACTATATGCACCTAAACTTCAAAATATATAACACAAACAGTATTAATAGAAGAAATAGAAGGAGGGTCGATAAACTTCACAATCATAACTGGAGATTTTAATATATTTTCCTTATAATAATATATTTTAATAATTATAATATATTAATAATAATAATAATATATTTTCCTTTAATATATTTCCTTCCTTTTCTATTAATTAATAGAAAAAGTGGGGGTGGGGGAGTCAGTGAGAATCTAGAAGATTAAACAAGACTTAGAAACCTGATCTAATGGACCCATTTGGAACCCTGCAGCCACACTTACAGAAGACACTGCCTTTGCTAGGACAATGCAATATTTGCAAAAAAAAAGACCACAAACTGGGCCACATAAGTGAGGGGCTGAAATCATTCTGAGCATGCATTCAATCTAGAAATCAATTACAAAAAAGATAACTAGAAAATCCCCACGCATTTGGAAATTAAGAAACAGACTTCAAACACAAAATCACAAGGGAAAATGCAAAAACAGGTAAAGGTAGAGAGATCCACTTGGAGTCTGGGGAGGGGAAGCTGCCTAGGAACCTCATCCGTTTTGGTTTGTGGGATGTGTGGCCACCTCGCCTCATTGTTCCTAAGTGGCTTTTCAAAGCCAGCCCTTACTGAGCACCTAGTGTGTGCCAGGGCTGTGTGCTCTCTTCTGATTTCTCACCTGGAACATCCACAGCAGGTCCCCACTCTGTAGAGGACAAAGCTGAGGCTTGGAGGGGTCAAGTGACTCACCCGAAGTCACTCAGCTACAAAGCAGCCCAGGGCTGTCAGTTCCCATGACTGTAATTACCTATGAGGCTGGTAGGAAATACTCCTGTTTTTCACATGGGAACTGAGGCTTATGGCATAAAGCCAATAAGAGATAGGATTTGAACTGGGGATTTGAGCCCAGGTGGTACAGTAGTAAAGACTCTGCCTGCCAATGCAGGAGACGCAAGAGATGAGGATTTGATCCCTGGTTCCAGAAGATCCCCTGGAGTAGGAAATGGCAACCCACCCCAGTATTCTTGCCTGGAAAATTCCATGGACAGAAGAGCCTGGCGGGCTACAGTCCATGGGTCACAAGAGTTGGATTTGACTGAGCAAGCACGCACTAAGCTGACTAGGTGGGTGTTACAGAGTGGGAAACTGAGGCTGGGGGCCACTGGGACTTGCATGGGAACGCACGGCTAGGGGTGGCAGGACACTGGGACTCAGGCCTCAGCTTCTGGAAAGGGAAACAAGTCTGAGAGGAAATGACCACAAATGCCTCCCCCCTGACCCAGACAGGAAGGGAAGGACAATGTCCCAGACAGACAGAAGGAGAAGGCTTCTCACCCTGCAGCCCTCAGACACAGGGGCCCCCGGGGGCAGACAGGAGTCCATTATCATGAGGTCTCAGGGGTGGGGGCAGCTGGCAAACAGCAGCTCTCTGGCCAGGACACAAAATGGCCATTGAGGAAGGTTGGGGCCCGGGAGAGCGGGCTGGGGGTATGGGCAGCTGCTGTGAACAGCCCCCAAGTGGAGGAGGGAGCGGCTATCTGCAGGGCATCCCAGCTACCAACCCTCTCAACGCACTGATGAGGAAGCAGAGACACTGGCCTGGGATCTCACCGGCGGGTGGTCTGCTCCCAGCACTCTGGCCCTGGGGTGAAGGACTGTGGTGTCCCGTGGGGTCCCATGTGCTGTTTCAGGCATGAACAGATAAACCCAGGAAGTCACAAGTTGCCTGTAGCTAACCCTGAAGCCCCAGGTCCAGGTGGCTCAGAGCAGCCCTAGCCTAGAGAGGCCTGACAAGGAGCCCAAGGCCACACAGCAAGTAGAGGCGGCTAGGCTCTCCCCGCCCTGCCAAAGCGGCTCCTGCTTTCTGGCCCCCACCCTACTCCTGTCTCCCAGCCCCCACTCACCAGCTGTCTCTTCGGAGGGCAGCACAAGGCTGGTCAGAGTTCCACAGGGTACATGGGTGCCAGGTGTGGCCGAGACAGTTGGGAGGGCAGGTGGGCAGAGGGGGCTCCAGCCAAGATCAGATCCCACGGCAGCTGCTCCACAGCTGCTCTGGGCTCCCTGGGGGTCAGGCACTCCGGGGTACACCAGACCCCAGGTCTGCATCCTGACTCTGCCCCTGAGGCTGGGTGGTGACCCTGGTTTGGAGTCTCTTCCTCTCCCAAGCCCTCAAGCTCCCCATCCACACAGGAACCCACTCTACGTGATGAGCTAATGCAGTGTGCAGAGTCTGGCACCTGCTGGCACTGCGACGGTAGGGTTGCTATTATTATTATTACCTCCTGGTGACGTGAGGAGGAAAGGTCAGGAGGCCTATGTGAGTCCAGTTCTTCCTCTCTGGCAGCCAGCACTCACTTCCTAAAGCCCAGGTGGGTCACCCCCTGGCCCCACTGAACGCCTCTCACTGCTTCCCAAGCACAGTCCATAAATAGTGTGAAATTAGAGTCGTTCTGGCTGGAGTGGGGCCAGGGGCCCAGAATTCCACCCCTGGGTCTCCTCCTCCTGACCTTTCACCCCTCCAAGGAGTTCTGAGGCTCCTTCTTGTACCCTCTGGGTTCCATGACATCTACTTTGAGAACCACTAATCTGGGCATGTGAAGCCCCTTAGCCTCTCATTCAAGGTGCATTTCCTCACCTCTTCTCAGCTCTCATTTCTGTTTCCTGTGGATGCCCCCTGGGTGGTCCAGGGCCCCTGGTTTGCATTTGGCAGATACCTGCTTAACTCCAGAGGCCTTGAAACCTCCCTGGAAGACACCCCTGATGGCCCTAAGGGGGCCAGTCCCTCCTGCCTGAGCTCTCAGGCCCGGCAGAGCTCAGGTAGCAGGCTCAGTGGGTGGAGGGGCAGGATTCAGCAAGAGCCAGAGGGAGGGATGTAGGTGAGAGGAAGGCAGTGGGGGTGGAGGACAGAAACAAAGAAGGAAGGACAGGGAGAGGGTGAGGAGGGGGAGACTCGGCCCCTGCCCTGGGGCCAAGCCCATGGCTCCCAGCTCAGGTGGGGAAGAGGATTCTAGGACCCTCATTTTTGACTTCCTGAGCTACTTCTCAGGGTAGGGTCATGTCCCCCCAAAACCCCAGGAGGTGGGAATACGTCCACTAGATGCCAACCTTGGTCAACTACCTTCACAGATGCCTCAGAGCCTGAGCAAGCCTTACCCTTTCCTCCAACCCTTCTCCCTCAGAGTGAGGAGGGACACAGAGACCAGAGGCTGGGCGTCAACTTCTTCTGGAGCCTTCCTATGCAAGGCTCCAGGGAGACCACACCCAACTGGGGTAGGATGGGCATCCAGGAGAACTTGGGCAAGTATCCCAAAGCCCATCATTCACATGGTCCTGAGCAAACAAGCCCTGTATCCCTTCCCCAGGCCCCAGTGCAAGCACCTAGTGCTTCAACATCTAGTGAGCACTTCGTTTAGTCCTGACCTATGCCATTTTCGGGAGCCCCCAGGGCCGGCCCCGGCACTGTGGAGAGGGCAGCAGGGCCAGTGGAAACAGCTCACATGGCCTCTGACTTCAGACAGCTGGGGCTTGAGATCCAGCTCTGTCTCCTTCTCATGCTAAGGTCTGGGGCCAAAGGGAAAAAACAAACCTATTTCCCCATATGTGAAACAGAGGTGAAGCTTCCTAGCAGGTAGGATTACTGTTAAAAATCACATGAAATGAGGGATGTGAAAAGAAAACCAAAGCTGTACAGATAGTAACCATATATGATAAATGTACTGTAGCCATTGATTCATTCATTCACTTATTCATTCATTCAAAAAGCATTTTCAAGATCTCCACTGGGCCCATCCTGAATACAGGGGTTTAGGATACTGAATTACTGACTTGCATTCAGTGTGGCTTGGCAGTAGGGACCTGCCTGGTATCCATTCTGGCTCTTGTGCCCACAAGTCAGGTGGTCTTGGCTAAGTCACTTCCACACTCCAACCCTGGTCTCCTTGCCTGCAAAAAATGGGATTGTACCCCATGTTGAAGACAGAATGAGACCAGTCACCCCAAGGAGGCCACTAAGTTCCGGGAGTTTCATCCCTTCCTCTACCTCACCCCTGATTTCTTGGGTCAGAACTAATTCCTTCTGGATCCAGTGAGAGGGCAGTAAATGGGGTTTGACCCTGGGCTGCAAGCTGGGGAGACCAAGGGGGGTGATTGAGGCTTGAAGGGGCACAATCCCACAGGGAGTTATTGGTAAGCACTGAGACAAGCAGCCATTTCCTGCGCACCTATCATATTCGAGGTCCAGGCCAGGCACTCTGTTTACTTTGCCTCTTTGAACTGGGCAACACCTCCCTTCACAGAGACCCTTGGACCAAGCATCACTGTCCACAGAGGGAAAATAGGGTACAGAGGAGAAGTCACTAGAAGGACACACACCCCTAAACTGTTCACAACCAATCCCTGTAAGGAGTGAGGCTGGGAGCAGTGGGTAGTAAGCGGACGCTTATGTCTTATACATACACATATATACATACCCATATTTTGCAGTCAGTATGTAGCTTAAAACGTTTTTAAAAATTAAAAACATTGGTTCGTGTGCTAGGAATAGAGCTGATTAGAGATGTAACAGGGCCCAGCAAAGGCGCAGAGAAGTCAGACCCAGGCTCCATGCCCCGTGCCTGCCGCATGACCTCTTCCTTCTGTCTCGGCAACATCCCTGGAGTCGTGGTGGGACCACGTGCCACCCCAAATCGGCGTAATTGCAAGCACAGGCCTCACCCGAGGAGTAACAGTGGCTGCAACACTGGGACAATGAGTGGCCGTCCTGTCTTCAGGCTAGTCCTTTTAACTGTTGTGTCCAGGATGTTTTAAGAATTAAAAAAAGGAAAGAAATGAAATACCATAAAACTGCTCTTTGGCTGGGCTGCGGCCTGGACTCCACAAGCCAGATGGGCTTGTCACGGAGCCCCTGCTAGCTACATTCCGTCCTCGTCTGGGTCTGGCATCAGGAGGGTGGTGAGTTCGAGATCTCCCTGGGGCTCGTCCCAGGGCCCCAGAGGTTTCTTCCTCTTTGTGAGAGTCACTGGAAGGTGGGAGAGGCCCAAGGGTCCTGTGGGTAAGCATCCTTGAACCTGAGAGCTTGGAATGCAGGCATGAGGTCACAGCCCACACTGGGGACAGTGGGTGGTGGTCAGGCCCCCTGAGATTCTCGGGTTCCTCCTGGCGCCTGGGTCACTTTGCTACCCAAATGGAAAAAGTCTTAAAAAAACCACACTAAAAATATTACAAAGTAAATAAATAAGACAAAGTCTCTAGGTCTAGCAAACTACCCCAAGAGAGCCCCAGTGGAAGGTGTGACTGACACTATAGAGGCCAGAAGTCAGGAAAAAGAAAGCATCATCATCCCACTTTTCTAGAAGGGGTGAGTCCCCAATCATGGGCCAGTTAGCCCATCATTAATTGCCAAGCACTTCTGGACAGATCATTTGGTAGTGCTTTGAGACGGCTCAGAAAAGCAAGTGTGACCAGAAATGCCAGTGAGGGTCACCGGGAATTCAATCAAATTGCTCTTGCCTCTCTGCTTTAAAAACAGGGTAACTACCCAATCCAGATATACCTGGGTTTCTGTAAGGCCTGACAGCTCATCACATATCTTTGGGACTATAGAGGGAAAATGTGGACTCATGATGCAATAATGCTTTAGTAACACAGCTGACCAACTCAGAGCACTTACTATACAAAAGATGCTCTCCCAAGCACTTTGCATGTATTAACACAAACACATGCAATACATGCAAAGGGTTTGCCTCAAAGCAAACCCTACAAGATGAGTATTAACCATCCTCCTTATAAATATGGGGAAAAGGAAGCACTGAGCCGTTAGGTAACTTGCCTGAGGTCACAGCAGGTAGGTTGTGAAAGCAGCAGTCTGACCCCTGAGCCCATAGGTGCATAGCTGGTTTCAAACCAACCTGGAGACCCCCCTACTGATTAACAGGGAAGGGTGGAGGTGGGGATGGAAGTCCGGATCTCATGGGGATTGACAATCAAGATGTCCTGCACTGGCTGAGGAGTGGGCACATGATGTCTGCTGGGTCAGTCACTGTCTCCAAAGACCTGGAAGCATCCAGGCTTCACCCTGAATTCTTGGCCCTGGTTCCTATCCTTTCCCTCTGATTTACCACCACCCCCAACCCTGCCACTCAGCCCCTTCTCCTATGGTCCTTTTTGGTAGTCGATGGTTCTTGTTATTTACAACCAGAGACCCTTGGTAGAGGTAGGATCACATAGGTCTCCTCTCCACTCAAATCTACCTCTAAGGAAAGCGGGTTCTCCCCCATTAGTGATGGGTGTGGATGGGTGCCAAAAAAGTGAGAATCCAGTGATAGACCACAGGGCTCTGTCCTTATCCTTATCTCGTTGACCATCACGTTCACAATTTGGACTCAGAACACAGAAGGCCTACTCATAAAGTTCGCAGCTGCCGCAGTGGCAGAATTAATGCTTTGTGCAGTGGCAGCCAGACTTACAATGCTTTCAAGACCAGACTGCTGGATGAGATCCAGAAAGATGACATTTAGCCAGCATAACGTAAGGTCTTTCGTGTTTCCGAAGAATCCATTGTGTAAGTACCAGATCAGGGAGGGAGAGTTGACTGGAGAGTAGTTCATGGGAAAAAGCTCCCACTGCAAACACAGTGAGTCACCAGATTAGTGTAGCTGTTGAAAACAAGTGACTCTAGTAAGGCAGGCTGCGTTACGAGAGTTTGAGAAAACTGGAGATGACAGTATATTTCAATTTGTCACTTGTCAGTCCCTCCAAAGAGCATGTTTCCTGTTCTGGCCTTCACACTTTAGGAGGGACAATAACAAGTATGGTGCATTCCAATACGGGTGGCCCAGGTTGTGGGGAAAGTACTGAGACTGGAGGGTGTTGATCATGCCTAGGTTATCCCCGTGTGCAAGGGAGTCCCAGAAAGGAGGTCCCAAAGGCATAACATCGGGGGACCAGCTGTGAAAATTCCAGAGATATTTTAATCAAAGCCCTTCAGGTGGCAAATAACCTAAACCACACTGGAGCTCACTCAGCCAAAAAAAAAAAGGAATGTACTCTAAGAAAACAGGTGTATTTTAGGACAAGGCAGCCTTGGGACTGGAGCTGGGAGCTGGAAAGCTGGCAGGAAGCAGGGCATCTGACTCTCCACCCTTCTCTCCTGCCTACTCTTCTGCTACAAAAGTTTTCTCTGCTTGCTGGGGCACTATCTGAAAGTTCATACTAGCCCTGACACCGCATAATCCACCAAACTGCTCAGGACCGGGGGTGATGGGGACAAGAAACGAGGGAGAAGGTGAGGAAGCCAGGAGAAGGCAGGAGAGGTGGTGGTTATTGTTTAGTCTCTAAGTTGTGTCCGACTCTGCGACCCCATAGACTACAGCCCGCCATGCTCCTCTGTCTATGGGATTTCCCAGGCAAGAATACTGAAGTGGGTTGCTACTTCCTTCTCCACGGGATCTTCCTGACCCAGGGATCAAAACTGATGTCTCCTGTATTGGCAGACAGATTCTTTACCACTGAGCCACCAGGGAAGCCAGGAGAGGTGGGCAGGGGTCAAATAGGTAGAGCCAGTTATTAAAGGATAATCCAAAGGACACCTGGGTGCCCACTGCCCAGCTTCAATCCCAGATATTACCAGGAGCAAGTACTCTTCAAGGTGACTGAGTTGCCTCCCTCCTTCTCTCCATACTTAACTCCTCTAGTGGGCTGGGAGTTACCTATTCCTGCTTTTCTTTATAGTTTCAGTATATATGGATGTGTGCCTGAGAAATGGAAGGTAGCCTTTGGTATGTTGACTTTTTTTTTTTTTCTTTTTTTTTCCTCTGTCCATAGCAGTTTTCAGGCAAGGATACTGGAGGGTATGTTGACTTTTATATGAGGGGGATCCTACTTGTAGTGCCTTCTGCCATGTTGCTTTTTTGCTGAGCGTTTTGTCAGATGACTCTTCAGGTCGTTTCCAGCCTTCCGGAACTACAACACCAACAGCACTGGATGTGTCCCTGGGAGTAGAACTGCGGAGATGCAGCCCGGGCCTATCTTCCACTCTGTTAGACAGTGCAAGGCAGATTCTCACTCACCGAGGACTTTCTAACAGCATGATGGGAGAGGTTGTCCTGCAGGATAGTGAGATCTCATTCACAGGGGGTGAGGGCTGGGTGTTGGGGCAGAGGCTCATACCCCAACCTCCTCAAACTTCATTGAAAGAGTGTCTGGTGCCAGAAATGAGCTGGGGGCTTAGGGACTGTTGAACATGGGTTTGAATCTCAGCTCTACTACCCTCCAGCTGTGTGATCTTGAGCAAGTCATTTTCCTTTCTGAAGCTCCAGTTTTCTCTTTAAAATAATTGTGTATCTACAGCAGTTTCAGAAGGAACTAAGGAGCTTGGGAAGGCAGGTACTTTGAGGAAATGAAGAGAAGTAAATCTGGTCCCAGAACCATGGGTTATTTTCAGGAGATGGAGTGAGAGTGGGGAAGCTCAGCACAGAGCCCCCTGCCCTAGGCAGTTGGGACTGAGGGAGGAGAGAACGTGGCAGGCTTTTGGAGAAGGAAGAGACAGTCAAGGGGTGGAAAATGTCCGTCAAGACTCTCCTGGAGAGGTTAGATTCTGAGTGACTCAACCCTCCTGGGCCAGTGAAATACTTCTGCTGCCACCGTAACTGTGACCCACTCATGCCCGCTCCTTTCCCATGCTGCCACAGACCACATCCTGCAGGTTCAGCCCCTGCCCAAACCCAGGGTTTGCCATACCTTCAGCCCCTGCTGAGCATGAAGCCAGACAGCTCCTGATTACAAGGTCTCCCCTACATCATGAGGTGTACCTGGGCTGTGCCCTTCAGGTGATGACTTAGGGCACTGGGAGCCTGACAAAGGGCATTCGGAGCTTTAGCCTAAAGTATTTGAAGCTAAAGTGACAAAGATGGATATCACGTTCCCCTCCCCTTCTCTGAGCACTTACTGCACACCAGGTACCCTTAACAGGTACCATGTCAGTCCTGACAAGGCAACCACTCCCATTTTACAGACGAGGAAACCAAGGCACCGAGTGACCAGTTAGCTTACCCAAGGTTACAGAGCTAGTAGTTGGCAGAACCTGGGTTTAACCCAGAATTGTGACTTTAGTGCCCCATATTTGGGGCAGGAGCTCTGACTTAGTCTGGGAGCTGGGCAAAGGAAGTCCATCCAGAGAAAGCAATGAACCCAAGGTAAGCATCAGGCCAAGAGGGTGGGAAACCCCATATGCACAGGCCCAGGGTGGGAGTGAAGATGCAGGGAAGGAGAAGGGCCCCTTGTGGATAAGTTCAGGGAGTTAGATGGGGCAGGGGGCAGCGGGGGAACAGGGGCAGAATGAAGCAGGAGAGGTGAACATGAAGCTTGGTCCAAGGGACCCAGAATTCACTGTGGGTGATTCCAACCACAGACCCCTGGGTCAAGCAGAAATGTTTTAACCCCAGCCACACTGCTACAGGCTGAGTGGCTGCGGGGTCTGGTGGACAAGGTCTATCCAGAGGACTCTGGGAGTGACAGGGTGAGCTTAGGAAGGTGTGGTTCTAGGCACTTCAGGTAAAGCAGGAGCAACAAGATGGCTGGGTCATGGGCTGCAGGGTGCCTAAGCGGAGAGGGAGGAGAGGGTCTGGGGAGTCAGCGATGGGGGAGCCGTGTTCAGGACCCAAGTCTGGAGCTGGGGCGCGGCGGGGGCAGAGGTGGCCCTATAGGACCAGATGGGTCCCTGGGGAGCCAGTTCACTGAACTGGGTCCTTTGGGAGTTAGAGTGGGGGTGGGGTAGCCTCAAAGCCACCATTGTCGCCCCCTTGTCCGCCTGACTGTCTAGGACCTAAAATAGAGCAGAACAGCAGATCTCCGTGAGAAGAATTTCTGGCAAAGAGGTCTGGGGGGAGGGGTGTGAATCACCACTGGGAACACTTCACTTGAGTTTGAAACTCTCAAAGCCCAGCTGCCCCAGCCCCACTCTCAGGGAGCCTGGAATCCACTGGAAAGTGGGAGAGTGGGATATCTTAGTCCCACCCCTGCATAATGGTGGGGAGAGGGCTGGGTTCTGCCCCCAACTCTGCCATGGAAATGCTGGATGACTGGGCCAAGTCTGTCCCCCCAGGGTCAGTTTCCCAGATGTACCAGGAGTCAGATACTTCATCTGCTGTGAGGCCCCTGGAGTTCATGGCAGGTGGTCCTAATATAGGCCTCAGGGTCAGAGAGACATAGGATGAGGTCCCAATCCCTTTCCTATTGACTGAGTGACCTTGAGCAAGTCCCCCCACCTCCTGGAGCCTCGGTTTCCTCATCTGAAAAATGCACACTGACACCAAGCCCTGTTCTTTCTGGTTTCAGCTGACCTATCCACCAAGGATCTTGACAACTCCTGGGGTCTTCCTCCACGTCCTCAGATGGAACACTTCGTGCTACTGGGAATGTTATCAGCGACTTCACTTTTTAACGTCCTGTGCTTTGCGTACTGTCTCTGGCTCTCCACATCCTGGAGGGCCGAGATGAATATCTAAATATCACATCATTTCCAGCGGTTCCATGGGAGCACTTCCGCCCCGGTACTGGCCACTCCTGAAGGAAAGGGGTCTTTGGTCCTGGGTAGGCCCTCATGGGCACCTATCTTATGTCATGCCTGGATCCCTGCGGGGCAGGGATGGAACTCCCCATTGGACAGACGGGGAAACAGGAACCTCTCCAAGAGGCTTGTGGGCCCTTAGCGCTGTGCCTGGATTCGGTGCAGCCACAGAGGCTGACGCGGTATGTGGTGCTGGCGTGCCCTCTAGCGGCCGCCGGGCGCCACCCCGCCCCGCGGCCAGAGCTGCCCAAGGTCCGACTGCCCGCAGTCCGGGCAGGCAAGTTCCTTGTTGGAGCCATCCGCGGTCCAGCCTGCTGCTGTCCCACTTCCCCCGGGCTGAGAACAGTCTCTCCCGGACTCCCTTCTCATGGCTTCCCAGAGACCCTAAAGCGGCTGCGCGCCCCGCCCCGATTGCCATGGAGACCGCTTGTACACAGTTTCCCCCTTCCCATCCACCTTGTCCTAGGTCAGGCCGGACCAGCGCCCGCCTAGGAGGGAGCCCGCTGGGGCGGGCGGCCGCGGGCCCATGAACAGCGGGCCCCGAGGGAAGCTGGCCGTGGGGAGAGTGAAATTCTTCGGCCGGCACCGCGGGGAGGTGAGGTTCTCTCGAGCTCTCCCCAGACAGACCTTGGGCTTCTTGGCTTTCGAGTAGTTTCTGGTTCTGCGTGGTGGGAGATCGAGTGTTTCCTGAGCTCCAGTTACAGAATGGCGTCTAAAATTCTAAGCTGTGGTTCCAGAGAGGGTTCAAACTCCTGGCTGATTCCAGTGTTCTCTGGACTCTGGCTTAAGAGGGAACTCAGGGCATACAGCAGATTTTAAACTAGTTCTGGGCTCCAGTTCTAAAACGGGATCTTGGCTTCTAAAGAAGGCTAAAAAAAAAAGACGGCTAGCTCTGAGCCTCAGGCTCTGGTTTTACAAGACAGCAGAGAAGGCTCCAAGCTCTTGACTCTACTGCAGAGTGGTTCCTGGGTTCTGGTTGTTGAGAGTCCTGAAGTCCAAGCTCCGACCCCAGGCTCTTGGGGCAGTGTTTAGGGCAGGCTTAGGAGTCTGGAGTTAGGCATGAGCAGAAAGTGTTTCTTGCCCCGGGATAGGCCTTTTGTACTTTCCTTCCAGGTCAACTCTTCTGCTTTCTCTCCCGATGGCCAGAGGCTGCTCACGGCCTCTGAGGACGGCTGTGTATATGGCTGGGAGACCCAGAGTGGGAGGCTGCTGTGGAGACTGGGTGGCCACAAAGGTGAGGCTCTTCAGCCCAGATGGGGAGACTGAGGCCCATGGACCTGTTTCGGCATTTCACAGAGTCTACCAGCATTTGAGCTGGGCATCCCAGCAAGATAGCGCCGGTAGGGCTGGGGCAGGAGGGCAAGGAGATGGGACCTGGTCCCTTGGGTCCTGAGCCTGACTCTGACAGACCTAGACTCAAATTCTACCACATAAATCTAGGTAATACTACATTTATCACTTTAAAGTGTACAGTTCAGTAGCCTTATGTTCCCTTTGTTGTGCAACTGGTCTCCAGAACTCTCATCTTGCAAAACTGCAACTCTGTACCCCTTGAACACATTCCTCCCTTCCTCAGCCCCTGGCAACCACTGTTCTGCCCTGTCCCCAGTTTGACTAAGTGGAATCATATAGTATTTCTTTTGCTGACTGACTTCACTTGGCATAATGTCCTTCAGATTCATCTATTTACCCACTTTTTTGACTGTGATTGAAGTCAATCTTGTCACCTCTGTGCCTCTTATTTCTTTAAAATTAGGGTAATAGTTGCTATCCTATAGGATGAGATAATGCAAGCAAAGTGCCTGGCTCCCAGTAAGAACTCAGTAAATGTAAATTATAATCAAGAAGACAAGGAAAATCTGATAGTTATAGGGCAAATTGGTTCATGTTATAATAGGCAAAGTCCAGGGGCTGGGGAGCCCAAACAGGATAATGTAGAACCTAGGCTGGGCTGAAAGGAGTTTCTGGGAGGTGCTTTTGCTTTATTCATCTTCCAAAGGCATGGAAGCCCAGGAATTTTCCAGCTGGCTGGAGGATAAGGGTTAGAAGGGAGTGAGAAGGGAGGTAGGCAATGCAACTGAAAAAATCAGCAGGGGTTTAGACTGCAAGGGCCAGACGTGGATGGTAGCGCCCTGTTCCTTGACCACGGCCGCCTGCCCCAGGCCCCGTGAGGTTCTGCCGCTTCTCCCCTGATGGCCGCCTCTTTGCCAGCACCTCCTGTGACCGCACCGTCCGCCTGTGGGACGCCGCAGATGCCAAGTGTCTGCAGGTCCTAAAGGGTAAGTGGGCTGGCGGGGGGACTGGGAGCCAAGCAGCCAGGCGTGGGTTCCCTTTCAGACCGTGCCGACTCCTGTGCCACCTCACCTCTCCTCGACACTTGGCGGGTATCTACAGGTCACCAGCGGAGTGTGGAGACCGTCAGCTTCAGCCATGACTCAAAGCAGCTGGCCTCGGGTGGCTGGGACAAGAGGGTGATGCTTTGGGAGGTGCAGGTATGTGGAGGGGCAGCCAGTGAGGCCTGGGATCCCAAGAGGCCCTCCACACTGGTCACACTTTCCCAACCGGGAAAGGTTGTTCCATCTTCGCCACTGCCCATGCGCACACCTGGTGTTCCACTCCCTTGCATCTAGCTGTAGCCACCTCCCACCCACCCTTGTACCCCAACCCCTCTGCCATGAACTCCCCCCTCCTCTTCTGTCAAGGCCCTGGAAGACTCCCCAACCCCTACGCGGCATGAAACTAGCCAGGCGGGCCCGCATGGAGGGCCCGGGGTCTGACCCATCCGAGGTGCTCTCCAAAACTCAGGGCTCTCCCCTCCAGTCAGGCCAGGTGCTCCGTCACTTCGTGGGACACCGAGACTCCGTCCAGAGCAGTGACTTCGCACCCAGCTCAGACTGCCTGGTGAGCCATCTCTGCCCTGGCCCCAACAAGATGAGGCAACTGGGAGCTCACACTTTGCCCACTTGGGCCAGAGTGGTTAAAATCCCGCACCTTGACTTAGCTCTTCTGAGTCTGTCCCCTCTGAGCTGGTACCTGCTTCCTGTGGGCATAGCCAGCTGAGGAAGCAGGCTCCATGCTCAGGGCAGCTGTCTGCAGGCCACTGGCTCCTGGGATTCTACCATCCGCATGTGGGACCTCCGGGCAGGGACCCCTGGGATCTTCCACCAGAAGCTGGAGGGTCACAGAGGCAACATCAGCTGCCTGTGCTACTCACCATCTGGCCTACTGGTGAGCTGGGCTGCCTAGGTTCCGGGGTGGCTGCCAACTGCAACTCTCCGAGGGTCACGGGCTACTTGGGGGACAGAGAATGCAGTCCCCAAACCTATATGCTCAGAGCTGTCTGCTGTCCAGGCATCTGGCTCCTGGGACAAGACCATTCACATCTGGAAGCCCTCAACCCGAAGCGTGCTCATCCAGCTCAAGGGCCACATCACCTGGGTGAAGAGCATAGCTTTCTCCCCTGATGGGCAGCAGCTGGCCAGCGCTGGCTACTCCCACATGGTAACCTCCTCCAGGCCTGCCTTCCTGCCAACTCCTACCCCCAAATCCCCCCTCCCAGAGCCCTCAGCAGGTCCAGAAATGTCCACTTCCCTATCTGCCCTCAGTAGAAGGCTACCAGGGGTAGAACCCAGATACCAACCACTTCTGAACCTAATGCCTGGCACTCATGTCTGCACTGGCCCAAATAGAGCTGCTGACATTTCTGACTCAACTTCAGGGCAAAGAAAATACTGCACTGAATGTCTGCGTATTATGCAGCCCTTGTTAAACACACCTCACAGACAACAAAATTTTGTCAAAAGACACCAGCCTATAAGACTTCCCTACCCTTCACCTTTTTATTTCCAGGTCAAAGTCTGGGACTGCAATACAGGAAAGTGCACTGAGACTCTGAAGGTAAGGTCCGTGGCCGAAGCAAACAAGGGTGCAGTGGAAGGTCCGCTGGGGAGGCCTGCACCCCCAGAGCCCAATACTATGCTTTTGGCAGGGAGTTCTGAATGTGGCCCATGCCTGTGCCTTTATGCCAGACGGGAAACTCTTAGTGTCTGGAGCTGTTGATTAGACAAAATGTCAAGTCCACCACAGATCACCTTGAGTTGCTCAAACAGAACATCACCATCTACAGCTCTCACACGTCCCACCCCTGCCTCTCCATGCCCAGGGGCACAGGCCCAAAATGACCTTAATAAAGCACCCAACAGATCCCTATGGCCAGGGCAGCAAGTGTGCTGGAGTCCTTCGGGCACCTGCTAACCGCAGCCACCTCCCCAACAACTGAAGCCCCTATAAACACAAAGCAACGCCAGCCAGTGGTCTGTCTGTTTTATTGACAGCTGGAAGCTCAGGCCTTGACTGCGTACTTCCGGAGGGGGTACAGCCGCTCCTTCCGCTGCTGCTTCTTGGTCTTCAGGTTTTCTTCATGCTTGTTGAGCCGGCGGCGCATAGCACGTGTTTTCTTGGGCCGCAGATCCAGGGGCTTGTACTTCTTGCCCTGGGTGAGGGGAAGCAAGGGGAACCTGAGGACCAGGGTTTGGGAGCTACTGCAATACCTCAGGAAGCCCCAGAAGTTGGAACTGAGGTGTCAGGAAGTAACTTGAGGGAAGTGTGTGTCGCGGAGATGTCTGCTGTGGTGACAGTAACACTGAACACATGCATCTAAGGAGATCTGGCTTGGCCAAGGCCATCCTGCTACGAGGGGCAAAGTTCCCTACCTTGGCTCCTGTGTTCAGCCCTGTAACAGGAGATGGATCATCTCTCCATCTCTGCTCTCACTCCACTTCCTCCCCTGTCAGTCTAGGCTAAGGCAGCTCTGATGGTCCCCTTTGTTCTGCAAAGGCCCCCTGGGGCTTCTTCCATTTGAAGCCCTGCTGTGGGTGCTGGCTTAGCCACAAATGAGACCTGCTCCCTGCTCAAGGAGTTCCCAGCCCACCAAAAAACAAGTGGTGCATAGCTGGGGAGGAGAAAAGAGATTGAGGAAGGTTTCACTCATGACTGACAACAGCCTCGAAAGCGAGAAACCTGAGCGGGCATGAAAAGTCCTGGAGAGTGACAGCTCAGGCTGGGAAGTGCCAACAGCCTGGAAGGGTAGGCACAGGGCAGGCGGGTGTGAGTTAATGGGGTTCAGGACATGGACAGCCTTGGTGCGGAGAACTGCAGGGAAAAAGCTACCCAAGAGATGAGGGCAAGCTCTGGGGGGGAACCTGAAAGTCTGCCCATCCACACCCCTCATAACCAGCTGATACAGGTCAGGGCTTCCTGCTTTCAATCTGCTAAGCACCTAGAGCTCTGATGTCCAAGAAAGTAGCCATAGCCACACACGCTGTTTACATCCTCCAGTCACTATAACCATGTAACAGCAACAGGGGGCCAGAGATAAAATTTATCAAAAAGTGCTGATACAGAGACCTCATCTCTACCTCCTGGAGCCCTGCCTGGCTGTATGGTGGAGTGTACTCACTGGATGGTCATGGAGGCAGTTCTTCCAGGCTATACCTCTACAAGGTTCACTCAGAGCCTGATAAACGTTCCAGACCCAATTCTCAGAAAAACCCCCACACATAAATGTACACATGTCCGGGGATGGCAGCAAGCCCAGCACACAGTGGCGACTTTGACATGTCAAACCCTCCAGTCATTCAAACACTAACTGGGTGTTGATGTGAAGCCATTTTGCAGTCAAAGCCCCCTAATCAGTAATCTTCAAGAGATTATAGAGTAATCTGGGTGGGCCTGCTTTAATCAGCTGAAAGGCCTTAAAGGCAAGGATGTGGCTTTCTCCAAGAAATCCCACCTGAGGGCAGCAGCTTCAACCAAATCTTTAGCTCCGCTTGCTCAGGATCCTCTCTTGGGGACAGAGGGCACCTCCTCCACAAACAAACAAGTCATTCCCTTGTAGTAAACCAAATGTGTGCATGAAGTGAAAGTCGCTCAGTTGTGTCTGAATCTTTGCGACCCCATGGACTATACAGTTCATGGAATTCTCCAGGCCAGAATACTGGAGTGGGTAGGCTGTCCCTTCTCCAGGGGATCTTCCCAACCCAGGGATTGAACCCAGGTCTCCTGCATTGCAGGCGGATTCTTTACTGAGCTATCAGGGAAGTCATGTGTGCCTACACATTCTATAAAATCTCCCACTGGTTCAGTTTCATAGCTTAATACTAGTTTTAGGCACAACACCCAGAACACAGTTGTTAAAAACTCCAGGCTGTGAGAGGCAGGCACCTGTTGTAATCTCCCGGAAGCAATCAATCCACCCCCACCCTATGGGTTGGAATCTAAGCCCAATCACTCGTTTATTGCATGTCAGTGATGCCAGACAACCTAATCCAAGTCTTGAGGTCCTCATTTGAAAAATGAGAATGCCAGATGCTTGGTGGTGACCGACACACCAAGACAATTAAAACATTTAAACAGTCAATCCTCATAGACTTCCCAAACTCACCCAGCTGGTGAGGTTTTATTCAAAATCCAACTCTATCCAGACTCCCACATCTTTGATTCCTTGACAGCTGCAGCCGCATGCAGTCTGCATGCCACATACTAGAAGGCTCTAGAAAGCCCAGTTCCAAATACCCCGGCTGGAGCTCACCATACCACCCTTCGGGCCTAGGGAAAGCTGGAATTTTGCTCCCTGTAGCCCAGCACCGTTATCCCTTCTCCACTAACCTTATAGAATTTCCTGAGGTTCTCTTTCTGAGTCTGGTTAATGACGGTCAGTACACGGGCGATGGATTTACGAACCACTCGGCTACAAAACAAGAGACAATCAGTGAAGATGATAACACACACAGCACTCTCCAAGTTATCTATTTCAGGGCCTGACCCAGATGTTACAGGGCAGGGGCATTCCCCATCAGCTCACCCACATTCACCCAGGAGGTGCCTAACCCAGCCCAGGAGGGTGTTCTGGAGGCAATACATGAGCATCCCAGGAGAGGGGACATGAAGCAGCTGGCACAAACAGTGTCTTCGAAGAGCTGTGAAGTGTTCAGTGAAGCTTAATGAGGGGAAGTGAAGGGCAGCCAGGAAAGACCTTTTATCCCTGGCCATATATCCTAAGGGCTACTAAGAAGACCTAAGCAATGTGGATCTGAATAAGCTCACTGGAGGGAACCATGCCACAAACTGGACCACTGGGAGGGGACAAGGCTGAAGACAAGAAAAAGCTGGGGATAAGTGAAACATGTCCTCATGCTGAAAGAGGGCTGATCAGTAAATGGCTGGTAAACATGCTCTTGATTCAGCATGCACCACCATGAGAAAATTACTGGGGGCCCATTTTATAGGAGAGGGGAAAGACATGGGTGGTGTGCCAATCTGCCCATCAGGTAGAATGTGGCAGAAGTGTAATTTATGCCCTGGCTGACTAACTCCAAACTTATATTCCTTTCTCAAGTTTTGATTCTTGCCCCCCCCCCAATACATCAGTAACTTACACTACAACCAAAACAAGGGGTGCAAAGGATCCCTCAACCAAGCGAAAGAGGCTGAGGAAAAACATCAAGTGCTGGTGGGAGATAAAGGAATGGGATCAATTAGACATTCAAAGGAAGCATTAAAACGGGACTTCGGGGGCACTTTATTCTTCCTCTAGACAGTGAAGCCGTTACTCTAGGAAAAAGGACCACAGGTCAAAAGCAGGTTAAAGGCACGGGTCACCAGAGCCTCGGCGTGAGAAAGAGGAACCTAAGAGGCTGAATAGAAATGGCGCCACATTCTGACCCACGGAGCCATGGAAAGGGCAGTTAAATGGACAACTCCTTAAGCCAGCTTCGAAAGTCCCCTACGTGTGTCCCCGTACTCTGGCCGTCAGTTCACTTACATCTTGGAGAGTTTGGAAGCCGCGCCGCCTGTCACTTTAGCCACGCGCAGCTGAGACAGTTCCACCTTCAGGTCCTCCAGCTGTTTCAGCAGCTCCTCCTTCTTCTTGCCGCGAAGGTCTCGAGCCTTAATCTTGGCCTGCCCCACAGAAAGGGTCTGGGTCAAACACCTCCTCTCCACCTGCGTCGTGGTCCGCCCCTCGGAGCCGAGCGCCTTGCCCTGGGCCAAGAGGGCTCCGGAGACCCAGAACTACCCGCCTCGGGCAGGGCAACCCAGACCCCAGCAGACGCGCCCTCGCCCAGTCCTGCTGCAAGGCTGGGCCCCTATTGCCATTCCGCAGACGGAAAGACGGAGGCCCCGGGAGCCCGCGCATACCTCTCGGGGCCCGGGCCTGAGGTGGGGAGAAGACTGAGGTGGCACTAGGCCACTTCGCAACGCGTCCCACAGGTCAGGCTGGCAGATGGGTTCTCAGGTCTCGCCACGGGCCCTCCATCCCAGCCCCTGAGCCCCACAGTACACGGATGGCTTCCGATTTTCCCGCACTCACCATGGCTGTATAGTCCACCTCCGCTGCCTTCACGGAGGGAAAGAGGAAGAGGCGGGGCTGACCCCCACAACTACTGCCGGGTGGCGGTGGGCGTGGTCAATAGAGCGGCGGCGGGGAAGTCCTGGCTCCGCCCCTACTATCTCGCGCGGGCCCAACCTCCCCACCACCCTCCTCGAGGAGCGCTTTGGTACCGCCCACTCAGCCTCCGCCCCGCCCTAGGAGGCAGAGTCCCGCCCCGAGGAGCCGGAGTCCCGCCCTGCAATGAGCCTGTCTCCGTCTCGCTGAAAATTACTTTGTTGTAGTTCAGTCGCAAAGTCCTATGCGACTCTTTGCCACCCCATGAAGTGCAGTTACGCCACTCTTCCTATCCAACCATCTCATCCTCTGTCATCCCCTTCTCCTCCTACCCTCAACCTTTCCCAGCATCAGAGCCATTTCCAGTGAGTCGGCTCTTCGCATCAGGTGGCCAAATATTGTAGCTTCGGCTTCAGCATCAGTCCTTCCAATGAATATTCATTGTTGATTTCCTTTAGGATTGATTGGTTTGATCTTCTTGCTGTCCAACGGACTCTCGGGAATCTTCTCCAGCACAATTTAAAAGCATCAATTCTTCGGTGTTCAGCCGTCTTTATGGTCCAACCCTCACATCCATACATGACTACTGGAAAAACCACAGCTTTGACTATTTGGTCATTTGTCAGCAAAGTGAGTGCTCTGCTTTTTAATACGTTGTCTATGTTTGTCTTGGCTTTCCTTCCAAGGAGCAAGCATCTTTTAATTTCATAGCTGCAGTCACCATCCGCAGTGATTTTGGAGCCCAAGAAAATAAAGTCTGTCACTACTTCCACTTTTTCCCCATCTATTTGCCATGAAGTGATGGTACTGGATGACGTGATCTTAGTTTTTTGATTGTTGAATTTTAAGCAAGCCTTTTCACTCTCCTCTTTCACTGTCATCATACAGGCTCTTTAGCTCCTCTTCACTTTCTGCCATTAGAGTGATATGATCTTCATATCTGAGATTGTTGATGTTTCTCCTGAAAAATTACTTAGATTTGGTCTAGTTCCCGCAGGGCAGTGGGGAAATTTCTCCGTGGGGCGAGAGGCAACCTATTTGACTAGTAAGACTGGAATTCATCCACTCATTTATTCATTTGTTTATTCATTCATTTGTTCATTCATTCATTTGGTACACTTTTTAATTTACTAAAAGCATTGTTTTTATATTACTTGGCCCCACCACAATTTGTATTTGTCATTAACACCATAAAAATAAAGCATTTTTCTCTAATGTTAAACATACATCTGAATTTATAATAGCATTAACAATCATGTTCCCTTCAACAGAATGAACTTCTAAAAGCTTCATTTTAATACCATGGAGCAGATGAAAAAACACACATACTATTGGAATTAAGTGACTTCTGTTTGAAGACTCTCATGGCATTAATATGAATCCATCTTTATTTAACTGTTTATGAATTTCCTCCAATACTGGCTGAAGATATCAACAGCTATTATTTCACTATTCATAAATAAAGAAGAAAATTTGAAGTTGAAAATGAGCAAAATTCATTTAGAATAATAGTTATTTGATCTAAATGATAAGTCATGATTGGCAGAGTGATGTGTAGAAGCACCACCTGCAGCTGCGGATGTTAGCTCGTCATCTTCAGTGGTCTTTTTTTAATCAATTTTTATTAGAGTTTAGTTGATTTACAATGTTGTGTTAGCTCCTGCTACACAGCAAAGTGAGTCAGCCATTCATATACATACAGCCACTCTCTTCTAGACTCCATTTTCATATAGGTCATCACAGAGCACTGAATAGAATTCCCTGTGCTATACAGTAAGTTCTTGTTAATTATCTTTTATGTATTTGTTGTTGTTACTGTTTAGTCAATAAGTTGTGTCCAATTCTTTGCGACCCCATGGACTGTAGCCCTCCAGGCTCCTCTGTCCATGGGATTTCCCAGCCAAGAATACTGGAGTGGGTTGACATTTCCTTCTCCACATTTGGTACACTTTTGCAGGCTTCCCAGTCTGGTCTACTCTGAGCTGGGTGCCAGTGTTCTGGGGGGAGGGGGGGGGGGCGGTCCAGAGGATGAAGGTTGAGGGTTTTAGAAGATGAATTAACATGGCCTCTGCCTTGGAGGAACTTAAAGTCTACGGTGGGTGGGCAGGGGTGGGGTAGACAGCTATGACAGCATATGTTATTTGGGGGAAAAGGCATTCATGGCCTTTTGTTAGTGAACCTGACCCAGTTTCAAATTCTTACTCTGTTGCTTAGTGCTAGCTGACTGTCAGCAAATCCCTTCCCCTGAGTTTCAGTTTTCTCACCTGTGAAACGTAGTGTTTAGGAAGATCAGGAAGATAACATGTAAAACTCTTTGCACAAGACCTAATGCATAACAACTGCTCAGTATCATTGATATTAATGTTCCCAGTTGAATGAACACTTGAATTGGCCCTGAAAGTTAAAGGGGGGACTTCACAAGACAAAGTGCTCAGACTTTCTGACTGAACAGTTGCATTTTGCCCCCAGCAGCAAACATGAATCAGTGCCCTAGTGTACTCCACTGCCATTAATAAAGGCACACCCACATCTTAGAGCTCTATTTAAAGCCAGGTTGCCCGCTTGTTGCTGTTGGATGTCACCTCCAGGAAGCCTTCTCTCACCCTCTTACGGGTTTCTGTTAATGAATCTTTAGCCTTGGACTAAATTGGGACAAAACCCTCCCTTGTTGATCTCTGTGCAATTGAACCTCTAACCCCAAATATATTGAATTAGAATGAAATTTATGTGTCTGCCTCCACACCCAACCTGGAAGTTCCCCAAGGAGCAGAACCACAGCTGACAACTAGTTTGGTTTTTCTCGCCTCCAGACCCAGTACATGGATATTTGTTGGATGAACTGAACTGAGCTTTGTCTCAGATCATAGTGAGGCAGGCTTCTAGGAAATGGAGTGAAGTGGGAAAGAGAAAGCAGAGGGCATTCTTGGCATGGATTAGTCATAAATGGAGGTTGAATGGGGCACAGGAACTTGCCTATCATAGTTTCCAAATGCTTACAGTTCTGTTAGAGTTAACGACTGTGTACAGCTTTTCTGAACTTTAGCTGTTGTTGTTGTTCAGTCGCTCAGTCATGTCCAACTCTTTGCGACTCCATGGACTGCAGCACTATCTCCCGGAGTTTGCTCAAACTCATGTTCACTGAGTCGATGATACCATCCAACCATCTCATCCTCTGTTACCCCTTCTATGACTACCCTGTTTCTCTTACATGCCACATCCAATGTACCCCCAAATTCTATAGCTTCTATCTATGGCTCAGAGGGTAAAGAATCCACCTGCAATGCGGGAGACCTTGGTTTGATTCCTGAGTTGGGAAGATCCCCTGGAGGAGGGGATGGCAACCCATTCCAGTATTCTTGCCTGGAGAATCCCCATGGACAGAGGAGCCTGGCAGGCTACAGTCCATGGGGTCACAAAGAGTCAGAGACGACTCAGCGACTAAGGACGGCACATTGTCAGAATACCCAGCCTCTTCCCACCACTGTTATTGGCACCTGCTGGGCTTTGAGCCACCATTGCCTGTCTCCTGAACCATTGTTGTCGCCTCATAAATCACCTCCGTTTGCTCTGGTTTCCATTCTCAGTAGAGCTGCCAAAGGGACCCTTTTCAAACTGAAATTAGATCATGTCTCTTCTCTGCTCAGAATTTCCAGGGCTGTCCTGAGTTAAGACCACATCCTTTTCTCATCTTCAAAGTCCTACAGCACCCGCCACTCCCCCTTCCATCTTGTTTCTTCTTGTAGGTTAAGATTTCTTTGCATTTCAGAAAGTGAAAGTGAAGGTCTCTCAGTCCTGTCTGACTCTGCAATCCCATGGATTAAACAGTCCATTACAGTCCACGGAATTCCCCAGGCCAGAATACTGGAGTGGGTCACCTTTCCCTCCTCCAGGGGATCTTCCCAACCCTGGGATTGAACCCAGGTCTCCCTCATTGCGGGTGGATTCTTTACCAGCTGAGCCACAAGGGAAGCCCCATCTTGTTCCTTCTTACTCTTCTGCTCCAGTATGGCCTTGCTTTTTCTGGAACACACCAAGCCTGCCCTGTGTTTCAGCCTTTGCTTGGCTTTGTCCTTCATTTCCTTCAGATCCACTTCAGCATAACCTCCTCAGGGACACTTCTCTTGACCACTTTAACTAAGGTGCTCTAAGGAACTGAATGTTTCCCCCCCCCACCCCCCCAAATGCAGTCATCCCTGACATAGTGTGGATTTTTAAATTTCTGCCTCACTGACTGGAATGCAGATCCATGGTCATAAAGTGACATTATTTCATTTACCAATTTACTTGGGAGCTATTTCCTTACTTGTAAAATGAGCATTTCTGGTTCGAAATTCCTTCTGATCAGAATGTTCTGAGGATATAAATTTCTGTTAGCTTGTTGCCTGCCTCACTTACAGATTTCTTCCAAGGTATGGAGCTGATAGGCAGGTCTCCCAGGACCCTTGAGACTTTTATTCAGCACCTGTTTCCCTGTAGGAATCTATCTTTAGCACCCAATATCAGGTAGCACCTTCGTTGGGCAATATTTTTTGATCTGTAGACAGTTCAATGAGAAATATTCGAAAAAAATGAAAACCCAGTCACATTTCATTAACTACTGGTCTTTATGAAAAGGAATACCAGTATATGAAAACAAAGACCCAATGTAGTCTCAGGCTAAGGCTCATTGTGGCTTCCCTCATAGCTCAGATGATAAAGAATCCGCCTGTAATGCAGGAGACCCCCGGTTCGATCCCTGTGTTGGGAAGACCTCCTGGAGAAGGGATAGGCTACCCACTCCAGTATTCTGGTCTGGAGAATTCCGTGGACAGTATAGTCCATGGGGTCGCAAAGAGTCGGACACGACTGAGAGACTTTCACTTTCACTTTGTGGCTCAGGTAGTAAAGAATCATCCCTCCTCCCTCGCTCCAGGCAATGCGGGGGGGGGCGGGGCTGGTTTCCAGCCTTGGGTTGGGAAGATCCCCTGGAGAAGGGAAAGGCTACCCTGAGATAATGGATGGGAATCTATCCCTTCTGGCCCGGAGAATTCCATGGACTGTAATAGTCCATGGGGTCGCAAAGAGTCGGACACGACTGACCAAGAGCCCCTCAAGCAACAGCCCAGGCACCTAATTTTGACACCACAAAGTTAACCTTGACTCTGCACTATTTCTCCCCACCCCCATTTCCCCCACTTCAGATTCTGCGGATTCCTTTCCTTCCCGGATATGCCTTTCCAGCCAGTCAAGATTTCTCAGTCCCCATGGCCTCGCCTTTCCTCCAGGATGGTGGTCACTGGGTCATCCCCCTATCCCCGCCCCCTACACTGCGGGTCAAGGAGACTGCTACACACGCGTGACGCCGCACTCAAATCCAAATGTCTCCACTGTCTTATCAGCACCCTCGATACATTTTAAACGTCTTGTAAGTCTCCCAGTCCATTAACAATAGGGTCACTACAATAAGGTCAGATGCAACCCCCTCTGAGCTCCATGTGGTGGCGTCCTAAGGTCTTCAAATTCGAGACAGGCTCTCCCATTCAACATCACTCTCGGAGCATAAGAACTACTACTCATCCCTCAGGCTCGAAGCTGTCTTCTCCCAGAAGCCTGCCCAGCACTCGACAGGCAGAGCAGGGCTCCTTCTTCTGGAGGCCCCGTGCCCCTCAGTCTGGGCAGAGATGACACCCGGAATCCGCGACTATGCCCGCCCTGGCCCCTTCCAGGGCTAGGGGTTCCAAGGGTGCAGGAGGGAAGCCGAAGAGCGCAGCTGTGGCATCTATGTGCTGCGCCTGCGGAGGATTGGCCGCCCGCTCCTCAGAAGGGGAAACTGAGATCCCACGAAGATTACTAGCCCCGCAGTGGTCCACAGGTTATATTTCCAGGTCCGTCTCCCAGTGCTTCCCGAAGCGACGTAACCCGCCCGTCCCACCCACCAGCACTTCCGGTTCCGGCGGCGAGAACCGGAAGTGGGCGGGCGGCAGCGGCTGCGCGCGGAGGAGGTGGAGGAGGTGCCGGGCGGCAGCTTCCCGCCCCCGAGCCGGAGCCGGTTCTGAGCGGAGTAGAGTAGAGGTCCGCTCCGGAGCGTAGCCGGTTCAGCGGGCGCTGAGCCCCCGCCATGGCCCGGAACACGCTGTCCTCGCGCTTCCGCCGGGTGGACATCGATGAATTTGATGAGAACAAATTCGTGGACGAGCAGGAGGAGGCGGCGGCGGCGGCGGGCGAGCCAGGCCCGGACCCTAGCGAGGTGGACGGGCTCCTGCGGCAATATCCTTCCCCCGCGCGGCGGCCCAGGCTCCCCTGTGGCCCGGCCTTCCTACTTTCCTCATCCCTGGCTCTGGCCCCTCAGGCCGGCCTCTCCGCTCCTCTCACCCCCGGACCCCCCAGGTCAGTTTCCCAACTCTCTTCCGATCTGGCTCTCCTCGGGCAGGCATCCTCATTTCCCTTTCACCTGGCCTCCCCACTCCCCTGGTCCTGGTCCCGGGCCCCCTTGTCCTGGTCCCGGGCCCCTGGACCCTCCTTCAACACTGCGGTCCCACGCGGCTCCTGGATCCTGGTGGACTGGCTGGCTCGGCGGCCCCAAGAGCATGCAGGACGGACCTCCAGCCCCGCAGGCCCTTCATTGCCCCGGGAGGCCTCTCCTCTTTCCTCCCTCCGTCCCCTAGGCTGGCCTTTGCCTGGGCTCTCGATCACTCCATCTCTCTCATGCAGGAAACCGGGCCTTACTCGGGCTTGATCGGCGGGAGGGGCCAAGGTGAGCCACCGCTGAGTAATTGAGCGGCCAGGGCGGCTCCCAGACACAGTCTTTTCGGGCTGGATTGCAGCACCACTTGAAAATAGGTGGTAGATGGCAGTCCTTGGGAAGAAAGGACCCAAGGGGGAGCGAAGGCTGCAGCCTTAGTCCAGCCCTGGGTTCTGAGATTTCACCTCGCACCCCAGAATTGTTCTGACCCTTCAGCTAGCTTAATGCCACTCTTCCTCACCTATTCTTAGTTTCCTGTGATCATTGGGTTTTGGACCTCAGTGGTCTCAGCCACGTTCAACAAGTGCGTTTTGGCTCCCTCCCCCCTATATCCTTCTTGTGCAGGAAGCAATGGAAAAAAACCTAGTTGTTTAGAGCTAAGAAAAACCAAGCAGCGTAAAGTGAGATGTAAAAGTAGAGCCCCACGACTGGAAATGACTCTGTTGTGGTCACAGAAAACAAGCATTTAGAAAACAAGATTAAAAATAGAGGTGGTGTCACAGCCTGCTTGGTCCTTTAGCACTTTGAGCACAGGAAACTGACTTATTCTCACAGGAAGGATTTTTCTTTATTCAAATGGTATTACAGGAAGAGCCTCCCCCACCCCCTTACTGGCCAGGACAGGGTTGGAGGCTCAGGCTGTGCTGTATATAAATCAGGTTCTGGGTGTTTTATCAGTTGACTCAGCTTGGGAAGTTGAACCCATTCAGTGCCTTTGGGAGGAGTCCTGCAGTGTTCCTCAAATGTGCCTTTGAAACAAATACCTTCAGCCTTTCTTTGTTTGAACAGAAATGTATTTTCAAAGGTGGGGATTCTAGCTTGTTATTTCCTGCCCCATCAGAATCACCAGGCTTTCCCCATTGGTGAAGTGGGGTCATGAGAACGGCCCCCATGAGGGAAGGTTGATTCTGCAGTGTGGTGCAGAACTCGGCTCATGGGCAGGCATTGGCAAAAGGACTCCAGCATCAGACCTGTGGCTCAGATCATCTACAGAAGGGGCGTGCAAGGTCTGGTTATCTGCTGTCTTGGTCGCAGTGCTGCAGGGACTTGTTGAAGGTGACCTCTTGGTATGCTCCTGACATGATAGGTTCCTTGAGGCTGCTTGGAAGCCTAGGCTTAGCACATCAGGGGATGGTAGTTTCTCCACTAATGGCAGTGTCAGAAACCTGGTTACCATGGAGAGTGTACCTCTTGGGATTGGGGAAAGGGAGGTTAGCAAATGAGAACTGAGCGCGGCCCAGGAAGGGAGGAGGAAGGAGCTAATATTTGCTGAGTCCCTACCATGTGCCAGGTATTGGATTTAGATTAGATTATTGAGCTGTGGAGCAGGCTTCTAGGAGTCTTAGAACAGAGGTGGGGGGAGTAGGGATAGGGGTTGGTTGATGGGAGTGGGAGAGTGTAGGGAGTAGGCCCATCCTGGTACTGTTACAGGGAAGCAAGTCATGGATGGAATAGAGCATGGGCTGGGCACCCACACTAACCCACCTCAGTCCTGCTGCAGCTGTGTGGCTTTGAGTAGGTCACTTACCCTCTCTGAACCTTGGTAGCCTCCTTTGTTAAAAGGAGAACCAAGCTGGGCTTACAGGTTCCATGGGAGCATCACTGGATAGCATCCCAGAAGGCTTTAGAACAGTACTGGACCCACAGCAGGTATCCTGGGCATGCCGCTTGGGTGTGGCGGGGGAGTGGCGACAGAGGGTTGTAGAAAGAGCTTGACATTGGAGTCAGGCATGCTTGGGTTTGTGACCTTGAGCACGTCATTTTCCTGCTCTGAGCCTCAGATTCATTGCCTTTAAAATCAGAATAATGATGATTCTTGTCACAAAGAACTGTTAGCAGTAATGAGATGACATGTGAAAACACCTGGGCACATATCTGAGACTTAGTTCCTTTTCTTCCCGCTGAGGCACCGTCTGGTCCTCTGGAACGAGGATCTGTCTAGAGCAGAGTTTTGAGTGATTTTGCAGTGTCTCCTCCCCCTGAGGAAATTTGTCCATGTTTGGAGATACTTTGATTGTCACAGTTTGGTATGTGGCCGGGTGTGCCACTAGAATCTAGTGCGTGGAGGCCAGAGGTGCTGCTCAATATTGTAAGATGCACAGGATGGACCCCACATCAGTCATCTGGTCTAAAATGTCATTAGTGCTATGGTTGAGAATCCCTAATCTAGAGGAGACTAGGAGCTGGGCACCATTTCCCAGCTTCCACAGCCGGTTTTCTGGAAGGGCCTAAAGCTATCCTAGACAGAGGCCAGCTTGATAGATGGTATGCTCCTCCCTGCTCCCTAGTTCCCCCAGCTGCTGAAGGCCCCTACCCTTCAACACTGCAGTGAATGATAGGCAGAGGGATGCTACAGAGTAACTCCAGGGCGGTCAGTCTTTTTGCCTCTGTGGGCTCGTTACCCTACCCTTACGTGTCCATCTTCTGAAGTACTGTGCTTCCCACCCATGCTTGGTTGGTGGAGAGTGCCGGTTATGGTTCCTCTTAAGCTTACTGGGACTCTGCTTACTGCTTTGGGGTGCCAAATTCACAAAGAGTTCTGAGGTAGAAGTTTTATCAGTGACTGATATCAGACTGGCCCACGCCTGGCTGGGAGAAAGGAATTCCAAAGCTGACAGGTACAGGGTGAGAGAGAGTGAGCTGCCTCTCAAATTGCAAGGTGGACCACAGCCCCGCAGGGTGCTAGGGCGCTCCACCCTGGGTGTGTGGGCCCAACTCCGTCAAGATGGAGGCCACAGGGGGCAGACCGGGGACTCCGCTCTGCTCGGGAGGCTCTGGCTGATCCCACGTGGGTACTGCTGCGTGAACAGGAGTAGAGACCCGATTGGGCAGAAGCCACCTCTTGTTCTATTTTTGAAGCTTTTTGGCTGAAGCTGATGTTTCGGATGAGGAAATGAAAGTCAGCTGATGTAATTCAGTTTAAAATAGGTGTCACCTTTGGGGACCTAACCCAGATTGTAATTTTCTTTTGCGTGCTGGATAGTCAGAGCTCAGCAAAGAATGTGTCAGGACTCCAGCTAAGGTTTGGGGAACAAGGAGGGGAGGTTTGGTTCGTTTTCTTGGCAGAAGGTTCTTTGAGATTGTTAAGTTTCCCTCCGTTGGGACCTCACTGACTTGGGTAGGTCTTGGAAGATAAAAGTTTTAGCACATCTTAATTTCTTTAATAATTTAACACACTGGATTAAGAATTAGGGACCTCCATCTGTGCCTTCGTTCTTCCCTTTGGAGAATGAGAAGATGAAAATGATAACCTCATACAGTGGTCATGAGGGTCCAGCAGGGCAGATACAAGGCCCAGTGCTAAGTAGATGTCAATCAGCTTCGTCAGATATTCCTGCGAGTCACCCTGCTGGGGCAGCAACTTTATTCCTCCTTCCGGGAGGGAGCGAGTCCATGTCCACACTTGCTTTGAAGGGGAAGGTTTAGGGGCCGCAGGAAGGGTTTGGCAGAGGTGCCCCTTCCACCCTCCGTGTGGCTCAGGAGAGCCACAGACTGCCCAGGTTGTGCCCACCCGGAAGCCACAGTAGGGGGAGGGTTAGATGTGGATAAGATGGCATTTGTCTCTACCCCCTTGAGCTCTTTCTGCAATGAGTTTGTTAAGAAGAGCACAGACATGCTGAGGCGAGCCTTCCTTAACTGGTGCCGGTGCACAGGGGACATGCTTCGGGCATTTCACGCAGCCTTGCGGAACTCTCCTGTCAACACCAAGAATCAAGCTGTGAAGGTAAAGGGGGTCGAGCTGCGGTGCTGCTGGGTGGTGTTGGGACCAGGGCGTGAGCGCCCGGGGGCTCTGGACAGCATGTGTCTCATCTCTGCATCAGTGAATCTCTACCAGGGAAGTGAGCTGGCACCGGCCTGTGTTTCCACAGAAGCTGCCTGGCGCCCCTGACACCAAAGCTCTCAGTGTTTGTAGTCAACACTCCCCAAAGAAACGGTCAGTCCTCCCCAGGGCCTCATGGGGTGAGAAGTCAGCCCAGCCCTTCCTGATGAACAAAGTTATAAACTAGCTTGCCACATGGGACTTAGTGCTTATGCTTTTATAAGCTATTGAATAGGCTTTATTTGCATAAGGATTTTCAGTGCTTTTATGATTTCTGCCTCTTAAAAACTAGGTGAGATGATACACTTGGGTAGATCGCATCAGTTAGGCTGCCTAAAATCTCATCACTGAGGCTATCTAAAATTTGGTCCAGGGAAAGGGGTCTCTTTAGAGCTGGATTTTTTCCTATCTTGTGATGGTGTCTTGATTTAATCAATGGCTGCACCTCTCAAACGTGGAGGGGAACGGCCCCTTTGTTCCACTGGGAGTGAGCACAGAAGGTACAGCCAAGGAGACTTGCTCTTTGCTGTGTGGGGGGTTTGTTGTTTGTTTTTTAAATATGGAGACCTATAGAGTTGAGCTTAAGGCCTTGCTGGCGTCATCAGAAATAGTGATTCTTCTCCCCAGGAAACTGCTTATTTCCCCTCAAATAAGTGGAATAAATCATTGGCTTTGAATACTTTGGGATACTTTGAAACTTAATAAAAAAAAATTCACTATATATATATAGATATAGGTTTTTTTTTTTTTTTTTTTTTTTTTAAGCATTGCAGATGAACTGGAAATTGTGCAGTGTTCCTAATGAGTTCTGACTACTTGGTTTGGTGTTTCAGAGCCTGCACTGTGGCATGTGGGTATGCCTGGGCCATGGCTCTAGACCTCATTCCCTTTCTCTTTCCCCTGTAGGAGCGGGCCCAGGGCGTGGTGCTGAAAGTGCTTACAAACTTTAAGAGCAGTGAAATCGAGCAGGCTGTGCAGTCACTGGACAGAAATGGCATCGACTTGCTAATGAAGTACATTTATAAAGGGTTTGAGAAGCCCACAGAAAATAGCAGCGCAGTGTTACTCCAGTGGCATGAAAAGGTATGTGAACACATTGCCCACTGGCTCACCCCCAGCCCAGGGTTCAGATCAACAGGCCAGGCGATCCCAGACACAGACAGGATGGTCTGATAGGCCTGTGAGAATGAGGGCCATGCCTCAAGCAACCTGGGACACCTGAGCACTTACTCTCCCGAGGAAGCACTGGTAGGGGTCCTCTGTCTCTGATCATTGCCATTGCTTTAGCTTCGGTTTGTGCCGGGCAGGCCTCGGGACCTGTAACTTGGCTGGTGAGGTTCAGGCAGGCTTGCTGGTGGCGGGGCTTTGACATACTTTGTTTGGGCTGGTGGAGGTGGTGGTGGTGGGCCTTAGATGCAGGCTGAACCCTCCAGTTAGCTATGAGGGCTTCCTGCTCCAGTCCCACCTCACCAGGCCAGACGGGGCAGTGGTAGATACCTTGGCAGTCTCTTAATAGGGCCTTCAACCTCCTAAGGCTGGAAGAGCTGGACCTGACCTTTGCTTGTTTTAGTACAAGTCGGGGGGCCTCTTGTCAGGCCAGTGTCCTTCATGAAAGGCTCTGCGGAGTATTAAGGGAACGGCCCTTAACTGAGGGGTCAGTCATGTGGACAGCCTCAGGCCTGGGCTGGGTTGTGGCCTTTGGTCCTGCTGGTGGGTGTTCTGCCTGCTCTGCCAGAAGGTGAGCTCCTGGGCTTCGTAATGGGGGTGGCCATGGTGCTTGAGAGCTGAGCAAAGCCCTCAAGAGTGGTCTGGGGGGGCCACGCTCTCTGGTCCCTTCATGGCAGCCGGGTGCATGAGTTCGTGGACATTCCCACTGCAATGGGCTAGTGTCTGTTTTAGGGCCTAGGGCTGTGCCTGGATACAGTGAGCTTGTCAAAGGGAAGCTGGGGGGCTTGGTGTGAGCTTGGCAACAGTGTTGCAAGCCCAGTTCTCCTGCCTTAAAGAGCCAACAGCTTTTGGGGACCCTTTGTTCCAGGACAGGGCTCCATCCCTCGAATGCAGGCCCTGTTGGCACCTCTTAACTGTGCTCTCGCAGGAATGCTTTTTCAGAAGATCTGTGACATGGTCAGGAGTGTAGTCCCATCTCCCCTGGCAAGAAGCTAGGAGCCCCTTGGCCAACCAGGTCTCAATTGACACCTTTTCTTTTGCTGCCCCTACAGGCATTAGCAGTAGGAGGTCTAGGCTCCATTATAAGAGTTCTTACAGCAAGAAAGACTGTTTAAAAAAAAGAGAGAGAGACTCATGTTACCTCGAGAAGAATTTTGGATGCACAGGCTGTCGAAGAAGGGATTGACAATGGACCACCTGCCTAGGAACTCCCAAGTCAACTATTTCAGGACATGCATCCGCTGAAGTGTGTTTTATTTTCAAGGTGGAGGGAGAGATCGTCTTACTGTTTTCATAAATCCTTTGCAGGATCTGATAGTCTATGCCTTTGTCCACGAGTAATGCAGAACTGACATTGTGACTGTCTACCAGAGTGGCTGGCCCGCCTTGGTCAGGGGTACCTGTGTGCACTGCCTGTTTAAAAGGAGGGAGGGGTGATTTGGGTAGGTGCAGATCCAAGAGCTGTGGTAAAAGCGAGAGCTTGGTTTGTTTTTTTTTTTTGAAGCGGAAACCCCCGAGGGTTTGTAGACAGACACCCCGACCTCCCAGAGAAGGCGGGCTCTCTTGGGTTCATTGTAAAGTGCCTGCTGCATCAATAAAGCTCTTGGCTTATTAGTATATACTCTGCCGTGTGTTTCATGTATATAAAAGGAACAGGAGATAAATGGGATGGTCATGAGTGAGAGGGGGCCTGTTCTGGAAACCGGACCTGGAGGGGTAGACACAAATCCCTGCAGAGCCGCCAGGGAGCGAGCGTGGCGTTCTCGCAGTCTGGCTGCAGCAGTCCCTTGAGCCTGGGCCATAGTGCTGCTGACTGCTACACAGACATGTTTTGCTGAATAACTATTGTTTTCACTCCTCTGATTTGTACATAGTTTTGGAGCTTACTTAATAAAGTCTTCAGTTTGTGTGACTGCACTTGGGAGTCCTGGGAGTGGGCTCAGGTGCGCCCATCACCCCCTCCTGACGCTGGGCTTGGCTGTTCGCCAGGAACACTGTGATGCTGAGGGGTTTTCTTTAAAGGCGGAAGAGACAAACAGGTAGCAACAAGCCTGTACATAGACAAGGCACATTTTGTTCCCTGTAACCACTGACAGTGGGCCTGTCTGAAGAGCAGATGCTTTTCCTTCCTTTTTAGCACATGGAACTGCAGTCTGCATTCTGTTACAGGTAAGGACCCCATTCGTATTCCTGAAGCTCTTCCTAGTCATGCGGGCCTTGGAGATGGATGTCGCCCGAAGTGACAATCCTCCCAACTCCTCTGCAGAACCCCCACCCTTCCTGGGAGGTAGGACTAGGCTGCTGGCTTCATTAAATTACAAATATAATATTTACTCACCCAAACCTAACCTGGGAAGGTTCTTTCTGAAAGACAAATACTCTAAGGTCCTTGAAGCTGGCCTTGAAGTTTTCAAGTGAGACATAATATACTAAATTTAACAAGTCAAAAAGGAGATGCTGACACACCAACCGATAACAAATGCACTGCATCTGGATTGAAGGGCTTTAATCAAAAGTGTATTGCACCACAAATGAATTTTCTACAGCAGTTTTAGGTAACACAATCCCTATTTACAACATGGAGGGTGAGATCAAGATCCGATGCTCATATAAAGGGCTCTATGTACTGTCTAGCACAGAACGTTCTATACAAGTAAAAGTGCATGAAATCACGTCAGAGTATTTACTCCACTCTTCCTCTTAAAGCTGAAGGAAATTCAACATGCAGGAGGAAAGGCTAATCAGAACAAATCCTCCCTGTGCAAGGACAGACCTGGGGGGGGCCCCACAACTGTCTAGAACTGCTGGCGGCTGTGGGGAGGGTGGCAGCGGGTGTGTGGCGGGGCACGAGACCAGCCCAAGGGCTGCAGAGGCCATGGGAGTCAGCGGGGCTCCACAGCTGTGCTGGGCTCGCCTCTGACAAGCCCTAACTACCCAATTTAAGGGATTCTTGCCTGGAACAGCTGGAAGAGCTACTTCCTACTTGTCAAAGTGATGGAACAGAAGGGACTCCTGGTTTGTGTCCCCACCAGATAACGAGAAACAGCATCCTCGGGTTGCATCTGCCGGGGGAGCTGCAGGAGGAGGTAGGTAACAGAAGTGTCACTGGGCAGCAGAGCCCGAGCTGGATGCGGGTAATGCTGCCCTTGCTTGGTACTTCAAGGGCCATGGAACTGTCTTACATTAACTGCATATTCTTGTTTTCCTCTGAGATATATTTTATATATATTTTAGCCCTAAACATCATTGAGAAACCTAACATCATTGGGTAACTGATGATAAATCTAGGAACTCCAGTTATTAACTCAGTTTTTTATTTAACCAATAAAACTTTCATCAAACTATAAATATACAGTTTCCCTTTAGATCTGAAAGTGTGCCTTATCCAGGGCAAGTATTTCCCTTTTCTTTAATGATGGTGAACACGAGTTTTCATCAGTCACTTCCAGAGCCATCTGCGTGTCGTCAAGTACTGCAGCCAGCCAGGGGCCGCCTGGACGCCACACGTGAATGTAGTGTCATCTTAAATCTCTGGGGTGGGGGGGGTGCGGCAATGGGGAGATGGTGCCTCCACTTAAGGGGCAGTCCACCTCCAGCGTTTTGGTCAAGGCTGGGGAGAGGAGAGGAACAGCTGCGGCTTCCTTCGAATACAGCAGACTGTCCTCAGCAGTAGAAAACATTGATTAGCATTTGCTCAGTGTTATAACAACAGAATTAAGATCTAAGCAAGTGAAACACCACCACTGCTTCAGAGGGAAGCAGATTGGGACAAGGATCCCAATCTTAGAAATAATTTCCTCTTGATGCTCTGATTTTCCTTTAAGAACACCAGTTAAATGGATTTTATAATACAGAAGACATGTTTATAATAGCGAGGAACTTTAGCTATAAAAAATAGTTTAAAATGGTTTACCAGCAACCTATCCACCACAAGTACATTCATTAAAAAGGCAATTGAGTGTATTTGGTACTAAGAATCTTTTTACACATTTGCTAGTTTTCTTCAGTAAAATGAGATACTGTCAGAAAGGTGCATATATTCATTAATCCACACTGGCCCCAGAGTACCTTAGAGATGGACACATCTGAAGTTCTAGGACGTTTGAGTAACAAAGTGAAATAAGGTTTCCTTGGGTGGAAGGGTTCAAAAGCCTCTTCTAACTCACCTGAACCCAAACATACGAACAGGGAAAGGGAGTTGAAAAAAGCCAGCCTCACTGAGTTGGCTCTTCGTGGCGGAAGCAGGTGGGTCTGCCCTGCGGGGCAGCATTCGAAGGCCTGTATGTCCAGCGTCATCACCACATAATGGATTGGCTGCCTCCTCTCTGACACAGGCTGAGGGCTTCAGCTTTAAGTGCTAATGTTGAAAGAAGATTCAGGTGCAGGTGGGTGCTGGCCAGAGCTGGGATTTTAGCAGCACTGTGGCAATGTGGGTTGTGCCAGGGCTTTCCGGAAACCAGGATGTCAGGATCAGCTACCTCCTGAGGTTCGTATCAGTCTGCAGGAGTGGGCCTTAAGTCTTGTAAACAATGTTCAGATGCTTGTACAAAATACTGCAGTTACAGTGATTAAAAACCCACTAGGACTGTGGTGTGTCAGTGTTCTTTTCACAGAAAAAGTGTCAGCCCTTGGAGCCCCCATCCCTGGGTAGTGCCGCCTAGGACCACGGTGTCCGAGGGTTGGAGATGGACGGCCGGATGCTGCCCTTGGGAGCTGGCTTGGACCCAAACCACGACATCTGTATTTGAAACAAAAAAGGCTCCTGAGATGAGAGCCAGGACTGGGTGCAGAAGGAGCTGAAAGACCCCCTCCCCATCCGTGGCCTGGCCCCTCCTGCCCTCCACGCATCCCGACTGGCTGGGAGCAGCTCCGTGTTTTCTATTACAGCTTTGATGCAGGTACTTTATGAGTATTTTTCACTTTTTTAAACAGTCTGGGTGCTGGCCAGACCTGGGGCTGTTGATGAAGTGATACCAATGGGAGTGCTGTCGCAGGCCTGTTAGTCAAGTACAGCAGAGACCTGTGGGCACAGAGCGTGTCCTCAGTCGACACCGCCCCAGTCAAGTTCATCATCCCAGAGGCACCTTCCACGCTAATGATGCAGCCATGCACTGCTCTCATCTGCCAGGGCTGGGATGACTGACTAGTTTTTGGAAGGCGGATAGCAGACCAGGAAACCCTACCTTATACTCCAGGGTTTCTTTGAGCATGTTCTCCTCCTCTTGTGAAAAGTTCAGCAACACTGACACAGCTTTTATAAGATGAAAAGCCTGAAACAAAGTAAGTTTTGCTGCATGGGCCTCGGTGGGAGTTAGCAGGCGGCCAGCAGCTACCTGGTAGCCATCTCCCGGTCCTGCTCCTCTAGTGCACCCCAAGCTTGGTTGGCAAGGACCACGGAGAGGGTGGAGGTGGGCATTCTGAGGGCTGCTGGCTCTTCTCCTCCCCTACCTCTTACCTGGGGACTGGCAAGATCACCAGGACATCCACAGCAGCTCCCTGCTCTTCGGCAAGAGGCAGGACTGCTGGGCAGATACAGCTCCCTGGATTCTGGCCTCAGCATCCAACCCACATCTCCTCCCAGGAGCCAGTTCCCTACTTGGAGTCCCCTGCGTACTGCTCAACCAGCAGGTCAATGCCAGCTGGAGACATGACTAAGCGTCCACACTTGTGGTCAAAGTGGACTGTGGAAGAGGAAGAAAGAAATGAACCTGGTGGGAAGCCAGGTGAGGCTCGGACAAATGAACCAGGTCTGGGGGTGGAACTCAGTACCCAAAGGGCAATTCAAAAGCCCTTTACCTCAGATTCACGACAGGACATGAATTTTAAAACCACGTGTTTGAGGTATTCGAAGTTGATCTCGCGAGCGTCAGTCAGGTCAGCATTATTCGTGACCGAAGGCGCCATGTTTGACATCTCAGGCCCAGGCTTCTCTCGGACTTCAAAAAGCTCATTATCAGGTCTGATTTTCTGAAAAAAATGAATGGAAAGATGCTACATTGAGCCCTTCAAGACAGGTCTGAAAATGACATGGGAAAGGCATTTGGCCTAGGCTGTGATCACCTGAAGTTCTTTGCCACAGCCTGCGCACATTAGGGTGACAAGGCCTCAGCTGGGAAGGTCGGGCGCTGGCTGAGAGGAGGGACAGACGTACACAGGGCAGCTCAGCCATTTCACTTATCTGGGGCAGTGAGCACCCCGACCTGGCCTCCTCCATGCACGCGTGCTGCACACGTCACCTCACTGACCTCTCAGACAACACACTGCCTCACAGAAAGGGCTTGTGCCAGGGGTCCTCAGAGCCCCTTTCCAGAAGCACGTTCAAGGTGGCAGGGCCACTGTCCCACCAGCCAACATCGCACTTCCCAGAGATCTGTGGTCCTGGGGGAGGAGGGGAGCACCATCAGGAAGCGAGGGCCCTGAGGAGGACCGCAGAGCCAGCGGCGGGGAGAAGGGTCACTCACCAGTTCCTTTTGCAGAGTCTTCTTAAGCTCCAGCATCCTCTGCTGCATCTGCTTTATGGTCTGTGATAAAAGTCCCACCCCCACAAAAAGCCATCCATTAAATGCACGTTTCACCATCTCTAAGGTGCCAAGGCCCACAGCACAGACAGAAAACCCCTTGGGTCCCCAAGCACCTGTTAGACGCCCCTGCCTCGTCTCCTGAGAGGCTGGTGCTGACGACACAACCTGCTGCCTTGGCCTCTTCCCCTCACGCGCTGCTGCTCTGCACACACTTGCTCTCCGGGTTCCGCCAGGGCCGCCGCCCCAGGGCTGCCCCCTACAGTGGCCTGGGTCCTCAGGACTGCTTCAGGCACTCACCCCTGGAGGCGGCAGAGCTCAAAATGCCTCTGCGCAGTACATTCTGCCCTTCAGAATTATATTTACGTGCTATCACCCCCAAGGAGGATACCTGGGCCAAAACTTAACAGTTCTCACCACCACCACTGATCTCCTGGAACACCGTAAGAATTCTCAATGCTGATCTGGAACGGTGTAAGAGATCATGGCTTTTTGGCATAACCCACCAACATTGGGTTTTATATCTTTCATTTCTTTATTTTCCTATTTTTGGTGAGTTTAATTATTAATATTACGGGCCTTAAATATAATTTATTACACATTCCATTAATAACCAGAAAGGCTGAACTTTGTTTTCCAATGAAAAAATTTACTGTATAAACAATACAAGGAAAAAAAAAAAAAAAACAATACAAGGAAAAATTTTAAATAAAAATTTCTCCAACACATCACAACTCTAACGTATCAAAATGAGTTTTTCCTATGAACTTCTAGTCCATGTCACCATTGTTGCATTGAATACCTAGAACTCTGAATAGTATTTTGTATTTATCAGAGTTTCCACAGCTTTAGTTTTCCTAATAATAACTTTTAAAGTGACAGCAACTCTAGGGGATGCCCCATGTCTTCTTGTGTAGCCGAATTTCCTTTTCTTGTTTTTTGACCACATCACCTGGGCTGTGGAATCTTAGTTCCCTGACCAGGGACTGAGTCCACTGGCATGGCAGTGAAAGCGCCAAGTCGTAACCACTGGACCACCAGAGAATTCCCTGAGTTTCCATGTTTAAACAAAGCTGTAATAACCTTCATTTTCTCAAGAGTAGTATGTCCACAGTCCTCTAGAGGAACAAGATGGCTGGGTTGGGGGACTGTGAAAGTGCCTCCAGCTCCTGTCAAGCACGTTACACTGCCTCCAACACCTAACTGACAGAATGGTGACATTCTGTTTCATTGTGAATTCTCTGGTTGACCATGAGGCTGGGCATTCCCCCAAAAATACACTTGCTATTTTATGTTACTTGATTTTCTAGGTTTCTGACTCATTTATTAATTTACCCAACAAATACTGAGTTTCTACACTGGCCTAGAGACTGAGGAAACAGCAAAAAAAAAAAAGGGCAGGGGGAAGAAAAAAGAAAGAAAAAATGTCTGCCTTCTGGAGGGAAAAAGTTAACAAGCAAATCTACAGTACATCACAAGGTATAAGAAGCCTGGAGAAAAAGAGGAAGGTGAGGGGACAGGAGTTGTGGTGGTGAGGGCCGGCAGGGCAGCAGGGCAAGCCTCACTGACAAAATGACGCCATGGAGGAGGTGAGGGGACTCGGGGAAGGCCCTTCCAGACAGAGACTCAGCAAGTGCAGAGGCCTAAGGCAGGAGGGTGCTCGGTATTCTCAGAAAGGCAAGGCCGCTGTGGCTGTGAGGAAATGCTGGGGGAACAGAGGGTGGGGGTAAAGGCAGTTAGGAGACAGACCCCTCAGAGCGTGGGGGTAAAGGGCAGTTAGGAGACAGACCCCTCAGAGGGTGGGGGTAAAGACACTAAGGAGACAGACCCCTCAGAGGGTGGGGGTAAAGACACTAAAGAGACAGACCCCTCAGAGGGTGGGGGTAAAGACACTAAGGAGACAGACCCCTCAGAGGGTGGGGGTAAAGGGCAGTTAGGAGACAGACCCCTCAGAGGGTGGGGGTAAAGACACTAAGGAGACAGACCCCTCAGAGGGTGGGGGTAAAGGGCACTAAGGAGACAGACCCCTCAGAGGGTGGGGGTAAAGGCAGTTAGGAGACAGACCCCTCAGAGGGTGGGGGTAAAGACACTAAGGAGACAGACCCCTCAGAGGGTGGGGGTAAAGGCAGTTAGGAGACAGACCCCTCAGAGGGTGGGGGTAAAGGGCAGTAAGGAGATAGACCCCTCAGAGGGTGGGGGTAAAGGGCAGTAAGGAGACAGACCCTTCAGAGGGTGGGGGTAAAGGGCAGTAAGGAGACAGACCCCTCAGAGGGTGGGGGTAAAGGCAGTAAGGAGACAGACCCCTCAGAGGGTGGGGGTAAAGGCACTAAGGAGACAGACCCCTCAGAGCGTGGGGGTAAAGGCACTAAGGAGACAGACCCCTCAGAGGGTGGGGGTAAAGGCACTAAGGAGACAGACCCCTCAGAGCGTGGGGGTAAAGGCAGTAAGGAGACAGACCCCTCAGAGGGTGGGGGTAAAGGGCAGTTAGGAGACAGACCCCTCAGAGGGTGGGGGTAAAGGCACTAAGGAGACAGACCCCTCAGAGGGTGGGGGTAAAGGCAGTAAGGAGACAGACCCCTCAGAGCGTGGGGGTAAAGGCACTAAGGAGACAGACCCCTCAGAGGGTGGGGGTAAAGGGCAGTTAGGAGACAGACCCCTCAGAGGGTGGGGGTAAAGGCACTAAGGAGACAGACCCCTCAGAGGGTGGGGGTAAAGGCAGTAAGGAGACAGACCCCTCAGAGGGTGGGGGTAAAAGCAGTAAGGAGACAGACCCCTCAGAGGGTGGGGGTAAAGGCAGTAAGGAGACAGACCACTTAGGCTTTGTGGCCACTGTAAGGACTTGGGTTTTAATGGGGACAGTGAGTCATCAGAGGGCTGGTAAAGACAAGTGACAGGGGAACCAGTTAGAAGCCCATCCCTGTCCTCCAGGGAAGACAGGGTGGTCCCTGGGTCGCAGGGGGCAGCAGTGGTGGGAGGAGAAGCAGCTCATTCCGTGTATAGTTTGAAGGGAGAGCCCAAAGGATTCCCTAATGATCTGGATGTTGGCTGTGAGAGAAACAAAGGGGTCAGGGATGACTGCAAGGTTCTGGCCATTTCCAGATAGGAAAGATGGCAGCAGATGCTAGAGAGTGCAGTCAGTCTGAAGTCTGGCTCTGAATGTTTCAGGTTTCAGGTGCCCTTCAGACACGGCCATAGAGAAATATGGTAGATACGAAAGCCTCGAGTTCATGGGTGCTGTCTGGACTTGAAGTGTGGATACGGTGCCAGCAGCACACAGCATGGGTGAGATCGCCAAGGACGTGAGTGTGATCTGGAGAAGCTGAGTGAGGGCAGGACCGAGGGACACACAGTGTGCAGGCGTCTATATTTCCGGGCAAGAGATTAGTGGGTGTGGGGGAGGGGAGAGGGGAGACAGAGAGGGAGGGAGGCGGGGGGCGGGGAAGAGAAAGAAGGAACACCTTTTCCCTTGTTAAAGAGCAACCACACAATTTGCAGGCAGAATTTCAGGCCAGAGCACTAACCAGGCCACACATAAACTTCACAGGATACAGTAAACCCAGGCTCAAATGAGCTCCTGCATTTACAGCTGCAGAGGCCAGGCAGGGCAGGTGGAATCATGACATTTATTAAGCCTCTATCAAATACCAGAAAATTTACAGAAAACTAACAGTTTCATCACCCAATACCCACCCCCTAAAACCCCCAAACCACTTAAAGGCAAGCATCACCGCTCTCATCTCACAGCTGGAGAAAAAGGTGCAGAGGTCAGGTGAGTGGTTGTAGGACCCGGCTGGTGAGGGCAGAGGGGGGCTGTGGGCACTGAGGCCTGCTGCTGCTCCAGCTCTGAGACTCAGGCCAGGGCTCGGGGAGAAGACTTGGGGCGTGTGAAAGGAGAGGGCCATGCACCAGGCAAGCAAGCAGAGAAGAATCAGGAGGAAGCCGTTTCAACGGAAGAGGAAAGACTGCCCCCAAGAGGGGCCCAGGGGCATCAGCACAAAGCCTGAAGAAGGGACGGGAGGGTTTTCGGCACAAAGACAGGAAAGGAGACAGAAGGAGCTGAGGCGGAGCGCATCCTCACCTTATTTTTCTCTAGAAGTTGCTGCTCCAAGTCCTGTTTTTCCTTCTGTAGCTGCCCCAGATCCATGGCTGCCCCCATCTCTCCGTTTGGTATTCCCTCCACAGCTGGAAGCTGGTACTCGGGGTCTTGCCCAGCCCTCGAGGTCACCTACAGGGTGGTGGCAGCACAGGTAATGGTCAAGCTAAGCCACCAACCCCCGGGGGAGGGGCCAGACTCACTGCAAAGCTGATGTGTCCACCAGGCACCTGGCAGGAACCAGACTACGGAGATCCCCTCAGGGCCCTCTGGGGGGACAATGCCCACACAAGGAGCCTGCTGGGAAGGAGGGCCTTAGCACTTGAACATGGACAGGTGTCGACACATCAGATGGGCTCCTCAATGCTCACAAATCCCTCATCAGTGAAGTCCCCTCCCGTTGAAGAGAAGCTGAAGCTGCCCAGCGCCCCCCAGGCCTGCCCACCACCTCCGCCCACTGACGACATGCTGCCCCCCACTGCCCCACACCCTGAGCAGCTCAGGCGGGACTCACACGGGGCTTGCTGGCTGAGAGCACCATGGGCTGCTCCTGGCCTGTCAGCCTCAGCAGGTCCTCCCGAGAGGCGGCAGCCTCCGCCTCCTCGGCCCTCAGGCCCCGCAGGGCCTCCAGCTCGCTCTGCAGCTGGTGTGTCTGCAGCAGCGCAGAGTCGTGACCTAGGCCAGACACAGGGGCAGTGAGCGCCCTGATGGGGCCCCTCCAGGCTGGGGCCCCCAGCAAGAACAGGTGAGAAGGCTCAGCCAGGGGCAGGGGCCTCACCTTTCTTCAGCTGGAGAATCTCCTGCTCTTTCTGAAGAATCACTTCCATTTTCTCCTGCAGACTCTGCTCCTTCTCGCCTACCATGGCTGTTAGGTCAGCGGCCTTGGAGAGAAAACCCAATACAAGAGAAGGCTAGAAGTGGCAATCACGTCTTTCTTAAAGGAGTCCCCACTTTTCCATTACCCAGGGTCCTCCCTGAATCCCTCCCTGAAGGCCACAGCCCAGAACATTTCCCAAGCTAACCTCTGCACCTATTAACAGAAACACGCACAAGTCAGTTCTCTTTGGCAGGCACAGGGGCAACTGCCCCCACGGCCCCCTACCTGCAGTGGGCCCACCACAGACATGGCCATTATGCCCAGCCCTCCCACAAGCTGTCATGACTGTAACTTCATGTCCTGCGTGCCTGTGATGTGCCCAACATTTGATGCACACGACTTCACTGTTGTTGTATTCATGAAGGTGTGATTATCGCAGGGTCTTTTCAGAAGCAACTCCAACAGATCTGTTAAGAACCTACCACAGCCTTAGAGACAGTTACCCAGACCTGGGGCCTGAGCCTGAGCCTGTCCTCAGAGGACAGCTTCTCCCACCCTTCTGGCTGAAAGCTCAACTGTGGTCTCTGAGGCCTGCAGCCAGCGGGGCCCACCTCACAGAATCAGAACCTGGGGATGGACTTGCCTTCAGGTAACATTTATAATAGTAACCAACTATCAAAATTTTAAAAGGTTATCCCAGGGGGTGAGAGTTTCTTGAGTTTCTTTCCTTTTTCTTTTGTCTTCTTTTTGGCCACACCACACGGCATGTGGGATCTAGTTCCCTGACCAGCGATCAAACCCACACCCCCTGCATTGGAAGCACAAAGTCTTAACCACTGGACCACCAGGGAAGTCTGGAAGGTTTCTAACGTTTTTCTCCTACCTTCCTAGGGACATCAGGGAAATCAAGCAGCTGACAGCATTCCTAGACCTGTGTCCACCCCCTGCTCTGAAGAGATGGGGAGGTAGCTCAGTCCTGGCTGGGACTGATGGGGTCGCACCCCACGGGGCCTACCTGCTGCTGCAACTCTTCCCTCTGCTTCCGCACCTCCTCCAGGGCTTGAGCCATTGCCACACTCACCATTTCTCTTTGGCTCCATTCTTCCTACAACCCAGAAAACGGGTAGGAGATTTGAGTCCAAAAACCCAGTTCACACTTTCTTCGCTGCACACATCACGTGAAGCCCACAGAGAGAGGACTATCTCACAGGACCAGACGAGCGCGTCTCCTGCTTCCCGAGGTTCCCAAGCTACCTTCTGGCCGCACGGCCTTCTGTTCCTCTGTTAGTGTGCACAGCCCACTAACCCCTCTGGGCACAGGCACACTGCTGAGGGTTGGTCGTCCCATGAGCACGCCAGTCAGTACTCAGGCCAAAGGCTAGGGGACCCAGACTTGAAGACCTGCTCTAATGAAATCAACACAGAACCAGACGACTCAGGCCCATGTGAGTGGAGCAGCAGATTGGAACAATTTGATTACAGAAATGATAACAAGTCAGAGTCATCAAAATCATCCATAGTACAGGAGAGAAAACTGAGGCTCTGAGAGGTCATGTAATTTGCATGAGGTCTGAGAGCGAGTTAAGTGGCAAGGCCAGGTTTTAAGCCAGTGCCTGAGCTCACAGCCACGCCTTTGGCTGCTACATTCTACCACCCAGGCCTTTCTACCTCAAGCAGAGCTGCCCCACTGGCCTTCCCCAGATCACGGCAACTCCTTCCTCACAAACACATCAGTCCTCTTCCCTGACATGATGCTGTCCATGCTCACTGATCAACCCCCAGATGAATAATATGACTTCTCAGGTGCCTGAATACGGGTCAGGAATGTCTGCTGTTTCTATCTACCCACAATCACCCCTTTTGGGGGTAAGAGCCTCATCACTGCTATTCCCCACTCCCTCCCTGCAATTCCACATGGTTCTGGTAGGGCTGCCAATAAGGATGCCCCCATTTTGCGGCTATAGGAATAAGCATGTTATTCAGGCCTGGTCAATCGTAGTACCTCATCCCCATGGCCAAATCAATTTGTCCAAGGGTGGCTCTGTCACCCAAGATGAACCAATCAAATCCTTTTTTATATCAAAATCCCTTTATACTACAGTCAAGTTGAGTGGGACATGTCCTCATTCCCCTGGGGTTGCTAAGTTGGAATGTTATCAGCGTGGAGCTGCTGAAGTGATGTCCTACCAACCATCATGGAGGAATGCAAGGACAAGCTGGGTGACTGACAGGGTAAAAGACAGCGCGAGGCAGGCAGGGAGGAGACCTGAGGCCCGTGTTCTAGTTGGACAGGTCTTTCTGGTTCTCTGAACTACTCAGTTCCACCTATGAAATCTTTTCCAATTACACCAGCCGGGGGTGGGGTGAATGGAGGGAGATGCCAGCCTCACAGCCCATCCCTTCTGATTTCTACTGGGGAGCTGCCAGAATTGACTTTCCATGAGTCCGCCTCTAGTAGAGAAGGAAAATTGGTGCCGCATCTCAAGAGGCTGACAGTGGGACCATGAACTATCCCAGACAATCCCCTGCATAGGAGAAGCTCTGCTGACACAGGAGAAGGGACAAGAGGTTTCAGGCTGAGTGGAGCTATGAGATCCTGGCCCTTCAGGCCCAGGTACTGGGATGGGTGACAAGAATGTCATATGTCTACAGGAGCCTTTTCTGGGGAAATTCAGGAGAGATGCTATGACTGACACTGTCTTAAGGGAACAGGAGGCGGGCTGTGAACAATAAAACAGGAAAGCGTATCAGGGCAGGAAGCAGAGGCTCAAAGCACCTCCATGCCAGGAACTGCACTTGGCACTTTTCATCCATGGTCACGCTTTGTCCTCATGGTATCATCCTCTTGAGGTCAAGGGTCATCACCTTCAGTCTGAAAAAAGGAAACTAGATTCCCTCAAGAATCAGCTTGTGAAGGGCCAGGGTGGCACCCAGAACTGAAACTGCAGGGTTCTAAAGTCTGTGCTAGTGCCACAGAAACACACATGACCCAGGATCTGAGGCTGAGCTCAGGGCCACTGAGCAAGTCAGCAGGCTACCCACACGCACAGTGCTCTGCACCTGGAAATGATTCTCCCAGAGGACTGTTCTGAAAATATGGATCCAAACAATACAAAAAAAAAAAATGTGTGGACCTAAAACAGTGTTTCAAAATATCTGAAGCAAAGACTGACAGAGGGAGAAAGAGACAAATCCAGGATCACAGTTGAAGACTTAGCACCCCTCTCAGGAAGTGATGAGACACACAGACCAAAACAAACAAAAAAAATCAGAAGACCTACAGAAGCTTTGAACAATATTGTTAACCAATTTGACCTATTTAGCATTTACAGAACACTCTCCCTAAGAGCTGACTATACATATTTTTTCAAGTGCATTCAGTTACTTACCAAGATAGACATCGGCTGGGTCATAAAATAAGTCTAAATAAATATCAAGCACTGAAATCATTCAGAATATTATCTGACCATAATGATATTAAACCAGAAATCCAAGACATTGAGAAAATTCACCCAAACGTTTGAAAATTAACCACGCTCCGAAAAAGCCTGTGTGTGCTGGTTTTTCAGTTACTGCCTCAGCCCACACCCAACATTTTATATTCTGCTTTTAGATGCCGAACCTGGGATTCTGCAAACCATGTTTCTCCCTCTGGGTCCAGCTGGCTCCATATTCAGATACTGATACATACTCATCTTTGCCAGCAGGGGGAGCTCCAGGGAGACTGGAATGCAGGAGGAGGGAGGAAAAGACTAGCTCCTTTTGGTCAGACTGCGGTTTCTGCAAGTAATGCAGCTTGGCCCTGGCAGCAGCAAGTTCTTCCTGAAGCAGCAGCTGCATCCACTCTGCAGTCTTCTGACACCCGCAGCTGAATTCATTCATGGCCCTATCGCCCAGCACACACACCAGCACCAACTGTAGTACAGAGCCCCCTCTTAAGAGGTCTGACTGGCAAATCTGTGGAGCTTCTCGTCTTAACTCCTGAATTTAGTAATTCCAACTTCTTCACTTTCTTCTCTTAGTCCTACAGTTGGAAAGCTGAGTCCTACAGTTGCTATCTTTGTGATATCTTTTAACTGTTTCAGTGCTGGAGAAGAAACTTTACCTTAGAACATAAATTCTCACTGAAATAACTGGGGTGGTTCTTCTCTCCTAGCTGGGCCGTGAACGATGTGCTGTGCATCAGATTTTCTTCCTGGGCACATACTTGCAATAAGCACTGCTCTCCATTCGTTCCTCCCTCTTTACATCTTCTGTACATCTAGAATTTTCCTTCCAGTACTTCCTTTAGTGCAAGTCTGTTATCAACTAATTCTTTGTGTTTTGTTGGTTTTCTTTTAGTGCTACTACAATACGGTGTCTGGGTATGGATTTTAAAATTTGTCCTGTTTGGATCTGTAAGAACTCTTATACCTGTCCCTGTGACTCGACAGCTTTCATCAGTTTGAAAAATCCTCACCCATTATATCATCTCTTTAATGCTTCTATCTCAGTTTTTTTCATTGCCTCTGAGCCTCCACTGACACATGGTAAAACATCTCACAGTATCCGGTCTTTTATCATTTTCCCCTGTATTTCATTCTGCCCTTTCTTCCATTACTTATCTCTTTAGTTCTAATCTGCTGTTAAGCTCATTAATTGTTTTTTTAGGAGCTTTACTTAAGTATAATTGACAATAATAAACTGCACATATTTAAAGTGTACAACTGATGAATTATGATGAAACCAACACGAAAATAAACAGTGAAAATATCTATTCCTCCAGAATGTTTCCTCAGGTCCTTTGGAAATCTACTGCATTTTTACTTTCAGCTACTGCGCTTTTCAGTTTTGAAATTCTTATTTGATTTCTTTTCAAAACTACTGTCTTTTATTATAATTTCTGAATCCCTGCTGAAATGTTCAATTTTGCCTTTTATATTCTTAAACAGAGCAAGCACAGTGATATTCAAGTCTCCTCAAAGGTCTTCCTGCTTCTGTACTTGCCTCCTTTACAGAACATTCTTCACACAGAGCCGGAGTAATCCTCTTAAAACAAAACTCACATCATCCCGCTGCTTAAAACTTTCAGTTGCCTCCTCGACAACCCCCTATCATCCACAAATGCTAGTTCTACTCCTTCTCTACTCATAGTATAGCACTTTCCTGTGGCTACTCCAAATGCACACATAAAGACATGACACTTGGACTTCCCTCGTGGTCCAGCGGTTAAGAATCTGCCAGCTAATGCAGGGGATGCGCATTTGATCCCTGGTCTGGGAAGATTCCACGTGCAGCAAGGCGGCTGAACCCATGTGCTGCAACTACTGAGCCTGCACGCCTAGAATGTGTACTTTGCAGCAGGAGAGGTCACTGCAATGAGAAACCCTCGCACCACAATGATAAGTAGCCATCACTCACCGACACTAGAGAAGGCCCACATGCAGCAACAGAGGCCCAGCACAGCCAAAAATAAAAATTTAGAAAAAGACATGACTTTGTGAAACTGATGCAATTAGATACATACCTTCAGCTTCTTTAGTTCAAGCTGGTGATGCTGTAAAGAACATTCACATTCATTCTTACTTTCTTTAAGGGCTGCATTTTCTTGCTCCAGCTTTCTCTGCAAATTGAGGAAAGTATACATAAAAGAAAAGGTCTTTACACTATTTTCCTTGGGTGCAGGCCTATCTCTTTGACATGTAACCTTTAAAACTGCCCCCCTCCCTTTTGTTGCCACTGCAGGGGTGGGACAGGAGGATAGGGTTTGAGGTCAGATAGGGAGAGTCACCTGACACTCTCCTCACAAGAAGAACTAAGGCACTTGATTCCGAAGCCTATGGAACAAGGACGGAGGCCAGGGAAAGGGGGAAGCCATTAGGGATGAGCAGTACACATTTCAGGAAGACAGGAAAGCAGCTGATGGGACTGGTCAGGAAGTGCCAGGAAGTCTATGTGCAGCTCAAGGAAAAAGAAAAACCATCTGCTTGGGGTTTTCGTAAAAAGCAGCCTTTTTACAACCAGTCTCATGAGCAGGTGTGTTGTTAAAATATAAAAACTCCTCTAAACAGTGGTGCACGAGTTCAGAGGCAGGCTGGTCTTCTTCCTGTCAAATGGCCTGGCAGCCTGGCTACACGTGAACGGGGTGCTCCCAGCCTCTCTCCTTCCCTCACTCACCAGCTCCTGCTCTGTGGCTTTCAGTTCGGCCACCCGCGCTCTGCCCAGGCCTGCGAGCTGGGCCTCCAGCACATGGATCCGCTCTGTGTACTGCTCCTCCCGAGCGAGGACCTGCTGCTGGGCACGGCTGCTCTCCGTGTTCGCGGTGGCCTGAGGGGGCAGCAGAGGACAGGTATTCCTGGTGACACTGGGGGCCTTATCCTGTCCTCTAAAGATGAGTGTCCCATAGAAACAACTCTCCTTCCTGACCTTCTCCAGCCTGGGTGCCGCAGAGGCCCCCTGGCCTGCTCAGGAGCTGGACTCTGGGACTGGTCTTGGTGCGGGGGAAAGGGACAGCTCTGGGCACCAGTCCTAAGACACAGCCCGCCTTCACTCAGTGCTGCCCTCTATGGCTGAGGCGCTTCCCTGCAGAGGCACAGGACACAGGGATGAAGAGCAGGGGCTGTGACCTACAGAGGGCGCAGGTTCGGCCATTTACTAGGTGGGAGACCCTGGGCTAGTGACCCGGTCATCTTTGTGAGCCTGCTTCCTCTAGTGAATGAGGATAGCAGTGCACAGCTCTGAGGTCTGTTGCCAGGACTAAATGAAAACACATGTGGGAAAGAGGCAACAAATGTTTTCACTTCTCTAGTTTCTAGCTCCACACCCGACCTGGGGCTGTGACTACGGGCTGAGCCCTTGCTGTCTTCTCCCCAGGGCCTGGAGCTGTTCTCCATGGCCCCCGGCTGCAAGATGAGGTTTGGATGCCAGTGGTCACACAACATCTAACAGTTCTAGAATTAAGCTGGGCCCTGCAGCCAGCTATTAGGTGGGAACCAGCCAGTCACCACCTCTCCCGGTAACTCAGACCCTCCAACAGGTCCTGACTCCCTCTCTGCAACTGCCTGTCTGCCCACAACTGTATCTAAGTTCCAGATGCCATTCCAGGAGCTGGGAGTGAGTCTGGGGACTTCAAGGGCACAAAGGAAAGAATCAGGGGCCTAGAACACAGCAGACATGATCACCACTTACAAGCTCTCGAATTTGAGCTTCCTGAGCTGCCACCACGTCACTGCTCTGCTTCAGCTTCTCCTCAGAGGCCTGCAGGCTCTGCTCCAGTTCTTTCACCTAAGAGGGAAAGAGAAGTATCCTTATGTTCAAAATAAGCTGAGTAGTAACAAATGTCTTTTAAAATCAAATCTATTTAAATCATAAAGCAGGTACACTAAAGAAAAAATTTTAATTAGAAAAAAAAAGATGCTCATAAGTCAATCATTATAAAACACTACCATTCTAACACAGTTTCATTTTTTTGACTTTCTTTTACAACTTCGTATACAATTCTAGTAAAACTTTGTATTTTTCCTCCGTGCTCAAATTTCCTTCTGGATTTCCATGTAGCCTTCAGACCCTAGATTATTTCCTCAAAGGATGTTGTATAATTCCCTGAACTGCTGCCTCCTGTCCAGGTAACTCAGCTGTTTTCCATTTTGCAGATAAAATAAGGCAGCAGTTGACTTCTTCCTGTAAAAATTGTTGATCTGGCTTGAGTCACTTCCTTAGGATACACTTCCAGAAGTGGGATTACTGCCCATGAGACAAATTTGGGTTTCCCTCATTCCACACATACTGACCGGGTCTGACTGTGTCTCTGGCACTGTGCTAGGGCACGAGGCCTGAAGGGTGGACGGGATGACCCACCGCCCAGCACTGAGCGAGACTTGGCCTCCAAAGTGATTGTTTCATCTGACTCAAGCGAACTTTGCCAATTTCTCCTATAAAGTCTTTGCTGAGTAAGGTCTGCCCTGGGGGAACTTTATTATTAAAATATAAGCACATACAGGGCTGCAGCTTTGTCAAGGAGAGGGAGGTACCAAATGAGAAAAGAATGTTTTTAGGCCTTTGCTGCTGCAGCTAAGTCACGTCAGTCATGTCCGACTCTGTGCAAACCCATAGACGGCAGCCCACCAGGCTCCCGTCCCTGGGATTTTCCAGGTAAGAACACTGGAGTGGGTTGCCATTTCCTTCTCCAACGCATGAAAGTGAAAAGTGAAAGTGAAGTCGCTCAGTTGTGTCCGCTTCTTCGGGACCCCATGGACTGTAGCCTACCAGGCTCCTCCATCCATGGGATTTCCCAGGCAAGAGTACTGGAGTGGGGTGCCATTGCCTTCTCCGCCTTTTAGGCCTCACGGTTCCTCATATATGTTCAGAGATAAGTTTTCATGGAAACAACCCCACAAGAACAGTGTGAGCACCTCCACAGAGGAGAATAGTAATGTTATTTTCCCATGACCACAAATTTTTTCAGTGCAGAGCCAGGACTGAAACTGCTAAACTCCTGGGTTTAGCAAATATCTGTGCAAGTTCCAGTTTGCAGGCAGAACTCAAGAAAGATTCAGATCCTCAAAAAGCTATGCATGGAGTTATCATATGACCCAGCAACTCTACTCCTAGGAATATACCCAAGAGAAATGAAAGTATAAGCCCACACAAAAACCTTGTTCATACACTAACATTCACGGCAACAGTATTCACAATAGCCACAAGGAGGAAACAACCGAAATCTCCACGGGCAAATGAATGGATGAATACCATGTGCTCTATCTAGAATGGAATCAAGGTCTTAAAAAAGGCTTGTTCAGTCTTAAAAGGTAATGAAATTCTGACATATGCTATAACATGAATGAACTCTGAAGACATTATGCTAAGTGAAGTGAGCCAGAAGCAAAAAGACAAAAACTGTATGATTCCAGTTTTTGAGGTACCTAGAGTCATCAAATCGATAAAAACAGAAGGTAGAATGGTGGGTGCCAGGAGCTGGAGAGAAGACAGAACAGGGAGTTATTGTTTTAATTGGCAGAGAGTTGTAGTTTGAGAAGATGAAAAAGTTCTACAAATGGATGGTGGTGATGGTTGTGCAAAAACATAAATGTACTTAATGCCACTGTACACCTAGAAATGGTTGAAATAGTAAATTTTACATTTATGTGTATTTTACCACAATAAAAAAGATATTCAGAAATAGAAGTGAATTACAATAAAGGTAACAAAGCTGCAGTTAGGAAAAAATACAGCTTTACATATATTAATATTGACCAAGAAACAAGAAAGACTTTAAAAATGAGTTAAGCATTTGCTATGGTCTGAATGTTTGTGCCCCCAAATTTCTATGTTGAATTCCTAACATCTGATGTGATGGTGTTAGGATGTGAGGTGACTGGGAGATACTTAGGTCATGAGGGTAGAGGCTCATGAATACAATTAGTGTTCTTATAAGAGGCTTCACAGAGATCCCCTGACACTTCTACCACTTCACACTCATGAAACTGGCAAGAAAACTAAAAGGCTGAGAAATGCCAATGCTAGAAAAGACAGAGATGCATCGATAGGAACTCTCTAGCATCCTGGGCAGCCCTCTGGGAGCATTCCTGTCCTACTGAGTCACGTTAAGTCACACACACTCACTATCCTCCTTAAGGCAACAGAAACGAGGATGTTCACTGCAAGGTAATCTGTGGTAACAGGAAGAAGGTGGCAATCTGGATATCTAGCATGCAGCAGATAACTGTGAAGTAGAGGAGGTAAGAACAATGAAGTGGACACAGAAGATGGAGCAGTGGAAAGTAACAAGGAAAACTCATGTACAGCTATATCATTTACCTAAATTAACACACACATAAAACAATGTTAGCCATTTTAAGGTTGCTGCTGCTGCTAAGTCGCTTCAGTCGTGTCTGACTCTGGGCGACCCCATAGACGGTAGCCCACCAAGCTCCCCGTCCCTGGGATTCTCAAGGTTACTCAGCAATAAAAGGTCTCTATTTACCACTTTAGAATGGTTTCCTATGGGAGGAAGGAGAGAGAAGACAAAAGGGAAGGAACAGAGAAGACAATCTTCTGTGGAAGAATGATGCTAATATGGCAGGAATGGAGAAAATGACTACCTCAGTTCTCTACAAGTAGAAGTCAAAAGAGAAACCCTTTGGAAGAAAATCTCTGATCCAAGGGAATTCTCAGCCACAACCATGTCATCTAAGGGCACCAGGACACCACCCAGACACAGGAGTGAGGTCAGTACCCGAGTCTCCAGGTTGTTGATGGCCTTGGCCTGGCTGCTTCTGGCTGCCAAGAGCTGCTGTCTGGTATCCTCCAAATTCTGCTCAGCAAGTGTTTTCTGTAAGTTGAAAGAAGAGAAAAAGGAAATAGTCATTTCTCCATTGCATATATATTTACTGATGTCTACAACACATTAGACCTGTGCAAGGCATGAAGAACATGAATACGCACAAAAAACTCCAAAACCGTAGAGAGAAAATTCACATGTTGTGAAGTACACACAGATAAATTTGACAGGTTGTTGACTTGGAGGCTGGGGCAAAGACTAACCCAAGACAGTATATAACAGAGTGCAACAGTGCTCATAAGGCGGCAGTACAGAGCAGGGGATGCTCACTGCCTCAGGAAACGAAGAGGTTTGACTCTTCATAGCTGGCCAGGGCCAAACCAGAGCACCTGGGCAGAGGAGGGACACTCAGTTCAGTTCAGTTCAGTTGTGCATCACTCTTTGTGATCCCATGGACTGCAGCACGCCAGGCTTCCCTGTCCATCACCAACTCCTGGAGCCTGCTCAAACTCATTTCCATCGAGTTGGTGATGCCATGCAACCATCTCATCCTCTGTTGTCCCCTTATACTCCTGCCTTCGATCTTTCCCAGCATCAGGGTCTTTTCCAAGCAGTTAGTTCTTTGTATCAGGTGGCCAAAGTACTAGAGTTTCAGCTTCAGCATCAGTTCTTCCAATGAATATTCAGGACTGATTTCCTCTGGGATTGGCTGGTTGGATCCCCTTGCAGTCCAAGGGACTCTCAAGAGTCTTCTCCAACATCACAGTTCAGAAGTATCAATCCTTTGGCACTCAGCTATCTTTATAGTCCAACTTTCACATCCATACATGATTACTGTAAAAACCATAGCACTGACCAGACCGATCTTTGTCGACAAAGTAATGTCTCTGCTTTTTAATATGCTATCTAGATTGGTCATAGCTTTTCTTCCAAGATGCTTGTCTTTTAATTTCATGGCTGCGGTCACCATCTGCAGTGATTTTGAAGCCCAAGGAAATAAAGTCTGTCACTGTTTCCATTGTTTCCCCCATCTATTTCGCATGAAGTGATGGGACTAGATGCCACAATCTTAGTTTTCTCAATGTTAACTTTTAAGCCTACTCTTTCACTCTCCTCTTTCACTTTCATCAAGAGGCTCCTCAGTTCCTCTTTGCTTTCTGCCATAATGGTGCTGTCATCTGCATATCTGAGGTTATTGATATTTTTCCGAGCAATCTTGATTCCAGCTTCAGCTTCATCCAGCGCAGCATTTCGCATGATATACTCTGCAGATAAGTTAAATAACCAGGGTGACAATATAAAGCCTCGACGTACTCCTTTCCCAATTGGAACCAGTCTGTTGTTCCATGTCCAGTTCTAACTGTTGCTTCTTGACCTGCATACAGATTTCTCAGGAGGCAGGTAAGGTGGTCTGGGATTCCCATCTCTCGAAGAATTTTCCACAGTTTCTCGTGATCCACATAGTCAAAGGCTTTGGTGTAGTCAATAAAGCAGAAATAGATGTTTTTCTGGAACTCTCGTGCTTTTTCGATGATCCAGTGGATGCTGGCAATTTGATCTCTGGTTCTTCTGCCTTTTCTAAATCTGGCTTGAACATCTGGAAGTTCACGGTTCACATACTATTGAAGCCTGACTTAAGAGAATTTTGAGCATTACTTTGCTAGTATGTGAGATGAGTGCAATTGTGCGATACTTTAAACATTCTTCGGCATTGTCTTTCTTTGGGATTGGAATGAAAACAGACCTTTTCCAGGCCTGTGGCCACTGCTGAGTTTTCCAAATTTGCTGGCACATTGAGTGTAGCATTGGACTTTACTTCCATCAGCAGTCACAGCCACAAATGGGTGTTTTTGCTTTGGCTCCATCTTTTCATTCTTTCTGGAGTTATTTCTCCACTCTTCTCCGGTAGCATATTGGACATCTACCAACCTGGGGAGTTCATCTTTCAGTGTTATATCTTTTTGCCTTTTCATACGGTTCATGGGGTTCTCAAGATAAGAATGCTGAAGTGGTTTCCAATTCCCTTCTCCAGTGGACCATGTTTTGTCAGAACACTCCACCATGACCCGTCCATCTTGGGTGGCCCTACACAGCATGGCTCATAGTTTCATTGAATTAGACAAGGCTGTTTCAAAGAATAGCAAGGAGGGATAAGAAAGCCTTCCTCAGGGATCAATGCAAAGAAATAGAGGAAAACAATAGAATGGGAAAGACTAGAGAGCTCTTCAAGAAAATTAGAGATACCAAGGGAATATTTCATGCAAAGATGGGCACAATAAAGGACAGAAATGGTACGGACCGAACAGAGGCAGAAGATATTAAGAAGAGGTAGCAGGAATATACAGAAGAACTATACAAAAAAGATCTTCAGGACCCAGAAAACCATGATGGTGTGGTTACTCACCTAGAGCCAGACATCCTGGAATATGAAGTCAAGTGGGTCTGAGGAAGCATCACTACGAACAAAGCTAGTGGAGGTGATATAATTCGAGTTGAGCTATTTCAAATCCTAAAGATGATGCTATAAAAATGCTGCACTCAGTGCTCGCTTTGGCAGCACATATACTAAAAAATGCTGCACTCAATATGCCAGAAAATTTGGAAAACTCAGCAGTGGCGACAGGACTGGAGAAAGTCAGTTTTCATTCCAATCCCAAAGAAAGGCAATGCCAAAGAATGGTCAAACTACTGCACCAATTGCACTCATCTCACACACTAGCAAAGTAATGCTCAAAATTCTCCAAGCCAGGCTTCAACAGTACGTGAACCGTGAACTTACAGATGTTCAAGCTGGATTTAGAAAAGGCAGAGAAACCAGAGATCAAGTTGCCAACACCCACTGGATCATCGAAAAGGCAAGAGAGTTCCAGAAAAATATCTACTTCTGCTTTACTGACTACACTAAAGCTTTTGACTATGTGGAGGATCATAACAAACTGCAGAAAATTCTTCAAGAGATGGGAATACCAGATCACCTCAGCTGCCTCCTGAGAAATCTGCATGAAGGTCAAGAAGCAACAGTTAGAACTGGACATGGAACAACAGACTGGTTCCAATTGGGAAAGGAGTACATCAAGGCTGTATATTGTCACCCTGCTTATTTAACTTATATGCAGAGTACATTATGGGAAATGCTGGGATGGATGAAGTACAAGCTAAAATCAAGAATGCTGGAAAAATATCAATAACCTCAGATATGCAGATGACACTGCCCCTATGGCAGAAAGTGAAGAACTAAAGAGTCTCTTGATGAAAGTGAAAGAGGAGAGTGAAAGAGTAGGCTTAAAACTTAACACTGAGAAAACTAAGTTCATGGCATCTGGTCCCATCACTTCCTTGCAAATGGATGGGGAAACAATAGTAACAATGACAGACTATTTTCTTGGGCTCCAAAATCACTGCAGATGGTGACTGCAGCCATGAAATTAAAAGACGCTTGCTCCTTGGAAGAAAAGCTTTGACCAACCTAGACAGCATATTGAAATGCAGAGAAATCACTTTGCCAATAAAGCTATAGTTTTTCCAGTAGTCATGTATGGATGTGAGAGTTGGACTATAAAGAAAGCTGAGCGCCAAAGAATTGATGCTTTTGAACTGTGGTGTTGGAGAAGAGTCTTGAGAGTCCCTTGGACTGCAAGGGGATCAAACCAGTCCATCCTAAAGGAAATCAGTTCTGAATATTCATTGGAAGGACTGATGCTGAAGCTGAAACTCCAGTACTTTGGCAACCTGATGCGAAGAACTGACTCATTTGAAAACACCCTGATGCTGGGAAAGATTGATGGTGGGAGGAGAAGGGGACAACAGAGGATGAGATGGCTGGATGGCATCACTGACTTGATGGACCTGAGTTTGAGTAAGCTCTGGAAGTTGGTGATGAACAGAGAAGCCTGGCATGCTGCAGTCCATGGGGTCGCAAAGAGTTGGACACTATTGAGCAACTGAACTGAACTGAACTGAGTGCAGCACTTTCACAGCATAATCTTTTAGGACTTGAAATAGCTCAGTTGGAATTTCATCACCTCCACTAGCTTTGTTCATAGTGATGCTTCCTAAGGCCCAGTTGACTTCAGACTGCAGGATTTCTGGTTCTAGGTGAGCCTCCAGGACATCTGGCTCTAGGGAAGACACTAGACATGTGAAATAGCAGGGGACATCTGGGGAACTACAGCTTCCTGAAAGTCACAGTGATGACGGGTTCAGGTCATGAAACAAGACTGGAAAATTAGACAAAGGGCCAGATCATGAGAAAAGCCTTTTATATTATAGAAGGAAGCTTGAACTTAATTCTGTAAGCAGTATTTTTCAGAGTGGAGTCATTCAGACAGTGGCATTTGACTTATCTGGGTAGGGGTGGGGAATTTAAGTTTGAGGTTTACTCCAGACTAGTTACCTCTTTCAGAAGTTCCTGCACATGTTCTTCCCCTGAGAGATTCTGCTCTAGTCTCTTCTCCAGGGATGCAACCTTCTCCTGCAAGTGTGTGATGAGTTTTTCTTTCTCTTGAGTTTCAGCAGTGACCTGCAGGTGAAAGCAGAGATTATGTTACCCTCTCTCTCCCTCCCTAACCATCTCCCCTAGAATCATCATGTTTCTCTAAAATTCTGTTTCCAACTGCATCCTAGGAGAGCATATAGCCAAGAAATCTTCCCTGAAAATGGAACAGAAAAGATACAAGATCAGAACCCAACACCACTCGGGTATCTGTTTCAGGCCTAGTGCAGTAAGCAGCAAATGCTCCCAATTTAAGCAACTGACGACTGGGAAGGAAGGATGCTATTGCCTCTGTGGAATCTAGCCAAGATGCTATAAAGATGTTCCTCCTCTCTAAAATAACCTTTGTATTGTCGTGATCTACCAGCTAAAGGAATGCTCCTCCCACTCCCATCAAGCATAGATTTAACTCTACTAATCCAGAGTCCAACAGGACCTACAACTTTATACCAGATGCCAAGAACCAAGCTCCCAGCCAATCCTATAATGACCTACAGAAGAATATGCTTGGAAACAGGGGGCTAGATGAAGCGTTAAAATGACAATGTAGCTGTCTTCAGGTTGAAGAGAGCACTGAAACAAACGATGGTATTCACCCTGGCTCACAACACAGCAACCGCAGGTGAAGGACACACAGCAGCAGCTGACAGCACGGCCCCAGGCACACAGCTGCCCACGCCTACCTCTTCAGCAATGACGGTAGTGATGGCGGTGGTAGGTGGGGACTAACTTTGCTCCTTTCAGTACTGCCAATCTTCAATCCTGCGCAACATCAAAACTGAGGATCCAGGAAGCTTTCATTATGTCATTTCTTAGCTCCTCACTGGTTCTTACATTCACTGAAGATGCCCATTCTTCACTCCAAAATAAGGTCGTACAGCATCAACATTTCATTGTGAAGACTAGAACCTCCTCACATATAATTCACTTCCTCAAATTCCCTCACTTCATGCTCTGCTGCTCCAACTCAAGCCACAAACTTTAGACTGCAACTCAGCCAATTCTCTCCTCAGAATAAGATGCAGCTACTTGGGTCCAAGGTTTCAGAAAGAAGCATTTGCCATTCTGATTTCTCACAGGGGCGACAACAAATATATTAGAGCAGAATTGAAGAATGGTTTCAAGACTGCATAATTCAATAAACTGTGATCAAGCCGATACTCTTTGTGCTGTCTCCTGGGGTATAATCAACTAGAGCTACTGACCCAAAGAAGCATGGAGGCTGGTGGCAGAGATATACATGTAATTAATTATAAAACAATACAATCATGCTGCAACAGAGGGACACATAAGGTGCCATGAGACATCAGAGGCAGAAGGGATTAACCCGGCAATCTGATCAGGCCTCCTAAGCAGGCAAGTCCAGGTGGAAGGTGGGGAAGAGGAACAAGCTTTCTGGGTAAAAGGCACTATGTGTAAAGGGGTAAACAGACAAGTTCAACATGACCAGGAGGCTAGGTAGAGAGGAAGGAAGAAGTGAAGACAACTCCTAAGTCTGTGGCTCAGATACCTGGTTGAATGGTAATATTATGCAAGGCAGAGAAAACACAGGTAAGAGGGAGTTTGATAGGAAAGAAACACAGTTTTGGCCAGGCTGACCTATCTTTAATGGGTCTCTTACTAATAATGTTGAAAACAGGATTGAGAAACAGTATGGTGCAGGAGCAGCCACAGTTTGCAGAGCATGTGCAAGCACTTCCCACTCCTCTAGTTCTTACAATCACCCTCTACTTGACCATTTACAGAGAAACTGAAGTTTAGGAACCAGCCCAATAACACACACCATGCTGATAGAATAAGGATTCAAAACCCAAGCAAGCCTTCCTAATTCAAAGCCTGTACTACGTCTACTACTCATCAATATGAACAGAGAAATATAGTTGACCCTTTCCAGTAAAAACCAAAAGAACAAATAAGTCTCATATAAGTCACTGTGTGGGGCAGAGTCAGGGACAGAAGAAAGAATCAGTTGCCAATTTCCAGTTAGTTTTCTTATGCACTATATCCCACATGGAGTGATTCCCCAGCTCTGGATGCTCTACTTCAAGCCCTCAGCATTTAATGTGCTACAGCTAACACCACACTTAATGGTGAGAAACTCAAAGGTTTCCCACTAGGATCAGATACAAAGATAGGATGTCCCCTCTCCCCACTTCTTTTTAACATCATCTGGAAGTCCTTGCTAATGCAATAAGGCAAGAAAAAGAAATAAAAGGAATGGAGATAAGGAAGGAAAACATAAAGCTGCTTTTGTCTGCAGATGATATGATCATTTGTGTAGGAAATCCACATGAATCAACAACAACAAAAAAACCTGGAACTTAAAAGTGATTATATCAAGATGGCTGGATACACGGTTCAGTCAGGTCAGTTCAGTTGCTCCATCATGTCCGACTCTTTGTGATGCCATGGACTGTAGCATGCCAGGCTTCCCTGTCCATCACCAGCTCCCAGAGCTTGCTCAAACTCATGTCCATCGAGTCGGTGATGCCATCCAACCATCTCATCCTCTGTCATCCCCTTTTCTTCCTGCCTTTAATCTCTCCCAGCATCAGAGTCTTTTCCAATGAGTCAGTTCTTCACATCAGGTTGCCAAAGTACTGGAGTTTCAGCTTCAGCATCAGTCCTTCCAATGAATATTCAGGACTGATTTCCTTTAGGATGGACTGGTTTGATCCCCTTGCAGTCCAAGGGACTCTCAAGACTCTTCTCTAACACCACAGTTCAAAAGCATCAATTCTTTGGTGCTCAGCTTTCTTTATAGTCCAACTCTCACATCCATACAAGACTACTGGAAAAACCACAGCACTGATCAGATGGACCTTTGTTGGCAAAGTAATGTCTCTGCTTTTTAATATGCTGCCTAGGTTGGTCATAACTTTTCTTCCAAGACACTTGTCTCTTCATTTCACGGCTGCAGTTACCATCTGCAGTGATTTTGGAGCCCAAGAAAATAAAGTCTGTCACTGTTTCCATTGTTTCCTCATCTATATAAAATTTAATTGTTTTCCTATATACCAACAATGAACAAGTAAAATTTGAAATAAAAACACTTACTATTTATAGTAAGACTCCAAAAATGAAGTATTTAGGTATAAATCTAACAAAATATGTATAAGATATACATGGGGAAAACTAAAACTCTGATCAATGCAATTTTTAAAAATTAAGTAAATGGAGTGATACTCCATGTTCATGGATAGGAAAGACTCAATATTGTCAACAAATCAGTTCTTGCCAAGATCAGTTCTTGATATATAGATTCAATGCAATAAAAATTAAAATCCCAGCAAGTTATTTTATGGATATCAACATACTTTATATGGAGGGGCAAAAGACCCAGAACAGCCAACACAATGCTAAAGAAGCATAAAGTCAGGACTGCCACTATTGGACTTTAAGACTTACTACAGCTACGGTAATTAAGACAGTATGGTATTGGCAAAAGAACAGACAAAAAGGTCAATGGAACTGAGTAGAGCCCCCACAAATACAGTCAACTGAGCTTTGACAAAAGAGCAAAAGAATATTATGGAGCAAAGTCAGCTCCTTCAACAAACGGTGTTAGAACAATTGGATACCCACATGCAAAAAAAAATAAATGTAGACACAGACCTTACACTGCTCATAAAAATTAACTGAAAGTGGCTCACAGGCCTAAATATAAAACTCAAAACTATGGAACTCCTAGAAGATAGAAGAAAACCTAGATTTGTTAATTACAAAACCAAAGCCATGATCCATGAAAGAAATAACTGGCAAGTTGATTTCATCAAAATTAGAAGCTTCTGCTCTGCAAAAGACAATGTCAAAAGAATGAGACGACAAGGACAAACCAAAGATTAGGAGAAAATATTTGCAAAAGACACATGTGACAAAGGCCTTTATCTAAAACATATTAAAAAAAACTCTTTATGATTCAACAATAAAAAAAAAAACCCTCAAAAATAAGAAAACAAACAGCTCAAGGCAAAGACAAAAACGATACAGGAAAGAAAGAAAGAAAGAATCTTTATTTGCAGATGAAATGATTGCTAGACTCTATAGATCCACTATTAAGCTTAATAAGAGTTATTAAGTTGTGAAAAATTAATATATAAATATTTCTATATGCCAGCAACCAATACAAAAAATACTTTTAAAAATTTAGGATTGGTGTAAAAAATAAAGCACTTTTATGGGAAAAATGATAGAAGGTTGTTGAAAGTCATTTTAAAAGAAACAACAACACTGAATATCTAGAGTCACAGAGATCATGCTCTTGGATAAGAAAACTCACATGATAAAGTAATCAATGCTCCCCAAATGCATCTTCAGATTCAATGTACTTCCAATCAATATCCCACCGGGTTTTTTTAAACAGCCTGACAACTTGTTCTGTGGGACAGCAGTGGGCCAAGGATATTCAAAATATCCCTAAAAAAGAACTGGGTTGGGAGGCTTATCTTGTCAGACACCAGAACTTATGCTAACACTGTAGCTAGTAAGGCAATGCATAGTATTGTGGAAATACCACAGTGGCATACACCCCAAAGTCCAGGAGTGGTTCCATGTACAAATGCAAAACTGAATTGTGATAAAGCTGGCATTTCAGATCAGTGAGAAAACAGATTTTTCAATAAATGGTACTGAAACAATTAAAAAAAAAAAAGACACGGCTCCCTTTCTCACAGGAAAACCACATTTCAGGCATATTAAAGACCTAGAAACAAAGTCAAAACTATAAAACTTTCAGAAAATAATACAGGAGAATAATGTTATGATTCTGAGTGAGGAAAGATTCTTTTTTTAGATTTTTAAAAAAAGACAAAAGTATAAACTTAAAGGTAAACAATAAATTCAACTATAGTAAAATGAAAAGCTTATATTCAACAGAAGAAACTGTAGCATATGATGACAAGCTCTAAACTGGGAGAAGATATCTGCAACCCATACAACTGACAAAGGAGCATGGTAGCCAGTATATATATAAAGAATTCCAACAATTAATGAGAGAAAGACATAAATGCAATAGAAAATGGGCAAAAGATTTGAAGCAGCACTTCACAGAAGAGCGAAAATGATGGATAAACACATAAAAAGATGCTCAACTTCATTAATAATCTGAGAAAAGCAAATTAAAATCATGGTGAGAGGGAATCCTCCGGTGGTCCAGTGGTAAGGACTCCTTGCTGTCACTACTGAGGGCCTGGGTTCAATCCTGAACTAAGATCCTATAAGACATACAGTGCGGCCAAAAAAAAATCACAGTAAGAAAATCTAAAGATGCATTTCACATTCACCAGACTGGCAAAAATTAAAGGTCTGACAATATCCCACCTTGTCAAGGAAGCAGAGCAACCCAAATTTTCATACTCCACTGGTACAAGTTTGTAAATAACTACCACTGCTATGGAAAAAACTGGGCATTATCTAATAGAGTTGAAAAGTACAAATCTTTTGACCCAAACTTTTCACATCTCAAACAGACCCCAGAGTTAACTCTTGTTTTTTGTTTTTTTTTTAATTTTTATTTATTTGGCTGTGCCAGGTCTTAGTTGTGGCATGTGGGATCCAGTTCCCTGACCAGGGATTAAAGCTGGGCCTCCAGCACTGGGAGCGTGGAGTCTTAGCCACTGGACTACTAGGGAAGTCCCCAGAGTTAACTCTTTCACAGGCAGACAAAAGTTCACAACAGCCTGGTTTGCGAAAGTAAAGAAGCAGAAAAAATGTTCACTGTCAATAGAACGGATAAATAAACTCTAGTAATTTCATACTATACAGTTGAGAAAAGATTAACTTATAGCAGCATGTGTCCATATGAATGTGTCTCAGGAATATAATCTTGAGCACAGAAAGGTGGTATTAGAAAAATACCTACAGCATTTCATAAGCCTGGTGAGCTGCAGTCCATGGGGTTGCAAAGAGTTGGACATGACTTGGTGACTGAACAACAAGCATGATACAGGAAAGAAGATGCTGTTTAGGGATAAAATTATAAAGCAAAGAAGTGGAATAATTTCTGGATAGGCTAACTTAAGAAAGAAATGGGATAGAAGAGAAAGGGCACACCAAGAATCTCAAAGGTAAACATTCCTTTTCTTAACATGGCAGGCGGGAGGAGTAGCTAAGTGGGGGTTCATTGGCTTGTTACACTTTTGATCTTACTTACGTGTCATAAATACTATTTCATATCTACTCAGTGTTAACAAGGACAACACAGAAACTGACTCTAAATTCATTTTTAGGAGGAAACTGCCCTTCCTCTAGTGCTCTCTTAGCCTGATGACTGACAACATTGGCCACTTAGCTGATCAGGCTAGAAACCCAGTAATCACCCCTAACACCTCTTTTACTCTCGCTCCTCTCTTATCTATTTCTTAAATTTGTCTTCTCTCCCATTATTTCCACCCTCCACTCTTGTCAAAGCCACCATGATATGCCCGGACAATGCAAGAGCTTCCAGCTGGAAACCGTTTAAGTGTTTCCTCTAACAGCAAGCAACTCACTCCCTTAATGTGTTACCCTTCCAGCCTTCTTCCACTTCCTTGAAGGTGCCACTCATTTTACTGCCTCCAGATGTCTGGGTATATGGTTTGTGCTATTCTCTATTTAAAATTCCCTGCCATCACCACCACCCCCCCAACCCGCCCACCTGCTTCAGCAGTTTATCTCAGTTCAAGCATTACTTCCTCAAGGGAAGTGTTCTGTGACTTCAACACTAGACCTGATTTGATGCCATCTTAAAAGATCCCACAGCATCCTGTAGTTTTCCTTCATAGCATGCATCACAGTTTGCAATTATCTATGTGATTATTGATTAATGTCTCACTGCTCCTCTAGACTAAGTTCTGCAAGGGCAAGGGTGACTGATATCTGTTTTGCTCAGCCTAGTATTTAATAAACACCTAGCACAGAGCACAGTGCTTGATACATAATAAAGCTCAAATTATAGTTTTAGAATGAATGAGGTAACTTAGTGGGGCCAGAGTCTGGAAAGTTAGTTTTTCCAATTATGAAATGAATGGATGGTTCTAATTGATATCAAACAGTCCCATAAAACCCAAATCTTTATGTCTGTCATCCTCTCTACCCACAAAGTCCCAAGTGTATTCTGTACCCTTCTGTATTTTTTGCTTTTGGGCTGTCCTACCCATCCTTGAAATTTCAATTACTCCAGGAAGAGTTCCTTGAACTCTGGAAATGCACTCTCCCTATGGCACACCTCCTGCATTTGAAAAATCTATTTCACTTATTTGGGACTTCCTGAGATGTGAATTTTTTTCTTGTCAAACAGAAAGTTTGAGTTCTATAAGGAAACAATAAGCTTTGGAAACAAAACACTATAGGTATCTAGATTTTCTGTGTGATGTGGAGATGAACCTTGTATCACAGTCATTCATTTGTGTAAGATCTATTTATTGGGTGCTCCTTGTTGTGAGGCAACTAAGCCCATCTGGAGGCAGACTTGTTACAGCAGGAACTAAGGCGATGTGGGCTGCACGAGAAACACAACCAGACATCCTGATGCAGAAATTTCTGCAGGTTTAGTTTTTACCCCATTCATGAATCCTAGGAACTTGGGTCCATTCCTAGTACTCTTCTTACCTTTTGCAAATCAATGGAAAGTTGCTGAATGAATGCTTGGAGCTCCTGTTCCTTTTGCTCCAGGATTGTGATCTTATTTTCTGCACCTGTTTTCGAAGCTGTCACACGATCTCTTCATTGAAAGAAAGCAGATAATGAACAAATTTGAATATCTCATCTAAGACACATTCTTTCACAGGAAAAATACACATGGTTCTTTACATGTCAGGGCTGCAAACATTAGCCATGTGAAGATTATCCATGGATAAGACTCCCGGACTCTCTCTGAAGCAGAAGTCCCAAGAGAAAAATTACACCCAGGTTTGAACAAGAAATCCTGATCTGCCTTTAGCTACTCAACAGTTTAGCAACTAAAACAATCTAAATTGCTTGGCAGGGTTGGAGGTGTTCTGAGCTCAGCAGGTCAGAGGAGTGAGGGTTTGGGAACGGACAAATCCAGAAGACTTTGCAGGAACTAAGATCAGAAAGTGCCACAGTGAGCAATGGGGAAAGACAGGTAGGCTCAATCCAGAGCTACACTAACACCGCTTCCCATGGGCCCCACAGACCAAGCAAGAACCTCTGCTCTTCCAGCGCTGAGTAGTGTCTCTGCAGTTCTTCCAGCTTCTGGCTTAAGTCTAACGAAATCTGACTGGACGTCACCAATTCCTCCCGGGTGCGACTAAGTTCTCTGGTTCGTGCCTCCAATTCTTGCTCCACTTTCCCCAAGCTTTCTTCCTTTTTTAAAAGCTGATACAAAGACATAAAGTTTCACTGGGCTACTACTAAGAAATACACTTGCAAAAAAAATCTGGACCAAGGACTTCCCTGGTGGTCCAGAGGCTAAGACTGTGCTTCCTATACAGGATGCCCAGGTTTGATCCTTGGTCAGGTAATTAGATCTCACATGCTGCAACTAAGAGTTCACAAGCCACAGCTGAGACCCAGCACAGCCAAATAAATAAATAAAAATTGAAATTTTAAAAATCTGGACCAGTAAGGCAAGTTTTTATAACATTTTTGTGAGCTTAGAAGTGATCTTATAGGCCCAGTAGTTTAAAAAGAAAAATGAAAGACATATCAAACAGAACTTCTCTATTTTAATAAATTGAAAGACATACAAATAGGATAAATATCAAAGACAACTAAGGTATATTTATCAGCAGTTAGAGTCACGACCAGCAAAATCACAGTAACTAATCATCTGCTGAGGATGTAGCTTCTAAGACAAAAATGCGTACCATGTGCTTCACTTTACTTAGTTCCTGTTGCTGGAATCCTTCTAATTCATCCATTTCATCTCTTCTTTGGAAAAGATTCAAACTCTGGTTCTTCATTTCCTGTAACTGAGCTGTCAGAAACCTTTTATCCTATGCAGAAGAAGAAGACATTAGCTCAGGCAACCAGGACATGAGAAATCTGTATTATATAACCAGAATTCTTAACAATGGAAAACCTTCAGGCAATCTCTTGTCAGTAGCAATAATACATGGACAATGGGAAGCTTTATGGTAATTATTTACAAAATTACCTACAAATTTTTTAAGGTAGAAATGGATTTTTTTTAAAAATGATAGTTGTGGAAAGAGGAAGAAGAGCTCCAAAAGCTTAACATTTGAAGTGCTTCTATTTGATTAGCAATTCCAGATATCCATTTGACAAGTCTATCTCAGTGACATACTGAACTGGTTGAATAACATGCATAACTGGAATAAGACTGATTCTCTTAAGTCATTAGATGGATTTAAGTAGAACCGGTTTCAGTTAATATATTCAGACAGCAAGTCAACAAAAACTAGACATGACTGGTGCTGGGAAGTTACAATTTACTATTCCCAGGATGAATTCTCTTCAGGACAAACTCTGGCTATTGCAGTTTCCAATTCTTGATTGAAAAGACATTAAAACTCTAAAAAAAAAATTTCTAAAAATCACTATGGCTTAAAAGACCTACATAGATGTCTCATTACTCTTTCTTGGTCTAAAATCTTTCCCAGCTCCTCCTGTGGGGGTGAGGGAGTGGGGAGAAAAGAGCTCTTAGTGAACTGAAGTAGATTTTATTTACTTTAGTCCTATATGCATCCTCTTTTACCATAATCTTCAAAGATGAAAAAATAGTCCAATAAGAATTTAACTGCTACCATCTTAAGAGCTTCTTTTAAGACAAGAAAACTTTAACCTAACCCATACCTTTATATTTAAGAGGATCATCATTAACACCATGTTTATATATATGTATGTATGTGTATATATACGTATTTTTTTTAAGCACAAGTTCCTTTGGGAGACAGCTTGACTTTTCTGTAATTCTTCCCTTACGTAAATACGTTAAGGCATTCTGATAGCTTGCATAATCAGACTTCTTTAGAACACACAAAGAAAACTGCTGGTTTAATTGGTGTTTTATCCCAAGAATGGTGCAATAAAACACATACTGTTAATAAAATTAACAGTAAATATATTTTATAGTTGAATATGTCAATCTGAGAAATCATTTTCTATCATAAAGAGCAAGTTAGTACTCAATGAAAAGAAGGAATGAATTAGGAAGCAGCATATAATTTGGGTTGAGCAAACTGACAATTGATTATTTTAAATTAAAATGTGTTTCTAATTGTAGGTGTGAAATTTCATCTTCCTGTTCATGTCTCAAGAGCCAGGAACACATTACATAAGGCACCTACACAGTGTCATGGGGCTGGAATAACCAATTCTTCTCATCTATGTCTAGCTGAGAAGTTCTCTTATCTGCTCAGCCTTCAGAAATGTCCTCCTTCCCCACTGAAAGTATTCCCAGTGTTACCACTGTGTCAGTCAGGGCTCTAGCAGGAAACAGACTCAAATTGGGGATTTTGGAGAGTCTAATAGAGACTTTTCAAAGCTGTGGGTGGGGTAAGAAAATCCAAAAGAGATAATGTGCTTGTAGCAATTGGGCATAAAGGGGGCAAAGGGATAAACAGGTTATAAGAAACACAGAAAGAGGAACTATATCTGAGGGCGAACCAAAGGTAAAACTGAAGCTGGAACCTTTGGCCATGGGATGCAATCAAGTAGAAGGGACCTCACATGGAGATGGCAGGGGGAATAAACTTCTGATCACATTCTTCCACCCAGCTCTTTCGGTGTTCCCCACTGGCGCCCTCAGTTACAAGCCAGAGGGCAATGGAGCCCTGCTGATGCAGTCCCTATGGGCCTTCAGGCACAGAGAAAGGGAGGAGATGGGTAGAGAGGACGCCAAGAGGGGCAAACAGCAGATACCCAGCACACCCACCGAGAAAGACAAAGACAAGAGCTTTCCAAGTCAGTGTCTAATCACCTGGCACCCTGCTTTCAAGAAGTGCTAACAGTGTACTAGGTACTGGAGAAAGCACTTTCCAAGGCCCAGAGAAGAGGCCAATATTCACAAGGAGACAAAAATAAGATGAACTAACCTTTTCAAGCTGATCCACTTTTTCTGACCATTCCTAAAACAAAACAATAAAGAAGTACAGTTTCCAGGCAAGAGTATCAATAAAATCAAGATTTTCAGAAAACAAAATAACCCTCCCACCCCACCCAAAGAAATATATCAACCAAACAAAATAGCACATTAAAAGAACCATGATATTGGCTTAATAGTAAGAAAGCTAAGAGTCCCAAAAGGAGAAGAAAATGAATTTTATATAAAATTCTAGAGCACAAATATAAGCCTGCAAACTTTTCCTAAGCAGAGCACATAAAGCTATAGAGCTCTTCTGATGCAGCTTTCAGCTTCTTTCTGAGTCTCTGTCTTTGAGCACTGTTATTATTTCTTAGGAGTGGGTAGCCGGGAGCAGCTGAGTTGGTAACTCTGCAACTGATACTTAAAAATTAATTTACTGAAAAAGAGGTGAAGAGGGTGGTCTTCAGCAGCCCCTGATCATTATTTTCCTTCTCATTTTAATTTTTACCAATATCCTTCATGCCATCTGGTAAAAGTTAAAGAAGAAAGGATTATGCCTTTTATTCACCAATCACAGAAGAGGGGAAAAAATAATGATTGGGACAAAAGGCTATATCCTAAATGCCTAAAATTAAGTCCACCAATGCTAGATTATCTCTTCATTTATATACATTCACACCACAGTTATTAACTAAGTATTGGTGAATGATGTTTTTTCCTAGCTGGTTAATGACTGAGATGACTAATACACACTGTAAAACAACCCAAGCACTTACTGAAGATGAAACAAATTATGTGTTTTCTTCAATGCAATGTAATATATTGACCCTGTCTTAATAAATCAAAATTATCATTACAGTGCAAGCATGCTGTCGCTTCAGTTGTGTCCAACTCTGTGCGACCCCATAGGCGGCAGCCCAAAAGGCTCCTCTGTCCCTGGGATTCTCCAGGCAAGAATACTGGAGTGGGTTGCCATTTTCTTCTCCAATGCATGCATGCATGCTAAGATGCTTCAGTCATGTCTGACTCTGCCACCCCATAGACGGCAGCCCACCAGGCTCCCCTGTCCCTGGGATTCTCCAGGCAAGAATACTGGAGTGGGTTGCCATTTCCTTCTCCACAATCATTACAATATTTGATGATTATCTTAAATTTAAAATGCCACTGAACAAAATAAACTTTATAATTACTGTAATAACCAGTAATAGTATTATTTTCCTTTTCTACTGTCATTTACTCAGCATCTTTCAATGGATGCTTCTATTGAGGTTACAGAAGTTCCTCTCAGTCTAGCTGGCTGGAGATGAAGAAACTTGGGACAGAGGTTGTAAGGACTATGTACATCATGGATGACTGCTAGCTTAATAGCACCTTCTTCTGCACTATCAAGGCAAGTGCTTTGGGAGTAAGCTTTCAGACAGGTTTTTGGAGGGCAGAGACTTTTTTCCCCTTATCTTGGGGCTCACAACCAGATTATGGATACACTACTTCCTTACCTTCTCTATTTTACACAGCTACACAGTTGGAAAAGGATACTCTCACATATGGACATATTTCATGATCATAACTATAAAGTTTCTGGATAATTTCCCACCCTACAGCGAAACAAACTCTCAAAGAACTTATATAGCACATTTCTTTTCTCCTAGATTGTAAGTATTTTCTACCAGGTTTATGGCATGAGATTTGAAATCACGTCACTAAGTGAAATTTTTCCACCAGTTTTGGGCAGTGCCACACATAAAATACCTGGTCCTTTCTGGCTAATGCCAAAGCCAGTCCTTCTGCCATTTTGGCTCTGTTGGCTTGGAATGTCTCATTCTGCTCTTGAAATTTCCGCATGGAAGCTGTTAATAAAGAGGCTCTATTTGAGATATGGAGATATTTCAGAAACAGCATGACAAACAGCCCATGTGATTATAACTGTCACCTAACAAAAAAGGCCATGTCACAAAAGTGGATTATGAGACTGGGAAAAACCTGACCCATCTTGACTTTCCCAGAAGCTTTTGGCCTTAGTAACAGACCTCAGTTCTGTTTTAGCTTATTTCCTATTGTTCGCTGTTGTTGCTGTCAAGTATACACATTTAGGAAGATGTCAAAGGGTACTTTTAAAATGATACGGTGATAGAACACTGAGTCAGGTAGCCTGCCAGAAAACACCAGTGCTATTGCTAAGTGATGGCTACTACTATTTAATAGAATTAAAACAAAGGTCAAAACAAAGCAAAACAAACCTTTCTTTCACTTTTCCTTAAAAAAAATGTTTTAGCATATATTATATCCACAAAAAATACCTTTCTACTTCTACTAGCATCTTTCTTGGATTGAACCCAAAGGAAAACATATAATTTAGGGTAAACTAAACAAAATGTATGTCCTATTGTTGGAGGAGTGAAGATAGAGATTTCTCCCAGTTATTGAACATAGCAGCTACGAAGTTCTAGCTATGGCTAGAACCAAAGTTTCTTAATCTAGGCCCATGGACAGGCACTAGACTTTCCTAATATCCAAGGGCAGCCCAAAAACCAGTCAACTGGATGATACACATAATATCCTTCTCCTAGGAAACATGCCCAAAAGACAACATAAATATGAATTATGTTTATAACTATCAGATAAATGTCAACTCAATTAAGAAGTATGCTACTCATATAATAAAGATTTGAGCTATGATGAAAGGCAAAGTTAACCATACACTACTGTTTTGTTTCAAAAAACTAAACTCTGGAAAGATTGAAAAAAGCAGGAGAAAAAATACGTACAATCCTGGTGTTTTTCTAAGGCAATTTCAAGCTTCTCTTTTATCTTCTGCAAGGTGCGGACCTGTTCAGCATAGTCTTGGGTGAGGAGGGTGACGCACATACCAGGCATGGACAAACATCAGGAAAGGAAGTTAATTAAACAAAACAAAACAAACAAAAAAAATGAATGAAAATGATGATGATTTTCTCAACCTGAAAACCATTCCTGTTAAGGAAAGCTGGGCAGACAGCCTCCCATTAACAATGAACAACACAAGCAAACAAGTATAGTACAAACTACCCACAGTGTAAATGTTGACTACAAACAGGCAGATTTGTTTAGCCTAGAGAAAGAACAAGAATTGGACCTGGTCTGGTCATCACAAATGCCCTGCCATGAAAACCACTATTATCTCATTACTGAATTTCAAATCTCAGTTTACACTGTCCTTCCCATTCTTGGCAGTAGGACAGATCAAAGGGAACTCACTGAACAGCTCACGCACAGTCCACACGACTGAGTGAAAGTGGTCAGGACAACAGCAAAAACCTTGCCACAGCAGGGCCTCTGCAATAAAAGTACTGCACTCTCTAGAATAAAGTCAGCTTCCTTTCCTTACTGAACTCTCTGGAATAAAATCAGCCACAGAACTGAGTGGCCTATGCCATGTTAAAGGTGAAAGTCAGAATTAATTACCAGGGTAGCCAAAGAAGATAGTATGAAACAGTGGAAAAGTATACAGGCTCTAGTTCAAATCCCAACTGAGTCAGTCCTTAGCTGAGAGACCTTAAGCAAATTACTGATCCTAAGTATTAGTTTCTTCATTTATGAAATTATGGTATTAACTGTATCTACCGCAAAGGATGTATTAGATAATAAATGAAATGTTCTATTGCCTTAATTAGATAATAAACTAAGTGCTTTAGGCAAGTAGGACACAATGCTCAATAAAGAGTAGCTGCTATTGTGGTTGTTCTTATTCATACTGAGCCTAGGACATAAATACACTTAATTAATGTCAGTTTTCTTGCCTGTCCCTCCTCTAACATCAGTCAAGCCCAAACAATTTAGGGAAGATGCATATTACCTTACAGCTTTCTCCCCAACACTGAACAAGTGTAAAGTTATTTCACCTCTGTTACTGATACTGCTTACAGGCAGAGGTCACAGGATAGTAACACTTGAGTTTCAAGCAGACTGTAGTGAAAAGCAGGGACTCTAGCATCAAGCAAATCTGGGTTTGAATTCCAGCTCTACCACCTACTACCTGTGTGACCTTAATCTCACTAAGTCTTGTTAGCCTAGAGCGAGAACAAAATGAGATAATGGGCTGTCTAGTAGCTGTGAGTTACACTATGGGCCTTGGTAACTACACACACACAAATATCTCACATACAACTTGGTGAATTCTGTAGTCTGCTGCTTTCATTCCAGTAAAATGGGCATAAGGTCAAGGGACAAAAACACACACAGAAACTACTGACCACTTCACAGGCTGAAGCTTTCAAAATGTATCCACTGGCAGAAACCAAGTAAGAACTTACAACTCTATGACTGACATGCCCTGCTCAGGCAAAGAATATAATGGGAGTTGTGTAAATTATAAACTGCACACAAAAGACATAATGAGAGTTACAGCTTCTATACAGGTGCTGAAGTTCAAAGTACCACTAAAGAGTAGCCCAAAGACCCAGAATGATATTACACAGGTGATATGTATCTCAGCAAGTGGCAATATAGCACCAAACCATGTCTGGTGCTGAAGAATCCAATATCTGTAGACCATTCCATGAAAATGCTATCCCTAGCCCTTTCCTCCTGAAGCAAGCTTGGCCAATGGAAGAAAGATGGCTAAATCTACAGGCAATTTTTAATACATTTATATCCACAGCTAGAAATCTCAGGAGCAGAAAAAGGTAAGTTTTTTTTTTTTAACTTTAAAACTTCAGTTTTGGATTTACACTATTCAATACACTAATAAAAGAAGGAAACAAAGGGGGTACGAGTTGCTCCTTTCTGACTAAGAAGATCAAATTATGTCAGAATAACTGTAAGGTTATGCTATGTGGCTTTTTAATAGGGAAAGAGGGTCAGGTGCAAGGCAATTTTCCCTTGGTCGCTTCTTACGAGTTCCTGGACATACCAGAAAGTCTGGCCTCTAATTTCCGTATTTGTTCATTCCTTCTCAAAAGCTGGGATGAAAGATCTTCTCTGGAGCTGCTTCCATCAGAAGCCTGTTGAGACAGAGACGGTGTATTCATATATGGATTTTTAGCAGCATGAGACCACATAACCAGAAAGCGACAACTCTTATTTCAGGTTTGGCTACCCTTTAAGTGATCACTAAAAAGCTTCTCTACCTATAAAGGAGAAGCAATACTCTCTTCATCTATAAAGTGAGGAGATATAAGATGCAAAACAGATACATTGTGTGTGTGTGTACATGGTATTGGAATACACGGTGGGAAACAAATCCAATTATCTTCTGGACCCAGGAGTCAAACTGGGGTCTCCTGCACTGCAGGCAGATTCTTTACCAGCTGAGCTACCAGGGAAGCCCATGATCATATTGTAACAAGTACATAATACAAAAAATATATTTTCAGATAAAAAAGTAAATCACTTTACTTTTCCAAAGGTAAAATCCTGGGGTAAAGGGAGGAAGACTCTTTAGCAAGGGATTGAAGGCTAATGCCTGTCACTGGGACTTTCCTGGTGCTCCAGTGGTTGAGAATCTGCCTTCCAGTGCAGAGGATGTGGGTTTGATCCCTGATCCAGGAACTAAGACTCCACATGCACCGGGGCAACTAAGCCTGTGTGCCACAATGAAAGATCCCAAACACCACAACGAAGATCTTGCAAGACACAACTAAGAACGGATGTAGCCATAAATGAATAAATATTTTAAAAAAGAATCTATCACTGACATTGATAAAGTTTCAGTATCTTCATCTATAAAACAAAGGGATTTCAATCTATGGTTCTAAAATGTGTCAAAACCTTTAGCAGATAATATATATTCAGTAAATTATTATATTAATGAGACATCAAATTTTCCCAATAATCTAGATTATTAAAACATATAGGCACTATTATTACTTTGGGCAATGTTTACTACTGTTAATAAATAAATCACTTTATCTTTCTACACTTGATTATAAAATTTTAAAAATACAGAAGAGTAGGGAGAGTGGTTTACTTAACATTCTCTACTTTAACAATTGCTGATTTTTCCCATATTTGCTTCATCAAATTTTATTATAGTACTTTAAATCACAGACATCATGACATTTCATCCTCAACATTTTGACAAACACTTATAAAACATAAAAACATTTTCCTTTATAGCCACAATACCATTATTATACCTAACAAAATTAAAAATAATAGTATCTAATATCCAGTCCTCAGTCTTCCCCATTTATTGCTAAAATAATGAGTGGTTCAAAAGTTCATTTTAAATATTCATTTATCCATCTACCCATTTGCTCATCCAACATTTATGGAGGCCCAGTCACAGGAATGATTAAAGGGGGTTTCAGGATGTGGCAGGCCCAGGCTAAAGTCACATCGTCACCACTTATAAACTACAAGAACTTGGACCAGTTGGTCAACTTCTCTGTGCACTGGCTTCCTCACATGTAAAATGTGGTTAACAAAAATAATCGGCATCACAGAGCTGTGATGAGGAGTAAACAAATCAAAATCTGTCAGGTCTAAAACAGAGCCTGGCACATAATTAGCTTTAATATACAGTAGTAAAAATTATGATTATTATTGGTAATGAGACACCTATTCTTAGTATTGTTTACAGCACTGTGAACAGTGATGAAAAGGAGTCCCTGTCTAAAACAGCAGCAGTTGCAGCAACTACTAATTACAAAGTGCTTAAGAGCCAGGCACTACTAAGTTTTTTATGCACTATGCAGAAAAGAGTTCATGTCGTTGGCCTGAGACTGCTATCCTTGGCAAATCCGGCTCGTAAGTTGAGCCCCTGGCTAGCCCATGGAAACTTAGATTTTACAAGGGTTCTCACCACTCCTGATAAGAATGGCTCATGGTACCCAAACTAATTGTGCAAAAAAATGTGATTTATGCCTAACATGTGAAAGGTTGCTGCTAAGAGCCGTGAACGACGCCGGGATTCATGGCCTCCAGAGGAGATGAATTTGATCTGGGACCAGAGACGAGGCTTGATCACTCAGAGCTTTTGTGCAGCAAAGTTTTATTAAAGTATAAAAAGAGATAGAGAAAGCTTCTGACATAGACATCAGAAGGGAACAGAAAAAGCCCCCTTAGTTTTCAGCAAGAAGTTATATACCTGTTAGCAAGCTGCAGAGTTGTACCAGGCCCCTCACCCCCTCACCCCCTCACCCCTCACAACATGCATTTTGAGATAGCATTGGCACAGGTGAGTCATCTCCCTCCCTCCATAAAACAACTGACAGGGATCTTGAAGAAAGGCAGATTTCCAAGCAAATACAAAATTCATTAACATAGCTTAAGAAAGACATTTCCGTGAGGAAAAAAAGTGTTGGTTAGCTCAAGGTTTGAGATAAAGTTAAGTTCAGGCAGAACCAGCTGTTGCCATGAAGACACAGGATTAGAAGAGAAAAGAAAAAGGAAAAAAATACATTTGCCACTTGTAGTTTATTTCCTCCTGCCACTTGGGGACCTTTGGCCTCCCTACTGAGGCTACTGACCCTCTCAAGTGCCTTCCTTCTAGAAGTCTGGAATTTTGGTAAATGCTAGGCAGAAGGTGCCTGTATGACTAGCCTCCAGTAAACTTCCTGAGCACTGAGTCTCTACTGAGCCTCTCTGAGAGACAGCATCTTATCCTGTGCTGTCACAGTTCCTTGCTGAGGGAAATAAGTGTGTCCCAGGCAACTCCCCTGGAGAGGACTCTTGGAAGACTGTGCCTGGTTCCCTCCAGATTCTGCCCATGCACATTTTCTCTTTGCTAATTATGCTTTGTAACAAATGTTTCCACTGTGATAAATGATAGCAGTGAATAAAACTATATGCTGAGTCCTGTGAGCCCTTCTAATGAATAACTGAACTTAGGGGAGACCTTCCCCCTATTACTCTGCAACACACATACTTTAATAAAGATGGGTATTGTTCTTATTTTATAGATGAGGAAACTAAGGCACAGGAAAGTGAAAAAGACTCACCCAAGGTCACACAATAACGGAACAGCAATCAAACCCAGGTCTGCCTCCTTAACCTGACCTGGGCTCCCAAGCGTTACTCTATTGCCTCTCAAGAAGCTCCCAGTTTAGAGGAAGAGACAAAGAAGCAAATCACCAAGAACAATGCAGTGTAATAGGTGCTATTACAGAAGATGCAGGGGTCAAGAGACCAGATTCAGCCAGGAGGGATGAAGGTTAGAGAGGGTGAGAGGGAAGGTCAGGTCAAGAGGGCTTCCTGGAAGCAACATGTAAGCCAAGTCTTGAAGGATGAACAAAATCTGCCAGAGGAATGCAGGAGTGAGAGGAGGAGATAGGAGAAATTCCAGACAGGAGACAGCATATGTGAACATTTGTAGTTGTCTGTTCCATAAAGTACAGTAAGTTCAGTATGGAGGGAGCACAGGGCATAGGAATGTAGAGTGAGATAAGGTGGATGGGTGAGCTGTGTCACGACCACAGGGGTTAACCATTATACATAACAGTGACTTTGCACTTCATCCCGAAGATGATGAGAAGCCACAGAGAAGTTTTAAGCATTGAAGAGACATGAACAGATCTGTTTTGGGGAGTTAATAGAGGCAGGGAACCCAGACAGCCTACCACTTTGTCCAATTAAGAAAGATGGCTTGAAAAAAAAGAAAATAAACTTCCTTGGTGGCTCAGCTGTAAAGAATCCACCTGCCAATGCAGAAAATACAGGTTCTATCCCTGAGTCAGGAAGATCTTCTGGAGAAGGAAACGGCAACCCAGGCCAATATTCTTGACTGGGTAATCCCAGGACAGAGGAGCCTGATGGGCTACAGTCCACGGGGCTGCAAAGAGTTAGACACGGCTTAGCAATTAAACAACAAATGTACTACTAGCAAAGTGGAGTACAAAGGGTATGTTTGAGATAGGAGACGGAAACCAAAATACTTGCTGACAGACTGGACACCAAGAAGTGAAGAAGAGTCTAAAATGCTGCCAAGCTTTCTTGCCGGTGACTTGGGGGACAAAGGTGCACAAGTGGAAACGGAGGTAATGAATTCAGGACGTGAAACACCAGAGGAAGGCACCTGGGTGAGGAGATCTATGTCATGGAAGTCAAGGGTCTGGAGACAGGCAGTGAGGATCAGAATCAGAATTTGAACAAATTCAAACAGATAACTTCAGAAGTCACACAGCAAAGTATTTCCTGGATTCAAGCCAATCTCCGTATCTGGAATACATTTGAGAGAGACTTCATTTAGCGAGTCAGCATGATGCCAAGGCAAGTACCTTTGCCAGAGAACTCAGCATTAAAACTATGTCCTTCAGCCTGGTGCTCAAATGTGCATTTAAATTTCCTGTTGAACACAGGAGCCAATGATAATTTAGATCTGGTAATCTATTGGTCCACCCCAATAACCTAATAGCTTCTGCCATGTAATCTAACCTGAACAGGTAGTATAAGAAAGGAGGAGGTCGACTCATCTGACCAGGGAAACAACTCAAGTATCTATCACCAGTAGAAGACAGAGACAAACTGTGGCCTTTTTCAAATGCCAGAGTGATACACAGCAGTAAAAATAAATGAACCACGTGCAGTGTATTGTTCTTATAAAGTCTGAAAATAAGCAACAGGTTGTTTATAAATATACATGTATCTGGCAGGATATGTTAAAAAGGAAAGGAACAATATACACAAACTGTAGGCTGGGTTATCTGAAGGGGAGGAAAGGGAAGGGAACCAGGAAGGAACACACAAGTAGCTTCACAGTATTGATAAAAATCTAGTTCCCTGCCTAAGTGACAGACTTAAAAAGCATTCATTTTATTTTTATGCCTTATACAATACTTCATATTTACATTATACACATTCTTTTACATATATCAAGCATTATAAATAACTTCTTTTAAGTTATCTGACTTTAAGAAGATCCTGTCATATGCCACAGACACAATTTTAATCCTAATACTTAACACAGTAGCATTCTCAAATCTTTCCAACTACAAAGGTACTTTACAATTAAGGGACAACGTGCAGCCATCAGTGCCATCTTTTCATCAATTTTCCCAAAAAATAGTGGTAATTCCCTGGCTAATTCCATGCCAAATGCACAGACTTCACTAAGTAACAATGACTTAAAGTATATATATATGTGCAAAGACAACAGGCCAAAGTACTCTGAGAAACAAAATATAAAAGATGATGCACAAGGTTTTATATAGATGGAAAAAAGAGTACAAGAGGAGAAAGTAGAGAATATGGAAAGGGACCCGTGGTGAAAAAATAGAAAAGCACCTCAGAAAAAAAGAAAAGCACCTCAGAATAAGAAGAATCAGATATAAACTACAAATCATCTTTGCAATTTTAAAAGAAAATACTTACCGGAATGATTCCATGAAATACTATTTTTTAAATGTAACGAGGCTGTACCAAATATTAAGAACTATAAAAGGTACTTACAAAGTCATCTCCTGAGTCAGCTCCCATGGAGGCAACGGACTCCTTGCTCACTGATCGTGGGATCCTAGTAGCACCTCCTGGCCTTTGAGTGACAGCAGTCTCTTCTGCAATTTTCTTCTTCAGTTTTGCAAACATTTTGCCGTGTGGCTATCCTGCACTGATGGCGAGTGCTTGAGACGCGACAACAATCGTCAGGCCAGCAACTGGGAATCCCGAGACAATGCCTAAAAAGGTCCAGTTATCCAAACCAGCTGCATTCCTACTGAAATGGGGGCCAAAGGCTTGTGGCACAGGAGTATCTATAAATCAGATGAAAGAGAGCTCTAAACTAAACATCAGAGAAATTTCATATCTGGGTTGCTTTGTTAATTAAGCTTTAGGTTTCAAAATTAAGTTTCATAATTTTACATGCACACTTACTAGGACACAATTACTAAACATTTACAAAGTACTCAGGTGTGACAGATGCAAATACAGATAAGAAAATCCAGTTTTAGGAAGGTGGAGTAATATGCCAAAGACTGTGTGGCTGAAGTGCAGTGTTTTGGAACCCAGGAACCCACAAGTCCTTACTCTTTTTTTTAATTACATCACATTGGCTGTGGCATACAACACATTAAGTAAAATTTCCCAGGAGAAACATTAACATAATGCTTTTGAATCCTTCCCCTAATAATATTAAGTGTGACTACAGTTAATACAAAAACATGTAACTCAATACAGGGAAAAGATGTAACATTCTGATGTTCCAAGATGGTGTGGAATCAGCTGTTCACTAGAAAATGTTGACAACTTTTTCCTAAAAAAAAAATAGGAAAGCCAGACAACTACACTGTATCAGGAAACATCCTTAAATGTTTCCTGGAAATGCTGTGTGGTTTTCTTAATGAGTGATTAAAATTTCCTAAAGTCAGTTTCTTTTTTGTACAATGTTTTCCATGATACTACACACGAGATTCAAACATCTTTTCCTATCATGCATGAAACATTAATATTCTGGTTCCAACCTTAACTTTTGATGTTTTCTGGTGGATATCTAAGCTCTGCTCTAAGACCTCTAATGATGAAGCTCTAGGATCTACAAATGACTGCTTACCACTTCTGAGCATCCATTTAAGTCTGTGCCATTCTTCAAAAGTTTACCTTCAATGTCTGTAAATCACCTACTCACCTGGCTTATCTACTAGATTTAAAACAGCTTGAAGGTCAAAGCTTTCTGTCCTGCATGAAGACAAAGATAAAATGCATCGGATATTTCCTCTCAAGTGTAAAGTCAAAATGTTGGGGGGACAGGCAGAGTGGAAGAGGACGGAGGAAGGATCAAGGTGGGGGGTGGGGGGAGAGAAAACCTGCCATTACCATAATCCTCAGTGGTCTACCCTCCCTCACCCTGGTCTTTGCATTTGTGATTTGCCTAAGAGTTTCACCTAAAGGCACAAAGAACAGAATCTCTCATTGTAGTAAGCGGCTAAACTCACTTCGCCTTGGGAGCGTGAGCACAACAACTTCAATGAGATTAAGGTTTCCCAGGGCCAGTATTTATTTCAGTTGATTCTGACAGTCACACACTGTTTACCTGGCCAGAACCCCAGAGCCTTGACTCACATTCAGAAAATCGCTGAGAAAAAGGACGGCATAGTTGGAAGACAGCTGCCAAATGCTCGGGGGGCCAGCCACCTGCCACTGCAGTTCGGATCCCACTCACTCAGGCTCCTCCCAGACCCGCCCGTACGTGGACTGTCAAAGACAGGAGGGACCCAATGTCTCTCCCATTTGACAGCAGGGAAACTGAGACCCAGAGAGGAAGAGTGACTTGTCTAAAGTGCGCGCAGGAGGGGGGAGTTCCGGGACCCCAGGTTCCAGATTCCCAGGCCGAAGAGCCCGCCTCTGCCCCCACCCTCGCCCTGTCCGGCACCCTGGCACTGCCCCCCGCCTTGGGTCTTGGGCAACCCAGTCGGCGCCGCTCTGGGGGCACACCGAGGCCACCGAGGGAAATAGAGGCCTGCTCCCGTCTCCGGCCCCCGCCCGCCCACCTGCCGCTCTCTGGGCAGCCGGCAGAGCCCCGCCTCCGGGGCCTCTCGTGAGCGCCGGCCCGCGTCACCAGCCCCCACGGCCGGCCGGCGAGCAGAGCAGCGACCCGGAACCGCACTTTCACCAGCGCGCCGGAAGTGGCTGCGCGCGGGGCCGGCCCACTGTGCGCATGCGCCTGAGCGCGGCCTCCGCGAGCTTCGGGATGGCGGTTGGACCGGAACCGCTGGAGGGCGCGGGCACAGGCGCGGGGCTGGCCGCTCCCTGAGGCCGGCCCGCCACGTCAGCAAGCGGCCAGACCCGCGTAGAAAGACCGGGTAGAAGCCTTTCCTTTTTTTTTTTTTTCCCCAAAATAGGGGACGGTGCGTAGCGGGGGAAGTGGTAGGAGCCTGGTGGCAAAAGGGAAAGAACCGATGGCTCCTGTGGTGCCAGCTTGTCTCATGGAAACCTCAGGCCGTGGCTGCGTTGGGCCGACCCAGAGTTTCATTTCCCTTTCTGCATCCCAGCCTGCACCCTGCATAACTCTGTCACCTTCCTCCCGCGGGAGCCTCTGGCTCCATACATCAATCAGTGTTGGGAACTCGCGCTTTGTCACTTGTGTTGTGTGCCTGTGATCTACTGTAGGCTACACATTTTATATTACAATTCAGGTCATTGAAAGAAAAGTTTTCAGAATCTTAACATTATTATATAGTGCACTCTGAATCATTAGAAAAACCACGCTAGCGTCAGCGCACTACTTTCATTTCACTAGTCACGAAAGGGCCTCCAACTTTTGACAGATGAAGGAAGTCCAGACAGATAAAACTGCCTTGTACAAAGTTACAGTACAAATTGGTAGCCTACGTCGGGTTTCCGGACTCAACGCCAACTGAGGCAGACATTCCACATGGAAGTTCTATGTGTTCCTGCCCAAACTCAACACCAGCCCGAGCGCCAGCAGCTTCAACTCAATCCCCTCAAACAATCCCGCCCTCAGCATGTCCTAGTGACCAGGGCAGGGAAAAAACCAAGACTGGGACTCAGAAGAAATTTACAAACTGCAACAATACCATCGAATCCTAAATCTCAAATTGTTTCAAGTGTCTGAAGAATTATCTGAAAAGCAAACCCTGTCCAGTTTAGCGCTTATGTTGTCAGCAATTCTAAAGAAGTAACAAAAACTTTAAGCAAATAATTTTAATGTTTATTTTTATATCGATGATACACTTAATATATATGTGAATTCAAGATACAAAATTCATTTACAAGAGTTCACACCTGATGAATGTAATCACATTCCTAGAGAGAACATTTATCAATGCAAAAATGTCTTCAATACACTGACGACAAAAATCAAATCATCTGTAATCTTGTTATTCAATAAACATCAAAACAATGTTTAACTCTTCCTCCTCTAGTATTTAAGCGCCCTCAAGGTGGTAGGCACCATGTAACACAAGAAAACTTGGAAACACAAGGGCCTACTGAATCCTCTGCAGAATCACAGTGTTTACTCTGAAATTCATTTAGTGAAGTAGTGGAAGGCTTGCTATCCTTTATGACAAATCACATATCACACAAGAGTCAAAAGTGATGATCAGGAAAATAAAATGTTTTGGTAACCTTAATTTCTAAAATCTATGACATATTAACCATAACGGACAGCAGAAAAAGGCTGCTGAAAAGGAACACACAAAAAAAAAAATCCTTAAGAGTATGTATGGCTTAAGCAATTAAGAAACACAACAGGTAAGACTTTTACAATACCACAATTGTTCAAGTCAAATGATATTGACAATATAATTTTCCCCCTTCGTCACTGGTAGTAAATAGCCCCTTCAAATTTAATTCTATTGAGAACACATATAAAACTAGTGAATCCAAACGGTTTGTTGGGCTCACCGAGCTGAGTTGATGGATTTTGTTCTAAAGTATTAACCCACAATACCCAAAATTTAATACAGATGAGCAACAAGACTACATTTCAAGGATTACAGTGATTTGTGAATAGCTAGATAGGCAACCAAATAGTTTGATCATTTGCACGACAGATTAGCAGCACTTGGTAAGAACGGTTACGTGAAAATTATTGTGCTTCAGTCTCTCAAAGAGAGCTAATAAATATAACTCTAGAATCCTTATAGTGTTACAATTCTATAACATTTCAGTTACAGACAAGCACAATTTTTAAAAAGTATTTCACACCACTAGAAAATCAAATAATTATATTTTCGAAATGTAATTTCTTCTATGATCGAAACAAGTGCATTTCTGCCTAATATTCATAATATAGACAATAGGTTCACCATTATTTTCAGGGAAAAAAGATCAAGTATAACTTATTTTAATTCCTATTTGATTATCTTAACCCTTAGTGATGATATAAATAAAAAGATATTCAACCTTACAATGTAAAATCACTTGGAGAAAATAATAATGTGGCCTGAAATGACAAAATTCTTTAGAGCTAAGTAGGAAATGACTTAAAACTGCTTCATCACATTCAATGATTAATGAAACCACTACTTTTACTGGTGCTACACAGTGACGATAACCTATTTGAATAAATCCTTTCACTTGTAAGCTCTACTATGAAAATGTAGGACATTGCATCTGCCTTTCCTATTACCTAAAACCTTTCTACTTTGACAGGAAGAAGCCTCCAAAATATATCTGATTGTTGAGTGGCAATGTTTATTAAAAACAATAAATAAAAAAACAGCTGGAGAACTAGCCATATGATCTATGGGACAAAAGGAATGTAACCACGTAACTATAAAAAGCCACAAACACAAAATCCTAAGATATATTACTGAACCATTGAGTTCTTTTTAATAAAAGGTAAACAAGAGTTTTTTCTTTTTTTAAAAAAAAACTCATTCTGCAAGAAATAGCAGTAAAAATTATTGCCCTAAAACATTTTAAGCAATTTTTCCTGCAGATTTTTAATACATCACAATACATAATCTAGAAAAAAGTCAGTAACATGCAAGGGTAGCAATAAGATTTTTGTATTTAGAGTGTTTTGATATCATTTGGAAATGATTACTTTGGGTTAACATACATGACCATTTGCTTTTTACAATGGTTGATCTTACTGATTTGATATTTGAGAAGACTTAGGGGTCAAATCGTAATGTTTACAAATCTTAATTTTCAATCATGGATAAATGGACATTCACGACAGTTTCAAAACAGAAAAGAATATTAATGATATAACACAAAATTTTAAATGTTTACTGCACGCCTAAAGGAAGGCTAGCTATAACTTACCATCTCATTCTGAAAAGTGACATAAACCCTCAGGCTATTAACTTTCATTTCATAAGCCTATCAGAAAAGTAAAATAAAATCTGAACCCTGAAATTACCAACCTCTCAATAAACAATACTACATCTAAAAAGATGATTGTCTTAGGATATAGACAGGAGTTATCCACCAAAATAGGAAAATATTCCCAATTTATAGTCTGTTCTATGACCAAATTAGATGATTAAGTGATGATTAAGTGAATCTGGAGTGCAGAATTACTATATCTCAAACTACTAAAAATCTCTGAAGTCTTGTTCAAATATGTTTTTTAAAAAATCATACTGCTCAGAATAGTTTGGTAATTAATTTAAAAAATAACTTTAAAAAACACAAATTAACAAAAATATGTTTAAATTAAGAAATGGTGCTTCAGTTATTAAGGAACAATGTTATACGAAATGGAATTTTTCTCAAAAGTCAATATTACACCAAACTAATAAAGTGAAAAATATCAATTTTAGCTTAAGAAAACAATTCATATCTACAGAATTCCAAAGGAAATATTTCTATGGCATCAACAAACTAGTTCCACTTAATACATTTGTCTTTATACTCATTTAAGGGCATGTCCCTCCAGCATCATTCTGACATCCTTCCCTTCAAAAGGTGATTGATTTCATTCACAAATCAATTATTCTTCCTTAAACACAAGGCATGTTTAATAAATCTGTGTTCAAAAATTCAGTGAAGCTGGAACACAGTATAATACCACGTTTAGAAATTCTAGTTTGAGTAGGATGAATTGCCTTAAAAAAATTTTTTTTTAGGATAAAGTGGTCACGGTATCCAGTGAAAGATTGGAGGTACAGCATGAACAGGTATAAAGTTATCGATGTCTAAGACAGCAGAACAGGGGGAGAGAGCTTGGTTTTCTAAGCAATTTTTTATTTAACTGCAAAGTGACTGGCTTGACAACTGTTAGAGAGCCAGAGGTCATAGTCACAATATCAACCTCATCTACCACACTTTCTATTGCTGCTGCTCTCCTCAAATCAATGTCCACATTAAGCGTGAGTCAGTTCCATGAATTTTAAGTAGCATAACATCTGCTCTGCTACTCTCCAGTTGCAATAAATGACTCGGTTACTACAACATTAGACACTATGAATGTTTTCACTGATTTTCTCAGAATAGTACACTGCCAAATTTTATGTGTTTAAGAAAAAAGCTATTATAACTATTTAAAATGTAACATTTTAATTGAGAAGTATCATGAATACTTGGTTGTTATATTAAAACTACAGTGAAGAGGCAAATGTAACATATTGGGGGATGGCAGAATTGATTCCTGACTTAGTAAGATAATTTCAAGTTGGATCAGATGGATTTAATCTTCTGAAGAACCATAGGGTAAACAGTTTTTTGCAGTTATACTTTATCATGCAAAGAAAACCCCACTTAATTTTTGTGGTGAATATATTCAAGTGTATATTAAAATATCTCCTACACTCTTCCATGCAGATGAACATGCCCAGTGAAGACAGGAGGAACCGAGCCCTGATCTCTGTGATATTCCATAGGTTCACACACTGGCACTGCACATACGAACAATCCTCTTATCCTCCCCTACCTGTCATTCTTGGGAGAGGTTTGAAGGCCCTGCTTTTATATATAGCACGCCACACACCTACTGTTAAGAATCCTGCTTCACGTGTGAATCTATCAATTTGCAGAACACAGTGGTCTCATAGAGACAAAGAAATACAACTGGAGGCATTTTATTCACTGGAAGCATTCTTGCAGATGAGTGGACTCATCTTTGATATGCAATTCCAATCAAGAAAAATCTATAGCTAGAAATGCCAAGACAGAACTTAATTAATCACAGCTGCTGCAAATATACAGGTTTATCAACCTCCTGTTCCTCATTAAATTCGACCCCACCTAAGTAAAGCCTTCTCCTACCTAATGCCCCCTTTTCTGCCTCATAGAGACATATAAAATGAGACACACTAGTGAAAAAAAAAAATTCTTCCAAAATTAAACTGTGGTATCAGGTATTAAAATGGCAATTAGGAACATTTGCCTATTAGGACATTTTCCTATCTATTTTGAAATGTGATCAAAGTAATTTTTTCCATTGCCCCTTGACTCTCAATATAGATACATATGCTACTAAGTAATAATACCCAACTATAGTCAAGAAAATAAAGGACTAATATAGCTTAAGAACCTGCTGGTGTCTCAGTTTCACATACTTAGGTTTTTCAGGTTTATATCACTAATTTATCATCAGTTTAAATGGAAACTGGCAGATGATTTTTAAAGCTAAGAATATCCAGCTTTCTGTTAAGATCTTCATATCCTAATTTCAACTCCAAAATAGCCCATTTTACCCAAACACAAGCCCCTCAAAATAGAGGCTCATGATTGAGATACAGCCACAACCTAATACAGCAGCATGAACAATGCCACTATGATGTCCTCACAGAACTTAAATAAATTCAGCCCACAATGGGTATGGGTATATAATATACACATACTGTATCACTGCATACCATATATTTACAGCTATATACATATATACAAAAAGTATACACAGATTGCATTCAGCATCACCAAAATATATACATGCTATTGCAAATAAAATAAGAATTTCAAATAAATAAGAACAACAAAAGAGCCCTCAATGTAAATATCCTTAATACTCTCCACACACACATAACAGGAACATAAACACCCAAAATATCACCAGGAGATTCGTAACATTCATATTCATATCAAATCTATTTACTCACTCAGGGTGGGGAGGTGGTTCTGAATCACAGGCAGTAGCCAAGTTTGCAGACCTTGGTACCTTACTATATTTCCTGTGTACAATGTTCTCTATCAGACTGATTACAAGTCTCTGTGGATAACTAAGTATACGATTTTTCAACTGAGTCCAAAACCCTTCTAAGACACAGAAAGTTACTAACTCACACAGGTCAGAGATTAAACTGGGAAAAGAACACCAACGAAAGCTTCTATAATTGATATATAAATCAGAGTTGTTGCTTTTCCCTTTACCGCAAAGAAATTCAGTTCAATAACCACCTAATGTCTTACAGGGAATTCTACTGCAAGAAGAAAACAAAGCATAGTAGCCACAGTGAGGGAAAAAATAAAACTCAGATCCTTTACTAGGAAAATTTCAGTCATGACTAGATTGCACTTTCCTTTTACAATCTCAAAACATTTCAACTTGGTAAAAATATAAAGAGAACAATAAATTCTATGTGCTTTGAGAGGTTTTTGAGAGCACCACTTCCTAGGAAGAACACACACACATACACATACACAAAGAATATATCCTGGCTAAAATCGAAGATAAAATGTCTGACTTGTGGATTTTTAAAAAATAATTAGTAAATAAAATTTTGCTAGGGCTGACTGATTTACTGGTTTCAATATTTGATATATTAAAAAAAATACCATAACTTCTGTGCCAAAATCTAAATCTCTTATTTCTTTCTTGTTTGTCATAGAAAGTAACCTGAGCTACCGGGAAAGACTGGGCTGAGAATAGGAGATCTGAGTTTTAGTTCTGGCTCCATCTTTATGGAAAAAACTGACAGCTTTTGAGGGTCTCTGTTTTCTTTTCTGTAAAACAGAGAAGACAGTTGCTTTACCAACTTCAGAAACATATGGATAAAGAAATAAAACAATTTCATTGTGCTTAATTTTGTTTTGTATTTAATTTTCATTTTGTTTGTATACAACTTACTTCTTGCACTTTTACACTATTTTGTTTATAGTGATTCTTAAGTGAGGTGAGAGTCTGTATCAGAATATCCAGGGGGGTAGTCTGTGCGATTTGAAAGCAAAAGAAGTGCTCTTCCCTGTTGCTTTGCTTTTTTTTTCCTTCCAAAATTTAAATTTCTATGAATTCTAAACATAAATAAAGGATTTCCCATTTTAATATTCATAAGGGGGGCAGGACATGTTGAAAAAAATGAGATTCTTCTCTGCCACTGCCATCTTGACCTTACCATTAAGTGATTGTCCTTTTCATTTCCTCTTCCTCAATTAAAGAAAGGCCTTAAAATGTAGAGGCTGGGTAATGGGTCCAAGAGCATTCATTAAACACTGTGCATGTTTCAAATTTTCATGATAAAAAGTAAAAAAAAAAAAAAGACAAGACAAAGGAATATGACATGTTTGCACAAATGTAACCTTTCCAAGAAGGCCTACCCTGATTGGTCTTTGAAACTTTATTCTCTCTCTAAAAACAAAGGAAAAATTTTCCTTAGCACACTCTTAAATTTTCTTCATACTGTTTAAAACTTTCTAACATAAATTATGTATTATATTTATTGCCTGATGTCTTCTACTAGAATATAAGTTCCATGAAGACAAGGAAGTTTAAGTCTACTTGGTCTGTCAGACTAATGCCTAGGATAAAATCTGGAGAACAGTTGTTGCTCAATACACATGAATGAAACAATAGTTTAGAATTTTCTAGTATAGCTTTGCTCTCAAGATCAGTTCACTTTAAATTTTTAACCACTGGTAAGGAATTACACTACTACTAGCTTAAGGAGGAATGTCATCATCTAAACACTGACTGTGATTTCTAAGATCCCTTGTTCTTAGACAAACGTGTTTCTACTAACAAAACCTCTAATTTTTTCCGGAAAGTCTCTGAACTACTTTCTACAACAAATAAGTGAGACCCAGATATTTTCTTGAACAAAAACTAGGTAAAAATGATCTAGGAAAGGAAATACTGTGTACATCAAAATAAGGGAAACCAACTTTCCAAGCGGCAGGGGTGGGAAAATCAGTTTTTCAGAACCAAGAATTCAAATTATAGAAAACAGAGAACTGGATTGAATCTTGGGCCAAGGCCTTCGTTTTACAGGCAAGAGTGCTAAAAAGCAGAGACATGGAGACATTTGTCAAAGGACAAGCAGCTAGTTACCAGGAAAGCCAGGATTAGAACTCAGATCTCCCAGTTCTCAAACCACTGTTTTTTATGTTAATCAGGTGAGGATAAAGCTCAGGGTGATAAATATTATATTAATCATCAGAGAACAGGACAATATGTGTTGTTAGGAACATTACTGGCACAGAACTTCAGGGGAATTGAAACAAGAGGTCAGATAACTAAGGATAATCTATTGCTGTCGTCCAGGTGAGCAGTTATGAAAAGAAAGCTATGAAGTTTACTAAGGTACTGGGGGAAAAAAAAGGAAAGTAGTCTTTATCTGACAATGAAAACCCACTTGCAAAGAAAATCTCTCTTTGGGGCTTTTCCAAAGACTTCTGAAATAATGTTTAAAATAACAAACAAAAATGACTTTTAAAAAGTTAACTAAAAAACCCACAAAGTCCGCCCAACCCAAGAACAATAGCTTTAAGACTTCAGATGAAAAATCAACAAATTGGAACAGGTATATGCATAACTTAGATCCAAATAATTCTGTCAGAAATAAAAATCAAGTTTAAAATATTACAGTAAAATTTCCCTAGGAACATAGGAAAGAGGCACCAACAGCAAACACCTCATTTCCCCTGGGACTGCCAGAGGTAGACTGTGAGCCTGTATGGAAAATTAGGTAGAAGGGCTTTTGATTCATAGATTTCTCAGTCTGAAAGTTGTGGAGTCAAAAGAGGGGTAAGAAATCATAGCTAGTGCCTGTGAATTTTTTGAAAGGGATAAAAAGGAAGAAAACAACTCAAAAATCTTTATAAATATTATACACTGAGTCCTATATAAAATAATAAAAAAAAAACTTGTGCATGAAATAGAAAATAGTGAATACAAGGAGTTTCTAAAAACCTCACTTCCAAATTGTCAATGCAAAAGCAACTTCCATTTTAGGTTAAACAATAAATTCAGTTACCCTCAACTAATATTAATAACATCTCTGACTTTGAAGGTTCATCGACCTGAACCAGGCAAAAAGATGACCAACTCTGTACTGTAAGCCACAAACTTCAATCTATATAGGCTTCAAACTTGATCTCATTAATAAGAGCTTAAATGGAATTCCTATGGAAACACTGGATCATGAAACCAACAATCTGATTTTTTGACGGAAAGATTTAAAAGCTGCTCTTTTTCACCTCCTTTTCACTTCCAGCATTCAAAAACTACAAAGAAAACAAAGTATGCAAATATATCTCATGATAGCACAGGACTCACACATTCCAAATGATATTTATCATCTAAAGATCCCAATTAAAGATTTAGCTTTTCAGATACAAATCAATGCTTTACAGTTTCTGAAATTTTGACAGCATTTAAACGAATTAAATACTTTCAAGAACTATAACTTGATTATGCTTCAAAGAATCACACATTTTTCTATCGATACTAACTTGGAATGAAAAGAAATATTATGGAAGGGCTATGATCTTGATTTTGAGTAGTCCATGCTGGCTAGTTTCACCTCTGTGAACAATTATATATTTTCTAAATCCACACATTTAAGGTCCAAGTATAAGAGTTGGATTTTCCTCATTATACAAAAATAAATGATGTACTCTTCTCAGGGTGAGAATAGTAACTATTTGAGTGTACGATTAGATGTTAGAGGTAAGTACCCATACCTCAAAACCAAAAAATAAAAATTCCAATATTAATCGAGGTTTTAATAAAACACCTGAAAGACTGTATTTTAAAAGTTACCCTAAAAGTTTGAACAACTTTTTTTTGTTTGTTTTTAAAATGGTGGTCCTAAATTGAAAAATAAAAACTAAATAACACCACTATGTATCTGTCATCACATTAGAAAACTGCACCATTTAAAACTTGTGGCAAATGAAAACGTGTTTCAATAAGAGGATTTTTGCTTTAATAGTCGTCTATGGTATTCTCAAGGAACACGTTTCGCACATCCAGAATGGATGCTAATTCCAAAATGTGCTTCTGGAGATGAGGGTTCTCCACTGTTTCATCCCTTGGCAGTTGTGGATATGATTCTGGGTAATTCCGTGTTTCCTGGTAAACAAATAAGAGAAAAATCAAGTTACATAGTTTGAAGAAAGAAAATTTTACACATTAATATTACTGTTAACATTAATTACACACATTAATATTACTGTATACATATTAATATTACTGTTAACATACTGTTAACAGTATTTAAGGAGTAACTTAATACGTATTTTTCTCCTTCATATCAGTAGTATTTTTGTTGAGTATACAAAATTGCTGACATTTGACCATTTTGACCCTAGAAAAACAATAATTTCTTATGGTTCAGCCCAATATTTTCATTTAGCGAGTTATTTCACAAGTATTTAATGGGACTATCATTTCTATATTATATTATGGAAACCACATAATTCCTACTTGCTGGGGGGCAGAAATGCTAGCACATGTAGAATTTAAACAAGTATTTAATGAATAAATAACTGAATGTTATAGTAGAAATCTGAATGAGAGAAAAGACATGAGAAACCTTGAAAAGGTCAAATTAATGGACCTCCGCATTTTAATTATAGGAGAAGGAGGAGTAAAAAATTACTAAGATTTCAGGAAAGGATGACTCGAAAGAAGCGTTGAGAGCTACTCAGAGAAAAAGAGATGTAAAGGAGGAGATACTTTGGGGAGAGTATATAACTTTCAGGTTTTAGGTATATTTTACTTAAGGTAATGGGCCATACAAAGAGAACTGCCCATCAACCAGAATTTGAAAATTCAGGGCTGTATCTCAGAAGACAGGTTTGAGCAGTCTGTCATACTGTTTTTATATACTATTCCATATGCATATATATGTATGCATATGCTATATGCATACATAATAAATACACTGATATAATCTGTATAAAGATAAATATTAAAGCTATGAAAATGGCTGGAATTTCTAAGCATAATAGCAAAGAGAGTGAAAAAAAGAGTCCCTGGAAAGAGAGATGAAAGATCATAGGAAAAAAAGAAGGACAGAAAAGGACCAATGTAGTTTTTGTAATTACATGGAAGCAAAAGGAAATAATTTCAAGAATCAAGTGATTCTCACTTGGAAATTCTCCTTGATTTGGTACTTTATATAGACTACAATTTTGTCAAATATTTAAAATTTACTGAAAAACTGAATAACCACTTTTCTATGCATCTAATATGACAGTCCGTATATTCTAATGTCATTTATATTTCTCTTCTATTGGTAGGCATCAGTAATTACATATTACAGAGACCAAATTTTCATTTTACCACACTAAATACTACGAGGAGTAACAATAATGAAAAGTTCAAAATTCCTAAAAAAAAAAACCCAAATAAAACCAGGAACTGGTAGGGGGTTACTGTACTCGGAACAATTCTCTCAGCTTGCACAAGGCTCAGACACATCTAAATTCTGACCACACACCTCTAGAGCGGAGAATGTATATTGAAACAGGGATATATGAAAGAGACTGCAGAGAAATAATAGGCTGAAATAAGCCTGCACCTGTATGCTAAACATCACTTTACTAAAGCTCCCCTTAAAAAGCTTAAAAACAAGCCATGGAAACATCAAAATGTTCAAGTAATTTACTCCTGCCAGAACCAAAGCCCAACAGTCTTTAAAGAAAAACAACAAAATCCAGAATTCAACATTAGAAAATTTACAGTGCTCACAGTCTAACAAAAATTACTAAACATACAAAGAATTATAAATATGAAGCTCCTAACTAATTAAAAAAACAATAAAAACAAACCTATAAATGATAGAGAATACAGTATTAGTAGGTAAAAACTTCAGCTATTCCTATTTATTTAGAGAACAAAAGAAAAGATAAATATGAGGAGGAGAAAAATGGAAAATATTGTAAGAACCACAAAGAACTAGAGATGAGAAAAATATAATCCCTGAAATGAAAAACTCAAGGGTTAGAGGATTAATAGCATATTAGTTACTGCAGAAGAAAACATCAGTAAGTTGAAGACAGCAGTAGAAACTTAGAAAATAGACATTTTTTTAAAAATGAAAAGCATCTAAATAAACCTGCTTTCACTTTAAAAAAGGAAAACTGAAGAGAAAATCAGGACCTTAAGGACAATATTAGGTCATTTGACATGTATGTAACTGATGTCCCAGAAAGAAAGAAAGAGAGGAGTCAAGAAAAAATGTTTGAATAAATTATGGCTGAAAATATTCCAAATATCTTAAATAGGTTGATATTTAGACAGCTTCAAGATGCTAAACTAACCCTGAGAAGGAAGAAAACAACAAAGAAATGCATATCCTGGTACCACATCATAATCAATCTGTAGGAGGCTAATATAAAAACCTTAAAAACAGCCAGAGGAAAACACACATCATACATTGCAATAATAGAACAATTATTCAGAAAATCAGTGAGGCTACAAATAACTCGAATAACATAAACCAATGTGATCTAATAGGTATTTATAGAACTCCTCATACAACAGCAGCAGCATACATATTCATTTCAAGTGTCCCTAGGGAGGTAACTGGGGACTTCACTGGCAGTCCACTGGTTAAGACTCTGCTTCCAATGCAGGGGCCATGGGTTTCATACCTGGTCAGGGAACTAAGATTGCACATGCCATGCAGCAAAACAAACAAACAAACGAAAAACAGTAGGTGCTTGCATTAGAAGAGAAAAAAGGTTTTGGATCTAAGTTTTAAAACACAGAAATTAAAAGAGCAATATTGTAAAATAATTAGCCTCCAACTAATAAATGAAAAAAAATAAGAGCAAATTAAAATCAAAGTAATCAAAAAGAAGAAAACTTACAAAGTATTAATAGAAATAAATTAAATAGAAAAGAGACAAAGAGTAGTAAAAAAAAAATCAATGAAAGCAAAAGCTCTTTATTTGCAAAGATCATTAAAATTAAAAATCCTTTAGCTAGACTGAAAAAGAAAAAAGAAACTTAAGAAACATTACCAATATAAGGCATGAAAGATCACTACAGAATCTACAGAAACTAAAAGGATAATAAAATATTACCAAAAATTTTTTGGCAATAAACTAGACAAATGACTTGCAAGACACAAGAGATTAACATTGACTATGAAGAAAAGAGAAAACATGAATAGTTTTTGAAATTGAATTCATAATTTAAAACATCCCCCAAAAGAAAACTCCAGACCCAGATGGTTTTACTGATGAATTCTATCAATCGTTCAAGGAAGAAATAATGTCAGTCACAAACTCTTTAAGAAAGACAAGAGAATGAAACATGTCCCAACCTAATTTATGAAGTCAGCACCACCTTGATAACAAAATCGCATTAAGACACCATAGGAAAAGAAAATTAAATACCATAATTATTCATAAAAACAGACACAAAAATCCACAATGAAGTATTACCGAACTGAATCCAGCAATGCAAAAGGATAATACATGACCACAAAATATGTTTAGCTCAGATATACAATGTTGATTACTGTTAGAAAATCAATGCTATTCACTATGTTAAAAGAATTAATGTATATCAGAGTAATGCAGAAAAAAAGTATCTGACAACCTTTCATACCCATTCCTGGTAAAAAAACAAAAAAACTCTCAGCAATAGTAATAGAAGTGGAAAGAGTGACAGATTTTCTCAGGCTCCAAAATCACTGCAGATGGTGGCTGAAGCCATGAAATTAAAAGACACTTTTCTTTTAAAAAAAGCTATGACAAACCTAGACAGTATATTAAAAATCAGAGACATCATTTTGCAAACAAAGGTCCATATGGTCAAAACTATGGTTTTTCCAATAGTCGTGTATGGATGTGAGAGTTGAACCATAAAGAAGGCTGAGCGTCAAAGAAATGATGCTTTTGAATTGTGCTGGAGAAGACTCTTGAGAGTCCCTTGGACAGCAAAGAGATCAAACCTGTCATTACTAAAGGAAATCAACCCCGAATATTCATTCAAAGGACCGATCCTGAAGCTGAAGCTCCAATACTTTGGCCACCTGATTCAAAGAGCTGACTCATTGGAAAAGACCCTGATGCTGGGAAAGATTGAGGGCAGGAGGAAAATGGGAAGACTGAGATTGGATGGCATCACCAACTCAATGGACATGAGTTTGAGCAAACTGTGCAAGACAGTGCAGGATAGGGAAGCCTGGTGTGCTGCAGTCCATGGGGTTGCAAAAAGTCAGATATAACTTAGCGACTAAACAACAACAGTCAATCTGAAAAAGGATATCTATGAAAAACTAACAATTAACGTTATAATTTATAATAAATGATTAATCTTCCCTTAAAATCAAGAACAATGCAAAGCTAATCCTTTTCATTACTTCTATTAACCATTTTGCTGTAACACTGAAATAAATAAAGCACACGTATACATAAAATAAAACACAAACAGATTGGAAAGGAAGAAGTAAAACTGCTTTTGTCTGAAGATGACATGATCATGTACCTAGAAAAATCTTAAGCAATATATTAATACTTCAATTTAGCAAGATGCAGGATACAAGGTTAATTTACAAGACATCAGTATGTCTATGTCTTAGCAACAAAAATTGGAAAGTCAAATAAAATATATAATTCTACGTCCAAATCATCCCAAAACTTAAAATACTTCAGAATAAAATTTAATGAAACACATATAAGACCTATATGATAAGACCCACAAAATATTGCTGAGAAACTAAAGAAGACCTAAATAAATAGGGAGATATACCATATTAATTTACTGGAAGACAATATTAAATACAACTCTCCACAGATTGATTACATAGATTAAATGCAATCTCAATCAAAATGTAAAGTTGATGCTAAAATTCACATAGATATGCAAAGGATCTAAAACTATTAAAACACTTAAGGCATTTTGGTGGTAGGAGGGACTTACATTATAAAGATTTCAGCACTTACTGTAAAGCTGCAATTATCAAGGAAGTAGTATACTGGAGAAAAAAATGCTAGTGGTCAATGGAACAGAATTTAGAAACTAGAAATAACACTATACATACATGGTTGAATGATTTCCAAAAAACAACAAAATTATCTCAATGAAAAATGGATAATCTTTTCAACAAGGGACACCAGAACAACCCCACATACATACTGAAAAAAAATTTTAACCCTTACTTCACATTGTAAACAAAAGCTAACTCAGAACTAAATATAAAAGCTAAGACTATAAAACTCCTAGAAACCATAGGAGAAAAATCTTTGTGACTTGGAGCTAGGCAGAGACTTCTCATATAAAACACACCACGAAAGGAAAAAAAAAATCAGTTCAAATTTCACCAGAATTTTAAAAGTTTGGTCTTCAAAAGCCACTGTTAAGAAAACAAAAAGGCAAGCCACAGAATAGGATAAAATATAACTAATAAGCACCTGAAAAGATGTCCAACAGCCTCATTCATCAGCAAGGTGCAAGTTTAAACTACACTGAGATACCACTACAGATCCACCAAACTGGTTAAAATTTAAGACTGACCAGAAAGAGAAAAACAAATATCATATACTAATGCATATATATGGAATCTAGAAAGATGGTACTGATGAACCTACTTGCAGAGCAGCAAAGGAGACACCCTGCTTATTTAACTTCTATGCAGAGTACATCATGAGAAACGCTGGGCTGAGCGCCGAAGAATTGATGCTTTTGAACTGTGGTGCTGGAGAAGACTCTTGAGAGTCCCTTCGACTGCAAGGAGATCCAACCAGTCCATCCTAAAGGAGATCAGTCCTGAATATTCATTGGAAGGACTGATGCTGAAGCTGAAGCTCCAATACTTTGGCCACCTCATGCGAAGAACTGATTCATTGGAAAAGACCCTGATTCTGGGAAAGATTGAAGGCAGGAGGAGAAGGGGACGACAGAGGATGAGATGGTTGGATGGCATCACCAACTCAATGGACATGGGTTTGGGTGGACTCCAGGAGTTGGTGACGGACAGGGAGGCCTGGCGTGCTGCGGTTCATGGGGTTGCAAAGAGTTGGACACGACTGAGCGACTGAACTGAACTGAAAGGAGACACAGACATAGAGAACAGATTTATGGACAATTCTGGGTGGGGATGTATAGAGAGTAACACGGAAACATACATTACCATATGTAAAACAGATAGCCAAAGGGAATTTGCTGTATGACAGGGTTTTCAAACCCGGCTGGGTAACAACATAGAGGAGTGGGATTGGGAGGGATGTTCAAGTAGGAGGGGACATGAGTAAACCTACTGCTGATTCATGTTGATGTTTGGTAGAAACCAACACAATATTGGAGAGCAACCATCCTTCAATTAAAAATAAATAAATGTTTAAAAAATTTAAGACTAAAAAAAAATTTAAGACTGACAACATCATGTGTTGGCAATGGTGCAAAGCAACTTTCATATGCAGTTGCTGGGAAAAGAAAATGGTACAGTCAGTTTGAGGAAAAGGTCTGGCAGTTTCTTATAAAACTAAAGACACACATATCCTATGGCCAAGAAAAATCAAAACAGAAGTCTTTGGAAAAAAGATTTGTATGGGAATGTTCATGGCCACTTTATCTATAAAAGTCAAAAGTTTAAATCTGCCCAAGTATTCATCAAAAAGAGAAGGCTTAAATAAACTGTGACATATTCAGAAAATGGAACTACTCAAAAGAATGAGTTATTTCTGCATGAAACAACACAGATGAATCTTAAGAATACACTTGATCAAAGAAGGTTTACACAGTGTAATTCAAGTACACTGTGTAAATAGCTGACACTAATCTGAAATGAAAATAATAAAAACAGTATTGCCTCTGGGATAATGGGTAGCAGGCTAACTAGAAAGGGATATGGAGGAAGTTTTCTGGAATGATGCTATGTTGTAAAACTTGACTGAGGTTTGAGTTACAAAGGTGTATGTATTTTTAAAAATTTATTTATTTTTATTGAAGTCCCAAGATATATGTATTTGTTAAAACTCACCTAATGGTACACTTTAATTCTGTGTATTTCATTATATGTAAAGTTTACATTAAAAAAAGAAGCATGGAGAAGGAAATGGCAACCCACTCCAGTATTCTTGCCTGGAAAAATCCATGGACAGAGGAGCCTGGCGGGCTGAAGTCCATGGGATTACATGACTGAGCGTGTGTGCACGAGGGTGGAGGGAGATGGGTTGGTAGCAATAAAGTGGTAGAACTAAAAAAAATAAAATAAAAAATAAAAAAAGAAGCAAAAAAACAAATACATAACTATAAGATCCAGTTATTTATTTGCATGATGAAGTGTTGAGGGGTAAAGACCACAGTCTACTTCAAAATGCATCAAAAACTGAGGTGAACTGATGAATGAAAAAAAAGAGATCGATAAATGTTACATGTTAATAGTTACATGACTACACAGAAACCAAACTACTTAGAGCAAAACAGACCAAAGTCTTGAACACACTCTTCATAAAGAACACATATGAAAAGTTGTTCGATTTCAATAGTCATCCCAGAAATGACACCTGGAACCACAAGTACCTACTACTTAACACCCACCAGATTCACATGAAACATAAGGAATAACAGCAACAGGTGTTGGCAAGGATTGTTGTTGTTTAGTCGCTCAGTTGTGTCTGACTCTTTGCAACCCCATGGATTGCAGAACACCAGGCTTCCCTGTCCTTCACCATCTCCTGGAGCTTACGCAAATTCATGTCCAATGAGTTGGTGATGCCATTCAACCATCTCTTCCTCTGTCATCCCCTTCTCCTTCTGCTTTCAATCTTTCCCAGCATCAAGGTCTTTTCCAATGAGTTAGCTCTTCATATCAGGTGGCCAGTTTTGGAGCTTAAGCTTCAGCATTAGTCCTTTGAATGAATATTCAGGGTTGATTTCCTTTAGGATTGACTGGTAGGATCTCCCTGCAGTTCAAGGGACTCTCAAAGTCTTCTCCAGCACCACAGTTCAAAAGCATCGATTCTTCAGGGCTCAGCCTTCTGTATGGCCCAACTCTCACATCCATACATGACTGCTGGAAATAGCAACTCTTACACATGGCTAATGCAAGGGTAAACTAGTACAGCCAGGCCATTAACTAGTAAGGCTGAATACACCTGTACTGTCTGACCCTGTAATCCACTACTAGGTACGTTCCCCAGAGAAAATCTGTACGTGTGCCAAGTAACTGATGAAAGATTTCACAGTGGCGTCATTTTTAACAATAACAAACCAGACACAACCCAAAGGGCCATTATCAGAAGATAATGAGTGACATGTGACAAAATTATAATGACAATTACAAAATTCAGGGTTTTAGTTTCATTTGAGAAGGAGATAAGATCAGGAAGGCCCCTTGAGGGGCCTCAAAGGTAATGAAAACTTTCTGCTTCTTAAACTGAGTGGTAGATACTCAGACGTGCCTGATATTGTTCATCTTCATACCTTACATATTAATGTATGAATATTATTTTGGATCTATTCAAAGTTAATACAGGTAAAACATGATGCTTAAATACCTAAAATGGCAGGATTAATCTTTAATGATATTGTTTGCCTACCCGAAAAATCTTGTGCATCCTCATGGTGGCTGAACAAAAGATAAATCTTGTGAGAAGCAAGCGAAGAAATTCATCTCCAAAAAACTGGAGAAATGCCTGATCTGCAAAGAGGAGAAAAGTGATAGTAAAAGGATACTTAAGTGGAAAATACATTTCAAAAGGGAATAAATGTTCAGGAAAACCTTCTCAACTTTCCTACCTTCAACAAATACCATTACATCAAACAATTTAAACAATTTTAAACCAGGATAGTACATTTTGTTAAGTGTGCAGTTAGAGTAGTAGGGTACCTATTGAACGTGAATGGGTCAGTAGCTGGGCAATGTCGCGGTTGATTTTTCGAAGATATTCTTGACACTTTTCCCATAGGCCTCTACGCATGCTTGACAGTCCAGAGACAAATAGGAAGGCCATTAGAGGATTGTTCAAAAAGAGAGTGAACAGGCTACCTCGTTGAGATTGATCTGTAATAACAAACATGTTAAATATATAGAAAACAGTTTCACAAAAGAGAGGCATTTGAGGAACATCTTAATATATATGTATAAAATTAATGATAATTATAATAATGTTAACATTAATAATGTTATATATAACATTCATTATATATATATATGTATATCATTAAATTATAATTCAGCCAAGTAGATTTGGCCTAGAACTACAAAAGTAAAGCCCAGGTATGTTGCTTTCTGCTGAACAAACTTAAGATAGAGCCTCAACTCTATCAACTTAAGAGAAATGGAAAACGAACATGTTCCTTTGCTTTTTCCCCTCCAGCTAACAACTTCCATGCAAATATGGCAAGTGCTGGATCATGGGCAGCTCCTGATGGAACCCTCTGAGGAGCACTAGAGCTGCAAGTCACCTTCATTCTCCTTTGTTAGTTGCTCTTTCTTTACCTGTCCCATAAACATCAGTATTTTCTCTCTACACACTGCTGATGTCCCCTATGCACATAATTTTGGCTATCACTTATGTGCCTACTAATTCAGAGTTCTCTAGCTGCAGCCTAACTGAGCCCCTTAGGTCCAGAATGGCACTGTTCTACAGCAGCCACTAGGCACTTCAAAAGAGTGTCCAAACTGAGACACACTGTGGAGTGTAAAACATACATGGGATTTCAAAGCCTCAGTACAAAAAGATGTATCGCTAACCTTAATTTCACCTGTTTGACTCTAAAGACTTTTAAAAGTGGTATTTCTAGTAGCTACTAGAAAACTTAAAATCATACGCGTGATTCCTATTATATTTCTACTGGACACAGTAGCTCCCGACTGTGACATTAACCTAACTCTCAAAGGTAACCTCAAACTCAACACGTTAAACTTAAGACTCAGAAGCAAATTCTTTCCCCTTATTTGTTCTCTTACAAATCTTATCCAGGATCATCATTTCTACCAGCACCTTAGCCAGACACCTGGAAGTCCATGCTTCCCTCCTCTCCTTGGTTCCCTCATCCTGTCCATCACCAAGTCCTCTTGGTTCTCTGGAACAACTGTCTTCTGGAGCCAGCTAACAAGCCATTGTCTTTACTCTGGCCACCATCATCTCCCCATTTTCATCAGATCTCCTCTCCAATTCATTCTTCACATGTTCACATGCTATTTCTTTGCTGCTGCTGCTGCTGCTAGAACACTCTTACTCAACCATATTTCACTCCTATCTACCTGTCTAATTTTATGCATCCTTCAACTCCACTTGAGACATCATTTCATCCACTTTCTTAACACTCAAGGGCTAGTTAGGCCTTCATCTTACTGTACATGTGCTTCATCCAAGCAAACACTAAGAGTACCCACAGCAATTGCCTGTTAGGTTATCTGTATCTTCTACCTAGCACAGTACCTGATAAAATGTTAAACAAATGCTTGTTGAATGAATGAAGTAACTCTTGGTTAAAGAGAGAACTGTAGACTTTAGATAACAGAAGTGCAGGAATCTAATTTGACATTCCAAATACTTTGGTACTGGCCAGCTTTGTGTCCAGGTGGGACACATTTTAGGGACTAGAGGTCTAAGTTTTATGGCCCAAAAGATAGGATTCTGGACTAAGACACATTAAGGACATATATTTAAATTAAGCACATTATAATAATGATGATAGTTAACACATATTGAATACTTGCTGTGTACTCAGAATTCTTTAAGGAGGTAGATACTATTATTATCTCCATTTATTAGGAAAGAAACTGAGGCACAGAATGGCTGAGGAACTTCCCAAGGTCACACAGCTCGTAGGGGGCAGAGTTGGGACTCAAATATGATCAATTTGCCTCTAGAGTCTGTGTTTTTACCCTCTTCACAATAAAACCTTTCTGATTAAATAATCATGGTAGTAACCCATTTGTTCATGCAATTTAAAATAAAGCTGTTTCGTGACAGGAAAAACCTGATAGCAAAAAGTACTCGCCATTGGAAGGGGTTACATTTCTTCAGAAATGGTAAGAAACAGGTTAACCAAGTCCTCAAAGCGGGAGAGTTTTACCGTTGTTTGAAGGTAAGTTCTATCCCTCAGTGATTTGTCTTCTAGATACATGAACTTAGTATTTCTACATGTTTTTCCCTGTTAAATAGCAGAACTTACCTTAAAACAACGGTGAAAAGTCTCCAGCTTCTCTCGGGCATTCAAATGCTGACCATCACCTCCTGTGTCAAACTATATCAGCAGACAGGACTTCTGGCTGGGAAGTAGCAGTAAAATGCCATCCCCCACAGAGAGACACCAGCACTGTTCACGGTTAGGAAGATAGTGAAACAGTGACAAGTACTGCTAAAACAGGAGTAAGGTTTGTTTAGTATTTTACCTAGCTTAATAACTAGGCGTTAGAATTAGATTTTATGTGTTGCTTACTGAGGACAAATTATTCAAGACAAAAAAATTTTCATTTCTCAGCTACTTGAGAAACGTCAAAACACTGACCTGTCTCTCTGGCACATTGAGAAGAGGTTTTTTTATGTTAAAAATACAGTGATGTAAAAATGTGAATAAAAGAAACCCTTTAAGTTGTGCCAGCTAGGTTATCCTAATTCTTGGGCATGGATTAAAACGTGTCCTAGACCAGATTTCTCACGGTCTTAAAAGATACTTAAAATACATAGCCAGACATCGAAGAAATCGTACTATGTGGATGAAGACAAGCACACCTACAAAACAAATTTTAACATTCACAAATCTTAAGTTCCCCAATAGCAAGCGAACCAAAACCACTCTCTTCTCAAGGACGTTTTACCATTTCTTTTAGACCTATCTCAAGGCCTAACTGTAGCCCATTCAGGAAGTCTGATTGTTGGCAAGACTTTTGGGTTTATTTCAGACTGATAGTTGCCACATTAAACACTATAAACCAACAACTGACCATTATAGATGGGGAGACAAAGATCAGATCAGTATTATTCAAAATGAAGACGTAAGTTGATTTGCAACCTATGGATATAACAGGGAATGAAAGAACATACCTTGTAAAGCTTTTGGATAGGCTGTAGGAGAAAGCAAGCAGACTAGTGGCTGTCCAAATAAGTTTGTGAAATTCTGTAATATACAAGAATTTAAAACTTTCATTAAAGATTTGACCAATGACAGTTACTCAGTAATTTTCCAAAGCATATCACTAGTGTATAGATCAGGTTCTTTTACTCATAAGTAGATGCAGAAACATCAGTAACGGCTGAAGAGGCTGTCATTCAAGTATAACTAACATGCATAATAGACTTTCTTAAAATGGTGACAATTTATTAAGCAAACTATCGATTTTTAAAGTAATGGCACACACATGGTTGCAGTGTTACAGGGAGGGGTGACCTGGCTGTTTAAGAGGCCACTCCACCGGGCAGCACACCTAGGATTTACAAGGGCAGATTTGCCAAGATCTAGGACCTGGCTCTCAGCCTCATAGGCTATAAAACCTGACTTACAGGTACATGAAGGCTGGATTCATCTCTCGCTGTGAATCATGTTAATAGAGTGTACAGAATGATGCATAAAACCAGAAGGTCAATGTGTTAATTTACGGTGAGAATTAAACTGACATTCACTACTCCTGCATGATTAATACTGTCCTTTCTATAAAGGCAGAGCTACATGAGAAGTAAAATCATAAACTGTGTGGTAAAACAACAAGAGAGATAAAACTCCTAGGAGTAAACTTAATAAGAAGGGAAAAAATACCAAAACAACTAAAAAAACACTTTTGAATGATAAACATGAAGACTTGAACAAACGGAAAGACATACTATGTTCTTAGAGGGAAACCCATTCTAAAGATGTCATTATACTAATTTATTAAAATTTAAATCAACCTTAACAAAAATGGCCACAGATTTTTTTTCCTCCTGCAATTCAAAGAAATTATAAAGTGCATTTGGATAAGACACATTAGCCAGGAAGATTCTGAAAAAGAAGAGCAGGGGGACTTGCTTGGCGGTCTGTGGTTAAGAATTCCTGAATAATGTGCTTCCATTGCTGGGGACACAGGATCAATCCCTGGCTGATGAACTAAGATCCCACATGCAATGTGATGTGGTCAAAAAATAAATAAAAATAAAGCTAAAAAGTTTTTTAAAAAGAGTAAAGAGGGGAAACTAGACTTATCAGATACTAAAGCATACTTTAAGGCCTCAGTAATTTAAAATATGTGCCTTGGCATAAAAGGAGGCAGAAAAACCAATGGAAGAAAATGAAGAGTTCAGAATTAGACCCTGAAATAGATGAGGCTTAAGGATATATGATAAGGTAAGGATGATGGTTGGGATTGGCAGGAAAAACTGACATTTATCTAGAAAACTCCATACTTCACACCAAAATCTAGGATGAATTTCTGATATAATCAATTTAAATGTAAAAAATTAAACAGCATCAGTGCTGAAAGAAAATATAAGAAAATAAGGGTAACTTCTCTAATCTAGAAGATCTTCCTAACGATTGTAATTAAGATTAACAAACCCATTACAAAAACCAAAGGCTTGTGAATTGTAAAATATAGCATAAACTAAAGCAAAAGCCAGAAGATGAACTGGGGAAAACATCTGCAACTCACTTTACAAAGGATTAATCTCCTTAATATAGAAAGAGCTTTTCCAAATCCATAAGAAAAAGACCACTGTTTCAATAGAAAAATGGGTAAAAGGTAACAGGGAATACAGTATTGACTGATTTTTATATATGTAATCTCCTTGCATTTTTCAGATAAACTCTTTTGGTAGATTATTCTATTAGTAGGTGTATTTGCTGCTGTTCAGTTGCTCAAGGTCACATAAATGTCTTGTGGCCTGTTATAGAATGAATTGGGTATTTCTGACATTTTACACTGCTCTAGAATTGTATCAATTATCAAAGTTTAAAAGAGCTTACTGGTGAACTCAACTTTACAACTTTAAAATAGTACATAGTATCTTTTCAAAGATCTCTTTTCTTCAACAGATACTCACTGAACCTACAAACTAGATATTGTTATAGGTGCTAGGGGTACTGCAGTAAAAAAAAAACAAAAACAAAAACAAAAAAACAGATTTAAAAAAAAAATCCGTCTTTCTGGAGCTAACATTTAGATGGGGGTGGAGGTGGCAGGTAGCAAACCTGCAGTAAACAAAATAAAGTTATATAATATTACAGAGGTTGACAAGTGCTACATATGCAAAGACAGCCAAGTACAGAGAGCAGTAAAGCAAAGATTCATAATCAGACTGTATTTCAATTCCAAATCAGCCATCTTGTGTCCTGGTTTTATCAGTAAAACGGGGTTAACAGAAATAACACATTGGGTTGCAAGGATTAAATGCGTTAGCATTTGTAAAGTGCTTAAAATAGCACATGGTAACAGAAGCTAACTGTTATGATTATGAGAAAAATAAAGAAAGGTGACTAGAGTGCTGGGGAGGCATATAATTTTAAATAGGGCAATTACAAAAAAATGAACTAAAATGGATAGGAATGGGCAAATTTAATTCAGATGACCATTATATCTACTACTGTAGGCAAGAATCTCTTAGAAGAAATGGAGTAGCCCTCATAGTTAACGAAAGACTCTGAAATGCAGTACTTGGGTGCAATCTCAAAAACAACAGAATGATCTTGGTTCATTTCCAAGGCAAACCATGCAATATCACAGTAATCTAAGTCTATTCCCCAACCACAAAAGCCAAAAAAGCTGAAGCTGAATGGTTCTACAAAGACCTATAAGACCTTCAAGAACTAACATCCAAAATAGATGTCCTTTCCATCATAGGGGAGTGGAATGCAAAAAAGTAGGAAGTCAAGAAACACCTGAAGCAACAGGCAAGTTTGGCCTGGGAGTACAAAATGAAGCAAGGCAAAGGCTAACAGTTTTGCCAAGAGAACACACTGGTCATAACAAACACCCTCTTCCAACAACACGAGAGACGACTCTACACATGGACATCACCAGATAGTCAACACTGAAGTCAGATTGATTATATTCTTTGCAGCCAAAGATTGAGAAGCTCTATACAGTCAGCAAAAACAAGACTGGGAGCTGACTGTAGCTCAGATCATGAACTCCTTATTGTGAAGTCAAGTGGGCCTTAGGAAGCATCACTATGAGCAAAGCTAGTGGAGATGACAGAATTCCAGCTGAACTATTTCAAATACTAAAAGATGATGTTGTTAACGTGTTGCACTCAATATGCCAGCAAGTATGGAAAACTTAGTAGTGGCCACAAGACTGAAAAAGGTCAGTTTTCATTCCAATCCCAAAGAAGGGCTATGCCAAAGAATGTTCACACTACCACACAATAGACTCATATCGCAGGCTAGCAAGGTCATGCTCAAATTCCTCCAAGTGAGACTTCAATAGTACATGAACCAAGAACTTTCAGATTTTGAAAAGGCAGAGGAACCAGAAATCCAATTGCCAGCATCCACTGGATCACTGAAAAAGCAAGGGAATTCCAGAAAAACATACACTTCTGCTTCACTAACTATGCTAAAGCCTTTGACTGTGTTGACAAACTGGTGAAAATTCTAAAGAGATAGGAATACCAGATCACCTTATTTACCTCCTGAGAAGCAAAAGTTGGAACTGGACATGGAACAACTGACTCGTTCCAAATTGTGAAAGGAGTACAGCAAGGCTGTATATTGTCATCCTGCTTATTTAACTTATATGCAGAGTACATCATGCAAAATGCCAGGCTGGGTGAAGCTCAAGCTGGAATCAAGATTGCTGGGAGAAATATCAATAACCTCAGATATACAGATAACACCACCCTAATGGCGGAAAGCAAAGAGGAACTAAAGAGTCTTTTGATGAAGGTGAAAGAGGAGAGTGAAAAAGCTGGTTTAAAACTCAACCTTCAAAAAACAAAGATCATGGCAGCTGGTCCCATCACTTCATGGCAAATAGATGGGAAAACAGTGGCAGACTTTATTTTCTTGGCTCCAAATTCACTGCAGACGGTGACTGCAGCCATGAAATTAAAACGCCCTTGCTCCTTGGAAGAAAAGCTATGACAAACTAGACAATGTATTAAAAAGCAGAGACATCACTTTGCTGACAAAGGTCTATACAGTCAAAGCTATGGTTTTTCCAGTAGTCGTGTACAGATGTGACAGTTGGACCATATAGAAGGATGAGCACCAAGAATTAACGCTTTCAAACTGTGGTGTTGGAGAAGACTCTTGAGAGTCCCTAGGACTGCAAGGACATCAAATCAGTCAATCCTAAAGGAAATCAACCCTGAATATTCACTGGAAGGACTGATGCTGAAGCTGAAGCTCTAATACTTTGGCCACCTGATGCGAAGAACTGACTCACTGGAAAAGACCCTGATGCTAGGAAAAATTGAAGGCAGGAGGAGAAGGGGACAAGAAAGGATGAGATGGTTGGATGGCATCATTGACTCAATGGACATCAGTTTGAGCACCTCCAGAAGATGGTGAAGGACAGGGAAGCCTGGTGTGCTGTAGTTCATGAGGTCACAAAGAGTTGGACACAACTGAGCAACTGAACAACAACAAAATTAGGGAAAGCTCTATTAAGAGGCTTCAGTTGATTAAACACCTGGAAAACAACAAGTGTTCTTTGGAAGAGGATTCACGGTTGAAGGAACAGAACACAAAGATCCTAAGCAGAAGACTGCCAGGTATGTCTGAGGAACAGCAAGATCTGTGTGGCTGAAGAGAACTGTGATAAGGAGACCACAAGAGAAGATCAGAGATGCATTTGGGGGTGGGAGAGCAGCGTGAGAGCAAAGCATGAAGCCTTTACCCTTAGTAAGATGAGGATCCTTCAGAGCAGATAAGTGACATAATCTGATTTACAGGCACACCCTGTAGGAGAGCAAGGGCAGGAGGAGGAAGCCTAGTTATGAGGCTACTGCAAAAATTAAGGGGAGAGACGATGGTGGCAGTGAAGGTGGTAAGATTCTGGGCATATTAGTTATAACCAAGAAAATATTCTGAAATGGATGTAGGTGTGAGGGAAGGAAAAGTTCAGAAGGAAACTAAGGATTTGGGCTAGGGCAACTATAAAAGGACAATAGTCATTAACTAATACGGGGAAGTTGGCCACAGAAGAGGTCTAGAAACTCTGTCCTGGGCATGTTAGCTTTGCAATCTCTATTAGAGTCGCCAATGAGAGATGTGGAGTAGGTAGATTATATTTGAGTTTGGGGTTAACTGAGAAAGATTTGGGCTGGTGATATAAATGTGGAAATTATCAGCACAGAGATAGTAATTAAAGTCATGAAACTATTAAGGGCATCTAGGGAGTCAGCTGTAGCTAGAAAAGAAGAGGAACAAGGATGGAGCCCAGGGTATTCCAGTGATAGGTCAGAGAGATGAGGAAACACCAGCAGAGGAGACTGAGAAAATAAGCTTGACACCAGGCCTTTAGGATTGATGCTGAAGCTGAAGCTCCAATGCTTGGGCCACCTGATGCGAAGAGCCAACTCTTTGGGAAAGTTCCTGACGCTGGGAAAGATTGAAGGCAAGAGGAGATGAGGGCGGCAGAGGATGAAATGGTTAGGTAACATCACTGACTCAATGGACGAGTTTGAGCAAATTCCAGGAGATGGTGAACAACAGGGAAGCCTGCTGCGCTGCAGTCCATAGGCTCGCAGAGAGTCAGACACAACTTAGCAACTGAAGAACAACAACAAGGCCTCCCCTGCCTTGAGGCAATTGAGCCACTTGGACTTAGATTTTAAAGGCCTTATACAGAGAAGGGGACAGAAGTCAGAGCTCAGGGTCTGTCTAAAATGAGAGTCTAATAGAAAACCAGCCATGCTAATCTGGAATCCCAAAGGGCTATACTCTCACTGTACGTATGCATGTGAAAGATCCCCGGTCATGTCTCTTTTCGACCTCATGGACTATACAGTCCATGGAATTCACTGTGAGGGTGAACAAAAACGAAATTTCACACTTTCCCTACCCACCATGACCATGCCTCAACAGATCACAAGAAAAATTTTCCTGGTGCCGAGCAGAATAGAGAAAGAGCAAGCAAAGGAACCAAACAGCCCTAAGGGTTTTAACTATAAGCCAGCCCTCTTGCATGTTTATAGTCCAAATTCATACCACTTAGGTAATTAAGCCACGCCGTGTGCAGCCACCCAAGACGGTCGGGCCATGGTGGAGAGGGCTGACAGAACGTGGTCCACTGGAGAAGGGAATGGCAAACCACTTAAGTATTCTTGCCTTGAGAACCCCATGAACAGTATGAAAAGGCAAAATGACAGGATACTGAAAGAGGAACTCCCCAGGTCGGTAGGTGCCCAATATGCTACTGGAGATCTGTGGAGAAATAACTTTAGAAAGAATGAAGGGATGGAGCCAAAGCAAAAACAACACCCAGTTGTGGATGGGACTGGTGATAGAAGCAAGGTCCGAGGCTTTAAAGAGCAATATTTCGTAGGAACCTAGAATGTTAGGTCCATGAATCAAGGCAAACTGGAAGTGGTCAAACAGGAGATGGCAAGAGTGAATGTCAACATTCTAGGAATCAGCGAACTAAAATGGACTGGAATGGGTGAATTTAACTCAGATGACCATTATATCTACTACTGTGGGCAGGAATCCCTTAGAAGAAATGGAGTAGCCATCATAGTCAACAAAAGAGTCCAAAATGCAGTACTTGGATGCAATCTCAAAAACGACAGAATGATCTCTGTTCGTTTCCAAGGCAAACCATTCAATATCGCTGTAATCCAAGCCTATGCCCCAACTAGTAATGCTGAAGAAGCTGAAGTTGAACGGTTCTATGAAGACCTACAAGACCTTTTAGAGCTAACACCGCAAAAAGATGTCCTTTTCATTATAGGGGACTGGAATGCAAAAGTAGGAACTCAAGAAACACCTGGAGTGACAGGTGAATTTGGCCTTGGAGTACGGAATGAAGCAGGGCAAAGGTTAATAGAGTTTTGCCAAGAAAACGCACTGGTCATAGCAAACACCCTCTTCCAACAACACAAGAGAAGACTCTACACATGGACATCACCAGATGGTCAACACCAAAATCAGACTGATTATATTCTTTGCAGCCAAAGATGGAGAAGCTCTAGACAGTCAGCAAAAACAAGACCAGGAGCTGACTGTGGCTCAGATCATGAACTCCTTATTGCCAAATTCAGACTTAAACTGAAGAAAGTAGGGGAAACCACTAGACCATTCAGGTAAGACCTAAATCAAATCCCTTATGACTATACAGTGGAAGTGAGAAATAGATTTAAGGGACCACATCTGATAGACAGAGAGCCTGATGAGCTATGGACGGAGGTTCGTGACATTGTACAGGAGACAGGGAACAAGACCATCCCCATGGAAAAGAAATGCAAGAAGGCAAAATGGTTGTCTGAGGAGGCCTTACAAATAGCTGTGAAAAGAAGAGAAGTGAAAAGCAAAGGAGAAAAGGAAAGATATTCCCATTTGAATGCAGAGTTCCAAAGAATAGCCAGGAGAGATAAGAAAGCCTTCCTCAGCAATCAATGCAAAGAAATAGAGGAAAACAACACAATGGGAAAGACTAGAGATCTCTTCAAGAAAATTAGAGATATCAAGGGAACATTTCAGGCAAAGATGGGTTCGATAAAGGACAGAAATGGTATGGACCTAACAGAAGCAGAAAATATTAAGAAGAGGTGACAAGAATACACAGAAGAACTGTACAAAAAAGATCTTCATGACCCAGATAATCACAATGGTGTGATCACTCACCTAGAGCCAGACATCCTGGAATGTGAAGTCAAGTGGGCCTTAGAAAGCATCACTACGAACAAACCTAGTGGATGTGATGGAATTCCAGTTGAGTTATTTCAAATCCTGAAAGATGATGCTGTCAAAGTGCTGCACTCCATATGCCAGCAAATTTGGAAAATTCAGCAGTGGCCACAGGACTGGAAAAGGTCAGTTTTCATTCCAATCCCTAAGAAAGGCAATCCCAAAGAATGCTCAAACTACCACACAATTGCACTCATCTCACATGCTAGTAAAGTAAGCTTAAAATTCTCCAAGCCAGGCTTCAGCAATACGTGAACCATGAACTTCCAGATGTTCAAGCTGCTTTTAGAAAAGGCAGAGGAACCAGAGATCAAATTGCCAACATCTGCTGGATCATCGAAAAAGCAAGATAGTTCCAGAAAAACATCTATTTCTGCTTTATTGACTATGCCAAAGCCTTCGACTGTGTGGATCACAACAAACTGTGGAAAATTCTGAAAGAGATGGGAATACCAGACCACCTGACCTGCCTCTTGAGAAACCTGTATGCAGGTCAGGAAGCAACAGTTAGAACTGGATATGGAACAACAGACTGGTTCCAAATAGGAAAAGGAGTACGTGAAGGCTGTATATTGTCACCCTGCTTATTTAACTTATATGCAGAGTACATCATGAGAAACACTGGGCTGGAAGAAGCACAAGCTGGAATCAAGATTGCCGGGAGAAATACCAAAAACCTCAGATATGCAGATGATACCACCCTTATGGCAGAGAGTGAAGAGGAACTGAAAAGGCTCTTGATGAAAGTGAAAGAGGAGAGTGAAAAAGTTGGCTTAAAGCTTAACATTCAGAAAACTAAGATCATGGCATCTGGTCCCATCACTTCATGGCAAATAGATGGGGAGACAGTGGAAACAGTGTCAGACTTTATTTTTTGGGGCTCCAAAACCACTGCGGATGGTGACTGCCGCCATGAAATTAAAAGATGCTTACTCCTTGGAAGGAAAGTTATGACCAACCTAGCTAGCATGTTAAAAAGCAGAGACATTATTTTGCCAACAAAGGTCCGTCTGGCCAAGGCTATGGTTTTTCCAGTGGTCATGTATGGATGTGAGAGTTGGACTGTGCAGAAAGCTGAGCGCCGAAGAATTGATGCTTTTGAACTGTGGTGTTGGAGAAGACTCTTGAGAGTCCCTTGGACTGCAAGGAGATCCAACCAGTCCATCCTAAAGGAGATCAGTGCTGGGTGTTCATTGGATGGACTGATGCTGAAGCTGAAACTCCAATACTTTGGCCACCCTATGTGAAGAGTTGACTCATTGGAAAAGACCCTGATGCTGGGAGGGATTGGGGGCAGGAGGAGAAGGGGACGACAGAGGATGAGATGGCTGGATGGCATCACCGACTTGATGGGCATGAGTTTGAGTAAACTCCAGGAGTTGGTGATGGACAGGGAGGCCTGGCGTGCTGCGATTCATGGGGTCGCAAAGAGTCGGACACAACTGAGCAACTGAACTGAACTGAGGTAATCCCAAACACATAGTCCCCAAGCACATGCAGATCCTCTCTGGATGAAAATATCATCATTCTAGGGTTCAGTGACTTTATCACAGAGAATGTTAAGGATACAAGAATAATTGATTCAAAGATAATCAAGCATACCAGGATACAGAAACAGCAACAGGCGTCTTTGGGCAGCAAAAGCAGATTTCAGGTGTAAGAATTACCAGGTGGATAATAAATAATATGATAAGTAGGCCTATTAAGTTTAAAGAAATAAAGAAGAAACATGAAAACAGAAAATAGGGAACAATAAAAAGGGCAATGAATCACTTGAAAAAAGAACCAAATAAAACTTTCTGAAATGAAAAATACCACAGCTAACATAAAACTCAATAAATGAGTTTAATATCCAAGTTAGTCACAGCTGAAAAAAAAGGAATTTGTGAACTGAAAGCTAAACTGAAAGAAATCATCCAAGTTTCAGCCAGAGAAATGAAAAGATAGAAAATAGAGAAGAGAGGTCAAGAGACATGGATGACACAGTGAGAATGATGTATGAATTAAAAGAATCAGAGGTCCAGAAAGAGATGAGAGAGGAGCTGGAGCATGGCCAAGGTCTGAAGAGATAATGGCTAAGAGTTTTCCAGCAGTAATGAAAAACTCTAACCTACAAATTCAAGAAGTCCAGCAACTCCCAATAGGTTAAATATAAAAGAAACAAAACCTAAATAACCACACAACAACACAAATGAAGAGATGGTCTTTCAAAGTGGCATGGAGGAAATGGGAGTGAGTGAGGCTGACTGTCGGAAGAACTCTTAGGTAATTTTGTGTGTGTGCCTTCATAGACCACAGCAACGTACAGACATCAGCCAAGCACTTTAGGACAAAAACTGTTGAGATAAATATGGCTGTTTTGACAAATGTATAAGTCATGTTCACTGGCAGGCATCCAGCTCTGTCATAAATAATTAAATACTCAAAGGATTTTCTTCTTCCAAAGGAGGGGGGGGGGGAGTAGAACTGAAAGAAGTGTTGGCCAAAATGATAGTAGTTATTGTTTTTTTTAACCCCACTAGTACTACATCACTGCAGATGAGGCCTAGACCCTGATGGAAATTTGAGAGTTAACGTGTGGGATATACTTGTTCTGTTAAGAGATCTTGGCGTTTCAATCCTCTCCTCTGAAACGAGGCTCAGACTAGCATGAAAAGCGTCTCTCTTTCTAAATGTAGAAACAGCTTGAGCACTGAAATGAGAAAGACTGCTGGAATCAATCAAGCAAGATATTTAAGCTCCATGGGCAGTTTCCTCAACTATAAATAAGGATAATGGTCCCTATCTTCATATAATCATTCAACATATATTTATTAAGAATTTTTTAAGTATGAGGCACTGGGTATATAAAGATACACGTATAAGCAGATATTAATATAAACTCACACAGACTTCAAGGAGAACAGAGCATAATGCTAATCGATCTTTACGTTCTGGGCAGAACAGTTGAGTCTGCTCCAGTGAGTATGACCAGACCATGAAGAAAGACCTAAAGATTCTGACACCCGAAACGACTCAACAAAAAGGCCCAGCTAGATCAGCAGTCCCCAACCTTTTTGGCACCAGGGACTGATTTCGTGGAAGACTGGGGGTGCAGGGATGGTTTCGGGATAACTTAAGAGTATTACATTTATGTGAACTTTATTTCTAACTTGAATGCTGCTGCTGATCTGACAGGAGGTACTGGTCCATGGCTCCTGAGCTAGACTGTCACACTGAGAAGCTCACTGTGAAGACCCTGCCTATAACCTCAGAGATTCCAACTATTGTGCTAGCTTCCATTATTAAATCTGATCAGAAAAACAAAAATTATGAGTCTCTAAAATGAAATATGCAGGAAAAGCACTAGAAGCAAATCATAATGGAGGAGAGAGATACCATGAAGAGAGAATTTTTAAAATGATCCTTGACATTCTCAAAGGAAAGACAGCATATTTCAACCAGGATAAAAACCAATTACATATGTGCACGTACATATGTCTTACACACACCCATCCATGTCTTTATGAAAGAAACATCCAGAAAACAAATGAAAAGCTCAATAAAAGGTTTAGAAGATAAAGGCAAAGGAATTTCCTAATGAGCAAAAGACTGGAAGATGGAAAATAAAAGGCAAAAAAAATCTGAGGACTAGACCAGAAGGTCCAATACTTGAATGACAAAAATTCTCAAAAGAAGAAAACAGAGGGGAGGAAATCACTGAAAAAATTCAAGAAAACGGGCAGAATTTCCAGACTGAAAGTACATGTACGAAGTACATGCCAAGTACCATAGTTAAAAGTAAAGCCAGACCAGGGCACTCTGTTAAGAAGTTGAAAACACTAGTGACAAAGATAAGAGCCTATACGTTTCCAGGGACTGAACAAAGGTCATATGAAAGATCCAGAATTAGAATGCTTTGTACTTCTTAAGAAATACTAGGGAAAAAAAAAAAGAAAGAAATACTAGAAATATTGAAGATAGAAAGCAATGCAACAATGTTTCCCAAATTCTGAAGGGAAATAACTTCTGATACCAAAACCACCGTTCAGGTGTGAGGGTAAATCAAAGACATTTGCAGAAGTGTGAGACTTCGATCGTTTTATCTCATATTCATCCTTTCCCAGAAGGCTCGATTTTGCTAGAGATGCTGCACCAAAATGAAAGAATAAACCAAATGAGACAGTAATAGAGTGTCCAAGAGGAAGACAGGGGATTCAGGAAACAGGGGATCCAATATAAAAGAGAGATAAAGAATTCCCAGAATAATAATAAAAAGAGATTCTGGGATGAGAGCTGTGTAGTATATGTAGAGGGCACTAGTCCAGAGGCTCTGAGAGATAATTTGTCCCAGAGATAAAATGATGCATCTGAACAACCGGAAAGATTAGAGGACTGGTGAGGAGCTTGGGGTTGAATTTGTGATAAGTTCAGGGGGAAAAAAAAAAAACAAGGAGCAAAGAAAATGTTATTTTCTCCAGGCAAAGTAGAAAGTTGCACAGGAAAGAAAAACTTTACTGTGTGGCTTAGCTGTTAAAACCATTGTACAGGACTTTCCTGGCAGTTCATTAGTTAAGCCTCTGATTTGCCCACTGCATATGGGCTCCCCATTTCACTTCTAATGATCAGTTTGTTCTTGATAATTTAATTTTTTAGAGGAGTAATAGTGCCTGTGCCATCAACACCAAACAAACATAAAAATCTTTCCATTATTCCAAGGTTATCCTGGGGCTCAGGATATAGAAATCTAGAATTATATCATGATATATAATTCCAATTATGCACAGTGGTGTTTTTTAACAATCAACATCCAATACTCATTCTACATCCAAACGACACTGGAAAGAACAAGTACATAACATGAATGATATTCTTGAGATTATAAAAGATGGTATCAAATAATGTCCAATTAAATTAAGTAGAAATTAACAGACTGCTAGAGTACTTTAAATGCACACTAGATCATAGCAAGCAATGCACTTGATCTGGTGCATCAACATACTCTGTTACATCATTAAACTGAAGCAAGTGACTCCTTTTCACTGACAAAGACACAGAACACTTTTTTGAACACTGTGAAGACACAAAATGCCTGGACTCCTCTGGCTTATATGTTTAATTGGGGTAGCGAATAAACCTTTTCCTTCAGCAGTTTACCACTCTCTCAAAAAGATAAAAAAATTACAACAGTACACACATGACTTAAGAAAGTACATAGCTAATTTTCCTAAAAATCAAAAGCTATAATGTTAAACTGGACAAAATGGGTAGCAGGAAACATGCTGAACAATTTAGGGTGGATTGGATGCTCCTGAAATTCAGACTTAAAAAAGTGAAACTAAGCATGAAAATTAGATGGAAAACATAAGAATGGGGTCAGCTTTCTTTGCTAGCAGACATTTCTATTGCTATTCTGATATAAACCTATTAATGTTTGCTTCTCCATTTATTTATATGAACACCTACAAAAGAAATAACTTTAATTGGCAGATCAGTGTTTCTAGCATATTTCTGAGCATACTGACCACTAATGAAATATTCCAACTACATACAAAGGACTCCAAAAACTCCTGTTTTCATTTTCCTGTAAATATTACAGTTTGAATTATAACATCCAACTTTAAAGGGTCTTGCTGCTGCCATTCTTTACACAGCCATTGAAAACCTGTTTCAAGAGCAAAATACAGAACAAGGAATTTTCACATTCGGTCCCTGCTACTTATTTCAGCATCCAGGGTCATCATCATTTTTCATTTACTTCACAAATTAAAAAAAAAAAAATTAAGTGCATCTAAAACAATTTGTGTAGATATTCAATGACTGTAACTACATAACATGGGACAGAAATTTCACTTAAACTATAGTAGCTCAGTGTGTAGAGGGGAAAAGGTATGAAAACTGGAAAAGAAAACTTGCCCATATAGTTCCACCTCTATAAAAGAAAATTATTCTGCGTTATATAACAAAAATAAACCTCCCACCAGAGATCTTGGAAATCTTGAATATTTTTTTCCTGCAGGAGGATTTATTATTTTCCACTGAGTGTCCATTCATGCGTTTTCTTCTTGTTTCTAGTCATAGCACCAGATCCTGACTAGCATGCACAACCTCAAAAGAAAAGAAAGACTAAATACAAATTGTGTAAAATTAAATAAAATAAAGCAAAATAAAAAGGCACATGTTCAGGTTGGTTACCTCGGGGTGGTGCTGTAGCGTCTAATGTGCGATGGAGTGCGCGGAACTTACCTTGTAAGCAACACTGTTGGACGAATCCACAATGATGAACAGCGGCTTCCTTGTGAAGGGGTAGAGATCTCCAGGGTGGAGGCTGGGAAAACAACAACGACGGTAACAATGAATGACTGTATAACTCTATCAGCCGAGCCTCAGAAATCTTATTCTTCAGTTTGGTCTACTCACATCTCTTTTTCACCACAGCACTGAGAGAAAAACAAAAGTTAATTAAGTAGAAGACCAAAAAAGTCTGTATTTATTGGGGCAGACAAGTGAGCAGTTTTATTTGGGAGAAAAAAAAAAACAAGACATAATTATTATTCAAGAATATTCAAGCTAGGGACTTCCCTGCTGGTCCAGTGGTTAAGAATCCACCTTTCAATGCAGAGGACATGGCTTTGACCCCTGGTCAGAGAACTAAGATGCCACATGCCACGGTTGTGCTACAACTGCTGAGCCTGCCCGCGAGAGCCCACAAGCCACAACCAGAGAGACGCCTGCGTCTCACAATGAAATCTTCTGCATGCTGCAACAAAGACCTGGCACAGCCAAATGAATAATAAATAAATACTTTTAAAAGAGAATATTCAAGCTAAAGAGAAATCTATATATTTAAAGATGGATTAAACACACATGAAAATCTCAGAAGTCAGCATTTAGGAACTTCTCTAGTATTTTAAAAAGTTCCTCCTAAGAACAGGTACTGAAGAGAAAATGCAATAACACAACCAGATTTCTATTTCAATGAGTCTTTCAAAATCCATATCCAATTTAAATATTTTTAATGTTTTAAGCCACGGGTCTCCAACTCTGGGATCTAATGCCTAATGATCTGAGTTGGAGTTGATATAATAATAATAGAAATATGGTGCACAATGCAAGTAATACGCTTGAATCATCCAAAAACCATCTCCTCCACCCCGCACAGTGGAACAATTGTCTTCCACAAAACCTGTCCCTAGTGCCGAAAAGGTTGGGGACTGCTATTTTAAGCTATATCTCAATTTTGCAGACGGTAAGTGAGGGCTCCCCTCTTATTATTGCCTGCATTTCCTCTGGACATTTGCATCGGAATCAGCTGGGGTGCTTGTTATAGATACAGATTCACTGGTCCACGGAAGAACTACTAGACCCAAAGTCCAGTAACATGCATTTGAGGGTCACTTCTTAAGATCACAGTATTGGTGTGCATGTTCTTTCCCAGGGTTAGTGGACAATGCATGTATGTGTATAAATATTAATGTAAATGTAAATATACAAAATGATGTGTCAATGAGCAGTATCATCAAACCCCAATATATCTCAAATACAGGTTTTTCTAATATAAATCACTTACAAGTTAAGGTCAACTATAGCACCAACATATGGCTTGGGGAATCTTTCACTATTAACGTGTAATAATTGAAACATTTCCCTCTCTACCCTTCCTTAGCCGCTCTTTAATTTGAAGAGCTATGTTTTTATGTAAAGTGTTATTAGAAATGCAGTTTCAAGCAAGTCCAGTTTCCTCTATAATAAAATTGCTATCTCTCAGCTACAGAAATCCTAGAGCCAATAACAGAACAAGCAGTGAATGTGCTGAGCAAACTTTCATGGATGAAATTTACCTGAAATCATACAGCTAACTTGAGTTTTGCTATATTATGCCAACAGAACCTTATATTAAAATGTTTATGTTGATATTAACATGCATCATGTCCTGAGTTATTATTTATGTACATATTTATTACCTCCTCCAACTTGAATGAACAGATCACCAGTGACTTAATGGTGCCTGACATATAACAGATACTCAATAAAAATTTTTTAAATATAAGCCAACAATTCTAAATGCCTAAGATAGTCAGAGCCTGAAATATTGCTGGAATCCATATAAGTGTTATGAACAGTTGTCTGAGGGGACATTTCTAGTACTATAAAACAGTCCCCACTTCACTTAACATATTATAAGGTATAACTTTAATTTTTATAATAGGGAAAGACACCAGAATACATACCAATGCATTTCCTTGTGGGACTGATTTCGTTTGTGGATGGCATCTCCATTTATAATATCTCGGTTACTATTAGTAAGTACCCCTCCAAAATCATAAGGACCTGTAAAGACAGAAGGGAAGAATCCTAGACTTCAGTTGGAGAGTAACATTAACATGTACAAAGGTACTGGGTGAATCTCTCACTGATACAAGTGGAAGATAATTAAAAAACATTTTTATTAATTTAAAATTTAACACTTCAGTTTAACACAGAATTTCAGTATTTCAGCATGTTGCCTGTTTCAGCATTTTAAAAGATCATTGTCATTAGTTCTTCAGATAATAATGAGAAACAAAACAAAAATCTACTGTATCCCATTATTCTGGGTTTAAAAAAAAAGGGGGATGGAGATCTGGGATGTTCAAAATGATCTTTTCATTTCAATCAAAATTAAAATCTCAAGTTCAACAAATAAAATTACTTAGATAAAAGAGTTGCAGAATGAAGTCCTAATGATTTTTTAAAGTGTAATTTTAGGGCTTCCCTGGTGGCTCAGACAGTAAAGACTGCCTGCAATGGGGGAGACCCAGGTTCAATGACTTCTTAAATTTAAGTGAGTCACTAATTGTAAAATGTAGGGAAATCTTTGAATAGGACTTGAAAATTCTCATTGACAAAAACTTCATGTAAGAAAAGAACTGCCAAATATCAGTGTAGGGGAAAACTCCATTATCATGACTATTTTATCAACCACTGCAATTCCAGTTCAGGAATTAGCCTTTTCCCACTGGCGCTATCAGTTAGTCAAACTCTTGTGTAAATGGAACAGCAACTATGAGATGTGAGAAATAGTCTCTCTCAAAGGCCCATTCCGTTAGTACCTACTGTACTTTGAAAAAAGTAAAACAAGAGATATCAACATGTTAGGTGGGGGTGCAGAATATTTGATTTAATAGCATGTTATAAGACATGGAAATAATTATTTACAAACAAAATCACTAACTTTATTACCAAAAAATTAGTTCATGATTTTGCAACACTTTTAATATCAATGTTATGCTTTATCCCTTAAAAAACTACTGCAGTGAAAAGATTGAGATTTATTTTGTTTTGTTTTCATTTTAACACTTTAAGAGGATCTGTAGGTCATGCAAGGAAGATGGCAGGGACATGCATTGTATAAAGGAATGCAAATTTCAACAAACAAATGAGGAGGAAAATGCTAAGGATGTTAAGAAAAGAATTTCTGTCCAGATAAAGATTTAACCGCCTTGTTTACTTTCAAGTTACTCATCAATTTCGACCAATTTCATATATTCTAAACTCATATGTTCTGGACCATTTCACGGTTTTATTCTGAAATAGCATCCCAATATTCTACAGATTGAATTGGTAAGACCAAAGAAAGGACACAAAACAAAATCGTGTCAAGGACTTGAACTTTCACAGTTACAAAAGTGCACTGATTTCTACAAGACTTTCAGCCACAGTGAAGCCGCTGACCAGATTCTCTAACGCACAAAAGGCTCAGAAAAATTCAATGATGTGAAGCAGTAATTGGTTAGTCCCTGTATAATATATATATATATATATGTTTGCTTTTAGCAAATTTGTTAGCGATGTATGTATGCAGTATGTGAATTTACTGATTTTTTTTACTTCACTGTATAAGACTTCAGCAAATAAAATAGGTATCTACAAGACTGCCAATTCAGCAAATAGACCAAGTTTCAAATTTAGGAGCCTCTCTAGAAAGCGTGAGACGGTTCACGGGCCATGGGCCATCACCTTGTAGAAAATAAAGAGAATTCAAGCCCTGCTCACAACAGGGAGCATTCCTTTATTGTACCTTCACTATCAGAACGACCTGTGGGGAAAACGCCAGTGGCTGACAGGTAAATCAGAAGCACGCTATTGGCAGGCAGCTCCTGAAATGAAAGAAAATCACACATACAAAACAACAAACAGAAAACAACAGTTTCATTTAAAGTTTGTGACATTTTAAAGTTGTGAGGAGGGCTTCCCTATAGGCTCACAAGTAAAGAATCCACCTGTCAATGCAAGAGACATGGGTTTGATCCCTGGTTTGGGAAGATTCCACGTGCAACTAAGTCCGGGAGCTTACTAAACCAACCAATCAGTAGCAGCCACGGGCGCTGTGTACAAAGGGCAGGGACTTAATCAACGTAAGCTTACGACCTGCACTTACTGGGAATTCCTCGTTCATGGGGAATAATTGCAATCCCCAATCCCCATCACGAATGGGGTTCAACGGGTTACCCGCGCCTGCCGGCACAGGGTAGGCACACGCTGAGCCAGTCAGTGTAGCGCGTGTGCTACACTTGTCCCTCTAACCACAACTACTGGGCCCGTGCCCTCTAGAGCCTGTGCTCCGCGAGAAGAAAGGTCACCGCAGTGAGAAGCCCAGGCACCACAACTAGCCCCTGCTCACTGCAAGTGGAGAAAAGTCCGTGCAACAACAAAGACACAGCACAGCCAAAAATAAACACATAATCAAGCTGTGGGGAAAACGAGGACCTAATGTAACATATTATGGTCTTCTTCAAGAGAAAAATCATTCTTGTTACTTCCAACTTGCAACTGTCTACAAAGAAGAGATTCATTATTAATCTACAACTACAGCCCAAAGTTTTGAAGATATTCTCTGCTTCAAAAACCTCATCATGTAAAGAATGTTTGAAAAACTTAAAACAGAGACATAAAGATCTCGACTACAGGTCTGAAAGACAAGCTTCTGTCTGTGCCTTTCTCTATACAAACTGAGCGGAATCCCCTACTCCGTGGTTCTTTCAGATGACCAAAATGTTTCCCAGAGTAGCCTGAATTTGGAACACACCTACACAATCTGCTCCTGCTTTTCAGTTCTGCATTGACTGTTAGGCCTAAAGCAGCTGAGTAAGAAAAATGCAGATGAAGCAGAATGATAATTAATCAATATTCTCATTAATTAATGGTAGGGATCATTCCTGATGTCATACGCAATTTCTACTCCAAAAATAGCTACGATTAGGATATTCTAAAGTCAGTTTTCATTTTCATATTTTTCCTAAATTCTTGACTCAAATATTCAAGGTAAGAGTGACTCTCAGATTCCATTTAAGCCATATTTCCCCCTTACATAGTAAGAAGTACTGGATGATATATACCTTAAAAGATGCTGCTAAGAAAGTGTATAGTTGGCTGAAGGTTGGTTTGTAGAGCAGATACTTGTGCGGGTTTTCTCGCCTGGTAGGCTTGTCAGCTGATTCCTATATTTACACACAGAAAACAATGCAAACACAGTTGGTCCTCTGCATCCATAGGTTCCGCATCCATGGATTCACCCCACCACAGATCAAAAATATTTGAAAACAATTTTCCAGGAAGTTCCAAAATTCAAAACTTAAGTTTGCTGTGCACCAGCAACTATATACATAACATTTACATTGTATTTATAGCTATTTACATGTAATTTACATTCTGTTAGATGTTACAAGTAATCTAGAGATGATTCAACGAATATGGGAGGATGTGTATAGGTTATATATAAACATTATGCAAAAACTTTATATGCTTGAACATCTGAACATCTTGAAACTTCTGAAAGTTTTGATATCCAGAGGGTTCCTAGAACCAATGCCTCGTGGATACAGAGGAATGGCTGTACAAAACGCACTTGACGCATGGATTATCAATGTCTATTTTTACCATCCTCTTTATCAAATATCTTTTTTTAAAACTGTCATTATGCTTATCTTTCTCTCCTGTGTCTCATCAGAGTTCTTTATTCACACTCGTGGCATTTGCTGAATAATAGCATTCCGTGAGGAGCAGAAGCAGCAAACTGCAAACGTAGGGAGAAAAATCACCTGCATTCCTGGTTTATTCATCTGGGAAGCTAAATTCATTGGCTCCCTTTCCAGGGCTTGTAACATCCGGAACATGTCAACAGTTAGTTCACTGAACTTAACCTGCAAGGAAAACAAGTTTGACCATTAATGTAGTACAGAGACCTTAAAGTGTTTAATCCCGTTGTTACTTTTGACTTTCATATGTACCTGATGACACAGGATATTTTATTCTCCAGCATTTTATTATGAAAAAATTTAAAAGAAAGTTGAAAAAAATTATACAGTGACACCCAAATGCTCAATAGCCAGATTCCATAACATTAACATTTCTTTATATTTGCTTTGTAACATCTTGCCCTATCTATTAATCCATCAATTTCCAGTTTTGTTTTGTTTTTTTTTGGCACACCACAATGCATGAAGGATCTTTCCCAACCAGGTATTGAAGTGGAAGTGCAGATCTTAACCACTTGGACCAGCAGGGAAGTCCCTCCACAGGCAGGTTTTTTTTTTTTTTCTTTTAAAAAGCAGTCATGTAAACACGGAGACCTATATTATATCCCATAAAACATGCTGGCTGTTGGTAAAACAGTGAGGCTGAAGTACGACCATGGCCCATTTTAAAATCACTTTATTACATTTTGGCACTACATGATGTTTAAGTCTGTATCCCGGGAATCCCCTGGCAGTCCAGTGTTTAGGACTCAGAGCTCTCATAGCCGAGGCCCTGATTTCAGTCACTATTTGGAGAACTAAGATTCTCACAAGCCACATGGCATGGCAACAAAACAAAAACAAACAAACAAAAAAACTGCATCCTCTTTCATGTTAAATAGTACTTCTATAGAACTTTATGTAGGCAAGGTTTTAATTTTTGGAGAGTTTGGGTGGGCTTTTGGGATTAAGATCTCCAACCAGGGATTGAATGGATGTTAGGATATTTATAAGGAAATCATAATTCTGTAACAATCAAAAGTGCTAATTTTTAAGGTGACTTTTAAGTGTAATTCCTTCACAATTCTTTACCTGGTTATTACAATTACCAATAATGAGTGCATCAGCCAGAGACAACTGTCCCACAATCATGCCTTGTTCCAGCAATGGGGCTCCCGTTTCAGCAAGGCGATTAGATGTGATAACAATGGTATTATCATCATTTAATACCATTACAGGGTCCGCCTGGAGAACAAGCAATACTGTAAGTGGTTTATAGCCAAGACAAAACATCAATGTAACAAATTATTCCTTCTTTTTTACATATATACATAATAAACATGTACACCACATATGCATTTACTTATATAATTATGACAACCTTTCTTGTCAAGAACTGACCTCAATGAAAGCTGCTACTTCTTGAAGTACCAGGTTCCATTCCACTTGATCTTCAGTATTAAAGCGGTGAGTATAATCTTCAATTTCATCAGACAGTTCCTGGTTTCACAGTATCACAAAGGAAAAATGGTTACAGGAAAAAAAAACATAAAATAGATGGCTATATTGTACTATAATCCTGATGGAAACTGTTATAGTTAAGAAGTTTGATTAGTATCAATATACAGTACCAATTACAACCAAAACAAAGAGTGAAAATTACATGAACTTGCTTCAAAATAAAAAATTCCAAAATGATACACATCAATAAGATCTTCATAGAGACCCAGTGACACACACTGCTCAGTGCTAATCAGCAATGACTTTATTAAAAAGAAACTCTTAAAGGTAAACCCCCCAATTTTTAACATTAAAAAAATGAACATAAATTCTTTGGATTGATATCATACTGTTTCTTTGGGGAACAGTCCTATTAGTAACTGGGGATAGAGGAAGCAAGTTTGTCAAAACTAGCATGTTATACTGAATCACTTTGCTCGATACCTGAAGCTAACACAATACGGTAAATTAACTATACTTCATTTAAAAAAAAACCCAAAACACTAGCATGTTATACTGAATCCCTCTGCTTTACACCTGAAAATAAGACAATACTATAAATCAACAGCACTTCAATTAAAAAAAAACTAGCATGTTATACTTAAGCACCAAAAAAATCAAGATGTATGCCACTGAAATCACTAACTGAATACAGAGTGCAACCAGAATGTAGCAAGGAATAATTCCAGATATTAAGTGAATCTAGAAAGCAGTTAACTCTGATTACCTGAATTAATGAAGGACAGAATAAAGAAGACATACTAAAAGAAGGAATAACCAAAACTCATTCATACAACACCTTTATAAAACATTCTGTACTTGTTCTTAACCTAATTTTTCAATTATTTTATCTTAAACTAAATATTTTAACTTTTGTTTGCATTTGCCAACCATTCATTAATGAGTGATGAAATGTAAAATGAGCTGAGGGGACAAAAGCAAGAAATTAATACAATTATCTCTGGTAAGTGTGTTTGAAACATGAAGAGAGTTGGAAAAATTTTTTATCATTACCCTTGTCAGAAGTTAGCATGCTCTGAAAGTTGTAATAATTTAGATTATCAAAATTATTTTAACCTTATCTATTTTAAAAAACAAAATTACCAACAAATAACTAGAAATCAGGATTTTAATTAAAATACATTTACCTTTACCAGATCCTTCACAACATCCATTTTGTTGAGAAGAAGACAAACTACTATAAATCTTGCATAGTATCGTAGCTTCTTAACTACCAACTCAGGTCTATGGTAGATAAATGGAAAATTATTCATTAGATTAAAAACAAAATTACGTGACTTGATTTTTCTAACTTTCTGACAGCTTTTAAACTCTTTTGATCCTATTTTGCACAGTTATAAACACTGTTTCATATAATCTATAGTTTTTTAATACATTTTTTACTCAGTGACTCATTACATTGTTCATTCATACATTAATTTATTCAACAACTATCTAATGAAACTTAGATGCACCAGGTACTATGCTAAATAGTAGATTAAAATTACTAAAGAAAGAAACTATAGACATAGTCCCTTCCTCACAGATCTTATAGACAGAAACATATGTAAAATATAGAGGAGACAGAAAAATACTTAAAACAGTGGAATAAATATTACAGTGATAGTGTTGCAGTGAAAAGGAAAAGAAGAGGAATGAGTTTTTCTTTTCTTTCCTGAAAACAAAGAAGAAAGAGAAGAGGGAGCAGGCCTGGTCACACCTAGTTTTTATTTTAACCATTCCTAATCTGCAGCCAAGAGTCGGACACGACTGAGCGACTGAACTGAACTGAACTGAGTCTGCAGCCTGTAACTAAATTTGCTTTTCTGCCCCAGATTCTTCACGGGGTGGGGGGATGACACAGTTCTTGAGGCAGAAGCCTACTGTGTTTGCCCCTAGGCTGGCTGAGGATTTTAAGGCATCTTTCTATTTCCTCCAAACTCTGTCTCCATATTTTTTTAATTCGGCTTCAGAGGGCAGAGAAAGTCAAGATTTTGGCAGTATCAATAGGAGAAACAAAACATGCTATTTGAGCCCACAGGACTGGATCTTGGTGAGAGAAGGCTTCCCAGAGAGAGTAATGTTTATATTAGGACTATAAATAGGAAGACGAGAAGATAGTAGGCAGGAAAATACGAGGTCATCCACTCAATAAACTTGAGAGGCTATCCTATCAAGCCTGAAAACCTTAATGACGGCCCCCAGCCTTCTGCCTGCTGCAGAAGAAGAAGTCCTCCTGTGAATCTCACTGGGAAGGGTCCACATCAAGTCCTCCTCATTAGCATCAAGACTGGGAGGCGGCCAGGTTTTCAAGTTCAGATCCACATTTTCCACCATCAAACAAAACTCCAGTTCTGTCACCACCAAAGGGGCCATCAAGATTCTCTCTGACAAAGTCCTTCTGGCATGCCGGAACTGCAGCCTTGTCCAACCTGCTAGGACCACTAATTTTAAGATGCCGACTCTTGACACATCTGCCTGAGAAATTGTTTTTCGAGGTGGGTGACTGCAACATCTCCCTCCAGCCTCTGTGCACTCAGAAACTTCACCTTCTCTGTATCTCTGAACCAGGTTCAGCCTTCGTCCTTCGTAACCACTGGGGCTTACAGCTTGGAAAAGTGATTATTTACGAATGTCTTCTCCACTCAACAGGACAGGCCATGGAACTGAGACATTCTGAGAGCTGTTTGTATTTGGTGACAGGCAGTCACCTTGGGGGTCATTGGAACGTACCACTTCTCCTGGCTTTGACATGAATTCCTTCGGTACTGAGACAATGCAGGGAGAACTTGACCTCTGGAGGAGAGATGCCTCTTAAAGCAACTGTGAAATTGTGGAATACTTTCTTACTCAGTTTTAATCTACCAGCTGCTGGTTTTAGCAGCTGTCACCAACTGCTACCTTGATGGCCCCCTAGCTCTGTGTGAACTAAGAAACAACCAATTTTACCAACTGAACAAACTCCTTCCTCTGGTGCAGGGAACAAAATCAAGATTTTATATGCTGAAGTGTCCTTTGATTCTAAGTTAGTTTGATTCTAAGACTAAGAGGTTTCATCGTCCTGGTTCCAAATAATTCTAGCTCTGTTCACTTGTACCACTCTAGGAGGCAGCACAGGGAAACAAGTCAGACGGGCTGGTTTGCTCTTAGGACAGAAAGTGATTTTACTAAGTCAAACTGTTGGGTTTGAAGTCAAGGGACCTTAAGACCAATTCCCTTGTGTTAAATTAGAAAATGCATAAAAGCAAATTATACAAGGTATTTTACTATTGCTTAAAATAGTTCTTTGCTTATATGTACTTTTCAGTCAATAAAGTTTTACGTATCCCTTCTGTATTTTTGAGAGATAATTTATCTCACCAAGAATTCAGAGAAATTATACGACATGAATGCAAAAAAAAAAAAGGGAGTTAGAAGAAATATATCTGTAGTGATAATACGTGAAGCAAGCCACAAAAAATTCTGAAAGAAAAGTAACTGATGTAACTTCATGAAGCAAGAAAGACCTTGGGGAAAAATGTAGAATTCAGCGTCTACATACCTTGTTTCAAGCAAATTTCTCCAGACAAGTCTGAACAGATTTGCAAGGGAATGAAGGGGATTTACCAGAGTGGGGCTTTCCCCAAAATGTTGCTATTTAGCTGGGAAGCTTATGACAGCCAACCACAAAGTATTCTCTAGAAAAACGTGAAAACTACAGTTTATTCTTTTTCTAACAGAATATAATCTTTTCACTTAGATGATGACTGCGAGTTCCATTACTGGGAATAGGGAGAATATTCAGATCTCAACAATTCTTGAATCCTAGCAACAAAGACTCTCCAGCAGATCCTGATTTCTGCAACAACTCTATCCTCATCTGAATCTACCTGCACCTCAAATGTGTCTGAGACTCCCATGAAAAGGTAATCATCTAAAAAGAAAAGAGATACTTGTCCAGCTTCTTTTCATTTTCTTCTCCCAACCAAGCCAGACACATAGTAAGTGGGGATGAATAACTTTAACGTGATTTTTTTTCCCATAACAGTGAAGCTACATGACTGCAAAATGGTATTGGATTTATAAAAGAAAAATCAAACAGCATTATACACTTTTCTTTAGTCCCTACATGGCAGTTTCCAACAGGTTTTGAATGTATACAAACTAAGATGATATAGGCTACAGAACAAAGGTATCAGCTAAGCCTCATTTGGAGCTGTTTCTTTTCTATGAAACTTCATGTGACCCCAATCTCTCATAAAGAAATAACCCACCCTTCTTTGGGCTCTGACCCTACCCTGGTATTGTGACATCTGTCAAAACCATGACATCTGTAAAAATCCATGATATTTATTGCTTTTAGGTAACATACCTCCATATGCTTCAGAAGGCCTCATATACAGCAGGCACTCAATAAAGCCCAATAAATGAATAAAAGTTATAAACAAATGTGTGCTTTTCTGCCTAATTTCCACACACTAAAAAATTCAGTGCTTTATCTTCCTCTTTCTAAAAACAGTAGGTGCGTACCTGTCCTCTTTATTGACTTGAGAATAGTAAGATCTCTGTCTGATTGCAGAATAGAAGGAGAAAGCCTCATTCAGATAGCTGGTCTCAGATGTGCGTAGGCTATGAGAGAGAAAGAAAATCTTAAGTATGACAGTGTCTCAGAATCTTCACCATAATAAATACTTGTTTTGTTACTCCTTTCTTCCTCTACTGGAAGGGATGGGAACAACTACACTAGATTTGAATCACCAAACCAATAATCGTATCACCCTTAAAATGTATGAAAAGAATAATAATAATAATTTAAAAAAAAAATACCTCCCCTCTGCTCCCAAGCCTTTTTTGACAGAAACCCAAAGTATACATTATTCTCATTCTTCGAAGGGCCTCTCCAAACAGCATTCTACTCAGTTAAATCTTTCCTGGGATTAAAGGCCTGGGACCAGAGGACTGAGAAATGGACCCTGATCCATATTAATCTTCATAGGATGCTGATAAGTTGGGTTTTCTATTCAACATTTCTAGTTTGTTTTTTTAATTGAAGTATAGTTGGTAGCTCAGCTGGTAAAGAATCCGCCTTCAACGCAGGAGACCCCAGTTCAATTCCTGGGTCGGGAAGATCCACTGGAGAAGGCATAGGCTACCCAATTCAGTATTCTTGGGTTTCCCTGGTGGCTCAGAAAGTAAAGAATCCATCTGCAATGGGGGAGACCTGGGTTCGATCCCTGGGTTGGGGAGATCCCCTAGAGGAGGGCATGGCAACCCACTCTAGCATTCTTGCCTGGAGAATCTCCATGAACAGAGGATCCTGGCGGGCTATAGGCGCAAAGAGTCGGACACGACTAAGTGACTAAGCACAGCACATAGTTACACACAATAACACTGCTAATTTTACAAGGGATTTCTTAAGAAAACATTCTACCAGGAAAAGTGATTTTAATGGTGGGAATCTGGGTGGCATGCCAAAAGACAGGGAGAGGAAGGAATTTTCTGGTCCACTAAACTACAAATGGTCTAAGCCTTTTTATGAAACACCTGATACCACTTAATGATAATACAATGTTCGGATACTAAATGGAACTCTCTTCTTTCACTGACTCATGGGTGGGACTATAGTAGTCAAAAGTATCTTTATTGATTTCAGGTACCCTTTCAGACATAGCATACAAGGATCAGTTTTAAAGTATCCTCCTGAAAACCACTCATTCAAACAAACACACCAGTTATGTTATGTCTCCGTAAGGGATCAAGATTCAAGTGAAGCCATTAAGAACCATAAATTCATTTAGTATTTTTCTTATCTAAAACCAAGGGTCATACTCCTTTAAGTTTACAAATGAATCTGACCAAATGAACTGTTTGGAAAGTGAACCTTTGAAGCAAATAATGTCACTTTGATTATGGAAGGTCACTTTAAAATTCTGTCTTAATCAAGATGATCTGAACTATTAGAATTTCAAGTGTAATTCATCCACTTTCCCTCCTACCAGATATGTATCGATGCATATTTCTGCAAGCTGTGTTTAAATCAGGAGAACGCTTTATTTTTCCCATTTGCAGTTCACTTACTAATAATGGTAGTATAGCTGCCCAATCTTAGAAGCAATTTCCCCTATTTGCCACCGCTTCAAGCCATACCGATTATCCAAGACTTGTCTGTTTTACATAGGAGATAAGAAAATAGAAATGAGAGACTATAAATTTCAAAAATAACCAAATCTGTTAATTTCACAGGATAAAGTATCACCCAATTCATCATGAAATTTTGAGTACATAAATTGAAATTCATGAATTTTTCATGAGATTTCAACATAAGCACTCAAATTCAAAAACCATTTATAAAGTGTCTATTTAGAGTATGCTGAAATACAAAAATAAACTTCTCTGAGCTACGTTCATGGAAATTAGAAGCAACCCCCTCCCCCAAATGGCTTTGGCCAATAAACAATATCTATTTCAGAATGAAATCATGAATCTGCCTACCTACTTAATCTGAATCATTTCAGATATGATATTGTCTTTAAAAACCAGATACTATTACACTTGGAAAACTTAAATAAATAGGGAAAAAATCAATTTATTTTCTTTTGGTCACAAAGATGAAATGAGATATGAAAAGATAAAAAGCACTGAGGTAGTAAAGGTCAAAACTGTGACTAACATAAAACTTTTAAAATCCTTTACCGATGCTGCTGCTGGAATTTCCACAGTTTGGTGTAAACATCAAAAGTTCTTCCAAAATAGGACTGCCACTGCTTCTGTCCATATTGTGGCAAATCTCTGTAATGACAAGTAAACATCTATTAATTTTAAAACTCATATACTCCTTGGAAATTAAGTCTTGTGATGATACAAACTGGACAGATTTAGAGTATTTTGCATTCAGGCTTATTTATTTTTAAAAGTTACAATTTTTAGAGCAAAAACAGTTGTATTGCGGGGGTCCAGGACATGTTCTTTCCTGTTTCTCTTTCCTGCCTCTGACAGTTCATTCTTCATCTCCTCTGTAGATCTTCTCCCATGGGGTTTCCAGCTCTATCTCCCCTCTCCTTGGGTGATCTTATATACTGTTAACATCCATGTTTGTCTTCAGCTAAGAACTTAGCACTTGGAAAGACACTACTTTAAGGAGTAAATCTAGAAGTGGATATACAGGTGGTATGGTTGTTCTCAACTGTTCCCACCCCTCCCAAAAGTGAAACTATATATCCTTGTCCTTGGCCTTGGTTATATAACTTGCTTTGGCCAATGAAATATAAGTTATCTACAACATGTCTGAGAAGAAGATAGAAGATGTATTATATGGTTCAGCATTTTTACTTTTCTCTCTGAACTAAGACCAAGATAAGGCTGTTCCTCAGCCTGGACCACAGAGTCAAACACATTTAATGGGGCCTCAGAACTGCAGACAACTTGTAGCTAACATGACAGTCAGAAATAAATCCCTAGTGAGGTACTAAAATTTTGGAGTTATTACAGCAGCCTTATTTAGGAAAAGCTGCTAAAAAAGAAACCAGAACCAGGACTGGGTTATTGCCCTAAGAAATATGTTTGGGACACCAGCACTGGGATGGAACTACAAGAAACTGTCACTGAAGGCTAACATTGTAATACAGAGGCAAAGTGCATTTGCCTGCAATAACCTGGAAAGTAGATCATGTGACTAATGAACTGGTGGCTGTATACAAATAAATCAGGGAACAGTATGCTATTAGATACACTTCACAAAATATCAGGAAGACAAACTCACTAAAGAACTAGCTGCGAGCAGGGCTGAAAAGGAAAAGAGGAAATCCACAAATTCCAGAACTTTCAATACTGAAAAACACAATTTTTAATATGTTAAGTGTAAAAGAGCCAACTGAGAAATGATAGCTATAAATGCCACCTAAACAGTCTCATCCCCGGGGGAAAACCACTTCATGAAAGCTTGTGAAAACATTTATGAAAGTGGCCCCAAGTACATTCTTTCAAAGGGACAAAATAGATGTGGGGAAAGAATCAAAGGATTTGGCTGTCTTGTAGAAGCCTGATAAACTCAAGTTATTTGTAACAGAGTCTACGAGAGAGAGGGGAGTATCTCAAAACATTGTGGGTTTAGCTATTGGTACATGGAGGCTAACCTAAATCAAACAGATAGAGCCAATGCAATCTTGAGAGCATTTCATATCATAAAGGAATAATAATCATCCACTGATTAGAGCATGGTACACTTATCTCACTCATGCAACTGTGGACAGCTGGTAGTGGATGGTCTCCCCTGAATGTCTAGCCTGGCTGGTGGCTAAGGTGCCAGGTCACGTGTTTCTCATCATAAAACAGGCTACCTCTGTTTACACGAGGGTGGTTGCAAGGATCCCAAGAGCAGCAAAACAGAGGGTGGCTCTGTTACGCAACTTTCTTTTCAAGTTTCTGCATCATATTTGTACTGTCCCATCAGCCAAAGCAAATTCATGGCCCAGCCCAGTGTCAATGTGAGAGGGGGATGACTCATGGGCATAGACAAGGGGAAGGGATGACTTTTATAAACAATTTGTCACAGAGACTTTATCTTTTTCTTTTTTTTTCAACTTTGAAAATAAGTGTCTTAGAAAACAAAAATACTCTACAGTGTATAAAACAAGAAATAAAAAACAGTTTATTGCTTCTTCCTTCTAGTCCCCAGAAATAACCACCATTAAAAATGCGCTTTCTATATACATTAAATGTCAGTCTTTCTATTATTTTACTTAAGTGGGATCACACTAAATATAATATTCTGTAACATACCTTTTTAATGTAATATAGCACGTTTCTTTAACGCATATAGAATTATATCAGTATTTACTGTGTATAATATAGTATCTAATGCATCAATTTACTCAACCAGTCTCTTCCTGATGGACATTTACACTGCTTCCAGCTTTTCATTGTCATAAAAATGCTGCAATAAACATTATCCTACTCATAAACTTGAAGAGTTATACAATATGAATAATAGGCAAATTTCTGTAAGTGGAATGAGTAAAAGAAGATTTGCATTCCTGTACCAGATGTTAAGACAATGAGGAAAAAAGCAAAAGGTTTTTCTAACCAAACTTTTCAGAGACTACATTACAAGAATGAGCTAGTAACTTCAGTTTTAAATTTATTTCCATTACCTTTAGGATAAACAGAAACTCACTTCAGATTACAGAATAGGTTAACTATAGATACTACTGATAGTTTCTAAATTCATCCCAAGTTTTTACCTTTTTTATGTCTCCATGGATCTTTAGTGAGAGGTTGCATTAGGAAGAGCTAATAAGTTATTTTAAAATTGAAATTGCTGCGAGAATCTTTAAGACTCATACCAAGTAGTTACTGCTAGGAAGACTGTATTTTATATAAAAGCTTTAGACAACATTAACTTCACAAAAACTGACAACCCTTGAATGCTTCTGTAAAGATACTATGTAAAGTCTCCAGGCAAATTTTCAACTAAGCATTTGCCCACAAGTTCTTTTGCATTTTCAAAACTGACAGATTTAATAAACCTCAGTAATACATCATATTAAGGGAGAAAACAGAATTAGAGCTCAGTATTTTATTTCACAACTACATAATTTCAGTGTTTAGTGGAAAGGGTTTTAGGGGAAGGGACTTCTCCATGAAGGCTAAAAGCACAAAAAAGTGGTCTAAAAGATTAGAACAAGGTTCCAAACATAAGTTGTAATGTACAAGTATTTTCTGATTTATAGCTGTGAACAATGTTGACTAGATTCTATCCTATTTTCATTGAAAGAATTTACAGCATCTACCACTCCAGTATGAAGAATCAGTTATAAAGACAGCAATTTCTTTTTCAAAATAGGGTTTAGGGTTTAAGTTTTTTTAAAAAAAACCTCCTAAAAGACAAGTCCCATGGTCACCCTTTTTCTAGTGAAACATACCATAGAAGCTAATATTCAAACAACTTTCATATGATGAGTCTAAATAAAATTAACTAATGTACTTTATAAAGAGTTTTAGATAAATTCCTCTACTATTCAGAGCTTGATTCTAGTTTTGAACTCTGAATATATCATTTGGTCATTATTACTGTCAGTAGAGATGGGAAATTAATGGTGCATGGAATTAAATTAAATGGGGCTGTGTGAATTAGCCCATAAGCTAAATGACCTTATATTTCACATTTTGCAAAGGCACCTATGTTATAAATTGGCTGGTCATATTCTTTTCACAAGTCTTGAGAGGAAATTGAAAGTACAACACTAATCTCACTCTCTTTTAAAATCCCCAACTCTATCAACAAAAAGTTGGGAGAACATGAGAAAAAATGTAGTGGAGATGATTAAACCTACTTCTGAGAGATGATTCAAACGTAAAGTTGAGATGTCAAATCGTAGGAACTTTCTTACAAGTTTCCACAAATCAACCATCTTTACTAAAGTGAATTAGCTAGGATCACTGATACCTGTGCATGTGTGCGTGCTAGGTCACTTCAGTTACGTCTGACTCTTTGCAACCCCATGGACTGTAGCCCACCAGACTCCTCTGTCCATGGAATTCATCCACACTGATGCCTACTGACACCTAAAATCCAACAGCCACTTTCTAGTCCTCAGATCAGTCCTCCCTAGAGGGTCACCTTCCTAGAGGTTCCCTATTGGCGCACCACTTCTTCAGCATCTTGTAATCCTTTCCTCTTTCTGTTCTAATGGTCTCTTTCATCAGCTTCTCTTTCTTTAGTCTGGTCCTAAAATGCATGGCTTCTTCAGCAAAATGTTAGTCGCTTCAGTTGTATTCAACTCTTTGAGACTCCATGGATGTAGCCCTCCAGGCTCTTCCGTCCATGGAATTCTCCACACAAGAGTATTGGAGTGGGTTGCCATTTCCTTCTCCAGGGGATCTTCCCAACCCAGGGATAGAACCTGGATCTCCCGCATTGCAGGCAGATATGTGCAAATATATGTAAATACACATACATACTAAAATGAGAAGCAGGGAGCTTAAATGGGTTGCCTGGGAACTCATAGCCAGTTAACTATTGAGCTATGACTGAAATTCATAACCCCTTTGAGTCTGTAATCTAATACTCTCTCCTCTCTGCCATAGAGAAAAATAAGCCAGATTTTGATTCTACATTAGTGAAGTCCTTCTCTGGGAGCTCACTCTTGGGATGCCATTGACAGAAGCATTCTGACTTGTTCTGACAGCAAGCTGTGTCCTAACAAGCAGGAGGTCAGGGCTCACAGAAGCACCTGGGAGGTGCCTGAGGCAGAGCAGGAGAACGGCCGCTTGCAAACCAAAGGGAAGAGGCCTCAGAATGAACCAACGCTGCCAACACGTTGATCTTGGGCTTCCAGCCTCTCGAGCTGTGAGAGAATACATTTCTGTTGTTTAAGCTACCTAGTATGTGGCATTTTGTTATGACAGCCCTAGAAAACTAATATAATAAATGATAAGGTAGCCTTCAAATCCCGAAATACGAGTGGGTGGGAACAAATCACCAATAGCCAAAAGAACTGAAGGCTATCAGCATCTGCGCAGGAAGAAAGACCAGAAACCTTGGAGACAGAGGATGGACCGTGAAAAAGAAACCCCCCCAAAACAGCCAGCATGTATTCATCAGAAAGCACAGTGGATCATTCTGAAGACAGAAGCTAAAGGGGAGAAATTTTGCCTGGGCCAATAGCCACATATGGCTACTGAATACTTGAAATGTGTCTAATTCAAACTGAAATGTGTGAAAGTATAAACTATTCAGGGTACTTCAAAAACTATAAAAAAAGAGAATGTAAAAGAATGTAAAAAAAAATGATTACATGTTGAAAGAAAATATTTTGGATATACTGGATCAAATAAAATATACTGTTAAAATTAACTTGAGCTTTTTTCTTTGTTTTACATTTTTAAAATCTGGCTACTACAAAAACTTTAAGTCACATTTGTGGCTCATTAAATTTTTGTCAGTCAATGGTCTTCTAGATCACAGGATCACGACGTCTACTGCACCCTGGTGGCCGTCTACCTCAACTGCAAGTGCAACTGTTTCTGGGTAGCCAACCATACAAAATAAACGCAGGTCTCACAAGCTTGTACAGATAGTTTAGGGTATTACTTCTGAAATAACATGCACTTTACTATTATCTGTCTGCGGACATTTGCCTCTGGGAAAGCACTAATATTCTGAAGGAGGAGGAAGGAAAAGAGAGGGAAGAGAGAGGAAAGAACATGAGAGGGGAGAACGGGCACAAAGGGAAAAACTGTTAATTCCTCACTTATCCTTTCCCACCTACACAGTAACCAAGGCATCCTAAAAATAGGCTGTTGAAGAAAGCACTGGCGATGATTTCTTCTTTATTCTGAAATATTAAGGAGCATGTTTAATAAAAATTTCTGCCATAATTTTTATTAAGACCAATACACTTCACTTTGGTGCACTTCTTTGCATATGTATGTATGTTTGTTTGTTTGTTTGTTTATTGTTTTCAACATTTATTTTGGCTTTGGGCATTTGCTCCCCTGGGGACAAATAATGAGTGACTGCGGGCCTGTGCTATTTCAAAAGTCAAGGATACTACTGGTAGACACAGCTGCATATCTCAAATACATGTCTCAAGACGCTGCCTTATATAATCCTACCAAGTATTCCATCCTGCTTCGACAGTCTTAGTCACCATGGTAACTAGAACCCTGCAAGCGCTTAGGCGTTTGATCATTTTCTGATGGTCTTCAAAGCTATTTCTAACATCATTCTCACTTCATTACTACTGTAACTACATGCAAAAGCTATTATAAGCAAAACACCATTCATTTTATCCATTTCTCACTCTCTAGGCTGTGTTTTCTTACACAGTGAGTGGATAGAAGTGATTATTATCTACGTATTACAAGAAGGTACTTTCAGTCAGGAAAAATACTCCATTAAGATATTCATGGCTGGGAAAATGAAAAGGCTCTGACAACTTGGATGAATAGCTTAATATGTATATGGCAGAAAGATACACCTTCAAGAGTAAAGAGAAAGTTTACTGTATCCCAATAAGACATTATATAGAAACTCTAGTCTTTCATGCACTGAAATGCACTTTTTCACTCTTCTCATAAACAGTTAAAAAGCCCAAGGGAGTGAATACAAGGGGGTTGCTGCCGTGCTGGACATCCTATCATACAAGTACAAGCCCCATGAATGTTGTTTGCAAAAATTACACTTATAATACATGTACTTTTCTGCAAGTGTATTATACTTCAATGTACAAACTCAAGAAAGAAAAGAAAAAACACAAAGGAAAGTTAACCAAAAGACAAGCACTAACAGTGACGGGATGGTGGGCAATCAGAGGTGCCATGTTAAAAGCTGATGCTATTTTGACTAGACTCCACTTCACTGCTTTTTCCCAAGTTCCAAAGCTGGTCCCGAACCACTACTGATATATTTCTTGTTCTCTGTAAGCACTGTGATCCTGTTTTCTACTCAGACCAACACAAATATGGGGGACAGGGGCAAAAAAAGAACCCTTCTTTTAGTTATTCCCAAATATTCTCGTCTATTTCAAAAGAAATGCACAAAAACTACATCAACACTTGAAAGCAGAAGCATTTAATTTCCATAAATCAAAGAGCTTCTTTGGAGACTAGTGTGGGAAAGAATGCCACACATACCTTCAAGCCACCACCACAGGCAGCTAACACAGACCTACAGAGCTGATCAAGAGAGACCTCTCAATCGCTTCCAATCGAAGTTAACACTGAACAAAACACTTGTATTTATACAAACAAGCACAGGAAATACACACACTCACATGCACCAGACACCGTGAGAAAATCAGTACCCTAGAAAAGAGACCAAAAGCTGAGAGCAAGGAGTCCCCACTAAGAGTTAATATGACTTACAGAATGTTGTAATTTTGACAGAGAATTACTGATAAAACAAGATCATGTAAAACATACTATTTTCACAATTTGCTTTTTTTTAAATTTAACCATATAGCATGGTCAACTTTTCATTTTTATCTCCACCAACATCTTCTTAATAGTTCTAGGGAATTCCCTGGTGGTCCAGTGGCTAAGACGCCACACTCCCAATGTAGGGAGGCCCAGGTTCGATCTCTGGTCAGGGAACTAGATCCCACATGCAACTAAGGATCCCATGTGCTGCAACTAAGACCAGGCGCAGCCAAATAAATAAGCTAAAAAATAAATAAATAAAAAATAGTCCTACATTATTCTGTGTGTGTGAAATGAAAGTTCTTTCAAAATGAAGAGCATTAACCTTTCAGTAAACTACAGGCCTGCATTGCCACTAGCCACATCCCTCTCAAACAAAACCCCAGAAGCACAAAGAGAATATATCTATGTTACTCATCCAAGATACAATTTTTGTAGAAATAATTAAGGCTTGTTTAAAACGAAGGGAACCCTTCACACAAAACACTGCAAGTAAATCCCTAGTGAATTTGCTTACCCACTTTTCCCAGTCAAAATGATACCATGAAATGATCACAGTAAGGCACAATGATAACATCCATTACCTTAATAGCTACAAAATTTTTTTCTTGTGATGAGAAGCTTTAAGATTGACCATTTTAACAACTTTCAAATATACAACACAGTATCTCCAACTAAAAGCCAACTCATTGGAAATGACCTTGATGCTAGGAAAGACTGGAGGGCAAGAGGAGAAGAGGACAAATAGAGGATGAGATGTTTGGCTAGCATCACCGATTCAATGGACATGAGTTTGAGCAAACTCCTGAAGATAGTGAAGGATAGGGAAGCCTGGTGTGCTGCAGTCCATGGGGTTGCAAAGAGTCAGACAACTAAACAACAAAACCATTAACCACAGTCTCCATGCTGTACATTACATCCCTATGATACATTTATGTATAAATACAGCTGAAAGTTTGCACTTTTCAACCTCCTTCACCCACTGCATACGTGTCGCTCTCTTCTGTCTCTGGCAATCACCAGTCTGTCCTCCGTATCCATGAGCTCAGTTGTTTCTTTTGCGTTTTGTTCTGGTTTTTGCTGCTGTTGTTTTTAGATTCTACATGAAGTGAGATCATATGGTATTTGTCTTTCTCTGTGTGACTTACTTAAGCATAATGCCCTCAAGGTCTATCCAGGTTATCATAAATTTCAATATTTCCTTAATTTTTAATGCTTGAAGAATATTCATACTATATATATATATTCTATGATTTCTTTATCCATTCATCTGTCAATGGATACATTATTTCCATATCTTGGCTATTATAAATAATGTTTCAATGAACATGGAGGTGTATATAATTTTTCAAGTTAGTGTTTTCATTTTCTTTGCATAAATGCTCAGAAGTAGAACTGCTGGATGCTATGGTAGTTTTAACTTTTTAAGGAACCTCTACACTGTTTTCTATGGTGACTGCATCAATTTACATTCCCACCAACAGCATGCAAGGGCTCCCTTTCTCCACATGTGTTATTTTTTGTCTTTTTGATAAGCCATTCTTACAGGTGTGAGGTGGTATCTCATGTGGTTTTGATTTGCATTTTCCTGATGACTAACAATGTTCAGAGCCTTTTCATGTATCTGTTGGCCATCTGTATGTGTTTTTTTGGAAAAAGAACCAGTCAGATCCTCTGATCATTTTCTAATCAGATTGTTGGTTTTTTTGATATTGAGTTGTATGAAAAGATCAATCCCTGAATCCAATATAGTTTTAAGTGCTCAGGTGTTGCAGGAAGGGGGACCCCTTCCAGGGCCCCAAAAGGGGCTCTTGTCTAACACTGGAAATGAACTGAGGAGACACACATGTTGACAAAGCAAGAGACTCTCATTGGGAAAGGACGCCCGGTGGAGAGCGGGAGGGTAGGGGAACCCAGGAGGACAGCTCTGCCATGTGGCTTGCAGTCTCAGGTTTTATGGTCACAGAATTAACTTCTGGGTGGTCTTTGGCCAGTCGTTCTGATTCAGAGTCCCTCCTGTGGCACACAGATTGCCCAGCCAAGATGGATGCCAGCGAGAAGGATTCTGGGAGGTGGTAGGACATGTGATGTCTCCCTTTTGACCTCTCCTGAGCTCTTCCAGTTGGTGGTGGCTTATTAGATCGTGTTCCTTACCGGTATCTTCTGTCATTAATGAACTCATGTAAATGGTTACTATGGTGCCTAGCTAGGGTGGGCAGTTTCAGTCAGTGTGTTCTCCCCCTAACACAAGAACTAAACTGAAAAAGGTATCCTAAGCATTATAATAAATTTCTCTGACAGTGAATAAATAGCCCTAAAGATCAGATCTCACACAATTTTTCCATGTATTAAGGTTTCCTCCTGTTTCCACAGAAACAAGTTCACTCTGCAGTTAGTTTTAAAATAAATAAAACCTGTGTTATAGTTAAAACGGCACTTTAAAAAAATCAAAATGAGGGAACTCCCTGGCAGTCTAAGGGTGAAGACTCAGTGCTATCAACGCCACAGGCCGGGGTTCAAGCCCTGATTAGGGAACTAAGATCCCAAAAGACATAAGGTGCAGTCAAAACAAACAAACAAGAAATAAGAATGGTAACAGATCTGAGCTGGTAAAATATATTTACACAACCAAAACACTGAAAAAGAAGGTGAAATAAAACAATTCATTTTTAGGCAACGCATTTTTGGTATGCGGCCAAAGGATAAAGACGCAGCTGAGGGGCGAAAGGGAGGGGGTGTGAAAAAAAAAAAAAAAGATGCAGCTGAAAGTGATTTATAAACTATAGAGTGCTGTGTGGATACGCGTTCTGTTGTTACTATTATAGCAGCCACAGGGTGATTGAGTCCAGTAGAGTCTCCAGTGGGAGACCGCTTGAACTTTATGATTCATTTATGATTCAGAATCAGATTAGGAAAATAAATCTCTTTAAGAAGAGAAATGCCACTGCTAAATTTAATATGCTTCTCAGACATACTAAAAAAAACAATTTCCGTTCACAAACACATCAAAATTTCTAGTGTCTGTCTTATTTGCATATATAGGTAGAAAAGTTAGTAAACTTTGGATCAAATACACAGTATCTAGTTTTTTTCAAAAGCAGTCTAGCAAAAACCACTGATATGACAAGATAAACATGCTGGGTGTATTATGGGAAAATTGAAGACATTTTCCAAAAATACTGAGAAAAAGAATAGAGATGAAAATCAAAAGAAAGTAGAGGTTCTAGAGGATTTAAATTGGAAATTCAATCTAAGCATTACAAGTATGAACAGGTAAGGAGAAACAAGGAACAAACAAAGAAAAAAATGAAAGAAATACAATCAACTGTAAAAATATGTTTTCTCACAAAAAAATGCCTATGATCTCATCATATACAAAAGCTAACACAGAATGGTTCACATATCAAACTGTAAGAGCTAAAACCACAAAACTATTAGAAGAAAACATTTCAGTGACCTCAGGTTAGGCAATGATTTCTTAGATGTGACACCAAAAGTACAAGTGATGAAAGAGAATGACAAGTTGGACTTTATTAAAATTAAAGCATTTGTGCTTCAAAGGACACCATTAAGAAACTGATGAGATAACCAAAGGATGGGAAAACATATACCTGCAAATCATTACACATCACAAGGGACTTGTATGCACAACATACAGAAAATGACTACAATTTAAAAATAAAAAGATAAATCTATTTGAAAAATGATCAATTTTCTCCAAAGACGACATAAAAATGCCTAATAAGCACATGACAAGATGCTCACATCGTTAGTTATTAGGGACATGCAAAACAAAGCCATAAGGGGATACCACTTCATACACGCTAGGATGGCTATCATCATAAAGACGGACGATAACAAGTGTTGGAGGATGTGGAGAAACTGGAACCCCACACACTCCTGGTGCTACAGCCTCCTTGAAAAACAGTCTAGAGGTTTCTCAAAAGGTTACACTTAGAGTACCGTATGAGCCAGCATTTTCACTCTGAGGTATGTGTATTCAAGAGGACTGGAAACACATGTCCACGCAAAACCTGATACGCAAATGTTCCTGCAGTATTACTCGTAACAGCAGAAAGTACAAAATAACTTAAATGTTCAGCAACTCATGCCTGGATAAACAAATCTGTACAAGGGTATATTAATGTCTGATAAAAGGAACACAGCACTGATACATGTTACTACATAAACGAAGGTGTCAGAGTTATTTTAACAATGATAATGTTTTAAGAGTTGAGAATAAGGAGTTTGAGAGGCACATGTCATAAGTTATGGTAGGGATTTTCATGCAAACTTTTAAATGCTTTCTTATTCCTAAAATCTACGAATGCTTTAAGTTTTCTTACTACCTTCAGAAACAAGAACGTGGAGATATATAGGAAATTTGCTTAACAGATAGGGTAAATCTGAGGCTAACATTGAGTAGAATGTCGCCACGGGCTTGAAGGGTTTTTTTTTCCCCCTATTCTGTATTTTTATAATTTCCTCGCAGATTATTTGAGGGCAGGGACTGTCAGTTTTATTTTCAAATTATCTGTACCTAATATGGAATATGGTACATACTGGAGGCCAAGTAAATGTCGAAAAAACAAGATATACCTGGATAATGAAGTGGAACAAAGAAACAAAACTTTAAGTATGCAATTTAAAAGTTCTACAACCTTCTAGGAAAAAAAAAGACTTAAAACCTGGGCCTAGAGGGGTTGTTTTTTGAATTATAATAGTGAAAGAAAATAATTCTTTAAAAAGATGCAATTAATCAACACAGCAAAAGAAAAAGCTGATCTCAAGGACCTCTTCTGTAGCACAAAATAGGAAGCAGCAGAGTGTAGGAGTTAGGAACACTGTCTTTGGAACCCTTCATTTAACAAATGTTTGTGAAACACCTGTAACGGGCAAAACCCTGGCTTAGGTAGTAGAGAAACAGTGACACACAGGGTACTGGTCCTAGGGACATTTCATTTTAATGTAAAAAAATCTTAAGCAATAAATAAGGTAACTTGAGGTAGTGATGATTTTTATGTAGAAGATTAAATGAATACAGAGATGAGAGGGCAATTGAAAGCAGAGCTTTAGACAGAGTGGTCATGGAGGACTCATTTGATGACCCTGTATTATCTTTTTGACTGTAAATGTTTTTTAAAGGTAAATTCTTTAAAATAAACTTCTCCAGTACAATTCCAAATAGCAGAATACAATTATAAAGTATGTGAAAAGAAGATAGCATTTTTATCCAGAAATAAACTGCAAATTAAAAATAACTCACTAAATACACTGTAAATCAACTATACTTCAACAAAAAATAATTAAACAAAAATAACTCATTATCTTTATAATTATTCACTCCCATATGAAGTTTCCAAAAAAACCCCCACAACTATTTATCCTTAGTATCTTACCTATAGAATGAAGCTTTAAGTCTGAAGTAAATCAGTATCTTAAGAATCTCATGAATTGAAAATATGGCTAAACAGTTTAAATAATATAAAATGGTACAAAATTATTTACCTGACACCCACAAGAATACACAATCAAAGACACATTTTGACAAAAGTGCATATAGCTTCTGCTACTAGTCAGGGTATGCACAACTAAAGAACGACACCATCTTGAAAAAACTCCATCATTACTTTAGATACCTTATCTTAAGAAAAAGAAAGGATAAAACAAGTAAGCAAATAACCAAGTACACAGAAAAGATGTAACAGAAAGAGAGGCCCCAGGTTCACTTGTGTATGCATCCCAGGCTCCTTAGATATTACAAAGTGTAAAATCAGATGTAAAACAGGTATCATGTGGAATAATGTACACAAAACCATCTTAAAAAATAGCTCACTCAATTTGAGTAAAACAATATAAGATATACTCTTCTCCTATTGTTCTTTCATTTGAGAATGAAACAACAACAACAAAAAACATGATTATTTCTAGTACAGATATTTATATAACATTTTATCCATAAATTTCAGACACTTACCACACATCAGCCATGGGGAAAAAAAGATACAGAACTAGATAAAAAGTTTAAGGCATCAAGAGTCCACTGACCTCAACCCATTGAACAGTTGCTTAGACTTATCCAGAAGGTAACAAAAATCTGTCACTGTTTTCCTCTCTCCCTGTGGGATGTCATCTTCAGCACCGCCAGAGGACATGATTTCTTTAAGAGCAAATTCAGTTCTGCAAGAAAACATGTGTCCATTTATTGAGCAGGCAAAAATAAAAGAGAAATAGACCTTATCTGTATTATCTGATAGCAGTTTTTTTAAAAGATAGAAACATCTTCTGATTACAATCAAACCATCCAAAAATTACAGGATGGTGCAGAACAGACAATCTCATCTTGTGTATGGGAATCAAAACTGGTACATCCATACTAAAAAGCAGTTTTTATAATACTGTTCCATCCAATAAACACTATTTGAATGCCTAACATGTTTCAGGCACTGCTTTACATGGTTAAGAATAAAAAAATCCTTTAACCTATTTATCTATTTGATCCATTCTGTAATCCATCCTGGAAAAAAATCCTATTAATACGAAAGGAAAACCCTTTGTTTACAACAGGTTTATTTCAGTATCATAATATTTAAAAGCTATTAAGAAACTAAAAAAAAAAAAAAAAAGAGGGAAATGGCTAAGTACGTCACAGAACATGAATGACTACACTCTATATCCTATCACTAACTTACAATTATACTTAAGATGATAAGGCAATAATATATACATAGTTCATTATAAAAGGGATATAAAACCAGACACACACACATACTCTTACACATACATATATTTTAAAGCTATTTACTATTGAATCCAAGCTAACTTCCTGTGTAATCTATCATGTAGCCATTTTAAAAACAGCAAGTTGCTAGATCATATATATAGCATGAACCTATTTTAAAGAAAAAAAAATCATTTGTGTTCACACATAGAAATTCCTGGGACAACAAAGGGAAATTCGGTCCCAGTACAGAGTGAAAAAATAGGCAGGGAAGACAAGGACCAGACACCAGAGATGGGAGTTAGGGTGTGGTACAGTTATTTTGGCAAATATTTTTCCCTCCAACAGGCTCAGACAACTGTGGCTGCAAGGCAGGAAAACTGTCAGCAAGCCCGGATCTGTCCAGGGGCTGCAGGGTAACATGTGGGTGGCAGTCGAGTCAGCTGGTGGAAAAGCAGTTTAGAACCTTGTGGATGTCACTGGGTGGTCCCTACATGTTCACAAGTTTCCTCTTCCCACCACCTCTTTCTACACTCCATGCACTGGGTGGTCTTAACAAAGGGAAACAGACCCGGAAAAGTGCAGCATCTGGGAAGGGATTCCACACTATAGTGCCCTGGGTAAGTCATCTCCCCCAAGCGACTCCCCTACTCTGGCTTCACTCTTTAAACCCAGAAGATGATGCACAAATGAGGCACAAACTGGACTTTCTCCACCCCTCCTCACAGAGTTCATGAGCTAAGGTGTCTATTATCCCCAGGACACAGGAGTTCACAAGAGAAAATCAGAAAATAAAAGTTCAAAATAAATTCAATAGGAAAAGCTATTAGATACAAAGCAAGAAGAAAATATCACAATGAAGCAAATAAAAATACTGTGTATGAAAAAATATAACCAAGGAAATAAACTTAAGAGATGGATAGATTGAAGAGCAGAAAGGATACAGCTGAACAAATTAATAAGCTAAAACAAGACATTAAAATTAATAAGCTAAGACACTACCATGTCTTCTACTCTGCTAGAAGACATCAGGAGAGGTAACATACACAAAATTAAATTAAAGAGATAAGGAATAGAGAAATGAAGGAATCAACATCCACATCACAGAATATATAGAAGAGAAAAAAGTATATGAAGGTGATGAAATACTTGCAGAGATAAACTTCTATAAACTTCCCAGAATTAGAGAAAATATACGACCTCAAACGAAAAGGACTTGAAGAAAGAAAGAAAGGAAAAAACCCACAGCCAGAAACATTAAAGTGAAACTTAAGAATCTAGAGAGGCCCTCTCTCATTCCCAGACGGTCCAGTCCTACAGCCTGAGGTAGGGCATAGGACAGCAGATGAGCGCGCAGAGGCTGGTCTGCTGGGCATCAGAGCAGAGACTGTGAGGAGACCACCCACATCCATCCAAGTGCCGGACTGCACGGGATGATGGAGCCTGGGAGCACTGAGGAGCGTTACCGCAAGGGGGGACTGGCCGGGGGAATGACAGCCCCGAGCAGGGTGAGGAGGGCATCTCCACATGGAAGAGTTCAAAGGTGGAAAGACATTTGTCGTACACAGGGGATTCATCAAACAAGAAAATCTAGGGACTTCCCTGGCGGTCCAGAGGTTAACTATCTGAGTTGCAATGCAGAGGACAATGGTTCAATCCTTGGGAGAACTAAGGTCCCACAGGCTGTGAAGCAACTAAGCCCCATTGCTGCAACCAGAGAGCCCAGGGAAGCCATAACAAAAGATCCCACGTGATGCAACAAAGGTCCCTCGTGCTGCCACTGAGCTCCAACACAGCCAGATAAATAAAATTTACAAAGAAAAAAGAAAAGAAAATCTATCAGGGAAAAGGGGAACCCAGAGTTCTCTCTGTAAGACAAAGGAAACACAAACACGGGAAGGGAAAAGGTTACAACAAACACTGGGGATTGAAGCTGGAGGTACCAGTGAACTAACGGATTTTTAAAAGGAGAGACCTATTTCTGGTCTTTCCTTAATCACATCCTGTGTGTGGTTTGCATGTTTTCAGAGAGAGAGAAGGCCCTTCTAATGCATGACAGACTGGCTATACAGACTAGAGAATAATGAAAATGAACACACTACAACCACTTGCAATAATATAGATGGATCCAGCATAACATTGAGTGAAAAGCAGCAAACCCAAAAGAACACATATCATACGACTCCAATACACAAGGCACAAAACAGATAAAACTAGAATTAAGGTACTGACACACTGATCGAGAGTGGTTACTTTTAGCAAGGAGGGAGGAAATAAGAGGGATGCTAAAGATATTTTATTTCTTAACCTGGAGTGAACACTGAAAATTCACGGAGCCATACATTTATTATGCATAAGAAAAGGAAGAAGGAGCACAAACACCTGACTCAGGTGGTTTCAAAAGTAAGTTTCATCAAATGCTTAAAAAATGTAACACTGAAGATACTTCCCTTCCAGCATTCATCTTAATAAAGCTAACACAATCTTGACACCAAGGGTTAATAGAAGAGCAATACAAAAGAGCAAAATTATAAGACAAAGTCCATATGATATAAACCAGTTTTCACTGTCTCCAATGTCTGTGATATTAAGAGACCATGGATAAGTGAAATTTTAATATAAAGTATTGAGCACAATTTCCCTGGTTTACTACAAAGTAGATGGCAAATTCAGACTTATGAATGAAATATATACATATCTATATCAATTATGGGAGAGAAAATCCATATGGTAATCTGTAAATAAGGGTAGTTCTATAAACATTTATGGAAGCATATGTATAAACATACCACATGGGTAACAATAAAAGCAGAAACAAAGAAAAGGACATATTTTGTTATGGGCTGAATTGTGCCACCAACCAAAGATATGTTGAAGTTCTCACCCCTTGTGCCTGTCAATGTGAACTTATTTGAAAACAGTGTGTTTGGAGATACAATGAAGATGTGAGTTAACATGAGGTCCTACTGGAACAGAGCGAGCCCTTTATCCAGTATGGCTGGTGTTTTTATAAGCTGAGGAAAAGAGATGCAGAGGTAGACACTCACAGAGAGGAGAATGCCATGCAGAGTCACAGACAGAGGGAAGAGAGCCAAATGAAGAAAGAGACACAGACTGGAATTACACAGCTATTAATACAAACTGAAGAACTGATGCTTTTGAACTGAGGTGTTGGAGAAGACTCTTGAGAGTCCCTTGGACTGCAAGGAGATCAAACCAGTCAATCCTAAAAGAACTCAGTCCTCAATATTCATTGGAAGGACTGATGCTGAAGCTGAAACTCCAATACTTTGGCCACCTAACGCGAAGAACTGACTCATCTGAAAAGACCCTGATGCTGGGAAAGATTGAAGGCGGGAGGAGAAGAGGGCAACAGAGGATGAGACGGTTGGATGGCATCACTGACTCGATGTACTCAAGTTTGAGCAGGCTCCCCAAGTTGGTGATGGACAGGGAAGCCTGGCGTGCTGCAGTCCGCGGGGTCGCAGAGTCGGACACGACTGAGTGACTGAACTGACTGAATACAAGCCAGGGATTCACCAGAAGTGAGGCAGGAGGCATGGTACAGATTCTCCCTCTGAGCTTCTACAAAGGAACCTATTTTGCCAATACCCTGATTTTGGACTGATGGCCTCCTGCGGTGTGAGGGCACAAGTGCCTCTTGTTTTAAGCCACGTGGTCTGGAGGTAGTTTGTTACAGCAGCCCTGGGACACCAATCCCTACACAGCATAGTCCTAACATATGACCACATGGGCACAGGAGCAAAACAGCCAGATGCTCAAAGACCTAAGTACAGAGCATCTGGCAAATTAGGGACCTGCTTTGTTTAAAATTTCTTTTTATAGGAAGTCTTAACAAAGCTACATGAGAAACTGCTACTCTGGATTTCACTCTAAGTAAATGGTGGGCAATACAAAAGCATGAAGGAAATGCAGAGAGAAAATGACAGGAATATATTATAACAGGAAGCAACAGCAGTGGAAGGGCCCCAGGCTCAGACAAAAGAGGCATTCCTGTTCCAAACACTTCCTAGTTTTGTGATTGTAAACACACAAGTAACTTTAGCTAACACTTTGAGTTGCAGGTTTTTAATCCATAAAAACAAGCAATTTACACTTGTTCTGCCTATCTCAGATAGCTGTTGTGAAAGACAGGTGTGAAAGAAGTCTGAAAACACTATATAAAGTATAACATCACCATCATTATTATTCTGCAGCTTAGTGATGTTTCAAAAAGATAGGAAATGGCCCTGTGATTAGACTTAAAAGGGACACAGGCCCAAAGGAGAATGGAAGGACACAGGAAGTGAAACCAAAATATAATAAAAAGATTCATTCTGACAAAGTAGAGAAGATACTTATAGAAATTACCTGGTAGGAAAGAGATCATTTTCTTATGCATTCAGATTTTTTAAGAAGGTAAAAGAGAGGAAATGGCTATATAATTAAGCATCAGTATTTTTCTGATGTTTGAGAAAACAAACGCACATATGTTTTCTCGGCTATAAAAATGGAGTATTAATAACTGCTTCCTCATAAAGCTGTTGGACAATAAAATGAACTAATGGATATGACTGCCCTGTGAATTATAATGTACTTTAAAATTGTTACTTGTAAAATTGTTACAAATCCACTCAAAACAGAGTATAAATTGAAAAATACCAAGTACAAATAAATGTTGAATACATTTATGTGGGGGCGAGGATGATGGTTTTGCTATATTCAATGAAAAAGGAACAAGAAGCTTGGTGCAGACTGCATCCCTAAATATAATAGGAATCAGGGGTGCAAAGCACCTTCATCTATCAAAAAGAGCAGAAAAATATCCTAAATTATATACAAATTACTTTCTGAGAACTATTTTTTCTGACTTATTCCAACATGTGATTGCAGTTATGTTCTAAGCTATAATAACAACTATAAGAGAAATGCCCAGGTACCAAGCTTCTCATGGTTCAGTAAAGATAGAAATTGGATGAACTGAGGGCAAAGAGGTTAAGAAAAAAAGCCAAAGGAGTGAGGGCATGGAACAGTGGTGATACACTTACACAGAACCGGAAGACAATTTCTAAGATATTGTCCAGGAGGCTATAAAGATATCATTTTGCCTACCAAATGCAAAGAAACAGAAGTGTTTACCTAATACGTACACATACGAAAATTCCAGTACTTATTTAACTGGGACACAGCACACAGCCTAACAAAAAGGAAAGGAATTCAGTAGCTCAGGCGACCGTCTAAAAAGAACAATGATCAACAAGATACATGCAAAAAATTATTTGTGAAGCTAATGGGGCAAGAAACACAAAACTATACAAAATGAAAGAAACAAATATTTGTACCCTGGAGAATGATGTCGGGAAATACAACTTGAAGCAGCCTGAAGCTAATAAATCATAAAAAGTGTCTTGAGTGGAAAACCCACAGAGGCAGCAGTCAGATACAACGTAGCTTGATGTAAAGGGTCATTTATTCACAACACAAAAACTCAAGAGGGACAAGACATTCAGGCAAGAGTCTCACTCACTGATGAAGGTACTACTCCTAACCAGGGTCCTACTCCTATTCAATAGGTAAAGAAGTGCAGGCCACACAGACTTTTCCTTCTTAATCACAAAGCTGGCAGGAGTCAAAGGTCATGGAGGTAGGAAGCTAAAATGGGTACTACAGAAATCATGAGGCAACCCAAAACCCAACATCTCAGCATATTCTGAGAGAAGACTGTTAGACAAGCAAATGTTAGTCATGTCTACCTGATCTGTATTGTAATTTGAAGAATTTTTTAAAAACATCAAAAGATACTGGTGATTTATACTGTAACAATTTTGCTTTCCTAAACTGCATGTTTTACCTGCAATAAGGTGGAAACAGAAGAAAGAAAATAATAAACTTTTCAACAAAAGAGGAAGTTATTGTTTCTTTCAGCAATAATTGGAGATATATATACAAAATAAATACGTTACAACTTTACTGAGTTATGACTTTGGTTATCTGATCATCACATCAAAGAATGAGTGTAATTCCTAGATTTTTGAAAAGGGAAAAAGTAGAAGCAGGGACATTTTATTTTCTTGGGCTCCAAAATCACTGTGGACAGTGACTGCAACCATGATATTAAAAGACGCTTGCTCCTTGGAAAGAAAGCTATGACAAGCTTAGACAGTGTATTAAAAGTGGAGACATTACTAACAAAAGTCGCTCAGGCAGCCATCTAGAAAGAACAACTATCAACAAGTGGCTGAGAAGAACTTGAGGAAAACACAATGGAGAGTGTGATGGTGGGGGGGATACTTTAGTTGGAGTAGGTGAGATGACCTCTGAGGAGGTAACACGAGAAGGGAGACTCAGATAAAGTGACAGCGTGCACCAAGTGAGGATCAGGGAGGTTCAGGTCCCGGGGGAGGGAGCAGCAAAGGTGCTGAGGCAGGAATGTACTGGGGGACTCAGGAACAGCAAGAGGGCCTGTCTGTGCACCACACACACACACACACACACAGGAACAGCAAGAGGGCCTGTCTGTGCACCACACACACACACACACACACACACACACACAGGAACAGCAAGAGGGCCTGTCTGTGCACCACACACACACACACACACACACACACACACACAGAGTCAGGAACAGCAAGAGGGCCTGTCTGTGCACCACACACACACACACACACACACACACACAGAGTCAGGAACAGCAAGAGGGCCTGTCTGTGCACCACACACACACACACACACACACACAGTCAGGAACAGCAAGAGGGCCTGTCTGTGCACCACACACACACACACACACACACACAGTCAGGAACAGCAAGAGGGCCTGTCTGTGCAACACACACACACACACACATACACACTCAGGAACAGCAAGAGGGCCTGTCTGTGCACCACACACACACACACACACACACACACAGTCAGGAACAGCAAGAGGGCCTGTCTGTGCAACACACACACACACACACACACAGTCAGGAACAGCAAGAGGGCCTGTCTGTGCACCACACACACACACACACACACACACACACACACACAGTCAGGAACAGCAAGAGGGCCTGTCTGTGCACCACACACACACACACACACACACACACAGTCAGGAACAGCAAGAGGGCCTGTCTGTGCACCACAAACACACACACACAGTCAGGAACAGCAAGAGGGCCTGTCTGTGCAACACACACACACACACACACACACACACACATACACACTCAGGAACAGCAAGAGGGCCTGTCTGTGCAACACACACACACACGCACACACAGTCAGGAACAGCAAGAGGGCCTGTCTGTGCAACACACACACACACACACACACACATACACACTCAGGAACAGCAAGAGGGCCTGTCTGTGCACCACACACACACACACATACACACTCAGGAACAGCAAAAGGGCCTGTCTGTGCACCACACACACACACACACACACACACACTCAGGAACAGCAAGAGGGCCTGTCTGTGCAACACACACACACACACAGTCAGGAACAGCAAGAGGGCCTGTCTGTGCAACACACACACACACACACACACACACACACACACTCAGGAACAGCAAGAGGGCCTGTCTGTGCAACACACACACACACACACACACACACACACACACCCCAAACCAGTTCCTCATCACTTTGTTAGTCGCTCAGTCGTGTTTGACTCTTTGAGACCCCAAGGACTGTAGCCCACCAGGCTCAACACACACACACACACACCAAACCAGCTCCTCATCCCTTTGTCTGCGTTAGTCACTCAGTGGTGTCTGACTCTTTGAGACCCCATGGACTGTAGCCCACCAGGTCTTGTGTCCGTGGGATTCCCCAAGCAAGAACACTGGAGTGGTTTGCCACGCCCCCCACCAGGGGATCTTTCCGACCCAGGAACTGAACGCAGGTCTCCTGCATTATAGGCAGGTTCTTTACCATCTGAGCCACCAGGGAAGCCCCAGCTCCTCATAGATAAATGTAAACAGGATTCATGGCTGCTGCTTTTCAATCACTACATAAAAGCAGCAGAGCAGAGACTGAAATCCAGATACTCATTTCCCAAGTCCAGCATCCGGTGGGCATTGAACCCGCCCACTGCAGGTGCAAGTATGCATTTTTCTGACTGACCCATCTACCCAGAAAGACAACTGTAAGAGAAATGCCCAGGTACCAAATTTCTCAGGCCCTTCTTCCAGACTAATGACAAACCGAGACAGCATATTTAAAGAGAGACTGCTTTCTTCTTTCTTTTTGGCATGCCACATGGCTTGTGGCATCTTAGTTTCCTGCTAGGGGTCAAACCCGGGCCCCAGCAGTGAAAGCACACCCAAATCCTAACCACTGGACCACCAGGCAATTCCCAAGACTGCCTTTTTCTAATCTGCACATAGGTTCCAAGGAAGCCCCTGAAGCTCCTCCTATAGGACTTTCATTTCAGTACAATTTATTGGATCTACAATCATCAAAGTAGTGTTAATATGCCTGTCAACTGAAAAATGGAAATAGACTATGTTGAACTAGATTCTATAATGACATTCATTAACAAAGAGTTATAATGTGAGATAATCACAACTTTCGTTGTTCTTCATTTTGATAAAAATTTTAATCTAGTAAGTTAAAATGAGGCTGGGTGATAGATATACTGGATCTGGACTCTGAAGACACAAATACAAGTCTCAATTGTGTCATTTTCCCCAAAGTCATGCAGCTGACAATTTAACCTAACTTCAGTTTCCTCACTTGTAAAGTAAGGATAATGAATATTGCCCTATCTCGCCACTGTGAGAAATTCTATTCAAATAGAAATATTTTTCTTATTAAGACATCAAGTAAAAAAAAAAGCAAATACAATTATATTAAAATAAAAAGACTGGTTTTATTCAAGAAAAAAAATCTTGTATACATCAATAGACAGTAAACTAAAAAGGTTTTTTAAAAAAAAATCAAATAACACCAGGCTTCCATATTTTTAAGAAAATCAAATTCTTTGCTGCTGAGGTGCTCCATCTGTTCCTGCTGCTTCCAACCCACCTAGAGGGTCTATGTGCCATGATGATGATAGTGACGTCATAAAAACAGAGCAACACCGCTGACTGAGGGTTTCCATGAGAGGATCAAGTGTCAAACTGATCCGAGTCCTCTCATTTGGGCTGATCAAATCTTATTCTTCTACAGCCCTCTACTCTTGCCAAATTTCAGGTCTGGATGCAGCAATTTTTTTTTTTTAAAGCCAATTTAGAAGTCATTAGACTGACTTACGTGTCTCCATCTTCTCAAAATGTTCCTGATTAAAACTGTCAGAAAGTTTTTTTCTTTGAACTCTAAATTACTCTCATATTATAGCTCAGCTGCCATATACCAGTTATTCATCTACACATACTAAATTGTAAGGGACTTGAAAGCAGTTGCTGTCTGAAATCTCTTTCCTCAAAGCACCTTGTGCAAGGGCTTTGAATATTGTTCCCACACAACTTCAGAAAATGAACTGATCAAAGGCAGGTGTGTGTCATATGGCAGGCCCTGTTCTGGGTGCTGGAAGTATTGTGGGTGTGGTGTGGTGTGGTGTGGTGTGGTGTGTGTGTGTGTGTGTGTGTGTGTGTGTAAATTTAAGATACCCAAGATGACCAGAAGAAAGAAAGAAAAAGGTGACTGTTGCAGAGACTTAAGATTATCTGCAAGAGCTGGAGTTGTTCATCACATGAGCATCTAGGAATGCCAAAGAGTTGGCACCCAGAGAATGAAGGCAAATGTCCACGCTTCTGAGAAAAAGTTTATAATCAGATTGGTGTAGTGGTACAAGTATATTGCGAAGACAAGGAGATCCCTCAAATTCCCTAACACTTCACCAGACTTCTAATCTAAAGATACGCAGATTAACTATCAGGAGACTGACTTCTGATACATCAGCATGTGTTCTACAAAGATATATCTGGGTCCTGCATGGAGGCGACACAGCAGAATGGTTCAGGACACTGGTGCCGAACAGCCTGCGCTCAAATCCTGGCTCTGTCACTAAGTACGCAAACAGAGCTATATGACATTAGCCAAGTCATTCAACCTCTTTATGCCCCAACTTCTCCATACGTATAACATGGATGAAATAGGATCTGCCTCTTCAGGATTTCATGAAGATTAAAGTGGAATGCATGTAAGTAAAGTGTTCCAAAGAGAGCCAGGCACACATTAAATGCGTTTATCATAGGATGACCATTTAATTTACCATCTAAACTGGGACAACCTGCTGAATGAAAAGGGACGACATCAAGACTGCACAAAAACTTAGACTGCATCAGGCAAACCAGGACGTATGGTCATGCCATGAGTAAGTGTTAAAAGAAACCAGAGACTGTGGCCAGAGGAAGCAGAGCTCCGTGCTTTGCCTCTTTACATGGAGGTCGCCCACAGACACAGATATCCAAGATACCTGAATTTGAGTTACCTACAGTCAACATGCACATTATTGTTTAGCTGCTAAGTCATGTCCAACTCTTTTGTGACCCGATAGGCTGTAGACCTCCACGCTCCTCTGTCCATGGGGTGTCCCAGGCAAGAATACTGGAGTGGGTTGCCACTTCCTTCTCCTGGGGATCTTCCCATTCAGGGATCAAACCCACATTTCCTGCATTGGCAGGTGGATTCTTTACCACTGAGTTACCTCCCTGCTTCACCTCCTTGCATGGAAGCCGCCCACAGTTGCAGATACCAAAGGTGAATAACTGAATCAGAGTCACCTATAGTCAACATGCACATATGTTGAAGCTAAATGAGCATACTTAGTTTTTCATTGTAAATGGTTTCAACGGTAATACATCAATCAATATCGACACAACCCCTCAAGATGAGTAACAAGCATCCAACAAATACTGAGGACATGGTAATGGCAACAAGCAGAAAGGTTACCTTGCTTGTTAGGTAAGGTAAGTTGTAAGGTAAGACTTGCTCCTAGCCCTCAAGAAGCTAACCACCAGTTAAATGATCCCTGCAGGTAGCTTCCTCCACTCGTCCCCAGAGGCCACCGCTATAGCAAACACACCAAGGCGGGAAGCAATCTCAGAGAAATACTGAAAAAGATGAAAAGACGACTTGAAAAATGAACACAGCAAAAGAGAGAAATAAAGTATTTCGTTATTTTACATGGCGTTGCCAAATAGTTTAAGACATTCTTCAAAGAAAAACAAAATTCACAAAAAACTGTTTGTGGCAGATAGCTTATGTTTTGGCCTACGCAGCACCCACTTCTCTTTCTTTGAAGAATTACTGCTCTTCCATTACATGTGATCTCATTAGAAACAAAAAAACCCAATTTGGAAGAAAACATAATTCAAGAGAGAGAAAGAAGGAGAGAAAATGAATCAGGGAAATTAACTGTGTGTGATAATGTCTAATGTCTCAAAAAAAAAAAGTTCTCATGTTTTAGAGACAGGTACTGAAACACTCACAGATGAAATGATGTGCTGTCTGGGATGTGCTTCAAAATATTCAGGGTCAGGGGAGTGGGTGTGGATATAGATGAAGTAAGACTGGCTATGAATTCATCACTGTTGAAGCTAAGTGATAAGTATACCGCAGTTAATTATTCTATTCCATTTAATTTTCTCTAGATTTAAAATTTTTCAACAGAAAAATATTTAGTTCATACACAGTATGGCCTTAATTTTATAAAAGCACTTCTCTTCTTCTGTATATATGCATGGAAAGATATCTGGGCTAATGTTTACCTCGTGTCAATGATTCCTGCATGGTGAGATCTGGGACAGCTTCATCACTTCAACCTTGAATTTTCTACATTGTTTGAACTCAAAGTAGTAATTATGCATTACTTCCCCCCCAAATAATGGAGTGATATCGCTTAAATCGAAAGCCTAAAGTCAATTATGACAACAAATATGTTAACACTGGTTAAATTTGGTGTATGGATCATTATTTTCTATTTGCATTTTCTGTATTATTTTTAATGTAAACATTAATCAAGTACTTGTGAAGATTCTCTAACATAGGTTTCTCAACCTTGGCACTACTAACATCTGGGGCCAAATAATTCTTTGCTGCGGATGGCTTTCTTGTGCACTCTAGAGTGTTCAGCTGCATTCCTGGCCTGCACCCACTAGATACAGTAGCACCACTACCACCCTTCCTGTCGTGACAACTGCAAACACCTGTGGGCATTACCAAATGTGCTCTGGAAGGTAAAATCACCCCTAACTAAGAACCATTGCTCTGCATATAACAGCGGAAGCATTCTTGATTCTGCAAAACACAAATTCCCCAATCCTTAGGTATAGCCTGCATATCTAAAAATAATTTTCAACATTGTATCACTTGTTCTCTTACTCTAAATACTCTACCCGTAGTTCAGACTACCTCCAGTAGATAAACCAGTTTTGCTGCTGCACATTTAGTGATTCAATAAACATTATACTACTTTTGACACTTCTTTTATTTAGTTCCAAAGACTGAAACTAAAACCCTCAGGCTATATATAGTACTAAAATCTTCAAGAATATGGGGGGAAAGCATTAAAAGGTTACATAATCCAATCTTCTTAAAATTGACTTCCCAACCTTCGGTCAAACTAAACAGTCCCCAAACATGCCCCAAAGGAGAGTAACTCACACAAAGATGAGAGCTTAAAGAATAATACAACTATCATCTCGCTTCTTACTCCTGAAATGAGATCTGCAGACCAGAAACATCAGCGTCACAGCACAGCTCATCAGAAATGTAGAATCTCAGGCTCCCTCTCAGACCTACTAAATCAGAATTTGCATTTTAAAAAGCTCCCCAAGTGATATATACACACATTAAGTCTGAGAAGCAATGATCTAGATTTATACCAACGTTCTCAAAGCTGAAGCTTAGAAGGCTATATTCCTGTAATACAGAGAACAAGTTTCTATACTTAGGGAGATGAAAGAAGAACTGTATAATTACAGAACAGTGACAGGGTAAGCCCTTCCCGGCAGCGAGGTCTTTTCCAATGAGTTGGTTCTTCCTATCAGGAGGTCAGAGTATTGGAGCTTCAGCATAAGGCAAAAGCAGAAGGGGGCATCAGACAATGAGATGGTTAGATAACATCACTGACTCAATGGGCATGAATCTGAGCAAGTTCTGGGAGACAGTGGAGAAGAGAAGAGCTTGGTGGGCTGCAGTCCATGGGGTCAGATATAACTTAGCAACTGAACAACAGAAACACAGGGTAAAAGAAAAATGAATGGAATCCACCTCCATCACTCCCCTCAAAAAAAAAAAAAAAACAAAAACCATCTGGATTCTTTACTACTGAGCCACCTGGGAAGCCTAATCTTATGAAACTAATCTCAAAGCCTTACTTTAAATCAAGCTGAGAAATCCAAATAGTCATCTATAATGGAAATCTTATATTAAGAAAGAAGAACTTTGTCCTTGAAAAGAGTAAAGCTCATCTGATTAACATAAAGCTACAGTTCCTAAACCTGGCTGACTATCCTGGAATATTTATTTTTTATTTTTATTTTTGGTTTTCTTTATGACTTTTACTTTTTTTCATTTATTTTTATTAGTTGGAGGCTAATTACTTTACAATATTGTAGTGGTTGGAATATTTATTTTCTTAAAAATAAAGATTTCTAGGACCAACTTCCAGATATCATGATTAAAGACAGCTGGGATTTCCTTTTTTAAAAAAATTGTTTGAGCTATTTCTGATGATTAGTTCCATTTAAAACTCACTGTCTTAAGAGGATTTTTTAAAAAGATACCATTTTCTTTCTCACTACATTTTTAAATAATGGGTATGCATTTGGCCTATTTTAATAACCGCTATATAAGAAAAGAACAAAGAAGGGGACTAATGAGTCCTGGGGAAAAAAGTTCAGATGAAAGTGACATTCAGTCAGTTGTGTCCAACTGCGACCCCATGAATCACAGCATGCCAGGCCTCTCTGTCCATCACCAACTCCCAGAGTTGACTCAAACTCATGTCCATCGAGTCAGAGATGCCATCCAGCCATCTCATCCTCTGTCGTCCCCTTCTCCTTCTGCCCCCAATCCCTCCCAGCATCAGGGTCTTTTCAAATGAGTCAACTCTTCGCATCAGGTGGCCAAAGTACTGGAGTTTCAGCTTCAGCATCAGTCCTTCCAATGAACACCCTGAACTGATCTCCTTTAGGATGGACTGGTTGGATCTCCTTGCAGTCGAAGGGACTCTCAAGAGTCTTCTCCAACAACACAGTTCAAAAGCATCAATTCTTCGGCACTCAGCTTTCTTCACAGTCCAACTCTCACATCCATACATGACCACTGGAAAAACCATAGCCTTGACCAGACGAACCTTTGTTGGCAAAGTAATGTCTCTGCTTTTTAATATGCTGTCTAGGTTGGTCATAACTTTCCTTCCAAGGAGTAAGCATCTTTTAATTTCATGGCTGCAATCACCATCCGCAGTGATTTTGGAGCCCCAAAAAATAAAGTCTGACACTGTTTCCCCATCTATTTGCCATGAAGTGATGGGACCAGATGCCATGATCTTAGTTTTCTGAACGTTGAGCTTTAAGCCAACTTTTTCACTCTCCTCTTTCACTTTCATCAAGAGCCTTTTCAGTTCCTCTTCACTTTCTGCCATAAGGGTGGTATCATCTGCATATCTGAGGTTATTGATATTTCTCCTGGCAATCTTGATTCCAGCTTGTGCTTCTTCAAGCCCAGCGTTTCTCATGATGTACTCTGCATGTAAGTTAAATAAGCAGGGTGACAATACAGAGCCTTGATGTACTCCTTTTCCTATTTGGAAAGTGAGATTAGGTGATGTCAATTCAACACACCTAGAAAAAAGGTTGGTGAGCTCGTCAGCAATTGTGTAGTGGTCTGGAAGAAAGGAATCATTTCTGAGTGTCCAGACATGAACTCACTTCTAGAATGACTACAGCTAGCAACCACCTTTAGCAACTCAGTTGCGTAGTGGAGCTTAACGAATTTTTCTTAATGAATTAAGGATTTTATGAAATATCTACTAGATTTGTTACACTACTCTGTGCAAGACTGCATCAAAGCCTCTAGAAAGGTCTGGAATTTGAAAGAAAGGTCTGGAATTTCAAATTAAAAGAAGGAAGAGAAGTAGGAAAAGAGGAGCAGAAAAAGGGAGGAAAAAGAGGAAGAAAAGGAAGAATTTTTTCCCAAAAAAGAATTTCAATAGCAACCGAGTGGGCTACTTCATGAATCTGTCCATTTCTTTTTCTCTCTGTTGTCACTATCCTAATCTAAATCAATATCATTTATACTGCAGTCTCACTACTGGTTCTCCCCACTTCTACTACTGAACTCCTTACTGCCTTCTTGATCAGAGTCAGAGTAATCTTTTTAAAGTTCCTTGAGATAGAGCCAGACCCAGAAATCACTAAGTTCAGAAGTCATTCCTGCAACAGATGTACAGGCAGGGTTCAGAAGGGTTGCAGCAGCATCTGTTTTAGTCCATTTGGACTCCTATAAGAAAACATCAGACTGGATGCCTTATAAACAGCAGACATTTATTTCTCACGGGGCTGGAGGCTGGACGTCTGAGACAAGGGTGTCAGCATGGTTGGGTGAGGACTCTTTCCTGGGTGCACACTTCTCATGGTATCCTCACATGTGGAAAGGGGCTAAGGTATATCTCTGCTGCCTCTTTCACAAGGCACTAACCCGTGAGGTTGCACTCTCACAACGGAGGCACCTCCTGAAGTTGCCACCTACTAATACCACCTTTGGGGGTTAGGATTTGAATGTATGTGTTTTAGGGGAACACACTCAGATTGTTACAGTATCACTAAGCATACAGCTCTCTTCAGGTGGTATGACTTTGGCAGTAATTCCAGGCCTTTTGACAAGTTTCTTGTTCCTGCCTGTTTTCTGAACCCGATTCTCCAGTCTTTTCATCAAGTGCTATGAAGTACTTGACAATGTTCCAATAAATTCCTTTTCTGCATAAGCTGGCTGGAATTAGGACCTGTAATTCTCAACCAAGAAACCTTTTTGGAACAATGCCGCACCTTTTTCCTTTATAAAATGACCTGTCACTAAGTTTAGCCTTCCAAAAATGGGTATAATTAAAAAGCTGACATTCTAAATACCATGCATGTCACTAACCTCCTGAAAACAGCTTTCAAGATGAACAATTCCCATTATATTATGTGATTAAATACCTACTCTGAGATTGCATCTGGTCAGCTAACTATGGCTGAAGAAACAATCAAGCTGACTGGTCTCATTTTCAATTTATGACCTCAAACCGGGCACTCCACCACATTTCCCGAGTCCACTCACCATTTGCTTCTCTACAGCATTATGCCACACCTTCTCCTAGCTCCTCAACATCCAACAGCACATCCCCATCTTCACTTTGTAGCTGATGGCAACTGTTCTATATTTCACTGAAAAAAGAGGCAATCAGGAAAGTATGGTTCCACAGACTTTCAACCACATCTGCTCCAACCTACTTGCACCTGTAACCATACATGCTTCTCAGTCTTCCCTTCTATTACCTTGACTGAACTGTACTCATCTCTATTTATGCGTCAGCTCTCATATCCCCTGTTATTAGTTAAGGACATCAGCCCAGCAACCATTCTTTTTATGCAGCATCACCAATCATCTCTTCTATACCGCAAAACTGTTATCATTATCTCCCAACTTAAAAATTTTCACCCAAAGCAATCTAAAGAGAGAAGAACAAATTTGGAGCATCATGCACTCTAGTTTCAAACTACATTAAAAATCTATAGTAATTAAAACAGTATGGAATTTGGCATAAAAACAGACACATATGTCAAAAGAACAGAGAGCTCAGAAATAAACCCACACACATATGGCATATATATATATATATATATGTATATATATATATATACACACACAAAGACACACACACTCCTTATGACAAAGCAGCCAAGAGTGAACAATGGGAAAAGAACAGTCTCTTTAACATACGGTGTTGAGAAAATTGAACAGCCATATGCAAAAGAATGAAACTTGACCACTACCTTACACCATACACAAAAAATCAACTCAAAATGGATTAGACTTGAACATAAGACCTGAAACCATAAAATTCCTAGAAGATAACATAGGCGGTAACTCCTTGACATAGGTCTTGGTGATGATTATTTGAATCTGACATGAAAAACAAAAGCAACAAAAACAAAATTAAACAAGTGGGACTACATCAAACTGAAAAGCTTCTGCACGGCAAAGGAAACCATCAAAAAAATGAAAAGGCAAATGGGGGAAAATATCTGCAAACCATGTATCTGCTAAGGGGCTAATATCCAAAATACAGACAGAATTCACACAACTCAACAGCAAAAAAAAAAAAGTGATTATAAAATGGGCAGAAAATCTGAACAGACTTTGTTCCAAGGAAGACCATGGCTAACAAGTATATGAAAAGATGCCCTCATCAGGGAAATACAAATCAGAACTACAATGAGATATCACTTATCATCTGTTAGAATGACTATCAAAAACACAAGAAATAACAAGTACTGATGAAGATATGGAGAAACAGGGACCCTTGTGTACTGTTCGTGGGAATATAAATAGGTGCAGATACTATGAAAAACAGTACAGATGTTCCCAAAAAATTAAAAAATAGAACTACCATATTATCTAGCAATTCCATATCTGAGTATTCATCCAAAAGAAATAAAAATACCAATTCAAAAAGGTATATGCACCCCTATGTTCACTGCAGCATTATTTACAATAGTCTAGATATGAAAGCAATGTAAGCATCTATCAATGGATGGATGGATAAAGAAACTGTGGTGTGTATATACACACAATTGATCATTATTCAGCTATTAAAAAAAGAAAGAATTTTGCCATTGGTGACAACATGAATGGACATCGAAAGCATTATGCTAAGTGAAATAAGTCAACCAAAGAGACAGCCCAGTGCAGAACAATTCCCAAAGGCCACTCTAGCTCAAGAGCTCCCAGTGGAGTCAGCCAAGATGTGGTTTAAGACTGCATCACAGTTCAACTTCTCTACTTGCCAAATCCTAACTCTTTCCCATCTCCTCCACAGGTGCTGAACATCTGGACACTCCTTAACACCCCATAGATTACACTCTGTCTCAAATTCCGCTTCCAAGAGACCCCAACCTGTGACAGTTAAAAGGAAAAACAGATACTTGCTACTGAAACTAAAAAAAAACAAACAAGTCAACAAACCACATCCCTACAAAGTAGAAATGAACATCCTCGTAATAGGCTTATAATATGCATTCTCTCCTCCTACAGAAAAGGCTGCATAATAACAAACTCCTCTATTTTCAACAGAGTATAAGGTCAACCGTAAAAACTACTATTCTGGGTATCCAGTTGTAGCCAAGTAATCAAATTATGGCCAATCGGGTTTGAGCTGAAGTGATGTGCATAACTTCCAGAACTTGTCCTTAGAAGAAGTAATGTGCCCTCTAGTTCTGAGCTTTCTCCTTTTTGTGAATGGAATATGAACAAAATGTTCAGCACTTGGACCACGCAGATGCAGGCAATAACCTAGTGATGCTAGAGCAACAAAGCAAAAGGGGCCTGGAACCCTGTGCAGTTACCACACTAGCCCTGGACTGTTTAAACTGAATTATTATATAAGAAAGAACTCTCTATCTTGTTTAAACTTCTACAACTTGGGTGACAGTTCAATTGCTTTCACTCCTCTATTTACATCTCCCCCTAACCCAGTGCTCTCATTCCCAAGAGCTAGCACCTGCAGGTCTTGCAGGAGGGCTACTTTCAGGCTGCCAGCAAGTTTATCCGCCTCTCCCCATCAGGAGGGGTCCTTCAGCAGTGACGGACGGGGGCGCAAGTATAAAGTCCTTGCTTTCTTTCTTTGCCCCTGATGGTGGCAGCACTTAGGTATAAGCTCCAGAACTCCCCTGAAGGACTGAGCCAAAGTTGTCCTCCATGGGGCTTTGCTTAGCCTCAGCTTCATCTCTCTCATTCCCTACCAGGTTTCCCTGGAACTATTCCTAGGGAAGTCACTTTCCCACAAAACCTCATCCAAAGTTCTGCTTCTGGAGAATCCTATCTGAGGCAGTAGTCACTGAATATAATCAACGAGTACCAACTCAATTCTCTAGGGTGACAACTGTATACCATTTCAAACTTTTTCTTTGCATGATCAAATATATGGTGATTCTCTTAAATGAAAATGGAATTATACGATACAAACTATTCACCTTGCCTTTTTCACTTAAAATATTTCATGGATCATATTCCATGACAGTAAAATTTATATATACTTCAAAAATTTTAAAGATGCATGGGTTGCCTATAAAATATAAATCAGTATGCAAAAAAAAATATTTTGGGGGGACAGACGTAAAGAAGGAATTTTTAAAGGAGTGGGGGAGAATTCTTTGGTTTATCTTTGAAATTCTGCTCCTCAATAAGAAAAACTACTGACTTTTAGGAACACTGAAAAGAAGCAATGCAAATTTGCTAAAATTAGATAAATTTCATTTTCTTTATTCTACTTTTAATACATCAATATTTAATATACCTAGATATATGTAAAATTCATATTAAAGATCAGGATGTTATTCCTTCTAGTCTTGTGACTTAAGGAGGCAGGAAGAAGAGAAAGAATTGTATGAATTGTATGTGTATTGTTAGTCTACTTCAACTCCTATTTGAAGTTTGCTGCCTCCAAGGAATACTCTTTTCTTATTGGCAAAAAATATGCTGGATATTTCAGAAGGATATGTTGCTTAAAACACACCTATATTTCAAGGAAGAAGAGATTACAGATGCTTCATAAACCTTCAAGTATTAAGTAACAGTCAACAAGCAATAGAAATTTCAATATTTCAATATCAACATTTAAGAATATAAAGATATTTAGAACATAACTGAAAATATAACAATAAAAATGATCGCTTATTGGATGTTAAACCTGGATTAAAAGAGACTTACTAAAGCACCGTAACATGTATTAACTATGAAATAATTATATTAGTGCACAAAACCAAACATAAGCCTTCAAAGATAAACTCTTCAGTGACAATATTGTTTTAAAATCATTTGGCACTGTTCAATGTTATAACCCAAAAAATTTGGTGGGCCAATAACCCAAAATGCTATAACTGAAAAAGAGGGATGGCGGTGAGATGCTGATAAATTGAGAAACAGAGGATGGGGGAGGGATACACTGGGAGTTTGGGATTAGCAGATGCAAGCTATTTAATATATATATATATGTATATGTGTGTGTGTGTGTGTGTGTGTGTGTGTGTGTGTGTGTGTGTGTGTGTGTGTGTGTGTGTGTGTGTGTATCTGAATCACTTTGTGGTACATGAGAAATTAACACAACATTGTCAATGAACTATATACTTCAATTTTTTTTTTTTTTTTTAAAGAAAGAAATGGAGGTCAGATGTGGGAGAGAACTTCTTTGGTGGTGTTTTTCCTATTTGTTACTACAAAGGAAACTTCCAATCTAGTTATTAAACTTTCAGTCTATCTGAGGTAATAGCTATTATGCCAAAAGCAATTACAGAGGCTAGAACTGAAGCTCTGAAGGTTTTGTTGTTGTTGTTGTTTTAGCTGAAGTAAGATAATTCCTGGGTTTGTGTACATGTGCTCTTATCCCTTAATCAGTAAACACATTTACAATTTCAAAATTCTCACTACTTCTTCCCATTTCTTCTCTATTGGAAAAATCACAGATTAAGAAAAACCATTACCCTGGATAAATGTGTTCAATATTACTTTGGATGTAAACATTTTTAGACAATTTTTAAAAAGCAGATCGAGTAAATGAACATGGGAAGATTACATGCATGTTAGTAAGGGGTGTTACATTTATACTAATCACTGGTAAAAAATCAATGTATTTTTTGTTTATGAGTAACTGTCTCATTGGAACAGTATCTGTAGTGTAAAACCAGGCTCTAATGATCTTTGTGAAGCTCTATAAAAACCATCGGGCTTCCCTGGTGGCTCAGATGGTAAAGAAGCCAACTGCAATGCAGGAGACCTGGGTTCTATCCCTGGGTTGGGAAGATCTCCTGGAGGAGAGCAAGGCAACCCACTCCAGGATTCTTGCCTGGAGAATCCCCATGGACAGAGGAGCCTGGTGGGCACAGTTCACGGGGTCACAAAGAATCAGACATGACTGAGTGACTAAGCACAGCATAAAAACCATCAGTGAAGCCCTTGACTGCTTTGTGGTAACTGTTAAATATTCTCATGTGAGGTTTTTTTTGTTTTTGTTTTTGTCTTACTGTGGCTATACATAACATAATACTTACCATTTTAACCATTCCTCAGTTATATGGTCCAATGGCGTGGCATGAAGGTCATTCACACTGTTGTGAAACCATCACCACTATTCACATCCTAAACTTCTCCATTTTGGGAACCAAAACTCTGTACCCACTGAACAACTTTCTATTCCTCCTTCCCCAGCCCCTGGCAACCACCATTCTGCTTTCTGTCTCTATGTATTTGCCTAATCTAAGTACCTCATATAGGTGGAATCATACAATATTTATCCTTTGGTGTCTGGCTTATTTCACTTAGCATGATGTCTTCAAGGTTCATTTATGTTGTAACATGTGTCAGAATTCAATCCCTCTGACACTGAATAACACTCCACTACACGTGTACAGGGAGGCCTGGCGTGCTGCCATTCATGGGGTCACAAAGAGTCAGATACGACTGAGTGACTAAACTGAACACATGTACAACACAGTCTGATTATCCATTCACTTGTACATGGACATTTGGGTGGCTACCACCTTTTGACTATTGTGAATAATGTGGCTATGAACACTGGGGTACGTATCTGTTCAAGGCCCTGCTTTCATCCTTTGGGTATACCCGGAAGTGCAATTATTAGATCACGCAGTAATTCTATGTCTAAATCTTTGGGGAACCACCACACAATGTAAGATTTTAAAGCACAATTATTAGTATATTCTACAGACCTATAAGAAGTAGCTCTTATTTTCTGTATTGATTGCTTACATTGCCTATATTTAACCTCAAAATTTCAACTTGTAACACACTTGTCAGAAGCGGCCCAGGATTTCACATTTGAAAGTGGGAAAAACTCTCACCACTACTATTCAACATAGTTTTGGAAGTTTTGGCCACAGCAATCAGAGCAGAAAAAGAAGTAAAAGGGATCCAGATAGGAAAAGAAGTGAAACTCTCGTTGTTTGCAGATGACATGATCCTCTACATAGAAAACCCTAAAGACTCTACCAGAAAATTACTAGAGCTAATCAACGAATATAGTAAAGTTTCAGGATATAAAATTAACACACAGAAATCCCTTGCATTCCTATACACTAACAATGAGAAAACAGAAAGAGAAATTAAGGAAACAATACCATTCACCACTGCAACAAAAAGAATAAAATACTTAGGAGTATATCTACCTAAAGAAACAGAAGACCTATACATAGAAAACTATAAAACACTGATGAAAGAAATCAAAGAGGACACAAACAGATGGAGAAACATACCGTGTTCATGGATTGGAAGAATCAATATTGTCAAAATGGCTATACTACCCAAAGCAATCTATAGATTCAATGCAATCCCTATTAAGCTACCAACGGTATTTTTCACAGAACTAGAACAAATAATTTCTCAATTTGTATGGAAATACAAAAAACCTCGAATAGCCAAAGCAATCTTGAGAAAGAAGAATGGAACTGGAGGAATCAACCTGCCTGACTTCAGACTATACTACAAAGCCACAGTCACCAAGACAGTATGGTATTGGCACAAAGACAGAAATATAGATCAACGGAACAGAATAGAAAGCCCAGAGATAAATCCACGTACCTATGGACACCTTATCTTCAACAAAGGAGGCAAGGATATACAATGGAAAAGACAACCTCTTTAACAAGTGGTGCTGGGAAAACTGGTCAACCACTTGTAAAAGAATGAAACTAGAACACTTTCTAACACCATACACAAAAATAAACTCAAAATGGATTAAAGATCTAAATGTAAGACCAGAAACTACAAAACTCCTAGAGGAGAACTTAGGCAAAACACTCTCCGACATAAATCACAGCAGGATGCTCTATGACCCACCTCCCAGAATATTGGAAATAAAAGCAAAAATAAACAAATGGGACCTAATGAAACTTAAAAGCTTTTGCACAACAAAGGAAACTATAAGCAAGGTGAAAAGACAGCCCTCAGACTGGGAGAAAATAATGGCAAACAAAGCAACAGACAAAGGATTAATCTCAAAAATATATAAGCAACTCCTGCAGCTCAATTCCAGAAAAATAAATGACCCAATCAAAAAATGGGCCAAAGAACTAAACAGACATTTCTCCAAAGAAGACATACAGATGGCTAACAAACACATGAGAAGATGCTCAACATCACTCATCATCAGAGAAATGCAAATCAAAACCACAATGAGGTACCATTACACGCCAGTCAGGATGGCTGCTATCCAAAAGTCTCCAAGCAATAAATGCTGGAGAGGGTGTGGAGAAAAGGGAACCCTCTTACACTGTTGGTGGGAATGCAAACTAGTACAGCCGCTATGGAGAACAGGGTGGAGATTTCTTAAAAAACTGGAAATAGAACTGCCCTATGACCCAGCAATCCCACTTCTGGGCATACACACCGAGGAAACCAGATCGGAAAGAGACATGTGCACCCCAATGTTCATCGCAGCACTGTTTATAATAGCCAGGACATGGAAGCAACCTAGATGCCCATCCGCAGACAAATGGATAAGGAAGCTGTGGTACATATACACCATGGAATATTACTCAGCCATTAAAAAGAATTCATTTGAATCAGTTCTAATGAGATGGATGAAACTGGAGCCCATTATACAGAGTGAAGTAAGGCAGAAAGATAACATTACAGCATACTAACACATATATATGGAATTTAGAAAGATGGTAATGATATCCCTATATGCAAAACAGAAAAAGAGACACAGATGTACAGAACAGACTTTTGGACTCTGTGGGAGAAGGCGAGGGGGGAATGTTTCGAGAGAACAGCATCGAACCATGTATATTATCTATGGTGAAACAGATCACCAGCCCAGGTGGGATGCATGAGACAAGTGCTCGGGCCTGGTGCACTGGGAAGACCCAGAGGGATCGGGTAGAGAGGGAGGTGGGAGGGGGGAATCGGGATGGGGAATACATGTAAATCCATGGCTGATTCATGTCAATGTATGACAAAAACCACTACAACATTGTAAAGTAATTAGCCTCCAACTAATAAAAATAAATGAAAAAAAGAAAAAAGAAAGTGGGAAAAAACAGTAATAATGGCAGCTATCACCTATTGATAGATTGTGAGCTAAGAGTTTTATGTATAAGGATGAACACACAGTACTAGCCAGACAAGAAATTAAAGTATGATCTTTTCCTAAATGTATTTCTCAGAAGGTTAACAGTCATTGTAATAGAGGTTTGGGGAAGTCAAGTCAGTCAAACAGTTTAGATTGTCTCCTGAGGATTTTTCCGACTTTAATACATCCTATAAAAAAAAAAAAAAAATCCTGTGACTTTCTAAGAGGGGATACATTGAGCTGATGTTCAAGTGTTTTGCTTTTCATTGAAGATCATGCTGCAGAAATGTTCTGATGTAGGGCAAGGTTCCCAATGGCAGCACTCTAAGCACTCGGGTCCTGATCACTCTGTGATGGGGGAGGCTGTCCTGTACATTGCAGCAGGCCAGCAGCGTCCCTCTCCTCCACATACTAGATGCCAGGAGCACATCCCCACCTTAGGATGAACAGCAGCGTCTCCTGGACCTTCCTTGTGGTGCAGTGGATAGGAATCCGCCTGCCAATGTAGGACACATGGCTTCAGTCCCTGGTCCAGGGAGATTCCACGTGCCTTGGGGCAACTAAGCCTGTGGGCCACAACTACTGAAGCCCACGCACCCTCAAGCCCATGCTCTGCAACGAGAAGCCACTGCAATGAGAAGCCCGTGTGCTGCAACTAGAGTAGCCCCCACTCGCCACAACCAGAGATAGACCATGTACGGCAATTAAGACCCGGCGCAACCAAAAATTTAAAAAGGCCCCCAGACATGGCCAAATGTAAAATCGTTCTGGGTTGAGGGCCACTGGTCTGTTATAACGTCAGTAAATTTACCATCTGTTTCCCCATTTAAATAGAGGTCATCAGACAGGAATGTCCTCTTTCCCTCCTGCCTCACACCTATCTGTGTCCTTCTTTCTTCCTCTTCTGCCAAAGAACAGCTGTTCCTCTCAGCCTCCACCTGTGCACTGGATTCCATTCCTACCTGCCTCACACCACCACCTGCCCACCATTTATCCTCTGGACAGTACGTATTTAATTTCTCCCTCAGAGTCCAAACATGCTCACTTTTATCTTTCCTAAACAAACAAACCCAAACCCTTTCTCCTCCCCCTCAAGCTCTGTCCCTCCTCTATGCAACCAAATTTTCCTAAGGATCCATCTTATACTCATGGCCTCCACTTTTACTTTCCCACTTTCACTACTTTTATACCTTTACTTCTCTACCCAAGAAAATCTGGGTCTACAGCTGTTTTTCTATTCTCTCAAAGATTCTACCTGCCCAGTTCAGTGGTCTCCTCAGGGTCCTTTCCTTACCTCACATCACAGGGTGTTTAAAATACTTTTGAATGAACTTCTGAAGAAAATATCTGACCTGGTGAGCAGTCTCACCATGATGTTATTCTGGTTCTCTTTGTCACCGTGCTGATGGCTTTCTCTGTTTCCTCCTCATCCCTAAATACAGGTACCTTTGGGGATGGTTTTTCACTACAACTCTTCTGAATGATCCCCATGACTCCAAATACCCCGAGGAATTCCCTGTTCATCTCTGAGTCCACACTAAATCCTGAGCTCTAAATTAAGATTTTTTAACCACAAGGTGGCTGCTATATATTCAAAATTATAATTTTGAATAAAAGGAACAAAAAGTAGTATTACCATAAACAGTAACTGCCACTAAGAAATGACTTCTACACACAGGCTCTGAAGAAAGTGCTTTATAAATGCTATTAAGTCATTTAACTTACTCCTCTACAATCCTACGAAGTCAGCTTACTATTCCCACATTATAAACGAGGTTACAATCTCAAAGAAGTAACTTTCTCACAAAGCTAGTAAATTTTAAGTATAGTATTGGAACTAGATTTTACTTCAAAGCCAGTTTTTTTTAATCAAGTGTATTGTTTCATATTATCTTTTAAATCTCTCCTCAAAGTTCAATTGTCTTAGCTCTTCTCGATTTTCACAACCTTAAGAGGATAATTCAAAATCAGCGCTGGAAACTGTATACACTTGGACCTCTGGATCAAAGAAAATAATTTATTTTTCTAAGACTCCTAGGCTGAAAGAAAGTATGCGTTATATGGTTCATCCCCAAGCCTGCAGGCAGAACTGTATCTAGACCATTCCAGACAGATGGGTATCTGCTATTTTTAATGACATCTAGGAAAGGAGATTCTCGCCTACCAAATTTAGGTTGTGAGCCAAAGGAAGGAAGTGGATCTAATTTTATGCTCCATATAGCTACACCTTCACATACAATTGGCAATATGCATCCTAACAGGATATTAGAACAAGTAGAAAGGCACACAAAAATCTACAATAAAAAACTAAGGCCAGTCACTAGAAAGGGCTTCAGCTAGATGTCAAGTTGACAAGGGAACAAAATCATTCTAGTAAAAAGTACAAAAGAACTGACATCATAGTCTTCCTATTATGTTAAATCCCATCTGGCAGAGTAACAAGAAAAATGACAACGGAGTTTCCAGCAAGCAGTATACCCCTTACATGACTGTAACTAATTAGAAACAGTTAAGTCCAAATCTTAATGAAGCAGTCATGAATGCACCTTAACTGAGTAACTTTTTAAGGCTTCTAGTTTTACCCTTGCCAACACTTCCTCTAGGCTCCAGGCTTGAGGATCCAAACATTTCACAATTCCCCTCCAAAGATCTCCTAATTCTGCACATTACAGACGAAAGTTAAAGTCACTTTAGGATAATTATCTCAAAGATACTGACAAGAGCCAACACAAAAGTTTAATTGGCCCTGAAGTCAAATACTTTCCCAAATTAACCATTTGGACATGCATCTTCACAAAGTTAGGAGAGTTTTGGCATTACTTCAAATAACATAACCCCATGGGTCAAAGCGTACTGTAAAATTAAGTTAATTTTTTTAACGATTAAAGGAAACAAATTGGATAATCACAAGAGTATAAATTTTGAATTTCATTATCATATTAAAATCTAGTACAGACTAGCAATAAATGAAAGTTGATAAAGCTCGGGAAATGTCTGTATAAAATTACAATAGCAGAGTTGGTATAATTCCAAAAACCTAGGTCACTACTCAATCATTTTTTAAGACAAATACTCATCAGAAATAGCAAATGTCAAAGATAAAAATGTAACCTGATCCAATCAGGCAAATCACCAGATATCTTTTTGAAAATAATTCAAGTTGCTTCCCAGAAGACAGCATCTATTTCTACCTATGCATTAATGAAGTAGGACACATGTGACCAAAACAGTTCTTTCTCTCATTTCTTTAATGAATGATTTGACAACGAAAAGAATTAAAAATACAAGGCTTCATCTTGTCACATAAACATTGTCATCATTGTTTTAACCCACCAAAAAACCTCTTACAAGCACAAAATATGTATTTCAAACTCCAACCTGTCTTCAATTTAGATCATAATTGCCTATCCCCCAAAAGCCTAAACTAAACAACAAAAACGCTACCTTATGTTTTACCAGACAGCAGCAACTCTATAATGCCAAGTTTTATTGGGGGTCTGCTGCAGGCTCATGCAATTTTTTTCTCAGCTGCTTCTCAGTCATCACCTGATCTGAAAGTGGTAAGTAGTTAATGGCTTTATGATTCCAATTCATATTTTATCATGAGCAACCTCTTATTAGTAATTATAGTAAGCTATTTATAACACTTGGGGTACTTTTAATAACAGCTTACTTGAGATATAATCCACTATGCCATATAGCGTATCTCTTTAAACTATCCAACTCATTGGTTTTTAGTATTTTCACAAAAATTCTACATCAGCCATCACTACTTAATTCCAGAATATTTTCAACACCTCCTAAAGAAATCTCACACCTGTTACTCATCACTCTTCACTTTTCCTTACTCCTAACCCTGGCAACCATGAATTTACTTTTCCTCTAAGGATTTGCCTGTACAGGGCATTTTATATAAATGGAATCACACAATGTAGACTTTAATGATTAGCTTCTTTAACATAATGTTTTGAAGATTCATCAGTCCTGTAGTATGCATCAGTACTTCATCTTTTTTATGACTGGATAATATTCCACTGTATAGAAATACCATATCTTATTTAACTATTCATCTGTTGATGAACATTTGGGTTGTTTCCACTTTTTGACTACTATGAACATGCTGCTTTGAAAATCTGTGTACATGTCTTTGTGTGAACATAAGTTTTCATTTTTCTTGAATATATACCTATATGCAAGGCTGTATGTTGTCACCCTGCTTATTTAATTTACATCATGAGAAATGCTGGGCTAGAGGAAGCACAAGCTGGAATCAAGATTGCCAGAAAAACTATCAATAACCTCAGATATGCAGATGACACCACCCTTATGGCAGAAAGTGAAGAACTAAAGAGCCTCTTGATGAAAGTGAAAGAGGAGAGTGAAAAAGTTGGCTTAAAGCTCAACATTCAGAAAACTAAGATCACGGAAACCAGTCCCATCACTTCATGGCAAATAGATGGAGAAACAGTGGTTGACTTTATTCTTCTGGGCTCTAAAATCACTGCAGATGGTGACTGCAGCCATGAAATTAAAAGACGCTTACTCCTTGGAAGAAAAGCTATGACCAATCTAGATAGCATATTAAAAAGCAGAGACATTACTTTGCCAACTAAGGTCCATCTAGTCAAGGCTGTGGTTTTTCCAGTGGTCATGTATGGATGTGAGAGTTGGACTATAAAGAAAGCTAAGTGCCGAAGAACTGATGCTTTTGAACTGTGGTGTTGGAGAAGACTCTTGAGAGTCCGTTGAACTGCAAGGAGATCCAACCAGTCCATCCTAAAGGAGATCAGTACTGGGTGTTCATTGGAAGGACTGATGTTGAAGCTGAAACTCCAATACTTTGGCTACCTGATGCAAAGAGCTGACTCACTGGAAAAGACCCTGATGCTGGGAAAGATTGAAGGCAGGAGGAGAAGGGGCCGACAGAGTATGAGATGGTTGGATGGCATCACCGACTCAATGGACACGGGTTTGGGTGAACTCCGGGAGTTGGTGATGGACAGGGAGGCCTGGAGTGCTGCAGTTCATGAGGTCACAAGGAGTCCGACACGACTGAGTGACTGAACTGAACTGAACTGAATATACCTAGAAGTGGAGTTGCTGGGTCACATGGTAACTCTATGTTCTTAATTTTTTGAGGAACTGCCAAATTATACCAAAGCAGCTACATCACTTTACAATCCCACCAGGCCTGTAGCGTGGGTACAATTTCTTCCTATCTTCACCAACCCTTGTACTTGTCTTTTTTATTACAGCCATTGTAGTAGTATAAAGCGGTATCTCACTGTTCTGATTCAAATTTCCCTAGTGATTAATGATGATTAAAGCACATCTTTGCATGTGCTTGTTGGCCATATATGTGTTTTCTTTGCAGAAATGACTCAAATCTTTTGTTCATTTGTGAATTGGATTATTTATCTCTTTGTTGCTTAGTTGTAAGAATTTTTAAATATTCTGGATATGTTCCTTATCAGATGTATGCTTTGCAAAATAATTCCCCCATTCTGTGGGTTGTCTTCTCAGTTTCTTGAAGGTGTCTTTGAAGCAAAAAATTTTTAAAAAATTTTCACACAGTACTAATTTATCTATTTTTTCTTTTGCCACTTGCACTTCTGGTGTTAGATCCAAGAAACCACTGCCTAATCCAAAGTCACAAAGATTTACTTCTACGTCTTCTTGATAGATATGACACCATTTCACCACCAATTTTTCCTCGCACCCCTACTGAAATCAGAGATGTACAGGTTTCATTTCTGGGCTTTCAATTCTATGCCATTGATCTAATGCCTGTCTTTATGCCAGGACCACAGTGCTTTGATTACTGTAGCTTTGTAGTAAGTTTTGAAAACGTAATACATGAAGGGTATATGTTTAGACTCAGAAACTCCAATTACAGGAAAACTTTTTTTTCTGATTTCAAACCTACTCTCAGCAAATTTCAAGAGAAATCAGCATGTTCAGCTACTTACATAACACATTTTCAGAGGTATGTGTTCGGCATCCTCTGTTTCATATACAAAACTTTACTTCTTTTCCATTTGATTTCATGCAAGCACTAGAATCCTAGTTGCTCTGCTGTACAGGCTATAATACACCTGCAACCTGAGTTTAAAACAAAACTTTTTTATAAAAAGAAGTTTTTCTCAAATTAAGTGACACTTTCTTTTGGGTCTCTCCAAAAATTTCTTTAGTGATGTTATGAGTTGAATACATTTCTTAAATTATTAATATCAATATTCTATGACCCAGAAGTGAATCAGACTGATTTTAAATCTTGCCGTAGGGAAGATTTCAATGTACAACAGTCACAAAGACTGCATATACTGAAGTTACAGGACCATCTATATTCCTTTTAGTATATGTAACATGAGTCTAAAATCTATCTGTGAACCTCAAGGGGCACACATAATTATGTCACCAGGGGAGAAGCAGCCTAGAAAGCTTAAATAATTTCATAATAACTTACTCTCAATTCTAAGAACCTAAAACTACTCTTATTTAAAGTATCAACACTGTTGCTATTTCCTAAACGATAATGACCTTCAAAGGGGCTTGACAGTTTTACTTTTGCTGGCAGTGACTAAAAGCAACACAACTTTGAGAAGCCATTTGGTGGTGAGAAAACAAGTTATCACCTCACATATAAAATTTCAAATAACTCACTAACACAACAGTAATTAAGGAAAAGTTCTATTTCCCCAAGTGCTAAAAATGCTCCTATTCCCTTCATGACACTGGGTGAACTATGTGGATCTCAACAGACGTGCCTTGTTTCTCCTCCCCACAAAATAAAGCAATCCCAATAGATATTCCTTCAAAGTCCTTTAGGCTCAATCATTCTGTATAACAGCATATCTGAATGTGTACAGTGGAAATGGGAAATGTTGTATTTTAGAAGTAAAATCACAGATAAATACTTTGGTATAATTGCCTATGTTTTCCGTATTTCCAGTTTTGGCACAGAAAAGAAAACTGCTTCAACTACTTACTCTATTTTATCCCCAGGAACTTAAAACCCCTCTCTTAATGCATTTCCAAATCTTAATCTCTAAAAATTAAATAACTCATAGGAAAAAGATATAAATAAGTTAATATTGATTTAATATGATCTTAGAAAACCTTGATTTAAACTTTTTAAACAGTTTAAATTACTTAAGTGTAAGTAACTCTGGATGTCTATTCAACATAGAAGACAATGAAAAATATAAGAATTGGAAGATTCATTTCCAATGGTCTAGTCATCCAGTGAAATTTTTTTAGCATGATAAGCTTTATTTCCTGTCTGACATCCTCAGGGATCTACTCTGACAGCTCTCCCGTGCAATTTCTACTACAATACTTTTCTGGCCTCTCTTGGTGCATGTAAACTGCTGTCAGGTAATATTTCTTTTGGCAACAGACTACATTCTTTATAGAAACAGACCTTCAACTGAACCCTCTCCACTTCAAACTCACATTCTTCCCTAACAGGTGATTCTTAAACTAGATCTACTATAAAAGGATGGACACATTTTAAGGTACTGAAATGTTAGATAGTCACTAAATCTCCCTGATAATAGAATTCAAGTTACAATCTCTCTTGAACAGAAATAAAAAATGGTTCTGGTAAATCATATTCTGAACTAGAGTTATTTTTCTTTCTTTCAATTGCCCTAGAATCATACATATATGTCTATTCTAAGTTTTAGGAAATAAAATTGAGTGAAATCGAGAAAAAACAACTAAAATAATATAAACAGTACTTCCAAAATTTAAAAACTATACTTTCAACTCATTATACCTATCTTTTTATTCAATATATACTCTATAGACATTACCCACAGAAAAAGCGGTAAAATGTATATTTTACAGACTGACAGAGCCCAAATGAAGTACTGAAACAATCACTTAAAGTTCTCTCCATTTAAAACCCAATAAACCCAAGTATGCTTTAACTTGGGCTTCCCCGGTGGTGTTAGCAGTAAATAACCTGCCTGCCAAGGCAGGACATGTAAGATACGTGGGTTTGGTCCTTGGGCCAGGAAGATCCTCTGGAAAAGGGCATGGCAACCCACTCCAGTATTCTTGCCTGGAGAACCCCATGGACAGAGGAGCCTGGAGGGCTACAGTCCACGGGGTCTCAAAGAGTCAGACACGACTGAAGAGACTTAGCGCGCGCACACACACACACACACGCTTTAATTTAATTCAAACATTTATTTGGTCCAAAGCTTCAGATGATACTAAGTTTTACCAGAGATAGAACCAGCTTGCTAGTTTACTATCTACTGGAGAGGATAAAAAAAGTATCCAAATTTAAAAGTATATATTAAGATGATATGACATAGTTTGAAAAAGCACAGGATTGGAAGGTTTATTCATTTTTAGATGTATGGGATCATTTGTTTTCCCAGAAAAATAGCTGACCAAAACTGAAAAATTAAAAATCTCAATTAAAAATATATAAGATCTCAATAGTCCTGTATCTATTAAAAACACAGATTTGTAATTAAGCAGTTTCCCAAATAAAATAACCACATGGTTTCACCAGAGAATTTGTCTAACCATATAAGGAAGAAAAAGCACCAATAGTAAGCACAGTTTTCTAGAGAAAAAGAAGGAAAGTCTCCCTACCCATTTCATAAACCAGGACAGCCCTGATGTTAAAATCTAAGGAAGGGTAGTATATGAACATAGACACAGATGCAAAAGTCCTAAAAATATACTGGTAAATTGAACACAGAAATATATTTAAAAGGATTGTATATCATGAGGAAGAGGAGTTTATTCCAGAAATGTGAGGTTGATTTAACACTGGGGGGAAAAAAATCAATGTAATTCAACACACATTAACAGGGGAAAAAAAGAGAAAAAAAACATACAATCATCTCAACAGACAGAGAAAAAGAATTTGACAAAATTAAACACCCACTGAGGATTTAAAAAAAGATTTCAAATACTGGCCAAGATGTAGTAACAGGGACCAGATTTACCCTCCTACATTAAACAACCAAAAGAAAGCAGACAAAATAGATAAATAATGGTTTTTCAAGACACAGTGCATCAAGCAACAACAACAAAAAAACCCCTGACCTCTGAGGACAAAAAAAGTGAGTCCTATAATTGCCCCCCAATCACTGCCTTGAGAGCATTTCCAGGGTGTGGTGCAGGGAAGAGGAACCCAGGCAGAGCCCAAGGGATAACATCAGAGCAGAAGACAGAGCTGAGAGTGCAGGGAGGCCACAGCAGCTGGAGTTCACAGGGCAGGGTGTCGGACGCGGGGAGAAAGTGCTGAGATCTTCGGGGAGTTCCTCTCCAGGGTTCCACTGAACACAGAGCAGCCCACGAATGGAAGAGAACCACCAGAGAGAGCAAAGAATCATCAGAGCATTAGAGGGAACAATGCCTGGGGCTTACACAGGGCCAACAATGGTGTCTGTTCCCACCAGCAAGACTTGGAAAACCTTGTAATTCCCGGCTGGAGTATTCACAAGGGTCTTGCCACAGAAGTAGAGAATGATAAGCCACAGTGACAATAGCCCTAAATGTTGCCTTGGTCCCACTCAACAAAGCCTAAAACCAAGACCCAAATGGGTCAAGATAATTCCAAATAATTAAACTGTATCTCTGGGGAAAATCTTCAGAAATTTTTAAGGAAAAAAAGAAAAAAGCAACAGAACAAAATTTCAAACCCTCCATGATGTCTGGCACCCAAAGATTATCAGGCATTTCCAAAGAAGCAGGACAATACGACCATCATTGATGAGATAAATCAGCCAATCAAAACCAACCCAGAACTGACAGCAAAATAGTTTTCATAACTCTAGAGGTATGCAAACTTTTCCTATAAAGGGCTTGATAGTAAATATTTTAGGCTTTGTGAGTCATACACTCTCTGCTACAACTCAACTCTGCAGTTGAACAAAAGTCTTGAACAGGCTTGTTACATAACAAACAGGATACACAAACAACCAATAAACATATATAAAGGTACTTGACTTCATCAATCATCAGAGGAATGCAAATTAATTAATACCATATGTATCCCAGTAGCAAATACCATCCTCTAAAAAAAGGAAACAAGGCTCCTTGGAGAAATGTCTGATTCTCAAACTGAGCCAAGAAATACACAAGATGAGCCTGGAGCATCTTGTACTGAGAGAAAGTAAGAAAGTGTTCTAAAAAATTTTATTTTATTAATAAACACACAATGGCAGGAGTATGTCAAAAGGATACAGCAGCCAACTGAAGAGCTCTCAATTACCAAACTGGAACTATTCAGCAACAACAAAAAAATAAAACAGTAATGGATTATAACCCAGAATATAAAAAAAAAATCCATGAGTTCAATTATATAAACAGTTCAATACACAAACAGATGAGTAATAAATAGATAAATGGGAGAACATACAAATCTCCCATGAAGAAGAATTTAACATAATTTATGTACTTTGCCTTCAAGGAAGTGAGGCATGACACCCATTCTTTGAGTGTGGACTGCAAGTAATGACTTCCTGCCAGAGAATATAGTATTAAAGGGGGGAATAAAGGAATAATTTTGTAATGAAGAACTCTGATTCTCAGCCAGATGTCAAGATTACCATTAACAGTGATGTCATGAGGATAGCCAGGACCATGGATAGCATGAACCCTCAATATGATGTGATGAGAATGGTGTTTTACCCCTGTGGTTTTCCCCAATTCAAAGACAGTTGAAAAAAGTACTTGACCAATATGCTTCAAAACTGTCAAGGTCATCAAAAATAGGAATGACCTGAAAACTGTCCCTGTCAAGATGCCTGAGGAAACATTATGACTAATGTGGTATCCTATGTGGAACAGAAAAAGGGCATTAGGTAAAAACTAAGAGAAAAAAAAGTATAGACTTTGGTTAATAATTTATTTTACAAACAATGCACATATAATATCTTTCCTGATGCCTCTTAAGTGGTATATGCTCCTTATAAAAGAGGTATAGGAAATCCAGAAAGTATCAAAAAGTAAGTAAAACTCCTGCTCCCTAAAGATAACCATGATTAAAAAAAAAAAAAAAAGATAACCATGATTAATATTCCAAGGCCGTGGTTCTCAAACCGTGCACTCACACACCTTAGGGCACCACAGAAAACACACAAGGATGCCATGGGCTATTTTAAACTTTCAAGGGAAACACAGTGACATCTGTCGGATACTCCACAAACTACAAGCTCAGGGTTCAGTAGCTCAGTGTTAACACTATATCGCTTTATGTTCCTTTCCATAATGCTGTATCTTTATGAAGCTATTTGGTTTTAAAAAATTAATTTATTTATTTTAATTGGAGGCTAATTACTCTGCAATACTGTGTGGTTTTTGCCATACATTGACATGAATCAGCCATGGGTGTACATGTGTCCCCTGTCCTGAACTCCCCTCCCACCTCCCTCCCCATCCCATCCCTCAGGGTCATCCCAGTGCACCAGCCCTGAGCACCCTGTCTCATGCATCGAACCTGGACTGGCTATCTATTTCACAAATGGTAATACACATGTTTCAATGCTATTCTCTCAAATCATCCCACCCTTGCCCTCTCCCAGAGTCCAAAAGTCTGTTCTTTACATCTGTGTCTCTTTTGCTATCTCGCATATAGGGTCATCATTAGCATCTTTCTAAATTCCACATATACGTGTTAATATATTGTATTGGTGTTTTTCTTTCTGACTTACTTCACTCTGTATATATAGGCTCCAGTTTCACCCACCTCATTAGAACTGATTCAAATGCATTCTTTTTAATAGCTGAGTAATATTCCACTGCGTATATGTACCACAGCTTTCTTATCCATTCGTCTGCCAATGGACATCTAGGTTGCTGAAGCTGGTTTTTTCAGAGGTTGCTTGTTACAAAAAAACAAACACCACATGAAAATCATGTGGTACAGGAAACGAAGTGACGGCGTCCAGTATGACCCCAAGGTTGGAGAAGCAGTGAGGTGCCCAAGCAGTAATTGTGGTTAAGAATGAAACAACAAATGTTTTCTTACACACACACAGAGGAATATTATTATACACCTACCACAACAGTTAAAATTTTAAAACACCAAGGGCTGGCAAGGAAGTAGAGAAACTGGAACTCTCACAGAAGTAGAGGACAGAAGTATAAACTGGTACAACCACTTGGGGAAACGACTGTCAATGCTGAATTGACAAAACCCAATGACTCAGAGAGTCTTTAGATATTTACCCTAAAGAATCCCTTTCATATGTACATCTAAGTTCATTAACTTAGAAGCAATTCAGTTACTCCTAGATCAGAGAATGGATAATTCTGGCACAGACATATAGTTGAGTTCTACATAAGGTTATACATCTGTGTGTGTCAATATGAAAGAATCTCAAGCTCCTAATGCTGAATGAATGAAGCAAACTGACAAGAATACAAGCAGTATGATTTCATATATACATATATAGGGGTCGCAAAGCGCTGGACACAAATGAGCGACTATATATATATATATATATAAAAAAAAAAATATATATATATATATATAAAGTTTAACAAATCTAAAACTTAGCAGAATATTTACAAGTACATTGTTGCTGTTCACTGTTAAGTTGTATCCAACTTTTTGCGACCCCATGAACTGCAGCATGCCAGGCTCCCCTGTCTACCACTATTTCCCAGAGTTTGCTCCAATTCACGTGCATTGAGTCGGTGATGCTATCTAACCATCTCATCCTCTGCTGCCCACTTCTTTCACCTTAAATCTTTCCCAGGATCAGGGTCTTTTCCAATGAGTGGGCTCTTTGCATCAGGTGGCCAAAGTATTGGAGCTTCAGCAACAGTCCTTCCAATGAATATTCCAGGTTGATTTCCTTTAGGATTGACTGGTTTGATCTCTGTGCAGTCCAAGGGATTCTCAAGAGGGATTCTCCAGCACTACAATTTGAAAGCATCAATCTTCGGCGCTCAGCCTTCTTTATGGCCCAACTCTCACACTCATAATGTGACTAGTGCAAAAACCATAGCTTTGGCTATATGGATCTTTGTTGGCAAGTTTACATCCATATATGTAAAACCATGAGGAAAATTCAAGAGAATAAAAACCATTTTAAAGCAGTGATTCGGAAAGGAAACAAGCGAATGCCACAAAAGAGAGGCATAGGAGGAACTTTCAAGAATACTGACAATGAACTACTTTTAAAGTTGGCCAGTGGAAACAAAGATTTTTAATTTATTTTTCTTTTTTTAAAGTACACATATGTCATATATACTTTTTTGTACACATATTAGATTTCATTTTAAAATAATTAAACATTTAGTAAACAAAATATTTCTTGAACACCTACTATGTTCTGGACATTTTGAGTGCTTTTTATTTTATTCTTGCCCTCACAGAGCTAATATTCTATTATATGATAGCCAAGGACAAAGAGAGGACATAAGATGCAGAAATCAATGAATGTGTATCCTCCACCAACACGTACACACAGTTTTTTTTTAATTGTTAAGAACACAGAAAGAGTTATCAGGAGTAGGGATAAATGGTAGTATGAAATACTCACTGGATTTCACCTGGGATGTTTAAAAAAAAAACAAAACAGCTTCTTCCTTTCTATGTAGGGAAAAATCCGGTTCTTCCCTACTATTTCTCTCTTATGAATCTCCTTTACTGTTCACACAAAAACTTCATTTCTGGTCACCAATCGTGTGGAAGTTTGCCCCACACCACCAAGCAATGCCCTGTCACCTGCAGGAATTCCACTCAATTCTGACACTGTCTACCTGGAACAAGCATCAGACTGCAGAGGTGAAGGGCTCAACCCCAAGAGAAGGCAGAAGTCACTCCCCATGCTTCTACAGACCAGCTACAGACTAGGGGTTCCAATGACCACCTCTTTGGGTTTTATTTATCTGTTAAGAGTGGCTCACAGAACTCAGAGAAACATTTACTTACTGGATCAAGTTTCCTGTAAAAAGACATAACTCAGGCCAGACAGAAGAGATGCACGGGTATGGGAAGGGGTGTGGCGCTCCAGGCCCTGTCCAGGGGCTTCCACGCCACTCTCCCGCACCTCCCTGTGCTCACCAGCCTAGAAACTCTCTGAACCCCATACTCTGGGGATTTCGTGAATGCTTCATCATGCAGGCATGACTGAACATTAACTCCATTTTCAGCCCTACTCCCCTCCCAAAGGAATGGGAGGCAGGGCTGAAAACACCAAGCTTCTAATCGTGGCCTGTTCTTGCTGGTCACCAGCCCTCAGCCAGGAGACCAACCAGTCACTTCATCAGAACAAAGACACTTGTCACTCAGGAAATTATGAAGGTTTCAGGGGTTCCATGTCAGGAACTGAGGGCAGAGACCAATAGATATTTTCCATTATTATCTCACAGATGTTTAAAATTTTTATCACAAATAAAAATTCTTAGATCCGCACCAGTTTGTAAGAAATTAAGAGATGAAACCATCGACGATATAGTAAAACCATTCTCCATTTTCAGGATTCTTGAGAATGTCAAGTAAGTTAGTTACCCATTAAAAGTTCTCAGAAGTAAAAAAAAAAAAAAAGAAAGAAAAGAAAAAGCCTGACATATCTAAATACTTTTACAGTATCTATTGAACAAATGATTTTCTGCACATGAAATCTGTCTTAACTATCTCATTTTCTGTGCTAGCATTTTTCAGTTTTTAAGAAAATGGTTGAATTCTCATTTACTATTTCATGTATTGTATGTGTTTCTTTATCTGATGTCAATTTCAAATAGGACAACAAAAAAACAGAACATGCTGCAAAGAATAAAGAAATCTAAAATATGAGGGAAGAAAGAAAAAGCTGGGCCATTCAGGAACTCTAGGCTGACTGAGTTAGAGACTACACTCCTGTACCTAAAGATGTTCCTCACCCAGTAACATGGCAAATTACTTGTCCATCATCCAGTCTCAAGCATGAGGCTTTTGGCTGTTATCCAGTAGAATGAACATCACTTAAAAATTTCTGCTTTTAAATCTTGTATCTATGAGTCCTGCATTAGCATGAACTGTCCAGAAACAGAATTCTTTTCGTTCTTAATGGTCTGTACTTTCTTTGATACTTCAAAGTAAAAATGCACTAAGTTGCCCACAACTACTTTAATCTAATTACCTGAAGCACTGGAGAGGAACACTTGCTAAAACTATACTATATTAATTATAAAAATTGGCAAAATAGAAAATACCAGTTTTAGAAGCTTCAAGGAAGTCTGAAACATCTGAATCCAGAGGACATCCACATCAAGAACTATTTTCATTTTCTTACGGGACTTTAATAAACCCTCATAGGAAATTACCTCCAGCAAAGTTTAAAAAAAACAAATTCCAATGTCACTGTTTCAGTCTGTAATAGCAAAAAAGATTTATAGAGTCAGACAAAAAACTAGTCTGCTTTGACAGTGCCACTTTCTAGCTATGATACTTTGGGTAAATCACTTTATTTTCATGAGCCTCAGTTTCTCTATTTATAAATGGGAATGATAACATCTGTCTTCTAATGAAGTAAAAAATATAAACTTGATCTGCTAATAAGCACCAGAACCCTAGAGATTAAGCTATCCTCCCTAGGTCTCCTTCCTCCATTTAGTTCATTTATTTCTACTCTGTAATCAACCAAAACACTAAACAATTAAGAACTGATAAAGACACACACTGAACTGAACACTTCCCATCTATACATTTTACTACATGCAAAGTATCCATCAATAAACTGAAAGGGCTTGATAAAAAACAAACTAGTGATTACAGGTAATATATTTGAGACATCATTGCCTAATCAGTAAATGCCAGTCATTATCAAGAAGTCCAAAAACCAGCATCAGTACCTCCCCATTTTTTAAATTTCTCTACTACCGTCTCTCATCAATTTTCCCAGAGGTCTTTCTGCTCTTCACCTTTCAGGTAAACCTTTAAGCCTTGAAAAATCGAAAACATGTTAAATAATTTCCAAGTCCCTTCAGGCTTCCCAACATCCCTCTGTCCCTAACTTCTCTGGAGTATTCACTCCATCATTTCAGACTGACATCTTTCTGCTGGTTATCCTTCCCCTCCCTAGTCTAAAAATAGTAAGGCCAATAACAGTAGTAGTGATGGGCATAGTAATGAACAGCCAGTATTCTATGACAGGCACTCTCACTTCATGTGTATAAATCATTGAAGTCTCTCGACAACCCTATGAAGTAGAAACCATTTTATAGATAAAGAAACTGATTCACAAAGAGGATGTTGCTTTCCAAGGTCACACAATCTGGCCCGAGTCATTGCAAAGTCACTGTACATTATTAACATGCCATAACCTTCTGAACTACAAGGACACGAGAATGGAGTTATCTGGGCAGGGAGATTATTGTTCAGTTTTGCTGTTTTGTACTACTTACTAATTTTTTAAAAACCAAAATAAAATAAACATGGAAAATCAAAGTGAATGAGATAAGTCTATAAAGAAAGAAGATAAAGAGTCTGTTTTTCTTCTGATACTGACAGTGCTGCTGAAGGTAGAAATAAATGTATCTTATTCTTAAAATTGAGGCCGGTTAATATATAGTATGGTCTCTACTCCAACCTCTGGCAAAACAGAATGTCAGTTATCTTCTGTTATACAACCTACTGGCTTAAAACAACAATCTTTCATTGTGGCTCTGAGTTGGCAACTTGGGTCGAGCTTGGCAGAGACAGCTCTTCTCTGCTCTCCGTGGGCACTCACTGGGGCACCGGGATGGGGATCTGGAGGATTACGACCTGCTTTCAGGACCAATGCTGATGGCAGCTGGGAGCTCAGCTGAGGCTGAGGGCCAGGAGCTTTAGCCACTCACAGGGGCTGGAAGCCAGGTTCTAAGCCCCTATCCCGAGAGAGGAAGGTGGAGGTACATGGCATTTCTATAACCTTGCTCCAGAAGTCACATAGTGTGGCTGGAGCCATGCTCTATTGGTGGAGACAGTTGGAAAGGCCTGTGCTGGTTAGGAGACGGGGACACAGACCTCATCACTAGGTGGGAGGAAGGTCAAGGTCACAGTGTAAGAGCATGTGGGATGAAAGACACGACTGCAGACACCTTTGGGAAACAGTCTACCATGCCAACGAATGGTTATGTTCAGAATATACTGAAGCGGACTTTTTGTTGGTGGTTATCGGTTTTTATTAAGTAGACTTTTCCTGCAAAAAGCAATGGGTAAAGAAATTGAAAATAACCTTGAGCTTCTCCTCTGTGGTGAAATGAATTCAGTGGCCTGCAAGTGACTATTTTCAGGGCCAAATGATATAGAAAAAGAGAAGAAAAGATGTGTAGCTACTTCTCAGAATTTAAAAAAAAAAGATAAAATAAGGAAACTGAGCAACCACTCACTGAAAGTTAAACATACGTGAGTTGGAAGACACTTTGACATCACTTAGTCCACTGCTTTAATTCTAGCAATTACCAGAAAACTAAGCTTTTCTCATGTATTTTATAGTGAAGATTAGGGAAATCTCTTCATTTTAGTAAAACTCTAAATTCAAAAATTCATGTTTCCATGCATTCAATTCACTCCCTACTGTCACTGACAGTAAAACATCTGTAAAAATGAAAATGCTGCAGATACGTTCCAAGTTAACAGGGTAAGGGAAAAGCTGAGGTACCTGCATCCTGTTTCAAACACTTTCAAGGCGGGTTTATGGGCGGAGAGCACAATAGGTTACATAATAGCTGAGTAGGGGAGGTGGGGGATGAATCAAATCCCTGAGGTATGCAAGGAAGAAAAAATGAAAAGCGGTGGCTAGAAACCAGGCAAAGATCTGGGGATTTCACCAGAATGCTACACTATATACTCTTTGAACACATTCTTATACAAAGACTCCATCCCTGAACCACAGTCCTTTCTCCACAAACTAGAGCTAGAAATAGCTCCAGAGATACTTAATTCAGTGGTTTCCAACATTTTCAAGAACCCTTTTTTAAAAGTAAAGCTTCTGTGGCCATCCATATGAAAATGGTTGTGATTTTATTATCTGGTTATTGAGAAAAATCAATAATGACAGAAGTACCACGAGTTCACTAATACCTCTACTGAACGGAACTGGTCTTGGTACAAGGGCATGTATATGCAAGAGCACATACATGAGACATTCAGGTGATTTAGGTGAAGATTTTAGGAAACAATGAATACATGTCAGGTGTTGGTAAACACAAGGTAAACCATATTTGAAGAGACTGAGGCATTTTTCAGGACTTTCTTTTCAGATATGTTATGGTAGGATTTCTCCTGCTGTGCTTATGGTTGAACTCGATAACTAATCTCTTCCAATACAAATTCTAGGATTCTTTTATAAGTTACTAAAAGCATTTCCCTTCTTTTTAACTTATATCTTGAAGATTTAAAAGTGGTTTGGGAAGAACTTCCTTTGTAGTCTAGTGGTTAGGAATCCGCCTTCCAATGTAGGGGAAGTGGGTTTTATCTGTGGTTGGGCGCATGCAGATCCCACATGCAGCAGGGCAACTAAGCCAGCAGCACAGCTAGAGAAGCCCACACGCACCGCAATGAAGACCCAGCGCAGCAAAAAAAAAAAGCAAAAATAAAAACAAAACTGGCTTAGGACGATACAGATGCATGTTCCTATTATACAAAAAAGTAAGAATTCTCTTACTTGTGGATGACACTTTTGTTATCACCAGCCAGGAGTTACTCTAATAGGTAAATGGCTTGATATCAATTAACAAGACAGGCTAATGGCAACAATGCTAAATCTAAAATCTTTAGTTTTGACAGCTGTTCTCTAAAAATCTATATGTAATAACTCTACAGTTTGGAAATGATCACAATAGTTTAAGAGTTCTGACAGCCACTTTGCAGGCTTTTGGGAAACCATGTGTGAGCACTTTCAACATGGGGCCCCCATTCAGGAAGAACTCAGGATACTGCCAACAGGCACATATGCTTTCAAGGCCCATGGAATACATGGAGAGAACTTGACTGAAAGAAACCCAACTGTAAAACAAGAATATAAAGAATGGTGCCTAGCCTGAGACCGCAATGCTACCAAAGGCAGCAGCCAAGCTCATGAAAAGACAAGCTTAGCTCACGGTGAAGATGACCATTTCATGGCAGACTGCATCCATGAAGAGAACCCACAGCTAGTAGTGCAGAAGCTACGACAGCTTAAGGAGCATTATGGAAAACCAGGTAAGAAACAAAGGACATAGAAAAGACTAGGTTTGAGTATTAGCCAGGGTTCTCCTGAGAAACAGAAACAAGAAGGGGTGTGTGTGTTTAGATAATAAGGAATTGGCTCACACAATTAGGCAGACTGAAAAGTTCCAAGATCCTCAGTCATCACGCTGGAGGTCTGGGAGAGCTGATGGCATGATTCCATTCTGACGGCCTGAGAAACGGGAGGGTTGATGGTTTAAATTCCAGACTGGGAGCCAATGGGCTCGAGATCCAAGAAGAGCAAGGTTCCAGCTCGCATCCAAAGGCAGGAAAAGACTGAGGTCCCAACTCAAGCAGTCAGACAGGAGTTCCTTCTTACTCAGCCTTTTAGTTTCAGGTCTTCAGTCGACTGGATAAGGCCCCACCCATGTTGAGGAGGGCAGTCTGTACTATTTAAGACTATGGTTCAAAAGTTAATCTCAGCCAAAGACACCCTGACACTCCAGGAATAATGCTTGACCAACTATCTGGGCACCCTGTAGGCAAGTCAAGTTGACACATAAAATCAGCCACCATCACAGCTTACTTGACACTGATTTGCCTGCTCTTCCCAGACAACTAAGAAAGAGCAAAAACAAGAATTCAAAATCTGGTGACAGGTACCAGGCAGAGGAAAACTGACCCCTTCACTGGGCAATTTGGAGAAGGAAATGGCAACCCACTCCAGCATTCTTGCCTGGAGAATTCCATGAACAGAGGAGCCTGGCAGGCTGCAGTCTGTGGGGTCGCAAAGACTCAGACACAACTGGAGTGACTAACACATACACTTTCACAGGACAACTACCTTTTGCTCTTCCCTTAATAAGAGTGAATGTGAGCAGGGGACTACCTTTCAATCTGTCAGACCAAAGTCCAGGGAGAGAGCAAAGGCTCTGAAGATGACAACGCACAATTGGCTGGAGATTCAATTATTAGCACAGGGACACATCGCTGCCTGAAAGTAAACTATCCTTCAATGCCTCTAATCAAAAGACAGCTGCTTCCAAAACACACACACACAAACACACACCCCACCCCACTCCATATCAGAGACCTATCCAGGAGGAGAAAAAGCTTAAGACAGAGACTAAGGCCCTTTGGGGTACAACAGAGCCAGTGCTGGAAGAGATTCTTCCAAAAAAAAAAATTATGGACTCATGTAATTCAGCCCTTGTGAAGCCAGGATAATAAGTCAAGCTGTTGGCGAGGGCTGTAGTCATCTCAAGGCTCAACTAATGTAGGATCCCCTTCCAAGCTCACTCATGTGGTTGCTGGCAGGCCTTGCTTCCTTAACATGTGGCCTTCCCCATAGGCTGCCCAAGTGTCTGCACAACATGGCAAGTGGCTCCCTCTCACTATGGCAGCTAGTGTCTACCAGAGCGAGTGAGCCAAGAGAAGAGGAGGAGGAAGGAAAGGAGGGAAAGAGAGAGAACACCCAAGAATGACGATAAAGACTCCTTACAACCTGATCTGGGAAAGGACACCTCATCATTCCTATATTCCATTCCCTAGGAGTGAGTCACCGAGTTCACCCGACACTCAAGGGGAGAATTAAACTCCATCTTTTTTTCTTTTTTGACCACGCCATGTGGCATGCAGGATCTTAGTTCAATAACTAGGGACTGAACCCATGGCCCCTGCATTGGGAGTGTGGAGTCTTGACCACTGGACCACCAGGGAAGTTCCCAAGCTCCATCTTTTAAAGAAAGGAGAATTAAAGAATTTATACACAGTTCTTTAAAACCACCACAGGGAGTAAAAGAATTATTAAGAGAAGAAAGAAAAAAATTAAGTAGCTGGATAAGTTATTAAGACACCAATGGATGTTTTACTCTCACTGTATTCCTCAATCCCCAAGAAAACAGTCCCTGCCTCAAGGGAGGTTTGTGTTTGTTTTCTGACAATGTAAACTCCTTGAGGAGATTACGCTGAGGGAAGGGTGGAAAGAAAGTGCCTTTGAGGGCAGAAAGGTAGAAATAAGAAGAAAAAAGGAGGGAAATTTAATTGGGAAGGGGAAGAGCTTTGGGACTCACAAAAAGAGACTTGCAACTCCACTTCCTAGCAGTGCTCTAGGAGGTAACAAGTCTTCACAGGGACTCAGGTATGCACTGTACCTGGAGAGCTGAAACCTCTACACCAGAACCCCCATGCCTGGCAACAACTCTTGAGCTTCAAGTCAGTCATAACCATTAGAGCCACCAAACGTGAAGGACCCACACCCACCTCGACAACAGGCTTACCACTCACAGCCACAGTGGACTGAAAACTAACCTTCCACCCTTCTCCTGGTTCCTCACAAGCCTCTCAGATGCTGCACAACCCTGAGGAGGGGTGGATGCCATTCTTAATCCCTGAGATTGAGTTTTTCATGAGTTTGATAGAGTTGGGGCAGAGGGGATGTCTCAAGGTTGGATTTAATTTCATTCAAAATAAATAATACAGAACTTCCTGGGTGGTGCAGTGGATAAGAATCCACCTGCAAATGCAGGGAACACAGGTTTGATCCCTGGTCCAGGAAGATTTCACATGTCATGGAGCAATCAAGCCTGCCAGCCACAACTGCTGAGCCTGTATGCCAAAACTACTGAAGCCCGCTCACCTAGAGACTGCACTCCGCAACAGAAGCCACTGCAATGAGAAGCCCGAGCACCATAACAAAGAGTGGCCCCTGCCTGCTGCGACTAGAGAAGGCCCAGGCAAAGCAATGAGGACCCAGCACAGTCAAAAATAAATAACATATATACAGTAATGCTTCATGGTTACCTCATTTTGTGAGATAAGATTCATACTGACTATATAGTCAATTAATTTAGGACCTTATGGATATCTTTTACAATTCACTAATCTTGGTGGTTTCAGAAAAATTCCAGACAAGTTGCTCCATCAAAATACTAAGATTTTTCCATCACTAATACAGTACTCCCAAAATTTCCCAGGTTATACTCTCCTAATGTATAGAATATTAAGCAATTAGTTACATAACCATGTGTATCTGCCTGAATTCATTATCCTCCCTGCAAAAATCCTGGTCTTGTGGGAAAGCCACCCACTTAGATTAGGGACCCATAATTTCCACAGTATAGAAAAATCAAGTCTACTGCATGATTCACAAGTCATTTACTTAATCTCTCAACAGATCCAACCATAAACAGCATTGCAGATTACCTATATTTCAGGATCTTAACCTAAAATATGTCCCAATTGTGTGCTAGTCAACTTTTATCAAAAAAACTCAATTAAAAAATACATTTCTGGTAGATTATGAAAGAATATAGTATATAATCCATTCTTTTGGATTTGTTGTTTTCAAAACTACTTGTAGGTTCTACAATCCTTTCTTTCAGATAGACTCTCAGGATACAAAACAGAGAGTTAGAAGTTGAGAGATACTAGAAAAAATAGGTCTCTGTGTGGAATGGTTGATTCTAGGCCTGAGCAGAAAACAAATGATGGGTTTGGAAGGAAGCTACCAAAGTCTACTGGATTCTTCTCAAAAGGACCCAAGAGCCAATATAGAAGAGGCTTCCACTGGTCAATATGATCATCAACAAGAAAAATAATCACAATGGGTTGAAATTTACTAATATGTCTAAATCCATGAGTTGATAAGAAGACAGTCAGTCACCTTTGAAGCATGCCAGGAAAGCAATTCATGGTGATATTTGGTATAAATTATAAAAAGAAAGGGGCAAGGGGACAAGCCTTTATTCTGCTTTTCCTTTTACAAACTGTACCTAAGGAATATTAAACAGTTGATGAAGAACGGATCAGCTGCCAGGGAGCTGGGGATGCAAGGAGGATGAGGCTCCAATGGTACAGCAGAAGCAAGTTCTGGGGGTAATGGGAATGTTTCATACTCTTCTTGCAGTGGTGGTTACAGGAATCTGTACATGTGTTAAAATGTCACAGAACTTTTCATTTGACTGTAATATGTTAGTTTCAAAAATAAAATTTAAGAAAATTTAAGAGAACTTCTTTTTATAAAAGCATTTCAGCTAGCAATTAAGAAGGAATGAAAGATTTAGAATGTCACCATCTGTAACCTCAAATGAAATTACAGACACTGATTACTGTGAGTTCCTAGCAGCAAAAAAGAAAAAAAAGAGGCCCTGAAAGAACTACATACCACCCCTATTAAGCATTCTTGCAAAAAAAAAAAAAGAACCAACAAAACCTGACTCTATCTCATCAAGTCTCCAGAACTAGTTCTAACGACCGATCGACCAATTTATAAGACACACAGGGAACAGAGAAACATGCTAAATGATACCCTGGGGACCGAATCGGCAAAATTTCAGACTGTGAAAAAACTGGTTGGTGGTTGCCAATTGGTCAATGGGGACCGAAAGGAATTTGGGGGAATGATGAAAATGTTCTATATAATGATTGTAGTGGTGGTTACAAAACTGTGTGCATTTGTCAAAATTTACAAAGCTGAACACTAAAATAGGTGAGTTTCATCATTATAAATCATACCCCAACCTTTTAGAAAATGAAAAATTCAGATTGTTCAGTTCAATAGCTCAGTCGTGTCCAACTCTTTGGGACTCTGTGAACTATACCACGCCAGGCCTCCCTGTCCATCACCAACTGATGGAGTCCACCCAAACCCATGTCCATTGAGTCCGTGATGACATCCAACCATCTCATCCTCTGTCGTCCCCTTCTGCTCCTGCCCTCAATCTTTCCCAGCATCAGGGTCTTTTCCGATGAGTCAGCTCTTTGCATCAGAAGGCCAAGGCACTGGAGTTTCAGCTTCAGCATCAGTCCTTCCAATGAACACCCAGCACTGATCTCCTTCAGGATGGACTGGTTGGATCTCCTTGCAGTTCAACGGACTCTCGAGAGTCTTCTCCAACACCACAGTTCAAAAGCATCAATTCTTCTGCGCTCAGCTTTCTTTATAGTCCAACTCTCACATCCACACATGACCACTGGAAAAACCATAGCCTTGACTAGACGGACCTTTGCTGGCAAAGTAATGTCTCTGCTTTTTAATATGCTGTCTAGGTTGGTCATAACTTTCCTTCCAGGGAGTAAGCGTCTTTTAATTTCATGGCTGCAATCATAATCTGCAGTGATTTTGGAGCCCAGAAAAATAAAGTCAGCCACTGTTTCCACTGTTTCCCCATCTATTTGCCATGAAGTGATGGGACCGGATGCCATGATCTTAGTTTTCTGAATGCTGAGCTTTAAGACAAATTTTTCACTCTCCTCTTTCACTTTCATCAAGAGGCTCTTTAGTTCTTCTTCGCTTTCTGCCATAAGGGTGGTGGGGGGATAGAGTGGGCAAACTATAGATTTTTTTTAAAAACCTTAAGATCTAATCAACAAATTGCAAGTCCTGATTTTATCTAGATCTTGATTTGAACAGATTTTTTAAAAATGATTAAATCAACCATGGATATCTGAACACTGATGAAATATTTAATGATGCTAAGGAAATACTGCTAACTTTCAAGTTGTTGCTCAAGGAACTACAGTTATGCACTTGAAGAATCTTTATCTTTCAACAATACATACTAAATCATTTACAGATGAATAATATGTATAGAATACACTTCAGGTGGAGGAGTTACGTATACACATGAAATAGGATTGAGCTGATACTTGTTCAAGCTGGGTGACAAACAATTCAGGTTCACTATAGTATGCTAAGATTATTATTCTAAGATTATCTATTATTATTTGAAATTTTCCATATTAAAAATATACAAGAGGACTTCCCTGGTGGTTCAGTGGTTAAGAAACTGCCTTCCAACGTCAGGGACACAGGTTCAATCCCTGGACCAGGAAGATTCCACATGCCATGGGGCAACTAAGCCCAAGCACCATGACTACTGAAACCCCTGTGCTCAAGAGCCCGTGCTCTGCAACAAGAGGAGCCACTGAAATGAGAAGCCTGTACACTGCAACGAGACAGTAGCCCTGCTTGCCGCAACTAGAAAAAGCCTGGGCAAAGCAATAAAGATACAGCACAGCCAAAAAATAAATAAATAAAAATTTTTAAAATATATATACATACATACAGAAAAGTAGATCTGGAGTCTTGGAGGCGAGCTAGCCTGCTTAATCTACTTCTGCCTCCTCCGGGCACTCTAACCCCCTGGAGCCCTTGAATCACCACCAAGGAACCTCTGGGCTCTTTATGAAAACCCTTGAAAACCACTGCTTGAGCTGGTCTAGGTATAATTCTTGAATAAAGTATTACCATGAAAACGTTGAATACTTTGACCATCTACTCTTAGGGCCCCCCCCAACACACACCCCTCACCAAGTCTGTTTTTACAGAATTTAATTCTGGCACTTCACCTTAGGTTCTCACCGACACTTGCCCATAAGAAACAGCCTTACCACGGCCACTGCCTTTCCACAGAGATACTGCCTAGGCCAACATCAGCACAAGGAAACTCCCTAATATTCCTGTGTTTCAATGTAGACTGGAAGACATGCCCCCAGTTTTCCACATAACTACCTCCAGAATATGTTTCTCGCCAAAGAGTGTACCCTTTGTACAGAAATCTGTCTCCCAAAAATAGACACTCCTCGTTTGATGACCACCTGCAGAAAGACTGCAGTGGACAGATAATACGGCCAAGAGACAACGTCTAAGAGACAAAGCTGTCTGGTCTGCTTCCTCACCGTGTACTCACTGCAGCACTCTACTGCCATCGGCACATCCCACTCCACATGGTCCCTCTGGGTTGTCTCATTCCTTTCCATGACCTGGATCACTGCGTATCTGCTGCTGACTTCCTAATCCGCATCTCAAGCCCTAATCTCTCCCTTCAGCTCCAGACCCATGTTTTCATTAGCCTGTTAAAGATGGGACACTGCAGCACTTAATGCTCCGTGTAGCCAGAATACACTCATGCTCTTACCCGAACCTAATCCTAGATCTGTTGTCTCAATTAAATGTGTTCCCATCCAACCTACTATTCATGCTAAAAGCTCCTCAAGATACTGTAAAGAAAAGGAAACGGCAAGCCACAAACTGGGGGAAAAAATCTGCAGAACATACACCTGATAAAGAATTTTCAGAGTATACAATATAAAGAACTCCTATAACTATATAAGAAGACAAACAAAAAAATAAATAAATAAATAAATAAATAAATAAAAGAAGACAAACAACTGACCACAAAAATGGGCAAAAGATCTGAACAGGAAAATTACAAAAGGAGGTAAAGGAACGCCAAACAAAAACATAATGGTATAACTACACACCCCTAGAATGGCAAAGGGGAATTTGTTAAAATTTATCACTGTATGCTTTAAATATATGCAGCTTACTGTATGCCAATTACATATCTCAATATAACTTGAAAAAGAATACCAAGTCCTGACAAGAATGTGGAGCAAATAAAATCCCATACATTGTGTTAGTGGGAATGCAAAATAGTACAGCCACTTTGAAAAACAGTTTGGAAATTTCTTAAAAAGCTAAACTACAAAAAAAAAAAAAAAAGCTAAACTACACTTACTATAAGACCCAGCAAGTCCACTCCTAGGCATTTACTCAAGAGAAGTGAAAACATATGTGTGCACAAAGACTTTAACTCAAATGTTCATAACAGTTGTATTCATACTAGCCAACTAGAAACAAAGCCAAATGTCCATCAACTGGTGAATGCTAAGTGTAGTAAAATCAAACAGTGAAATGCTCCTCAATAAGAAACTGACTACAACCACAAACAATAACACGGATGAATCTCAAAAGCATTATACCAAGTGGAAGAAGCTAGACACAGAAGACCATATACGGAATGATTCACTTACATGAAATTCTAGAAAAGACAAAACTACAGTGACAGGGAAAAAAAGACCAGTGGTTGCCAGAACCATGACTACAAGGAAACATGAACAAATGTGAGTCGTACAAGAAGCACAGGATACCAATGTTCTATATCATAATTGCAATGGGTGGTTATACAACTGCATATATTTGTCAAAACTCCTCAAACTGTATACTTAAAATTGGTGAATTTTATCATAGGTAAATAACACCTCAATAAAGCTGATTTTTAAAAATACTGGAAGTGAAGGCAAAATAAAGATATTTAAGCTAAGGATAGACACAACTATCATACTGAGTTATTAATGTATGTCAGGTAATGGTATCATGTATCTTACACTCATTACTTCAATGAATCCCCTCAATAAGTCATTCATTGAATTAGCCAACAAAGAGTGACTGAGTATCTATTACACGTGAGGCACTGTTCTAAGTGCTGGGAACAGAATAGTAAGGAAAACAGACAAGTTTATATGCTATTAGAGGAGGGTAATAACTCCACAAAGCGGATACTATCATTACCTGCATTGGGCAAAACAACAAACAGGTTCAGAGGTTAAATACTTTATCCAAGAGCCCAAAGCTAGTATTAGGAAAAGCCAGGATTCAAACTCTAATTCAGGATTTCTCAGCATCAGACAATGGGAGCAGCACAATTCCTCAGTTGGGAAGCTGTCCTGTATGCTGCAGATGTTTAGCAGTGCTCTTCAACAACCCACTAAATGCCCTGATTTATACAACTAAAAATGTCTCTCAGTTCAGTTCAGTCACTCAGTCATGTCCTATTCTCTGCGACCCCAGGGACTGCAGCACGCCAGACTTCCCTGTCCATCACCAACTCCCAGACCTTGCTCAAACTCATGTACGTCGAGCCGGTGATGCCATCCAACCACCTCATCCTGTCATACATTGCCAAGTGCCCCTTGGAGAGAAAATGGTACCTCGTTGAGAACTACTGCATAATTTCTAAACTGACATCACAGCCCAAGCATTTAAAAACTTCTTTCTTCCCACACCTGACACTTGTTCTGAATTCATCTCTCTTAAGACTTCATCACTAGGGCTTCCCAGGTGATTAGTGGTAAAGAAACCTGCCAATGCAGGAGACGCAGGTTCAATCCTTGGGTCAGGGAAGATCCCCTGGAGAAGGCAATGGCAACCCACTCCAGTATTCTTGCCTGGGAAATCCCATGGACAGAGGTGCCTGGCGGGCTGCAGTCCATGGGGTCACAAGACATGTCATGTCTGTCGTACATGACAGAGTGACTAAACAATGAAGACTGCATCATTAGTCAGCCTACATCCTAGCTCTACTCTGTCATTTTCAACAGTCACACTACTGCCAAAATTTATCCTCTAAACCTTCACAGCTTAGATGAAATGTCTGTAGAAACTGCCCTCATTACCAACATGAAGAATTACTGTAAACTCTTAGGATATATACAAAGTCAATTACATCATTTCATTTTTGTGTGTCTGTCTCCCCCACCAAGATATGAACTTTTCCTCAGCAGGGGTCAGATTCATGTCTATATCCCTAGTACCCAGAACTAGAAAGCATTTAAAGGTTTTGTTTTCCTGTTTTGTTTTGTTTTTTTAATTCAAATGTAATTTAAACAAATTACATACACCACCAAAATATATGGATCCTTTTGCTTTAAATACATCATACACACACACACAAAACCCAAATCACACAATAAAGCTTTAATCACATGAATCTTATCCAAACAAATGGGTCCTGTTCCTAATAGGATCTGAAAGGATTCTCTAGTTCATAATCCAAAACTTATTAACAGACATATTGAAGCCTTTGGAACTCTTCAAAACCAGATAGAGGTTAAGTTTCCTAATCTTAAAACTCCTTTCAGCCTAGTACGGTTTTTCAGGGGCATTAAACAGTATCACATTATTTTGACCACCAAAGCCCCATTCCGCACTAACTCCCTCTGACCACCAATTCATCTGTTAGTCCCCTATGTTTTTATTGGGCACCCCTCAGTACTAGGGGTACAAAGATGAACTAAAACAAGGAAACAAGAGTTTTAGTTGGGGGTGGTGGGCAGGGAGAACGAACAAAGAAATGGTTAGCAGTGGGTTATGAGGCGCTTATCTCAAGTCATCTTAGTTTTTCTTCAACTGTCTTATAGTTTAGTCCACTAGGAATGTTCTCAAAAGATAACTCAGCCACTAACTAATGTCTATCAAAAACAATGACTTCACAGGAACTATCCTAAAATAAAAATCACACTTGGCAACCGTTTCCTAAAATGGGATAGGATATACAGCCTAATAGTCCACAACTCAACGCAGCAGGCCAGCTCAAAGCGATACTTAACACTACCTTCAGCGATTAACTCATCTTGAAATGTTCACCAGGAAGTTCCATCATTTGATATTGAGGATTTTATGGCCACAGTATACAACTCATAAAAACAGCTATAAATAATTTCTGGCTACGACCATTATATCCTCTCTCTATAATCTATCTTTAGAGCTTGTCTGGCCATTATTTTTTCTACCTTTAGAGCAATCCCAGAACTGTTTTCTGAGAAAAACCTTGGTCCTGCCCACAGGATCCCTTTAGACATATACATTGGCAGTCCATTCAGGCCAAAATGCTGACTTGGTCAGGATCTGACCTCAGATACCCAGAATGTGTGCCCTCAGGACTCCTGACTGAGAGTAAGAATGTAAAACTCTGTGCTGCCTGATGCTTATCAAAACTTGGTTACAAGAAATAATATTCATGAAACCAATTATTTAAGGATTCATTCGTTCCATAATTCAATCAAACATTCTCTAGGTGCCAGGAACCATTCTGGGTGCTGAGGAGAAGCAGAGTCCTGATAATTTATGCATCCCTCCTTATCTCTGAGCCAAGCCAAACCATCAGCAAGCAGTACACCTACACCCAGGGGCTTTGGCTCTCTGCAGAATGTTCACTGGTATCTCCTAAACCTGGACTGAGCAGCATTATAAGAAGCAATCTTTAAAAAAAACTCTCTAGTATATTTATCACTGGGGATTTTTCCCCACAAAACCAGTGTCCCCATTATAAAAATCAATGAGAGAAATTTTTCTCTGAAAGTCAAAAAAAAGTGTGCCTCCCTTGAACATGTCTTTGATTTTACAGATTGCATGAATCTGGAAGTTGAGCTTTATTTTCTTCTTAGCTTTGTTCTAGGAAACTGAGAGCTAAATACGGAACCAACCTTTGGGAACTGTGAAGTACTTTCTGGTCTATATAACTTCGCCACTGATTTAATTTTATTATTCTTCTCTCATGTCTTCTTTGCCTTAACATCTTTATTTTCCATCCTTTTACTATATATGTTTAGAAAAGAGGTGGTAAATAAAAGGCATTTAATGTGCTTTTTAACCTAAAATTTATTGGATACTTTCTATGTGCGGGGCACTATATTGAACACTTAATGACCCTATCAGAGTTGAACTGTTATTATTTCCATTATACAAAGGAAGAAGCTGGGGTTCAGAGAGGTTTATTAACTTGTACATCATCTCAAAACTTGTATTTGATAGAGCTAGGATTCAAATTCAGCCCAAACCATTACACGTGGGTGTATCTACAAGCTATCGTAGGAACGAACTAAGAGGAAGGTGAAGGACAGGGTAGAAAGTCCGCATGGAAGATGCGATGTTTGAGGGAAGTCTTAAAAGGGGGGAGCTTGCCAAGGAGTAAGCAGAAAGTATTCCAGAGGGAAAAAGGAATCATGCAAAAACCTAAACATAAGTTCTGGGAATGGCAAACAGAACATTAATTCATTCTGAAGGGTTCACCAGAAAGTTATTTAATACGAGACATTTAGTAGCTCCATTATGGAGAATTTCCAAGGCCACAAAACTCTACTGTGGCTGGGAAGATAGGGAGAAGTGAAATAAAGGCAGTCTCTCTTTTTTTTCACTGAAGTATAGTTGAATTACAATGCTGTGTTACTTTCTGCTGTATAGCAAAGTGATTCAGTTAAAATTATATATACATACATATATATATATATACACACACTCATTTTTTAAACATTCTTTTTCTTTATGGTTTATCATAATAGAGAGCAGTTTCTTTTCATGATGACACTAAAAAGTCTGAATTATGTTCAGTAAACAAGGGGAACCACATAAGGACCTTAAGCTTGAGAATTACAAGATCAACTTGCAAAGTATGTGAATCAATTACAGATTCAAAGTAGGGTACCCAGTCAGGAGGCTACTCTAAACGTCTGGCAATGGAGTAATAAGAGTTAAACAAGGGCTACTGAAAAGAAAGTAAATGTAAGCCATATTTGAGATCTTTAAATTCCCAGTAATGTTAGAAAAAATAAAAAGAAAAAACTGAAATTAATTTGAGTAACAGTTTATTTAATCCAGTATATCTAAAATACTATTTCATGTAGTAATCAACATAAAAACTAATAATGAAAAATTTGCCATGCTCTTTTTGTACTAATTTGAAATTTGGTGTGTTTTTTTAATACTTAAAATATTTGCCTCACCTTGGACATTAAGTTTTCATTGGATAAATTTGATCGGTATTCAGATTTCATAATTTACAGATGAAAAAGCAGATTCACATACCCAAGTTGTTCCAGATATAAACATTTTCCAATAGTTAAGTATCCATGTTTAAATTTAAATTAATTACAACTAATAATATTAAAAATTCAGTTCCTCAGTCATGCGAGTCACATTTTGAGTGTTCAACGCCATACACGGCTACCATATTGCCCAGTACAGGCCTAAAGAGTGATAAAGGAACTTTGGCTACTGACACTTTCCACCATCAGCATTTCATTATCTACTTACTGTTAAGATTTTCCAGGTATTAACATGGATAACTCAGCAAGTACTATTACAGTGGCCCTACTGGCCACATCCTCACTACTGTCACTCACTTTCTCTAGGCCAACGCCAACATCTGTGAAAAAGGAATCTCCAAATGACTACACAGAATGGCTATAAAGTACCTGACACGTGGGATGTGCTCAGAAAATGGAATGGATGCACAGAATAATGCACTTGCTGCAGACCACTTTTGCATCTATTTTCCTGTGGTTCAGCTGTTTATTACACTCTATGTACAATGAATTTTTTAAAAGTTACCTATTTTCAATTATTTATTTATTAGAGGCATTATACAATAACGTTAAAAGCTTCAGCTCCGGAGTCTGACTGCCGGGATTCCAATCCTGGTTCTATCATTTATTAGATGTATGATCTTGGGGAAATGCTCAGCTTCTCTTGTGTCTCAGTTCTCTCCTGGGTAAAACAGTGATTAACGGTACACGCTTCTTGGGGAGCTTCAGGGATTAGAGAAGATAATACAAATAATCACCTGTGCATCGTACCTGGCACATAGTAGGTGTTCAGTAAACCTTAGCTTTTAAAACAGAGCTGGTGAAGAAGTTGAAATTACGGCTAACATAAAAAAACTAGGACTTCTCAATTATCCACATCTGTTTGCCATATAATCTTAGATACAAAAAAAAAAAAAAAAAGTGTACAGGTAATACTTTGAGGTCCTCAGAAGAGAGATCCTGCACACAGCTACACCCATTAGGGAAGAAGCTAAATAAAAACTTCACTGACAGTGTATAATTATGCAGTATAGCACAGGTGCACCCAAGCAAATGGAAAATACGAATAAAAATTAGGAAGGCATTTTGCCTTACCTGCTTTTCCGTTTTCGGGGTGGTTTCTCCACTGTGCCAGTCAGTCTACAGACCAAACAGATAAGATGGTAACTAAAAGTAACATACCAGAACACATCTGCGGGCCATACTGTGCCAGTCAAGAACTCAACGGACCGCCCTCGAGAACCCTAGACTCGCTAAGCCCATACCTGACCTTACAAAACGCCTTATGCTCTGTTTCCCAGCGACCCTGGGACTCACCGTTCCCCTAATATCTGTTTTGCCCAAACCTTGCTCTGTCTCCTGGTCTCTCACTCCATCCTCATCCTTATTCGTCACAGCCCATCTCCCCAAAACCACCCACCACCTCCTACTCATTGTCTGCTTCATCAACCCCGCAAGCCCCTCCGCTTCCCCTTCCCGGTGCCCACCCCCTCCCGCCCGTGCAGTGCCCCTCCGAGCCCCGCCCCTCCAGGCCCGGCGCCCCCCGCATTCCACGGCCCCCTCCACCCGGCGCGCGCGTTCCTGCCCCTCCCGGCCCAGCGCCCCGAGTCTCACCCGTCGGCGCCCCTTCCCTCACACACCCCTCTTATCCGGCCGGGAGGGTGCGACCGCCGGCCAGCCCGCTCCGCCGCCCCCTAGGCGACCCCCGAGTTCCCCGCAGCCTGAACCCCCCGCCCCGCCAGTCTCGGCGCCCCCGAATGCCTCACGGCCCCAAGCTGCTGCCCTGGGCCCGCTCCCGCGCCCCCGCCCCATCCCCAAGCCCGACCTCCCTCCAGCCCCCGCCCCACCTGGGGGCCAGGCGACTCCGCGGCTGCTGGGGCTGCCGGGCTCCTCTGACCATCCGGCTCCTGCTCCGCCGCGGGAGCTGCTCCGGCGGCCGCAGGGCTCGCTCGGGAAGCTGAGGCGGCGGAGGCTTGGAGTAGGCGGAGAGGCGGGCGGAGGGCCTCGCGCCTCTGCCAGGCTTGCCGCGAGACCCGCCTCCTCCGCGCCTCTCCTCGGCTCCCATTGGCTAGAGCTGCAGTGTAGCCGAAAGCCTGGCGGTCGATTGGACTCTCGGGCCGTCACATCCCGCCACCTAGAGTTTGGTTGAGACTGCAGGTGGCGGCGGAGGTGCCTTAGAGACTGCTAGGGAGGCCGGGGATATCTAAGCGCCACCGTGCGGCCGAAAGTAGAAACTGCGTCTCCGGCGCCAGACACCTGCGGGCAGGTTCTTTTGGCTCAGCTTCCTGCATCCCACACACCTGCTGGCGCCCCCCGACACTGCGCCACGCCAGACCCAACAGCCAAGCGCTGCAATTTCCCAAACTCCTCTGGCAGGTGCGACAGTGAGCGAAGTCTCCAAACTGAGCTTCATTTTGACCACCTCATATCCGGTCCCAGACTACATCATGCTGTAATGGTCAGAACTCAGAGCTTCATAGCGAATTCAGCAAGAAAACTGTAAGAATCTTATCAAAATAAAGCGTGGTTTAGGTGCTCAGTACTCTGCAGAGATCACAGGCTTGGGTGCAGGCTTCCAAGAAAGCAAGAGGTTTATAAAGTAAATTACCAAGAAAGGAAAATCAACCCTGCAAACAGAATTGATGCCATAACCAAAAGCAATGGGCTTTGTTTTCAAATGCCTGTATAGAATTGACCCCTGAATGTGTTGCTAACCGTCCTGTGATACTGAAGGTAATTGTGACCTCTGCTCCAGCTAATCAATTTTGAAATAAATTTCTTTGCATTTTTAGTATTGTTGCCAGACCTAAGCATGCAAGACTACCAGCACATAAGCATAATCAGTCATCTTTTCTGCTTTAACAAGACCATCCTTCAAAATAAGAAGTAACTCATTAACATATTAACAAAATTCTTCCTTTTTGGTGGAATCCCCTTCCCCTTGCTGCATTCCTCTGTAGTTTTTGTTTGGTAGAGCCTCAGAATCCATTTGGAGCTGAGAAGAGGAATAATTTTCTCTTAAGCTACTTCTGTTTTAGTGGAACATGCTTTTGTGCATCAATAATATAACAGCTTAGAGTTATACACACTAAAAGGCTTGGGACAAATCTCTTACTGATCTCCACAAATGGCAAAAATAAGAATACTAATTTTTCATAAAGTCAAATTTATTTGGTGTAAAGGGCTGTCCTTTATTCTGAGACAGCTCTTTTTACATACTTCCTTCAGTGAAATGATGGTAAATTGTAATGGAACCTTTAAAATGGCATTGACAAGAAAAAACAATTGAACATGTTGGCTCCCCAGATTAGTATTTTACATAACCCCAAAATTATAGAACCACAGTCACCTAATTCCCAACCAGTAGTATCCACCCTTACTATTACCAAGCCAGAAAAAGGAAAGAACCCCAGAATAATTTGTCAGACTGGGAAAGATGGGGTAGGAGTCCTGGTGGGATCAACTTACTAAGACAACTAATTTTGAAAGTCATTTACTATGTTTCTCAAAACATGAATTAAAACTATCCTGTCTGGTTTTCAAGGTTTTTCATAATTGGCCAATGCTTCTGTAACACAGTATTGTCAATAGAGCTGCAGCTATTCATTTCTTAAGCTTTCCCAAGAAGTACGTACCCTCAATTCTATCTTCAAATCATGTCCAAATTCTAGTAATCCCTGCTTCTGTGCTTCTACTACATGAAATGCATGGCCCATCATTCTGGTACATGTTCCTCTTTTAATTCACACTTCCTCTTTTAAGCCTTCCCAACTACTCCATCCTAATTAAACATTTCCTTCTCCAAATTCGTTGTACTTACATAAACTACACTATGTCAGCAATTATATATTGCCTTGGATTACTCTTACTTCCTAACTACAATGAATTTGGGCAAATGGCATATAAGTGTGCTCTCAATAAACTGCAACTTCGGGTCAGGGACTGGGTATTTTGAGTGCTTTTTTTAATCCTGAGACCAACCCTGTATGTATTCTTAGACCCAGAATTTTTAAGATTAGAATCCAACTTGCTTGGGGGTCACACAGCTACAATAACCGATATTGTGTAAGATGTACTATTCTAGGATGCCTTAAAGGGGTTCAAGTTCTAGCTCTCCTTCGAGTTACCTATGATCTGTTTCCGAATCTGATGAACAAAGAGGTAATATAGTCATTGAGCCATTTTAAGGATGATACAAAATAGGGCATGTACAGTATTCAGCTAAGTGTGTTCAATACAGGCTAGCTGTTCTTACTGCCTGGCAGACCTGGGGTTCTTTCCTAGATTGATCCCAAAACCTATATTCTTTCCACACTATTCCATAATGCCTGCATTCAGTCTTTAATAACACATTTCCATTTATATAAAAAAGAGCAAACTGCCGAGAACAGTGGATCCCCAAGGACTGAGTGGAATATACTTACCTAGTAAGTATTTTTGTTGACACACATGCAAAAAAAAAATTCATAAACTTCATGCATTTTTGAATTAAGGAAACATTTGAATGATCCAAATCAGCATAAACTTACTATCACAAGGGTGAAAAAGGCACATATTCACCAAGTGATTAACAGGAAAACTAGTAAGAGGGGAACAGGCTCCTTCCCCAAGCATCTACTGTGCGTGGTTTCATGCTAGGGGACTTTCCAAATGCTTCTGTTCGGTGTTTTACTACTGTATATTTCATCAGCATGACTTCACACTGCTTAATTACGCAAGTGAAAGAGTTGTGACGATCTCATGAAGCAGGGTTCTGGGCAGTGGATCCAGCACAGAACAATGAATGTTTCCTTTAAAGAATTGGGACACTTAAGAGTCAAATGCAGAACAAAAAAAGTTTCACTTCTGTTTACTAGTCAAGCAACCAAGTAAAGGAATAAGCATTTTTTAAAATTGTGTTATATAAAATGCTAACTTCTTGTTGGGACATACTACAGACTGCATTAGATAAAATTTTTTGACAAACTTCCTATAATCTTTTTATTAATTTACACTGAGAGAATATAGCACCTTTCATCCAAAGAACTGAAGGTGCTTTACAAACATTGGCATTTAGAAAACAAGTACATTTAAAAATCTGGATTTTTGCTGTTAAATCTCTTCCACCCCAGATATACAATTTTTTGGAGGCTGATGGAAAGCAATTCTATTTCTGACAATGAAAGAGGCTCAGAGAGAGTTCGGATTTGCTTTCACAGTACAGGCATTTTCCAAAACCTGATGCTGGGCTTACAAAGCAAAAACACACAAATCTTAATGTGAAGAACAGTATTTCAAACCTTATTTCAAAAGCAAAACCCAGGGTTTAAGACATCAAAATCGTCCAACAGTTCTAGACATCCAGATGGAGTAGGAGATGATGCAGGCTGCATATTAGAGATGTGCTCTTGATCCAGGCTTTTTAGGATCACACTCGAATAAACACATTTAAAATGGTGAGATTTTTCAGGAAAAAGCATTAACCGAGAAAAAGCTAGCCAAGAGCATATCAGAAAAATGAGGAAAGGGGAGTAATTGGCAATTAAAAGTAGACAGTTCTCACTAGAGCCTAGGACATTTTATTAGAAACCAAGTATATCATCGGCAAATAAAAATAGTTATTACCCCCATTAATACAACATAAGGGATTTTACATTCAGCCTAGACACAGGGAGTAACAGAGCCTCCTGCCTATAAATCTGTGACTTGCAAGTATTTTCCACCACATGATTACTCTAAATAGTACATAGCCCTTTTTATTAGAGGGATCCAAATATTCCTTTTAGGCTTACAAAGTCCAATACATTCACTCTCTCTTCCCTTTACATGTCTAATAGTAAAACTTTTTTTCATGCAAAAAGCCATTATTCCGTTGAAGAGAAAAAATCAGGCAAAACAGAGATGGCAGTTAAGGAATGGACAGAAATATTGGCACGTGCCCAACTAGTGACAAACAAATGCAGTACACCTTGACTTAAAAATAAAAGTCACATTACACGGATAACTAAAACAACTACATCAATCTAAGCTAAGGAGTGTCAAATGGGAAGGAAGAGCTGAGGGTTACTGATTTTATTGGTACAACTTAAAAGCAGGTGAGAGCAAGCACTTAAATACAATTTATGGTAACAGAAAAAAAAAAAAAATACTGCAGAGAGCTGTTCCAAGACCAAACCAAGTTGTCTGCATCATTAATTTCCAGTGTTTCACAATTAGTAAAATACATAGCTACATATCCCTGTAAGATAAAAAATACCTTTCCCCCTGAATTACACTGGGGTCAGGGCAGTAACACAAAGCTACTGACCCAACAGTTCAAGTGTTTGCAGCAAATGTCTTAGTCACTTCTTTCTTGCAGCTACACAATTAAAAACTATACAAGGAGTTGTGTGGTTAAGGGGGTAAAAATTAAAACAGTATTGTGCTCATTTAATAAAGGAAAAGCCCTGATGAAAAATTATGTGCCAAGAAGCTTAGACTATAAAGATTTTTATTGCATTTTTAGGTAACCTGGAAGTTCTTATCCTGAATGGGAAAAAGTTGGTTTTCAAAACTACCTGAACAGATGCTAAAGTGCTTTATTAATTGGCTGGCTTCACAAAGATTTCCTGGAATGACAAAAAATTAATTATAGTAGTAAATGGATACCAACTATTTCACAAAATGGTTAATTCTAGCATCATTTATGACCAAAGTCATAAGAGACACTACTGGAACACTTGTCCTTATTAAGCGGACAGTTGCATATCAAGAACTGATCATCACAACCCTTTGGATATTCAAATTACTTACACAAAGCCAAAACATGGTATCACAGACCTTTACAAAAAGGACAATTTGGGTTTTTTTCTACACTTTAAAAAATCTGCTTCAGATTACAATCCACAAATACAAGAGTCCTGACTTTTCAACGTTTCCAGTTGCAGTTAAAAAATGAATACTTTCTAAAAGTTAAGGTCAAGTGTTACAGCAAGAGAAGAATGATTCCCATTGAAAAGTACATATATTTTACTTAATGATACTCATGATAGACTGTAAACTGGATTGATCACATTCTACTCAACTGGTATCAAATGAACACATCAGCATTACAAGTATTAAGTGTTTTTCTATTACTAGAGAGGATATAAACCAAAACATTAATATGGCAGTCATTTGTTTTAGGCACAGTTTAGTGATTTTTTTAAAATAAATAGTACTGAATTTCAGTTGAAGTTTTAAACTTAATAGCCAAAGGGTCAAGAACTTTGATTAGGAAAAAAAAAAAGAATAACTTTAAGCTAACAACGTATGCTGTTTAAAATTTCTAACATTTTAACCTATCTGAGTTTTATTTAGGATTACTTTATTAAAAAATACAAGGAATCTGGAAAAAGATCAATACAATTATCTTAATGTACAAAGTCATAAGCTAGAGCAGTTTTAAAACTAAAATTTAAAAACACAACAAAGGGCAGCCCTTTAGACCAATTTATTTTATATCCATTTAAAATATCATCCAACAAAGGACAACGAAGTTTACAGCTGGGACGGTATACATAACTCGAGTCATTTGCAGTCCATCGTGCCCACTGGATAACAACTTTGCTGCTGAAATTTCTTAAAACTTACCAAACTAAAACAAAAGACTGAATAATACAAAAGGAGGAGTATTTCAGTGTAGTCTGTTCTGTCAATTGGCTTTTTTAAAAAAGGAAACACATTCTGTTTCCCTCAGACCGGTAAATAAGCAAGAGCTACATGCAGCAGTGTGAGTATTAAGACATTTCTCAAGTCTTCTCAAATGAGTCCAAGGCGGGGACGGGATAGGGGGAGGAAACTGATAGAAAAACATTGCTATAGACACCATAACAAACAATAAATTTAGATAATTTAAAATTAAAAAAAAAAGGCAAGAGGCAGCATTTCAGCAGCAAAGTGCTCAATAAAAAGTATATTGTAGAGGGTAATACACAAAAGTTGGGGTAAGAAGAGGGCAGAAAAATGGGTCAGCAGGATGGGGCGAAGGCCTCAAAGGAAATACGGCGTCGTCGTTCTGGGAGGAATAACACGTTCTGAATCTGGAACTGCCCGGAATAACTTTGGTTCTCTTGTATTTACATCTTTGAAGACCATGATTGAAGCAATATTTCCACAACGATAGCAGTAATTAGGAGCAGACCATACTGTTACCAGCTTCTCATCAAACATAAATTTATAGCCTTCATGCACTAATTGATGTGCTCTGCAGATGAGTTTTAGGTTGTTGATATGAACAAACTGCAATTTAGAAAGGTTCTGTTAAGTATTTAGCACATTTTTCAATAAATCAACCTACATATATAAGAAAATAAGCATTTAAATTAAGTATAAATCCTGTATCAACTAAAGCTCTCCTGATTATAGAACCCATTCTACTGTTATTCCCCACTAATTTTCCTAAGTCAGACACTTTGGCCTGAGTTATAGAAATAATCACATAATTAGACACAAATTTCTGAAAGAAAAGCATTCTGTAAGTACATTCAGATATGAAGCAAAGCTTTTTATGGTTTAATAATAAATATATTACTATCAGTCTGCATCCCAGGTGGCGCTAGTGGCAAAGAATCCGCCTGCCAATGCAGGAGACACAAGAGACATGGGATCAGGAAGATGCTCTGGAGGAGGAAAATGGCAACCCACCCCAGGAATCTTGTCTGGGAAATCCCATGGACAGAGGAGCCTAGCAAGCTACATTCCATGGGTTGCAAAGAGTAGGACATGACAGCACACAAACACATTACTATCAATATCGATCATTTACTGAGGCTTCAGTATGGCTCTTAAAAAATTTGGAAAGAGATTTATTATCCTTCTCTTGCAACTGAAAGAAACAGAGGCTCAGACAAGATAAATCTAGCTCTCTGACTCCACTATGCTGGATTAGTTCACCCTGTGTATGTGTGTGTATTTTTAAATGAAAATAGCTGAACCTCAAAAAAATCTGCCTATTCACAATAAGCACACATATCAAATCATTATGTTATATACATAACTAATACAATGTTATATGTCAATTATATCTCAATTTAAAAAATATATATACACTAAGAAATATATATTAAAAAGTTGCCTATCTTTCCCTTATCTCATTACTTTCAGTGTTTGAAAGAAAAGGAAAATTTATTTTACACATAGTACCAGTGGATGCTAAAGGAGGTGCTTTTATTTCATGATCTCATTTAACCTTAAGGAAAGACATATGATAAACCAGACAGGAAATCTGATATCCACGAGCACCACAGTTTGAGTAAACTAGACTAGAAGTTTGGTATCTATAACAACCATAGTTCTTTACATATGCCATTAGCGACCAACAAACCACTTTTACAAAAATGTTGGCTTTACCTCATTTGTGACTTTTGCGCCAAAAAGCCAACCTGCTCCTCGGGGACTGATTGCCCAAGTATCCACATCTTCAGGATCTGACCAAACCAGATCACAAAATGCTCCTTTATGGGGAATTTCCTGATTCCGTTCAATGGTTCGAATTTGATCCAGTGTTTTGATATCAGGAGATAAACCACCATGAACACACAAAATCTGCTCATCTATTAACTAGCAAAAAAAGATAACAAAGAGTTGAATATATAACAATAAACTCAGTCATACCTAAATTCATCAATGAGTGCTAATGATATCAATATAATTGAGATGGCAATTAGATAAACATATGCAAAGTGTTACTGGCAGAAAAATACTTAAGCTTTTAAAAAGATTTACATAAACTTACAGCTGCTACTGTCAGCATGTCAAAAACTTTGGTACAGTATCTCCAGGCATTAGCATTTCCATATTTGGTTTGGCACTCATCTATGAGAGAAACAGAGTTCTCATTAATGAAGTTCTGAATATGCTGATAAAAATAAAGAATACAAGGGAGTTCCCTGGAGATCCAGTGGTTAGGACTCAGCGCTTTCACTGCCGTGGCCTGGGTTCAATCCCTGGTTGGGGAACTAAGATCCTGCAAGCTGTGAGGCACGGCCAAAAAATACATAAATGAAATAAAATAAATAAAGGATATATCTAACACTAGGACAACAGAACTTATGCTTAAACTAGGATGGCAGGTTATGACACATATTTAGCCCTGGTAGATCCTCCATGTAGAGCCAGGGGACTAGTAGCTAACTGGTCTAGGAAAGTGGTCCTACTTTTCATTCCAAAAGTGGCCCTAAGAAGCAGCTTGAAATCATTGGTCAAATGCTATAATCAAGAAGAGCTAAATATTAATTTCACATAACCCGGAGCAAACGTTTTTGTCTTATCATTAACACTGGGAGTAGTTCCCTGGTGGTCTGGTGGTTGGGACTCCTTGTTTTCACTGCTAAAGGTGCAGTTTTGATCACTGGTCAGAGAACTGGGTCCTACAGGCCATGTGGTGTGGTCAAATAAATAAACAAACTTTAAAAAAATTCTGGGCAATTCCATCAAACACAGTAATGTATTTAACGTGACTACTTTATGCTAGCAGGATAACCAAACACATTAAAGGACCCTTAATCACAAGAACATGGGTAATCCCCCTTTTCAACATTTCTCAGACCTACATTGTCTCTCCTGAGATTTTCTGCAGATTGTGCAACTACACACTTGAGTTCTAGTAAGTACCCTGGTAGTTATCGCTAGGTCTTATATATTCTCAGCTGAACATTCTCTCTGCTATCTACAACAGTTAATAAAGTATATTAATCTCTTCTCTCAGTTAATACCAAGGAAGCCATGCTCTTTGGTTTCTTCCTTAATTTTGCAAAAAAACACATATCACTATTGTCCTAAGTACAGCTGAAAATGATACTGTGGGGTATGGTCAACCCTCATAATTTTCTAAATTATATCTCTACGTGAGGCAGGATCCTTATGTAAACGTCTCAGGAGACATCTCTAACACTGAGCACAGTTTACCAGTAGGAATCGACTTGTCAATTTTTCACCCTAACACATAAGCAAAGCACTTGGTTCATAATAACTGCTAACTACAACCATGTTTATCAAGATGAACTGAAGGCCCAATATAATAGCTATGTGTGGACATTTTTACTTTAAAATCAATATTAAGTTCCATGATGACTAAATCTATCTTCCTCCTGAGGAGCAGATGGGCTTCCTCTTACTAAACAAAACCATTTTATGAGCAGTAGAGCATAGCCTGGGATCAAAAACATTCAGTACTGGATGTTGTGCTGCTACCGTTTTCTTCAGTCAAGGCACCACGATTAAAATGTCCTCTTTCCTCTCCCTTTTATTCCTTTTGCCCCACAGTGGTAATGGTGGTCAGTTTCTGGGGTGTGAGTGTATGCATAATAGTAGTCTTGGACAGCCGGAGTCAGCTGCTTTCACTGAGCTAACATCATAGTATATGTTATCCAAAATACCGATTATTTTTTAAAAGCATCAATCAGTTTTATTCTAAATGGTATTTGGCATTTTGAGAATGTAAATAAGAAGTAACTTGTAGAAAGGAGATAAATATTAGCCATCTAACTTTTCAATTTCTGTTAACAAAGTTATATAAGCAACAAATTCTCAGGGAGTTCCCTGATGGCCTAGTAGTTAGGATTCCAGGCTTTCCCTGCCGTGGCCTGCTTTCAATCCCTGATTGGGGAACTAAGGTTCCCCAAGAAACAAAGGGTGACCATAAATAAATAAACAATAAATTCTCAAAATTTCTCAGTTTAATAACTGACAATGGCTGACAAAATGAGCAGTAAGAGAGTTCAATTTATCTTTACAATGACAGAAGATAATTCAAAATATAAAGTCTAAAACTAAATTGTTATGAGATTAATATTTTTTAATCTCTCAATATTTGCCTTGTGCTCAAAGAAAATTCATATTAATATCTCAAGAGTTCTATCTACCTCTTTCAAAGAGCTCCAAATCTCATCTTTAAAAGCTTTCAATCATACAAAATTTTATAGAAGTAGCTATTTTACTTTTAATGACTTGAGTTCCAGTATTCTCTGGAGGAAGTACACAGATTTACAGTACATCCGTACAGTGTATTACAGTGCAGCTACAAAAACAACATTAATGAAATGAAAAAGCTGATCACAATATTAAAAAACCAAGTATGATCACATTTTAGCTTGATGTGATGTATACATACACAGATATATATACAAACACACACACATACATATGTATATAGAATAGGCTCTTAAACCGAGGGTGCAAAACATTCCTTTTCAGCAGGTTCTAAGGCCCCACCCCAAACGGTCTACAGTGGCACCCAGCAGTCTACAATTTTAACAAGCACCCCAGATAATTCCAATGAGGTAAACTGAAGACTACATTTTGAGGCACTGATCTAGAAAGACATACACCAAAAAGTTAAAAAGGGTTCTCTCAGACTACTATGTATAAAATAATAAGCTACAAGGATATACTGTAAACACAGGCGATATAGCTAATATTTTATAATAACTTTAAAAGGAGTATAATCTATAAAAATATTGAATCACTGTGATGCACACCTGAAAGTAATACTATAAATCAACTATACACTTTAGTAAAAAAAGAAAAAATAGAATGGTTCTCTCTACATAGTCAGATTTTCAACTGATTGAGGGAAAAAATGGAGTTAAAAATGAAAGTGGAGAAAGATTATCTGTATTTTCTAATTTTACTATTAAAAGCACATGTATGATGTATGTGTCGTTTTTTCCCCAAAGAGGAAGGTAAGACAATATTCAGAGTCAGAGAAACAGAAAATCTTACCATAAAATCCATACACCTGTGTTATCTGTCTACTCTCATGATTTCCTCGCAAAAGTGTAATACGATCAGGCCATTTAGCCTTTAGTGCAAGAAGGTAAGTGAAGGTCTCCAAACTATAGTAACCTCGGTCTACAAAATCACCCTGTAAAGTAAAAATTTACAGTTACAAACAATATAATAACAGCAATATTTTAAAAAAATTATACCAAAGTGCACAAACTCAGAGACATGGTACAAAATAACAAAAATGAAGAGTCACACACTGAATTATTTGGAAATTGGGTTTTAACAAAAAATTGAAATGGAAGTAAATAAGCTATTCCTACTAAATGTGCTAGTCTTATGCTGCGGGAGGCTTACAGCAAGCTGCTGTGCAGTTCTCTCAAGGACTTTCCCTATAAAACCACCATTTTTTCAATTCTCTATTACCTACATTAATAAATGTTTGTTAAAAAAAAAAAGGTGAATCAAAAAAAAAAAAACAAAAAAAAATGTGAATCAAAAAACCTTAAATGAATTTCAAAAATATTTTTAACTGTATCAAAAGAGCTGTCAATTTGAAAATAGTTCTTTTTTTTTAGAGCAAATATCATAACAGTGTTCTACACTCAGTTTTGTATTTAACAACTGCATATGATGACATACTATCTACACTTCCCATTTATGTTTTACTTGGGCCAATATTAGACCATAGGGAAACAGCTAAAAGAATAAGAGAGTAACCCAGAAATTTTCAGAAGAAAGGAAAATAACAGGACTCAAAAAAAATTAAACAGTAACATTTTATTCCAAAAGGAAAGCAAGTATCTACCTTAATAGCAAATGTGTAAATGTGTACATTCTTCAATCCAGATTAATAACAGATGAAAATGAATGCTCAAAAAAAAAAGATGACAAAATAACAGTAAATTGAAGATTTATGCTTTAAACCTGAGGTTCCAAGCTATTGTTTTTTTGTTTTTACCTAACCAAAAACTACAAAAAGGCTACAACCCAGTCCTACCTGCACAGCAGTTTACAAGAACAATTATTCTCAACGAAAGGACACAGCAAAATGTAGCAAAGTATTGAATCACCTTTTCACATATTTAAATAGTGATTGTCACATGGCAATGAAAGTATTACATCATCTACATGTAGTAAGATAGATCTCCTCCATTTAAAATAAGTAGTTGAAAAAAAAAAAAAATAAGTAGTTGAAAAAATATAAAATGAAATAAGTAGTTGGTATCACTGGTGTTTACATACCATAAATATGTAGTTTGTGTCAGGAACCTGACCTCCAGTTCTGAATAGTTCACAAAGGTCATAAAACTATAAAAGAAAGGCAATATATGCTGATTACAAATTCCTGTGAAGGAGTAAAATAATGAAACTGAGGCCAAACTGTGTAAAGAAGCGGTGAATTAAGACTTCAAATATGTACATTCATAAAAAGAAATAAAGTGCAAACTAAACTACCAAGCACACAGCTTCCAAGCCTTAAAAAATAAAGCACTAAAATGAAGCTTTCACTTATCACTAAAGTCATTCCTACCTCATCAATGTCATGGCAAACCCCCTCAAATTTCTTTCATACATCTCCCCGTCTATCACTACAGAATTTGAAATCATGTATCAGTTACCTAACTGTCGATAAGCTAACCCAATCATTTTGTCCCACATTCTGCATCTATTTTAAAGAGACAAAAGTTAAGGAAGCAAGTCAATAAGAATTTCTTTCAAAGAATGAGTTTACATGACACTTCATAGTGTCCTACAGAGCAGATCAATCTACCTTCCTATACTCTGCTTTCAGAGATGTGTATCCTTAGGCTCTACAGCTGTGCAGAGTCTTCTCAATAATCAATATATTAAAAAAAAAAAAAGTATATTTCATCATACTCTATTTGCCTAAAAATTTAACTGACAAAAATGTGTGCTTGATAACTTCAGTCAACTAGATTATCCTAATCCTACTTCCTAAGCAAAACATCACAGTTTTTCTGAAAAAGAATTTTGGATTAAGGTATTGACTATACTATACCAACTACTATTCATAATTTCCTTCACGTCTGTCGTTTACATTTGAAAGTAAAATTTACGTAGTAATATTACTTCTCACTTCCCACCTCACATATATGTATGCATGTGTATATCACATATGTATAAACAATCACACACAATATAAGCAGTAAAAAATAAGTATATACATTTATACACACACTCGGTGTATATATGTGTATATGTAATACACACACACACACGTGTGTGTGTGTTACTTTAGCCTAGTAATTCCACTTCTGTGACTATATCCTTAAAGGGGGGGAAAAAAAGGTGTGTAACATAAAGAAAATGCATCATAGCACCATTTCTAATAAGAGAAGAAACAACCTTCATGACCAACATAGGGGAATATTAGTAAGACCCAGACCTCACGCAGTCATAAATAATGATTATAATGGAAACTATGTAGCAAAGTGCAACAGAACACAAAACTAAACCTATAACATAACTATACAATTTTACTATGTAAAATATTGAGTATATACACACAAGTCTGAAAGGAAACACTTAAGAGTTTTATAAAATAGCTGCTTCTTTAAAAGTACTGTAGAAGAGTGAGTGTCCTTAGACTTTACTCCAGATGTCTGCAGCAACATGTTCTTGAATAGAAGCTTTGTAAATTTCCATTTAATTTATATATATTTAATGGATGACCAAAAATTCTGCTTCAGGGACCCATACCTACTCCATACTGAAAGTTTTTCCAAAATTCTTTAATATAATAAAGAGTTACTAAAGTGAGTCAGAAAGAGAAATATAAATATTGTATTCTAACACATATATGTGGAATGTGGAAAACCGGTACTGAAGAATTTACTTAAACAGGGCAGCAATGGAGAAACAGACATAGAGAACAGACTTGTGGACTTGGGGAGAGGGGAGGAGAGGGTGAGATGTATGGAAAGAGTAACATGAAAACTCACATTACCAAAGGTAAAACAGATAGCCAGCGGGAATCGGCTGTATGGCTAAGAAACTCAGACAGGGGCTCTGTATGAACCTAAAGGGGAGGATGGGGAGGGAGATGGAAGGGAGGTTCAAAAGGGAGGGATAGATGTATACCTATGGCTGATTCAGGCTGAGGTTTGACAGAAAACAACAAAATTCTGTAAAGCAATTATCTTTCAATAAAAAAATAAATTAAAAAATATATATACAATAAAGAGTTACTAAAAACATATGGAGACAAGTAACTGTCATACATTACTGGGAGCCCATCTCAGTATTTCACAAATAATTTCTACCGTCTATTGTATGTTTTTCATATCACACACTCTGTATAAGTTTTCTTATTTTAAAACAAAACGAATCCTGAGATGTGGATTTTACCCCATAATTAGAGGCAAGGAAACAGTTGGCCAGCTCAGTAGTTTGGTCCTCAAAGGCTTTTGTTTTTACACTATATGAATCAGTATTAACCATATTAGAATTTTAAAGTGATCATCGCTAATGTTTAAACGTCAGATATGCAGATGACACCACCCTTACGGCAGAAAGCGAAGAAGAACTAAAGAGCCTCTTGATGAAAGTGAAGAGGAGACTGAAAAATTTGGCTTAAAACTCAACATTCAGAAAACTAAAATCATAGCATCCGGTCCCATCACTTCATGGCAAATAGATGGGGAAACAGTGGAAACAGTGGCTGACTTTATTTTTCTGGGCTCCAAAATCACTGCTGATTATGATTGCAGCCATGAAATTAAAAGACACTTACTCCTGGGAAGGAAAGTCATGACCAACCTAGACAGCATATTAAAACAGCAGACACATTACACTGCCAACAAAGGTCCATCTAGTCAAAGTTATGGTTTATACAGTAGTCATGTATGGATGTGAGAGTTGGACTATAAAGAAAGCTGAGTGCAGAAGAATTGATGCGTTTGAACTGTGGTGTTGGAGAAGACTTTTGAGAGTCCCTTGGACTGCAAGGAGATCCAACCAGTCCATCCTAAAGGAAATCAGTCCTGGGTGTCCATTAGAAGGACTGATGTTGAAGCTGAAACTCCAACACTTTGGCCACCTGATACGAAGAGCTGACTCATTTGAAAAGACCCTGATGCTGGGAAAGATTGAGGGCGGGAGGAGAAGGGGACGACAGAAGATGAGATGGTTGGATGGCATCGCCGACTCAATGGACATGAGTTTGAGTAGACTCTGGGAGTTGGTGATGGACAGGGAGGCCTGGTGTGCTGCAGTCCATGGGGTCACAAAGAGTCAGACACGACTGAGCGACTGAACTGAGGTGAACTGAAATTCATTTTAAAAATCAGGGAGGGATGAATTAGGAGTTTGGGATTAACATATACATACTACTTTAAATGAAATAAACAGTAAGGACCTACTGTATAGCACAGAGAACTCTACTCAATATTCTGTAATAACCTATATGGAAAAAGAATGCATATATGTATATGTATAACTGAATCACTTTGCTGTACATCTGAAACATAACATTGTAAATCAACAATACCCCAAAATAAAAAATTAAAGAAAATCAATAACTCACCAAGTAATAATATACACATATTTTTAATGAAAAATAAACTGTTTTCCAAAGTAAAACAAAACAAATTTATGAGAAGACTGGCACTGTTTTACATTTTTGCAAGTCTCTTTAATGACTGGCAAAAAAGAGCACAGCTTGGGTTCTCATAGCCTACCTCTACAGCCAATCTGAATATTCAGTCCTGAATATTCATTGGAAGGACTGACGCTGAAGCTGAAACTCCAATACTGTGGTCACCTGATGCGAAGAACTGACTCATTTGAAAAGACCCTGATGCTGGAAAAAACTGAAGGTGGGAGGAGAAGGGGACGACAGAGGATGAGATGGTTGGATGGCATCACCAACTCAATGGACATGAGTTTGAGTAAACTCCGGGAGTTGGTGATGGACAGGGAGGTCTCGTGTGCTGCAGTCCATGGGGCTGCAAAGAGTCAGACACGACTGAGCGACTGAACTGAACTGAACTGAACAGCCAACCTGTTGGGATATGCTGTTTAAAGTATACAAAGAAAATCCAGCTTCATACAGGTATGTGTTACAAAAGGGAGCAGAATTTTAATAACCTTTAGAGATAATGGTGCATATTTTTCTTCTAAAACATCAAAACTGGACAACTGGTCTCTTCTCAAACTGTGTTAGATAGGTTGGTCTAACACTTTGAGTGGGTAATACACTCTGGTTATTTGAAAATGAAAAATAGTATTTCCTTATAATCATTAAAAAAATATTTGTTAATATTATCACTCATCTCATCAGAAAAGTCTTTTGGGTACCAGAAGCTAGGAGCTTCATGGTGGTGAATTCAAATTTTCTAAAAGTCCAATTATTTTCTTGAAAACTCAAATTCTGGCATCAGCAACAAATACTATCAATTGTTCCTCTTAAAGTGACTGGCTCACTTCACTTACTTTTGCAAAATAGTTGCCAAATACTCATAGTTTGTCATTCATTCTCTCAAGTAAAAATAGCATTCCATTAAAAAGAAAAAAAAGAGGCTATTTCAGATGGAGATACAAAACTGCAAAAGTAATCTTCTTTTGAGAAAACCATTTTTCTTTGACATGCAGTAGATGTGCTTTATGCATACTTTCTATTTCATCACAGGGGCTGTTCAAAAGATATATCTACTCAATGGTTAAGAGCTACTATTAATTAATATTACTAGTTCATCAAGGACATTCTTAAATGATACTGGTATTTTATTTTACTGTAAATGCACGCATGCTGGTGAAGAATACAAGGACAACCAGCATAGGCGTGGTGACACTCCCTTGATCAGGGAGGCACCAGCAGTTTTACCTTCAGTTGATTCTGTGCCATCTTACAGACCCTCAAAGGTCCACATATAAAGAACTGAAGAGCTAGCTGAAGTGGCTTCTTAAACAGCTATTATGTACCCAGGCAGGACTTAAACCACGCTCTGTCTGACACTGAACTCTACAACCTCCTCACTATACTGTTTCAATGCTTCCTGGCACTGTATGCGTGCCAACACTTTCTATCAGCTTATTTATAGTCATAATCCACTCCTGCGATTCCAGAACTGGCCCAAGGGGAAGACAACTGTACAAGTCCCAAAAGACACATCTTATATTTGACTTTAGTCTACAGACATTTAGAAGCTTCTCAAGTCCTATGCTTTCGATGAGCAATTGTTTTAAAGGGTCAAGTACAAGAGAAACACTGTTCAGTTTGGTGGCAGTCTTAACATGGACTGGGAGTTCCCTGGTGGCCTAGTGGTTAGGATTCTGAGCCTTCACTGATGGGGCCCAGATTCAAATACCAGTCAGGGAAGTGACAGCAGGTGGGTGAGCAAACTGTGCAGGCAAAAATAATAACAACAATAATATGGGCTACTGGGCACCTATATGAGTTTCAAATCTCAGCTCTGTCCCTTAGTAGCTATGTGAATTTAGGCTAATTCCTCAATTTTTCAGTCTCAGTCCTTCTCCACAAAATGATCCAATTTCATGGAACACTTAAACAAAGAAAAAACTGACATGGAATTTATGAGAAAGCACTTTATTCATCTCAAAACACAAGATAAATGAAAACAACAGTTGTACATTTGACTGAAGGTATATATATTACGGAAGCGTAAATTTATTAATTTTAGTAGTATGAAGTTGTCTCTAACTTCCTGACCTTTGATCCTGACTGTAATTCATATACTGGAAAGTCCTTGGGGAATTTCCTGGTGGTCCAGTGGTTAGGACTCTGCACTTTCACAGCTGACTGAATCTGAGGGCACAGATTTAATCTCTGGTCTGGAACTAAGATCCCATGACCTACACAGTGCAGCCAAACACAGGCAACCCTTCAATTTTAATATTATAATCAAAGGAAAACACTGCTTGGTTTATTCCAACTTTTACAAATATGTTAAAGGCACTTCCTATATTAATATCCTTTATGTTAGCAAAATAGAAATGTTTATTATACTTTAGGAGAGAAGTTAACATGGAAACCAAAAAATACACTCCTAATGGTTTACTTTAGAGAACTAGAATTTTAACAGATCAAATATGACATAATGGGGTTTCTATTTAGAAGCTGAAAACATGCAGATGTCATTTACTATAACGTCAAACATTCAGAGAACAGACTGAAAAACCCAACTCAATCACAAATAATCTACACACCTTTCTGCTCCTTTAGGCAGTCATAGTTAAGGTCATGTTGGCATTCATAAATCCAATGTTGGTCACAATATATTATTATTATAATCATATATTATATTATGTCACAATATATTATATTAGCCCCAACTCCACTGCATGCATGGAGCAGGCTATGAGTATTTTGTTCAGCTTTCATTACCCAGGAAAAAATTTTAAAAACTCCACAAATACACAGTTTCCTAATCAGGCTAAACACTGACAGTAAGAGTCTAAAAATGAGGTGTACCCCTCCTGTCAATGCTCTGAAACTCTTAAAAACAAACAAAATGCCAGCAGATGAAAAGGTGAACTGCCTTTCTCATTTCGTTCTAGCACAGAATTGCTGTGAAATCATGCACCAATAGTTTTTCTGAACAGTTATTCTCATTCCCACTAAGGAAATGATGAATTTTCAATAAAATAAGACATTAAGTGAACAGAATGAATACAACAGCAATGCGTAGAATGAATAGAAAATTAGGCCCAAAACCAAAGCATCTCCTATCAACCATAATAGCTATGAGCAGTCTGTAGTTATTTCCTATCTCCTCCTGTCCACAGAAAAATAATACTTCACTCAGCTCACTTCCTAAGTGTGATTTCAACAAAGTGCATGAATAATTTGACTACTGCTTTTATTCAGTTTAACAGTAACCAGGAATCATTAGTATCACACAGACTGAGGCATCCTAACCAACCACTAGCTGCTCCTTTTTTTTTTTTTCCAAATATTTTATAGCACAAGTGGAAACACACATGGACTATGGACAGACAGTACAAAAGCTAAAACTCTCCTCATGAAATTTTACCTGTCCATGTATGTCTCCACACACTGTTACTGGTGTTGATACTGGCTGGACATTTGACTCTTCCAACAGGAGATCACAAACGTAGTCACATAGCCGCTGTAAGACAAGAAAATAAAATGCAACCTTTTATTACAACATTAAAGCTGAAGACCAAGTGCAAAAATGACAAGAACTAACATATAATAATTCAACATTAAGATCATGGCATCTGGTCCATCACTTCATGGCAAATAGATGGGGAAACAATGGAAACAGTGAAAGACTTTATTTTCCTGGGCTCCAAAATCACTGCAGATAGTGACTGCAGCCATGAAATTAAAAGACGCTTGCTCCTTGGAAGAAAAGCTATGACAACCCTAGACAGCGTATTAAAAAGCAGAGACATTACTCTGCTGACAAAGGTCCGTATAGTCAAAGCTATGGTTTTTCCAGTAGTCATGTATGGATGTGAGAACTGGATCATAAAAAAGCTGAGCAGCAAAGAACTGATGCTTTTGAACTGTTGTGCGGAACAAGACTCTTGGGAGTTCCTTGGACTGCAAGGAGATCAAACCAGTCAATCCTAAAGGAAATCAATCCTGAATATTCACTGGAGGGACTGATGCTGAAGCTGAAGGTCCAACACTTTGGCCACCTGATGTAAAGGGCTGACTTATTTTAGAAAAGTCCCTGATGTTGGGAAAGACTGAAGGCAGGAGAAGGGGACAACAGAAGACAAAATGGTTGGATGGCATCACCAACTCAATGGACATGAGTTTGAGCAAGTTCCAGGAGATGGTGAAGGACAGGGAAGCCTGGCGTACTGTAGTCTATGGGATCACAAAGAATCAGACATGACTGAACAACTGAACAAAATGTATGTATTATTTCACAGAAAAGCAAACTACTCTATGATGACTCTGGGATTTGATCTGTCAGCTTTCACCTTCCTCTCACAATGCCTATTCCAAAATGCAAACTCCCTGGCTACACAGGTTCAGTTCAGTTCAGTTCAATTGCTCAGCTACACAGGTAACAGGTTCTAGAAGACAGACAGCTTTGCAAGGAACTGTCAACTGATGTTTTTCACACACACACACAAAAAGTAAAAGTCAATCATTCTAAAAGGAAAAGGTCTTTATCTGCTAATTTTTTAAGTAAATTACAAACCATGCACTTAGCAAATATGATCCAGCAACTGCACTCTTGGCAATGAAAATTTATGATCACATAAAAAACTGTACACAGAAGTCCACAGAAGTTTAATTCATGACAGCCAAAAACTGGAAATAAATCAGATGTCCTTCAACAGTGACTAGTTAAGTTATAGTACATTCACACAATGGAATACTATTCAGAAATAGAAGGAAACAAACTATTGACACATGACAATCTGGATAAATTTCAAGGGAATTATGCTCAGTTGGGGGGGAACCCTACCCCACAGTGTTACATACTGTATGACTCCATTTATATAACATTCTTGAAATTAAAAAATGTACAGAAACAGAGACCAAACTGGTTGACTGCCAAGGGTCTAGCAGTTAGGAGCAACAGGAGAGAAATAGGTACCGTTATAAAAACAACAACATGTGGACTCCTTGGGGTGATGGAACTGTGTCTTAAATGTGGTATTGGATACATAAGACTACAGATATAATAAGACTGCAAAGAACTAAATACATAAATAAGTACAAGTAAAACTGGAGAACAAGATCATGGGGTGTATCAATGTCAATATCTTGGTTGTGATATCTGTTCTACAAGATGTTACTACCAGGGAAAACTGGATAAAGGGAGACCTCCCTGGTGGTCCAAGGGCTGGGACTCTGAGCTCCCAATGCACAGTGCAGGTGCCCGGGTTCAATTCCTGGTCAGGGAACTGGATCCCACATGCTGCAACTGAGAGTTCACATGCCACAACTAAAAACCGCACAGCCAAATATATAAATAATTTTTTTAAAAAACCCCAAAACTGGAAACAGAGTACAAGGGATCTTTTGGTGTTATTTCTGAAAAATGCATATAAATCTATGATTATTTCAAAATAAAAAGGTTAACTAGAATTAACTATAAAATATAAATCTAAAATTAAAGAATCACTCTACCTTTCAAAAAGAGCTCTAAATGTTAAAAATATTTGTCCTCTGAAAGTACTCAAACCAAAAGATTTCACAGAAGGAAAACAATTCTCACAATAGTTCTCTGGAGAAGGAAGGGTACAGTCTGCTGTGTAAAGAGAACTGGACGGGAAACCTCCTTCCATCTGAGACAAGTTATACTAGTCAGAGGCTGTATTAAAATTAAAATCTCATAAAATTAGATTTTAAGAAGGTCAGCCAAGAAAGGACAAATTAAACTACACAAGCATAATGAAATGATTCTTAACATTAATTATGGAATCTAAATGCCAAAACTTACTTAAATATAGCAGAGACACACTTTAACAGTTATAGCCACAATACTGTATACACAGGTAAGCACCAGAGAGCGGCCACAATGGAAGGAGGGAGGAGGAGTAAGAAAAGAGGCCCCCCAAAAGAAAATGAGGGGGAACCAAGCTGTTTAGAAATGTTCAAAATAAAGAGTCATTCTTATTCCTAGGATAAGTTCTGACCTTCAAATAGCACCTCAAAGGAAAGATCTTCCTTTTGGCCTGGAGTCCTTCTGGCCCTAGAGTAGCGAGCTCTTTCTTGTGCTGAATTTCCTACAAACCTCACAGGCTTCAATAAACAGTCCTTGGTCCTGACATAAAATCCATTCATTATTCATAACAGGAAAAGATACTGATGAAAAGTCCTTCAGTTTCATTTTACATTTGTTTAAAAAAAAAAAATCAGCTTTTTCCTCCCCATGTAGGGAAAATCTCAGTTCTTCCCTACTGCGTGAATCTGTCTTATATGTCTCCTTTACTAGTTACTCAGAACACTCATATTTCTGACACTTCTGGTCACCAAATGTATGGAGGTTTTTCCCTCCCTACAATACGCAATTCTCTGTAACATCAGCTGGGTCTCCTACCATTTAACTCAACTCTGACACTATTTACTAGAGAGAGTGTCAGATCTCTCAGATTAAGAGCTCAGTCCCACAAGACCGCCCCCTCAACTCCCCCACCAACTTACACACACACTTCAGACACCAGCTGCAAGCCCAGGTTATATCAACTGCACTTTTAACCAATCAGCTATAGATCAGAGGTTCCGAAGACCTCTTCCGTGAGTTTGAATATTTGCTAGAGCAGCTCGCAGAACTCAGGGAAGCACTTGCATTCATTAGCTTATTAAAGGACGAGATACAAGGATACAAATGAGCATCTAGATGGAAGAGATGTGTAGGGCAAGGTATAGGGAAAAGATGGAAACAACTGATCTTTTCACTATCACCATAGTTTTGCCTTCACTAGAATGCCATGTAGTTGGAATTGTACCTATGTTGCCTTTTCGGGTTGGCATCTTTCACAGAGTAATATGCAATTAAGCTTCCTTCCTGTCTTTTCATGGCTTGATCATTTCTTCTTAGAGCTGATTAACATTCCATTGTCTCAACGTACCAGTGTAACCATTCATCTACTGAATGATACCTTGGTTGTTATCAAATTTGGGCAATTATGAATAATTATGGGCAATTATGAATGTGTATTATGAATAAACATCTGTGTATAGGTTTTGTGGTGGACATGTTCAGTCCATTTGGATAAACAACAAGGAGCAAGACTGCTACAACATATGGTAAGGGTGTTGAACCTGGTAAAGTGAAAGTAAAACTCACTCAGTTGCGTCTGACTCTTTGTGACCCCATGGACTTTTCCATGGAATTTTCCAGGCCAGAATACTGGAGTGGGTAGCCTTTCCCTTCTCTAGGGGATCTTCCCAACCCAGGAGTCGAACTCAGGCCTCCTGCATTGCAGGTGGATTCTTTCCCAGCTGAGCTACCAGCGAAGCCCAAGAATACAGGAGTGGATAGCCTATCCCTTCTCCAGCAGATCTTCCCAACTCAGGTATCAAACAGGGGTCTCCTGCATTGCAGGCAGATTCTTTACCAACTGAGCTATCAGGGAAGCCCAACTGAAAAAGATCTTCCAGAGTGGCTCCTCAAGTCTACATCCCCATCAGCAACGAGTGACAGCTTCTGCTTCTGCCAGTGCGGTCAGCGTCACAAGTGTGAAGGAGTGTGACCCTGGTATTTTAATCTGCATTTCCCTAATGACATATGATATTGAGCTATTGAGCACCTTTCCATATGCTTATCTGTCTTCTATATGTTTTCTTTGGTGAGGTACCTGTTCAGGTCTTTGGCCCATTTTTAATAAGGTTTAATAGGGTTGTTTGTTTTCGTACTGTTGAATTTATCAAATAAATCTTTCACAAATATATTCTCCCAGTTCGTGGTTCACCTTCTCATTCTCTTGACAGTGTCTTTTGCAAACCAAAGTTTTAATTTTAGAAAGCCCAGTGCTTCTCAATTATGTTTTCGTAAGTACAATGTTTTGATTTGTTTGGGTTTGGTTTGAGTGATGAGGAACCATGAATCTGAGGGGTCTTTTTAACAACTTCATTGAGATACAAATCACATATCATAAAATTTGCCCCTTTACCGTGTAAAATTCAATGGTTTTTAGCATATTCGCTGTTGAGCAACCATCATCATAATCAATTTTAAACATTCTGATCACCCCAAAAAGATCACTAATGTACTCATTAGCATGCATCTGCCAATTCCCATAACCTCACCCCACAGCCATAGACAATAATTCATCTGCTGTGTCTTTGGATTTGTTCATTCTGGACATCTGGAAATGGGGCCTTTTGTGACTGGCTTCTTTCACTTAATATATGTTTTTAAAGTTCAGCCACATTGTAACATGCATTATTTCTTTTTTTTTTTTTTGCATTATTTCTTTATTCTTTTTTATAGCTGAATAATATTCCGTTGTATGTGTTTATCACATTTTGCTTATCTATCCACCAGTTGCTGGACATGTGGGTTGTTGCCACTATTTGGCTGTAAGAGCTTGATTTTGACACAATAAGTCTGTGATGCCCGTCAGACTTCAAGGTGCCTGAGACATGCTTTATACAGCTGATCAAATGAGTCCTGTTTTCAAGGGAAAGTATCCAAACTAGAGAGACCAGTCTGGAGACTGTCAGAAAATATACAGTCCAAGTCATGAGACTAGAAGAGACAACTAACATGGCTGCTTATAAACAGAGAAAAGGGTAAGTTCAAAAAAAACATGAGTCCTAATACTTCCCACAGAAGTTGGGGGGCGGGGGAGGGGGAACCAGCAAAAGAGACTGCTTGATGAAGTACAAAGGAAACCATGCGAGTGTGGTATTATGGAATTCCTATGAGGAAAACATTTCAAAAGAGGAGTGGTCAACCATGTTCAACACTGATAGAAGGTCAAATTTTGGAGAAACAGAGTAGGGCCGAGAGGGAAAACTCCTTTATTCCTAAATCAACAAGTACCAATCGGAGAACATCATACACAAGTAATACCATGGCACAGTTCAGAGGTTAAGGGCACAGTCTTTGAAGTCAAAGAGATCACAGAACAAGTATCAGCTCTACTCGTATTACTTATTACTTGGTTTACTGTCTGTTACTTAGCTGTGTAACCCTGCTAAGTTACTTGATCTCTCTGTGCCTCAGTTTCCTCGTCCACAACAGAAATACCAACCTGGGGATATTCTAAGGATTAAATAAGGCAGTGCATGCAAAAAACACTATGGAGCTTTACATACAGAGAGTCATATACAAAATCTACAACAACAACAAAAAAAAAATCTACGACATAAAAGCATACTCTGAATTATAAAATATGAGTTAGAAGAATATATATCAAACCCAAAACAGCAGTTGCTGGAGATGTCAAACAAAAGGAATTCCACCTTCATCTTTATTTATTTCACTTTTTAAAAAAGCCCGAAAGGGACTTTCCTGGTGGTCCAGTGGCTAAGACTCCGTGCTCCCAATGTGGTGGACCCAGGTTTGATCCCTGGTCACAGAACTAGATCCCACATGCCGCAACTAGGAGTCTGCATGCCACAGCTAAAGAAGACCCAGTGTGCTGCAACTAAGACCTGGCACAGCTAAATAAATAAAATAAATATTTTTTTAAAAAAGGATAAAAAAATTTTAAAAGTGTGAAAAAATTTTATTCTTGGTGGAAGGAAACAGGTATATTGTAGGTTATTCTTCATAGTTTCCTGTGGATTCTGCATTTCTTTTGCAAAAAACTTAATGTTATTTTGAAACTAGAAAACAGCCTTAATTGAAAAACTGCATAATAACATATATGCTACCTCTTTTATTAAAGCAAAAAATATATAGTATACACACACATAAAAACACACACTTGCTTATATTTACTTGGCATACCTAAACTGTTGTTTCTGAAAGGATCCATAAGAATCCTGATACTGGCTATCCAAAATAAGGACGGGAATCGGGTGACTGGGTGGCAGGAGGCAAGGATGGGGGGAAGATGTGACTTCTATAGTCTTTCACACTGTTTAAGTCTGGAACCATATGAATGTATTATCTATACAAAAAAATTGTTGAAAATATGTTATCAGGAAGAACAATTTTTTCAACAGAGGGTGCTAAGTCAACTGGATTTCCACAAAAGAATGAAGCTGGACCCCTACCTCACATCATACACAAAAATTAACTCAAAATGGATCAATGATCTAAATATAAATGTTAAAAACTATTAAACTCTTAGAAAAAAACATAGGGATAAATATTTATGATCCTGGATTTAAGCATGAGCAATAAAAGAAAACATAAATTTCATCAAAATAAAAAAATTCTGTGCATCAAAGGACATTATCAAGAGAGTTAAAAGATAACCTGTAGAATAGGAGAAAATATTTGGAAATCATTTATCTGATAGGAGTTTAATATCCAGAATATATAAAGAACTCCTACAACTCAACAACAAAAAGACATCCTAACTTAAAAAACAGGAAGCAACTTTCCTGGTGGTCCAGTGGAAAAGACTGTGCTCCCAATGCAAGAGGCCCAGGTTCCATCCCTGGTCAGGGAAGTAGATACCACATGCCACAACGAAAGATCCAGCATGCTGCAGTGAAGATCAAGGACCTTGTGTGCCACAAATAAGACCCAGGGGCAGCCAAGTAAATAAATAGATTTTTTAAATGGCCAAAGAACTTGGATATACTTCCAAAGAAGAAATACAAATGGCCAACAGCCACATGGATAGTCAATATCACTAGTCATAAGGAAAATAAATATAAATCAAAACCAAAATGAGGGGACTTCCCTGGTGGTCCAGTAGCTAAGACTCTGCACTCCCAATGCAGGGGGCCTGGGTTCAATTCCTGGTCAAGGAACTAGACCCCACATGCTGCAACTAAGACCCAATGCAGTCAAATAAACAAAAATAAATAAAACTTTTTTTTAAAAACGGATACCACTTTATACATACTAGGATGGCTATAATTTTTTAAAGACAAAAAATAACAAGTGTTGGCAAAGATGTGAAGAAACTGGAACCCTTACACATTGCTGGTAGGAATATAAAATGGTACAACCACTTTGGAAAAGTGTCTGGCAGTTCCTCAAATACTCAACACAGAATTACCATGTGACCCAGCAATTCCACTCTGGGTACACGCCCAAAAGAACCGAAAGCAGGAACTCGAACAAACACTTATACATCAGTGTTCACTGCAGCATTATTCACCAAAGTCAAAAGGGGGAAACAACTCAAGTCTATCAACAGATGAATGGATTAAGAAAATGTGGTATATCCATAAAATGAAACATCATTCACCCACAGAAAGAAAGAAAGTATAGACACATGTTACAACATAGATGAATCTTGAAAATATGCTAAATAAGCCAGTCACAAAAGGCCACATAATATATGATTCAATTTACCTGAAATGTCTAGAAAAGGTAAATTCATCAGAGGGGAGGGAAGTGAAGGAAGAGAGGGAGGGAAGGAACGTGTGTGTACCTATGGCTGATTCTTATTGACCTATGACAGAAAACCACAAAATTCTGTAAAGCAATTATCCTTCGATTAAAAAAAAAAAAGCGGCAAAAATATATACATATATAAATCAACTTTAAAAACAAACAAAAAAGATATAGAATAGATAAGTGGCTGCTTACGGCTGAGGTTTGAGGTAAGGGGAAATGGGGAATTTCTATCAGTGGGTATAGTTTCTCTGTGGGGAGATAACAATGTTCTAACATTGATTATGGCAATGGTTGCACAACTCTGTAAATATACTAAAACCCATTAGGAAAAAAACCCGAGTTATATACTTTAAAAATTTTATATAAATTATGTATCATAAAGCTATTATTTTTAATTAGCAATATATACTACCTATTTAAAGATAATAATTACCACCTTGATCTTAACCACTCAAATCTACTTCTTGTGGATAGAGGTAGCTGTCCTTCCAGTCTCAAAAGATCAATGTTGTACAGCAACCTATTTCTATTTTAATCCAGTAGACTTGTGATATATAATTTCTCATTATTGGTAATTAGCTCCCAAAGTTTACATTTTGCATTTTTTTAAACCCTAACTCACTTCCGCCGAGCTTAAGGATGGTTCCAAAGAACAAATACGCCACGCCTGGCCTATACTTTTACAACCTTTCCTTACAGCCTCCCTTCTCGGCCAGTCGGGATAAAGAGCACTACTTCTTCTAAGTCAGCCTAGTAGAGAAGCAATTTATACTTTCAAATGTGGTTTCTGAAACTATACATTTTTTAAATTTATTTTTTAATTAAAGGATAACTGCTTTACAGAATTTTGTTTTCTGTCGAACCTCAACATGAATCAGAGGAGATATCAGTACACATATACCCCCTCCCTTCTGAACCTCCCTCCCCTCTCCGGCCCCCTCCCACCCCCTAGGTGGCTACAGAGCCCTCCTTTGAGTTTCCTGAGCCATAGAGCAAATTCCCATGGCTATTATTTTACATATGGTAATGGAAGTTTCCATGTTACTCTTTCCTTACATCTCCCCCTCTCCTCCCCTCTCCCCATGTCCGTAAGTCTATACTCTATGTCTGTTTCTCCACTGCTGCCCTGCAAATAAATTCTTCAGTACCATTTTTCTAGATTCTGTATATATGCATGAGTATACAATATTTATATTTCTCTTTCTGGCTTACTTCACTCTGTATAATAGGCTCTAGGTTTATCCATCTTATTAGAACTGACTCAAATGTGTTCCTTTTTATGGTTAAGTAATATTCCATTGTGTATATGTACCACAACTTACTTTATCCATTCATCTGTCGATGGACATCTAGGTTGTTTTCACGTTCTAGCTATCATAAATGGTGCTGCAATGAACAATGGGATACATGTGTCTTTATCAATTTTGGTTTCCTCAGGCTATGTGCCTAGGAGTGGGATTGCTGGGTCATATGGTGCTTTCCAGAAGGGAAGGTCAAAGCCCACACATAATATAGCTTTTGTTGTTGTTGTTTAGTTGCTAAGTCGTGTCCCACTCTTCATGACCCCATGGACTCTAGCCTACCAGGTTCCTCTGTCCATGGGATTTCCCAGACAAGAATACTGGAGCAAGTTGCCATTTCCTTCTCCAAGGGAGCTTCCTGACCCAGGGATCGAACCCGTGTCTCCTGCATTGGCAGGCGGGTTCTACACCACTGAGCCACCTGAGAACCCATACATCCCTTTAAAGGGCAGATATTAAGATACTACCCAAACAAACCAACCTACTTATAAACTCGGTGAATTAAGCCAGACTGTCCTCTAGAGAGGCCTGTCCTCACCCTGCGTTACACTGCTTCCTTCCTCAATTGCTTTTTCCCAAATTGTACTTTAATGTCATGCCATCAACCTACATGCAGTAAAGGACCAGGAAACAGCCCTACTGAGGTGGTCACTGTGTGGACTATAAATAAGGTGCACAGGGTGTTGTGATTAAATAGCTGCCTTCAAGGAGGACTGGGGAGGAATGTCCCGTTGCTGCTTCTATCAGGAATAGATGCGATTTCCCTGAGAAGATTACTTTTTATCATCTTACAGACTCTGTAAATTTTTTTAATTGATCAGTTTCCATCTTTCTGTAGGCTCCTAGAAAGTTTAAGGCCTAATCTCAAAGAAGTAACTTGGTCATCATAGCTTTTATTTAACATGTACTTTTCTTACTTTTACAACTGGCCCCATCTTGGTTTCCTATGTTTATTTTCTCTGTCTCATTTTTCTTACTTATTCTAAAAATAACTTATCTTGCTATATTGAATGCTTCTTTGTAAAGCACTCTGTACCTTTTTTAGAACACAGTGAGTTCTCATCTAACATTCTGAAACTAATCACAGCACAGGTTCATGAGGGACTCCACAGCTTCCATTCTGAATGTGCCAGAATTTGCACCCAAATATGACTGGCTCTCCTGACCCACAGTGCCTCCTGAACTGCAAGTCACCTCTGGTGACCAGCCCATACCCACCAGTGCTGATCTGAGAGTAACAGCAAACCATAAGCTAAAGAGCATCACCGTGAAACCCTGCCAATCTTAAAAGTCAGTGAGTGTCCAGGGAACCGTGTAAACTACTTAGGCAGCATCTTCAACCCGAGGCCAGGCACACTAACTTGAGTAAAGCAACAGCTGTCTCCTATAACTGCCACTTCTGCATCCCAACTGGAGATTTAGGTCACTGAGCCTCTAAAGCAAAGCCATGCCTCTCATCTCTCCAGTTCAGCAGCAGCTTACAAATTCATGTCAAGCACACATAAAAACAAGTAGTCTGTGAAATCTCAGTACAAATTCTACATATGTCAGTCAACGACACACACAGTGGCCTCACAGAGCCCAGCCCTGCCATGGACAAGCTCCTCCAAAGTCCTTCACAGATTTGTTTTGCTGCTTGGTTTGTAGGAAGCCTGGTTTCTCTTTTACTGTCCCAGTCACTGAGGCAAGATTCTTAATCTTACCCCAAATTTAGGGCAAACTATCCATTTCTCCCCACGATGACTAATTAATTCCTAATCCCTGAAAAAGTAGAGGTTGGGACTTCCCTGGAAGTCCAGTGGTTGGGACTCTGCACTTCCACTGCGGGGGGCACGGGCTCCATCCCTGCTCAGGAAAGTCTCCTGTAATGCAAGGTACAGCCAAAAAAATAATAATAAGTAGAGGTTTATGGGCCCATTCTTAGGAGAACTTTTCGCCGTCCTCTACCTTTTCCTCAAGATGCCTGTTTACAGATCCATTCCATTCTCTGCTTCTGTCTCCCTGTTCCCTCTTGTTCCCTCAAATATACTAGGTTTTAAATTTTTGTAATTCTTTGTTTAGCTGATCTTGTTATATAAAACACACTATTTCCTTTATTTACTTTTACATACTGGAATTTACAAAATTTCTTAAGAAATAAAAATCTAAGACTATATTTTACACAGCCTTTGAATAGAGTCTCTACTAGAATACAAATCACTGGGAATGAAGAGTGGGAATCCAAGATGATAATGACATCCACACTCTTACAATCCATAAGGAAATATCTGTATCTTCAGTAAATATCAGAGTTTCTCAACCATGGCACTACTGGTAATTCTTTGTTGTGGGGGTCTGCTGTCCTGCCAGGCTGCGTAGGGCCACCCAGGACAGACGGGCCATGGTGGAGAGTTCTGACAAAATGTGGTCCACTGGAGAAGGGAATGGCAAACTACTTCAGTATTCTTGCCTTGAGAACCTCATGAACAGTATGAGAAGGCAAAAAGATATGACATTGAAAGATGAACTCCCCAGGTTAGGAGATGCCAAATATGCTACTCGAGAAGAGTGGAGAAGTAACCCCAGAAAGAACAAAGAGATGGAGCCAAAGCAAAAACACCACCCCGATGTGTATTGAAATGTGATGGAAATAAAGTCCAATGCTGTACAGAGCAACACTGCATAGGAACCTGGAATGTTAGGTCCATGAATCAAGGTAAATTGGAAGTGGTCAAACAGAAGATGGCAAGAATGAACATCAACATTTTAGGAATCAGTGAACTAAAATGAACCAGAATGGGTGAATTTAATTCAGATGACCATTATATCTACTACTGTGGGCAAGAATCCCTTAGAAGAAATGCAGCAGCCCTCACAGTCAACAAGAGTAAAAATGCAGAGCTTGGGTGCAATCTCAAAAATGGCAAAATGATCTCTGTTTGTTTCCAAGGCAAATCATTCAATATCACAGTAATCCAAGTCTATGCCCCAACTAATAATGCCAAAAGCTGAAGTTGAATAGTTCTATGAAGACCTACAAGACCTTCTAGAACTAACATCAAAAAAAGATGTGCTCTTCATTATAGGGGATTGGAATGCAAAAGCAGGAAGTCAACAGACACTGGGAGTAACAGGCAAGTTTATCCTTTGACTACAAAATGAAGCAGGACAAAGGCTAACAGAATTTTGCCAAGAGAAAGCACTGGTCACACCCTCTTCCAACAACACAAGAGACTACTCTACACAAGGACATTCCCAGATGCTCAATACCAAAATCAGACTGATTAAATTCTTTCAACTGAAGATGGAGAAGCTCTATACAGTCAGCAAAAACAAGACCAGGAGCAGACTGTGGCTCAGATCATGAACTCCTTACTGCCAAATTGAGGCTTAAATTGAAGAAAATAGGGAAAACCACTAGACCATTCGGGTATGACCTAAATCAAACCCCTTACGAATATACAGTGGAAGTGACAAATAGATTCAAGGAATTAGATCTGATAAAGTGCCTGAAGAACTATGGACGGAGGTTCATGACATTGTACAGGAGGCTGTGATCAAAACCATCCCCAAGAAAAAGAAATGAGAAAAGGTAAAATGGTTGTCTGAGGCCTTACAAATAGCTGAGAAAAGAAGAGAAGCGAAAGGCAAAGGAGAAAGGGAAAGATAAACCCATCTGAATGCAGAGTTCCAAAGAATATCAAGGAGAGATAAGAAAGCCTCCCTCAAAAATAAATAAATGAATAAAGCCTTCCTCAGTGATCAATGCAAAGAACAGAGGAAAACAATAGAATGGGAGACTACAGATCTCTTCAAGAAAATCAGATACCAAGGGAACATTTCATGCAAAGATGGGCACAGTAAAGGACAGAAACAATATGGACCTAACAGAAGCACAAGATATTAAGAAGAGATGGCAAGAATACACAGAAGAACTATATAAAAATGATCTTAATGACCCAGATAACCATGATTGTGTGATCACTCACCTAGAGCCAGACATCCTGGAGTGTGAAGTCAAGAGGGCCTCAGGAAGCATCACTATGAACAAAGCTAGTGGAGGTGATGGAATTCCAGTTGAGCTATTTCAAATCCTAAAAGATGATGTTGTGAAAGTGCTGCACTCAGTACATCAGCAAATTTGGAAAACTCAGCAGTGGCCACAGGACTGGAAAAGGTCAGTTTTCATTCCAATCCCAAAGAAAGGCAATGCCAAAGAATGTTCAAACTACTGCACAATTGCACTCATTTCACACGCTAACAAAGTAATGCTCAAAATTCTCCAAGCTAGGCTTCAACAGTACATGAACCGAGAACTTCCAGATTTTCAAGCTGGATTTAGAAAAGGCAAAGGAACTAACGATCAAATTGCCAACATCCATTGGATCATCAAAAGAGCAAGAGAATTCCAGAAAAACATCTACTTCTGCTTCATTGACTATGCCAAGCCTTTTGACTGTGTGGATCACAACAAACTGTGGAAAATTCTGAAAGAGATGGGAATACCAGACCACCTGACCTGCTTCCTGAGAAATCTGTATGCAGGTCAAGAAGCAATAGTTAGAACCGGACATGGAACAACAGACTGGTTCCAAATTGGGAAAGGAGTATATCAAGGCTGTATACTGTCACTGCTTATTCAACTTATATGCAGAATACATCATGTGAAATGCCGGGCGGGATGAAGTATAAGCTAGAATCAAGGCTTCCAGGAGAAATATCAATAACCTCAGATATGCAGATGACACCACCCTTATGGCAGAAAGCAAAGAGGAACTGAAGAGCCTCTTGAAGAAAGTGAAAGAGGAGAGTGAAAAAGTTGGCTTAAAACTCAACATTCAAAAAACGAAGATCATGGCATCCAGTTCCATCACTTCATGGCAAATAGACGGGGAAACAATGGAAACAGTGACAGACTTATTTCTTGGGCTCCAAAATCACTGCAGATAGCGACTGCAGCCATGAAGTCAAAAAACGCTTGCTCCTTGGAAGAAAAGCTATGACCAACCTAGACAGCATATTAAAAAGCTGAGATACTACTTTGCCAACAAAGATCCATCTAGTCAAAGCTATGAGTTTTCCAGTAGTCATGTATGGATGTGAGAGGTGGACTATAAAGAAAGCTGAATGCAGAAGAATTGATGCTTTTGAACTGTGGTGTTAGAGAAGACACTTGAGAGTCCCTTAGACAGCAAGGAGATCAAACCAGTCAATCCTCAAGGAAATCAATCCTGAATATTCACTGGATAACTGATGCTGAAGCTGAAACTCCAATACTTTGGCCACCTGATGTAAAGAACTGACTCACTGGAAAAGACCCAGATGTTGGGAAAGATTGAAGGCGGGAAGAAACGGGGACGACAGATGAGATGGTTGGATGGCACCACCAACTAGATGAACGTGAGTTTGAGCACGCTCCGGGGAGTGGGTGACGGACAGGAAAGCCTGGCGTGCTGGAGTCCATGGGGTCGCAGAGTCGGACACGATTGAGTAAATAACTGAGCAACATCTGGCCCCCACACCCACTAGATAGCCACAGCAACCCCGGCTGTGAAAAGCTAAAAATGTCTTCAGACACTGTCAAATATCCTCTTGCGGGGGGCGCTATCATCTCCAATTAGGAACCACAGATCTAGACCTTTCTCGTGAGTTTAATACATTAGAACAATGTCTGCAGCATATTTGGCAATCAATTAATACCTGCTACATAACTGATCCAACAGTCTTCTCAACATTTCTAACTCAGTGTCTTGGCTTGGCAGCATCTCCAATTCAGTATGGCCCAAACCAAATTCCCTTGTGTTCCTTAATCCAGGTATCATATTTACTAAGTAATCCATGCCAGAAACTAAGAGATTACCCTGAGCTCCTCTCTCTCTCTCATAACCCAGATATATACTCTGTCAACAGGTCCTATTACACCTTCTTCACGTCCTTTTAAACACCACTTGACGCTGGCTTACTTCAAAAGCTCTCATGTCACCTGGTCTACTGCTTCGATGACATTTTTGTCTCATTCCAATCCAAAGTCCACAATGCTGCCAGAATATTTCTAAAACCTGTCACTGTCCCCTTCAAAACCCTTTCAGGGACACTCCTCTACGGTTGTTGTCTGTCTATGTAGTGTTTCCCAAATTCCATTCAGATATCATCTTTGATTCTGTCACATTCCTACTACATACAATAGTGTATCCTTCGAAAGGTTTTCTTTCAACCTACTTTACTTTTTTAGTTAGCCATCTTTTAAAAGATAGCACAAAGTCATAGTACGATTATTTGTTTTTCCCTAAAATATAAAAACATTTCAAGGGACTTGCCTGGTGGCCCAGTGGCTAAGACTTCGTGCTCCCAATGCAAGGGACCCGGGTTCAATCCCTGGTCAGGGAACTAGATCCCATATGCTACAACTAAGACACAGCACAGCCAAACAAGTAAACAAATATTTAAAAAAAAAAAAATTTGCAACTGTTTATCCATCTAAAAGATAAAAATCCATGTGTATCAGCCTAGTCTTCCATGATTTGGCCTCTGCCTGTCTTCACTGCACCACCTCCAGCCATTCCAAACTACATCGAGTTGTGTTCTTGGCGATTAAGCTATACCACTGCACACGGTATTTCTGCTGCCGCTTGTTCCTTGCTTCCTTTTTTGTCTACCTGAAAACACTCGGCTCATTCTCTCACTGCCCCCCTTCGGTGAGACTGTCTGCGGCCTGAGAGGTAGATGCTGCTCTTCTACGTTCTCTGGTATCATGGACAGCTCTCTATTTTCGCAGGACCACACACTGCAGTGATCACCTGTTTACCTTTCCATCTCCTTTACTAATGTACCGAGAGCCCCTCAAAGACAGAGAGAAGTGCCAGATTCTCTCTCAAGAACCCACAGAGAACAATATTTGACACTAGGGGACATTTAAAGAAATGTTTGTTGTAAAGCAATACAAACAAGGTAGTGTTTAAGGCTGTGGAGAATACCAAAACAAATATGATCCTGGCCCTTCAAAAAGCTTGTAGTCTAATAGTGAAGACAGGCATACTTACTATCATACAAGACGGAACCATGTAAGTGGTAGTAAAATGGAACAAAAAGTGCTATGGGGCAAAGGTCAGTATAGAAAAAGAATGGAATTTCTTTTTTCTGGCCTTGCCAAGTGGCTTGCAGGGTCTGAGTTCCCCAACCAGGGACTGAACCCAGACCCTGTCAGTGAAAAGCACTGAGCCAGGAAATTCCAGAATGGAAATTTTTAATAGCAAATAAATTCAGGTATGTACTCTGCTGAGTCACTGGGGCGAAAATCACGTAAACCTTATCAAGTCCTGGTTCTGATATCTGTTCTATCACAGTGGTAGAATGGACAGGACGGTGCTCTGAAAACTAAGTAGCTATGTAAATTCTAACCATTACTAATAATTCTGACTGCGGAATCCAAGAGCCCTGCATGGAGAAAGTGACATCTGAGCTAGAGCTAAAAGGGGCACGGAGGGGAATTCCCTGGCGGTCCAGCGGTTGGGACTCGGCTGCCTTACTGCTGTGGACCCGGTTCAACCTCTGGTGAGAGAACTAAGATGTCACAAGCCACGTGACGAGACTAAAAAAATATTTTTCAAAATAAAATAAAGGGGCATTAAAGGGTATTGTATAAAGGAAGCATAAGTGGTAGTTATGGACGTGAACCCTAGTGCCAGGCTGCCTAGGTTTGCATCCCCGCTCCTCCACTTATTACTAGCTATATGATTTGAAAAGTTACTTAATTTGTCTGTGTTTGAGTTACCTGTCTGTAAAATGGGGCAAATATTAATACCCAATTCACACAGTATTAAATAATTTAACATCTGTGCTATGTAAGTATTAAACAAGTAAGTGAAAGAAAGAGACTCAGCAGAAGCAAAGATGCAGGGAAGTACAAGGCATATGGTCAGAAGAGAGCACCCCAGTGTGTTCAGAATGGAAGGTAAAAGAAGGTGATGACGTGGAAGACATACAGTATTTAGAAAAATACGCTATTTGCCCCCCTAAAAAGGTTATTAACTATATCAGAAAGAGCTCTGCACAAAGAGGCTTTCAAACTTAATTCCTTATTAGTTGGACAGCCTCAGGCAGATCATGAACTCTATGAAGCTCAGTTTCTCGTCAGCGAAGTGAGGATACAGAACTAGGTAAACACTGATTCTCTCTCAGTTCTGAAATTCTAGAAAAGGGGCTGGGGAGTCATTACAACTCCCATAGGAAACCTGCTGCCACATGTAGCCACTGAGCACCTGAAATGTGGCTGATCCAAATTGGGATGTGTTATTAACATAAATGTAAAATATATATCACATTTCATAGACTTAATACAAAAAAGATATTACACTAGTTATTTTATATTAATTAAATGTTGAAATTGTGTTAAATAAAATTACTAAAAATGGATTTCACCTGTATCTTTTTACTTTTAAAAATGTAAATATAATCTGAGGCTCACATTTATGAGCATTTTCTTTCTATTAGACAGCACTACTACAGACTATGACTATGTTCAGAAGATCCAAGAGAATGTGATTCTATGGCCAAAAAGACAAGATAAAATGCCAAGCATTATCAGAAAGTCTTGAAAACACTATTTTAGCCCTATACAAAGCCATGGTCTATCCCTAACTGCTGTACTGTGTTTAGTTTTCCTTGCAATACCTGAAAAGATAAGATGCAAAACCAAATAACTCAGGTAAACAGAATGATCAATAAGACAGGCAATAAGGTGAGTGGCAAGACTAACAGGCTTCAAGCCTAGAAGGATCATGACTACCACATATGAGAATCTATTAAATTAGACAGAGGCCGAACAAGGAGGTGCAAAAGATTCTTCATTAAATCTCAGAAAAAAGCAAGGGAGGATTCTCTGAGGCTTTATGGAGGCATTTCAAACAGAGGTACAACTTTGCAGAGCAGGTGGTCTTACATGAAAAACAGATGGCTCAGAGTAAACATAAAAGTGAGCTCCAAAAAAGATTGCATTAAATTATTAATCCATAGAAGTGGTTACTATTCCTGTGTTGTATGTCTGACGCAGACACTAGGATTCTCCCAACTCCGACCACAGAAATCGTCTTCAGTTCTTCAGTAAAAAAAGAAAAAACTGAATGTCAACTGGGTGTGCCATTTCTTTACTTACATGGCACCTTTAAGAACTGTCAGAGAGATCAGACAATCTCCACTTTACAGATCCTCTCTCATGCCAAAATACTTAAGTGTAAGTATTCAGTAAGCCTATCTTTTATCATTCCTTCTTCCACTTGGTCAGATATGGAATCTGTGTCTTCTATAATCCTCTCTGAAATCTTTATAGTGGGTGAGAATCACATGAACTCTTTTTTAAGAAAGGTTACCCTGTGGTCCACACACTTTCACGTATCATCCTTATTTCTTAAAACAATTACATACTTTTGATCCAGGACTAGTGATCCGACCACTTCCAAGGTAGATACAGAGAGATCATGATTAGATATAGAACATCCTATGCATTTATTGTTTTATTTAGTATCTCCAACTTCCAGTCAATTCAAAACACAGGTAAATTTCTATTTTCCTACCAGAACAAAACTTTTCCATAATGATCATTAAGTGGCCCGAATGATTTTTCTTCCTTTGATAGAATATTTTATTTTGGCTTTAAAGTCTCAGAAGAAATGCTCCTGGAATACTTTCTTGGCCCACCTAATTTTAGTTTGCACTTCATGCCAAGAGGGAGAAACAGAATTAAATTTCTTTAAATACACCAGAGATGCAGCACAAGAAAACTAATCTGATAAAAATATTTTCAAGACAAAGAAGAAAAGCCTCTACTTACATACAAAAATTTAGAATTCTTTTTTTTCTAGTATTGGGGGGAGGGATTTACTAGGAAACAGATACACGCTAAGTACAGTCCCATTGTGCTGCAAAGGGAAATGAAATGGCTTAACAAATACATTATTTTAGGTTGGGAAGGAAATCTGATGTTTATAAAACAAAGAGGTCTAAAGAAAACTCAGCTGATCTATCTTTCCTATCATTTCAACACCCAATATCAAGATATGTTTTATAATAAGCAATACTTTACTCATTATAAAGATTAAAACTGCTAAAGAACAGAAAATGCCACTTCAATTTACTGACACGCAAAAGTCAACTTCACCAATGGAATTAACAATGCTACTAAAAGACAACTGGTTAGTTTTCTAATGAACTGGGCCGCAATGTTGGGTTTTCTTTTTTTTTTTTCCCTTAGGAAAAATTCTGTTTCCTAAAAAGTCATACAGCAAAAAGAAGCTTCAAAACTACTGTCACAAGAGCATGAAAGCTAGGAACTTCCCTAGTAATCCAGTGGCTCCCAATGCAGGAGCCTGGGTTCAATCCCTAGCCAAGGAACTAGAGCCACATGCCACAACTAGCAGTTTGTATGCCACAACTAAAGACCCCACATGCTGCAACTAAGACATGGCACAGCCAAACAAATAAATAAAAATAACTTTAAAAAAAAGAGAGAATAAAAGTTACATTTCTATTATTACTGGCTTTGTCTCCGTCTTAATTAAATTATCCTGCTACAAACAGGGGAAATAGACAAGAATGACACCCCTATCAAATAGCACATATAATTAACATCTAAGTACAAATAAGTTATATTCACAACAGCTCCTGTGGCCTCAAGCATTTTGCATACTGCTAACAGATGTTAAATATCAACTCCCTGTACCAAAAATGGGGGGAGGGGGAGTAGTATCTTCCTTCAGAGAAGAAAACTCACAAAGATAAACTGTTTTAAACTCACAGCTTAAAAAATAAACAAATGGGACCTAATGAAACTTAAAAGATTTTGCACAACAAAGGAAACTATAAGCAAGGTGAAAAGACAGCCCTCAGAATAGGAGAAAATAATAGCAAACGAAGCAACAGACAAAGGATTAATCTCAAAAATATACAAGCAACTCCTGCAGCTCAATTCCAGAAAAATAAATGACCCAATCAAAAAATGGGCCAAAGAACTAAACAGACATTTCTCCAAAGAAGACATACAGATGGCTAACAAACACATGAGAAGATGCTCAACATCACTCACCATCAGAGAAATGCAAATCAAAACCACAATGAGGTACCATTACATGCCAGTCAGGATGGCTGCTATCCAAAAGTCTACAAGCAATAAATGCTGGAGAGGGTGTGGAGAAAAGGGAACCCTCTTACACTGTTGGTGGGAATGCAAACTAGTACAGCCGCTATGGAGAACAGGGTGGAGATTTCTTAAAAAACTGGAAATAGAACTGCCATATGACCCAGCAATCCCACTCCTGGGCATACACACGAGGAAACCAGATCGGAAAGAGACACATGCACCCCAGTGTTCATCGCAGCACTGTTTATAATAGCCAGGACATGGAAGCAACCTAGATGCCCATCAGCAGACGAATAGATAAGGACGCTGTGGTACATATACACCATGGAATATTACTCAGCCATTAAAAAGAATTCATTTGAATCAGTTCTAATGAGATGGATGAAACTGGAGCCCATTATACAGAGTGAAGTAAGCCAGAAAGATAAAGACCAATACAGTATACTAACGCATATATATGGAATTTTAAAAGATGGTAACGATAACCCTATATGCAAAACACAAAAAGAGACACAGAAGTACAGAACAGACTTTGGGACTCTGTGGCAGAAGGCGAGGGTGGGATGTTCTGAGAGGATAGCATTGAAACAAGTATACTATCAAGGGTGAAACAGACCACCAGCCCAGGTTGGATGCATGAGACAAGTGCTCAGGGCTGGTGCACTGGGAAGACCCAGAAGGATGGGATGGGGAGGGAGACGGGGAGGGGGGATCGGGATGGGGAACATATATAAATCCATGGCTGATTCATGTCAATGTATGGCAAAAACCACTACAATATTATAAAGTAATTAGCCTCCAAATAATAAAAATAAATGAAAAAGAAAACCTCACAACTTGAAAAATAAAAGGAACTCAAAACTATCAACAGTTTACCCACTTAGCACACAACAAATCAACTTAAATGAACAAAAAAACAGGCACTAGCAGTAACCGCTAAAGACTGCTAGTGGCCTAAGAAGTGGTTTTAACAAACGCAAAGAAACACTTGTCAAAAAGAGCAGTAGCCCAAAGACTTATATTCCTTTATTCTTACATTCATTCCTTTACTCAGAGGTTTACTGTTACTTGGACTCGGCAGTACAAGGAACAACTCTCCTCCCTTGGAAAGCTGAGAAAATGCAATCTTGAGCTAAGAAGAGATTTCGGGGGGAGGGTGGACTTGACAGAAAAGTATTTGTATTTACTGACAGCCCCGTATTTTATCCACTTAAACTATAGCCCAACGATGTACTCGAAAACGGGTCCATATTGGAATTAGCAGGAGAAAACCAACACTCTCAGAAAGTAACTGGGAGAAGCGCTCGGGAAAGAGGGACGACTGGACATTCTCGCATCACCACCAGACCGCTCGGACCCCCACCTGCCCCTTCCCATACCCATTCCTCAGGCACCTGAACACACTGGAGCTGCGTTCCGGGAGCCGGCGACATCTCCTGTCAGACGCCGGCCACCCCGCGCTCCCGTCACCGTCCCTGCAGGGAATGACCCCGGGCCGCGAGAGCCGAGATCGGGGTAAAACGAGAGGTGCCTTGCAAGCAAAGCCGTGAGAGCTGAGGGGGAAACCCGGGGTCAGAGGCCGCGACATCCCTCGGGATCCCCGCCAAGAGAACCAGGACAGCATTCGGGGGTCTCGGGCTCCCCCCGCCCGCCGTGTGACACCAAGTCGGACCCGGTCGCCTTGCATCGCGTTAGGCCCTCCACCCCGATGGGACGGGATGCCGCCGGGGGGTCCCGCGGAGAGAGGAAGGGCGGGCCGGCGGGCGCCCCACTGCCGGAAGGGGCAAGCCCCGAAAGCAGCGCTCCCGCCCCGGCCGGGCTTACCTTCAAGTCGTTCTCCGGTAGGTATTTGCATAGCCGCGCTATCTCCACGTACTTGTCCAAGTCCAGGGGCGCCATTTTAGAAATAAGAAGCCCCGACGGCGGCGGCGGTATCCGCGGCGGTACTAGCGGCGGCAGCGGCGGAGGCCGAAGCCGGAACCCTCCCTACGTCACGTCCGGCCCGTGAGAGGCGTCTGCGCAGCGACGTCTAGCTTGACCCGATTTTCCCCACTGCCTCGACACGCCCCACGCCGTCTCCCGCTGAACCCAGGCTGCAGGCCCCCCAGAGGTCCCCTGGGTCCGGGGCGCGGAACCTGCTGAGACCCGTAGTTATCTGCCGCAGGGAGTGCTGGGATTTGTAGTTTTCTGTAGTAGCTAGCTGCTCCTCTTTTCCTTTCCTTCTCTTCGTCTTGACTTTCACCTCTTTGGGGACCCAGGGAGGCTTTTACGATGCAAAATGGTAAAGCAGGTGACGTTAGCCATTCCCTGGTTTCTCACTCCTACTCTTTAAGCATTCTCTTCGCCAGAATATCTTCAGTTAAAAATCGGGTAAGCCTGGCCAGAGAGTAACCTGTTTGCACGGTTTCCAAGGCAGTATGAAAACCTTGCCTAAATAAACCTTTGGCAGAGATGTCAGGCTACCAGATTTCCAGCCTGGAAAGAAAGGAAACAAGTGTTTAAACTCTTCTTATGCCAAATGCTATACAGATGCTGTTTTTCTGTCTAATCTAAATAACACTTTATAGGAAAGGAAGGCTCAGAGAGGTTACGTAACTTGTCCAGCTCTCACAGGGAATAGGCGGGGGAGCCAAGACTGGAATAGGTCTGGGTGGCCCAGGAGGGCTGAGAGTTTCTTTTTTTTTTTTTAATGCACAGAAATCTCTTGCATTCCTGTATACTATCAACAAAAATTGTTGAGGACATCAATGATATTTTGTTTACGTGAGTTATATCTATTAATAGTTATCATGGTGGGGGTTTAGTCACTAATCTCTTTCTGAATCTTGTGACCCCCATGGACTGTAGCCTGCCAGGCTCCTTTGTCCATGGGATTTTCCAGGCAAGAATACTGGAGTAGGTTGCCATTTCTTTCTCCATGAGAGTTTCTTTATTGTACCCTCAACACCTAAATCAGGACCTGGCACTATCAACATTCCTTCACTCAACAGCTATTAACTGAACACTTTTTGTTGTTGTTGTTTTTATTAATTACTTGGTATTATCTTTAATTAAGTACAAAGACTTTCCCAATCACATCACATAGAGATCATTTTATCCACAAAATATGGAAAGCTTCACGAATTTGCGTGTCATCCTTGCTCAGGGGCCATGCTAATCTTCTCTGTATAGTTCCAATTTTAGTATATGTGCTGCCGAAGCGAGCACTAACTGAACACTTCTTATGTGCAAGGTACCCTGTAGGTGCTTGGGGTATCCAGCAAACAAAATAGACAAAGATATCCTCATCCTGTATCTATATTCTATTAAAGGAGACAGAACATAAACAATAACCATAGAAAATAACTGTAGAGTATATTAGAAAGTGGCAACTGCTAGAGGGGAAGAAACAGAGTAAGGGAGATGTAGTGATACATGTTTAGGAACCAACATAGAGGCAGAGGAGCTAGCTCTGTAGTTACTTGAGAAAAATTACAAAGACAGCTGATGCAGAGGCTCTACAATTAAAAAAAAAAAAAAAGAGCATGTCTAGAATCTTAGGGAAATGGCAAGAAGATTAGTGTGGTTGGATCAAGGTGAGAGGAATAGGAGAGGAGATGAGAGAAAAGAACACTGATTTTTTACTTTTCATGCAATGAGGAATTATTGCAGAATTTTGAGCAGAGAAGTAACAATCTAACTTGTTTTAAAAGGATCACTGTGGCTGCTGTGTAAGACTGTAGGAGGCAACAACTGCAGCTGAAACACCAGTTAGGAGACAGTTCTATAACTCAATAGTATCAGGTGCTCCATAAATATTTGTTGTTCAAGTAATCCTGGATCCATCCTCTGGCCCTAAAGTGTATTTTGATTACATCTGGCTAAATTTTATTGAGGTATCTGGGTGAAGTTCTTTGTATTATTCTTGTAACTGTTCTGTAAGTATGAAATTGTTTCAAAGTAAAATTAATCCTTAAAAGTTTGTTGCAGAATGGCACCCACAAGCATACATTTCTTCATTTATTCAATTAACAGTACCTGTGACCGTGGAGAAGGGCATGGCAACCCACTCTAGTATTCTTGCCTGGAGAATCCATGGATAGAGGAGTGTGGCAACAATGAAGCAACTTAGCACGCACACACCTACGATACAAATGATACATATAAGATTCCTGCCCTATGGGTAATACATTCTAATAAAAATAAATGAGCAAGAATTAATTGCAAAGTATAATTCATGGTAAAAAGGGGGAAAATGGGGTGCCACGAGTGAAAAAAAAATGGAGTAGAAGAGGCCTACGTTATGTTGGCAACACATGGACATCACGTGTGCAGACTCTAGCACCGAATGGCTAGAGTTCAAACCCAGGTTCTAATACTCCCTGTGTGACTGTGGCAAAGTTATCTATCCTTTCTGTGCTCCAGTTTTCTCAGTTCCAGTGAGGAGATAATAACAGTTCTTGCTTCATAGGGAGCGAATAAGAATACTTACCTTCCCCCTCAATATGTGGGGGAAAAAAGGATACTTGTCTTCTAGGTTTGTAGTGAAGTTTAATAGAGTTGGTATACAGAAAGGGTTTAAAACAATGTTGTGTACAGTGAGTGCAAGGTGTTAGCTCTGAATATTGGCTGAGCAGAAAAGGTCTTTCTGAAGAGGTAACGTATAAGACTTTAAGCAGGGGACTTCCCTGGTGGTCCAGTGACTAAGACTCTGCGCTCCTAATGCAGGGGCCCTGGTTCCATCCCTGGTTAGAGAACCAGATTCCACACACCACAACTAAGATTCGCATGCTGCAACTAAAGTTCCTGCATGCCATGACGAAAATAGAAGATCCTGCATGCTGCAACTAAGACCTGGTACAGCCAAATAAATAAACATTTTAAAAAGAAGACGACGACGACTTTGGGTGAGGAGTATAGAGATAATAGGCTCAGAGTTTTTTGAAGGAAAAAAAAAATCCCAAAAGAGAAAAGGATGTTATTGTTGTTTGAGGTTTGTTGTTGTTGTTGTTTTACAGTCCTCTTTGAAAAAACTGACAATTCACTTTTATCTTTGAATCTCAGTAACTGGGAATTAATCCTATTCAAGGTTTCTCCTCAGGAACTTCCCTGGTACTCCCGGGGCTAAGACTTCACACTCCCAGCGCAGGGGGCCCAGGTTCAATCTCTGGTCCTCTGGTCGAGGAACTAGTTCCCGCATACCGCAACTAAGACTCAGCACTGGCAAATAAATAAATATTAAAAAAAAAATTTTTAAACAAGGTTTCGGCCTGGAGCCGCCAGCAAGCAGCTGCCGCGGCGTCCTCCGCTCACCCTCGCCGGCTCTGCGCGCCCCGCCGCGTTCCCCGCAGTTCGGGTCTGGTCCTACGTCGCTCACCTTCTCCTGACCTGGACAGGCGGCCATAGCACAGGTTCTCAGAGGCACCGTGACTGACTTCCCTGGATTCGATGGGCGGGCTGATGCAGAAACTCTCCGGAAGGCCATGAAAGGCTTGGGCACGGATGAGGAGAGCATCCTGACTCTGTTGACATCCCGCAGTAATGCTCAGCGCCAGGAGATTGCTGTGGCTTTTAAAACTCTGTTTGGCAGGGACCTTCTGGATGACCTGAAATCAGAACTGACTGGAAATTTTGAAAAATTAATCGTGGCTCTGATGAAACCCTCTCGGCTTTATGATGCCTATGAACTTTGAAGCATGCTCTTAAGGGAGCTGGGACAAATGAAAAAGTCCTGACAGAAATTGCTTCAAGGACCCCTGAAGAATTGAGAGCCATAAAACAAGTTTATGAAGAAGAATATGGCTCGAGCCTGGAAGATGATGTGGTGGGCGATACTTCAGGGTACTACCAGAGGATGTTGGTGGTGCTCCTTCAGGCTAATAGAGACCCTGACGCTGGAATTGATGAAGCACAGGTTGAACAAGATGCTCAGGCTTTGTTCCAGGCTGGAGAACTTAAATGGGGAACAGATGAAGAAAATTTATTACCATCTTTGGAACACGAAGTGTATCTCATTTGAGAAGAGTGTTTGACAAATACATGACTATATCAGGGTTTCAAATTGAAGAAACCATTGACCGAGAGACTTCTGGCAATTTGGAACAACTTCTTGCTGTTGTGAAATCCATTCGCAGTATACCTGCCTACCTTGCGGAAACCCTCTACTATGCTATGAAGGGAGCTGGAACAGAAGATCATACCCTCATCAGAGTTGTGGTTTCCAGAAGTGAGATTGATCTGTATAACATTAGGAAGGAGTTTAGGAAGAATTTTGCCGCCTCTCTGTATTCCATGATTAAGGGGGACACGTCTGGGGACTATAGGAAAGCCCTCCTGCTGCTCTATGGAGGCGAAGATGACCGACGGGGGCCTGGGGAGCCGCCCCGCGCCGTGTCCGCCCCGCACCCCTGCCTTCCTGCAGCGCAGCTCAGGGCACCCTGCACGCCCGTGCTACGCACACTGCCTTACTCACGCTAGCATGCCGTGGCCAGAACACATATGTTGTAGAAGAACGTAGCGGTGCTCCTTCTGATCTTAAGTTAAGATCTTTCTCTTTAACTGTTGTAGCACTAAAGCGTACTTATGTTACTAGGACTCAAGTCTGGATCATTTATATTTTCATATAAGAGGCAGACTGCTTTCACCCTTTTTAAAAAGCTTAATTTTATTAAATTGATAACCATATTACCTTAATCGGAACCTTAGCCTTGAAATTGTGAACTCCTGGAAGTGTTATTAATCAAGTTTGCTACCAAGTTAAACCTAAAAAATTATGGTAGTTGCAATCAAAAGATTAATGAATAATAAACATTTCCTTCTTCCTGAAAAAAACAAAAAACAAAAAAAACAAGGTTTCTTCTCAGAATTGGGAAGGGAGAAAAACAGGGAGATAGATATGAACATCTTTAAAACAATAAAAGTGCTTGAAAGGGAGATGTCACGAGCCTCATTGCTTCCCTTGTTGATAAGTCAGTGAACAGGTAGGTAATGAAGCCAGGTGGTATCCCCTTCCAGCGAAAATAAGAGGCAGTCCTCACATTACCAAACTGTCTGGCAGTTAGAAGCTCCCTCCCGGCAGACTCACCTCATTCAGAGAAACTCACTCTTGACATTCTCAGTGTTGGATGAGTTCTTAGAAGAGTTGACAGACACACTGGGTGGTTTGCGACAGAGATAGTGTACAGAGCTTGCTGACTGGACTATGTTCTTAGTCTTCCTTGCACAAAACAGGAGATCTAGGCTCCTGGTTCTGCCATTTCAGTGGGTTAGTCATTTTAACTTCTCTGGGCCTCAACTTCCAGTTTACAAATAGATCTCAAAAGTTCTTTCCAAAAAAAAAAAAAGTTCTTTCCAACACTTTCTGAAATGTAATTTCTAGTCTGAAAGCACAGGTCCCACAATGAAAACTGGTTGTAGCAGGGTGGGAGGGAGGCTCAAGAGAAAGGGGATATATGTAAACATATATTAATAGCTGATTCACTTTGTTGTGCAGCAAAAACTAACAAAACATTGTAAAGCAGTTATACTCCAATAATAAAAAGAAAACTGGTTGCTATTTTGCCCACAAACCCCTTCCAATTTTTCTTGTTTATGCGCAAGTCCAGCATGGCACCTTGAAATGGATTTCTCTCAAAGACACAAGGAACATCAGAGCAATTTGCAGCTGTGAGCAGAAATCTCCATCTAGGTGCACATGGACAGGTGGCAGAGCCAACCTGGCCTTTAGTTTTCTTTCCTGAAGGAGAGCAGGAAACTCCTCTAGCAGTCAGTGGAAATTCTTCCATTAATAAGGGAACTCACAAAGACCCTAGGTGTTTGGAATAGATATGTGAGCTGTAGAGAGAGCTGCAGACTGCAAATTCTGTTTTGTCAATAAATTTTTGTTGGAAGGACTTCCCTAGCAATCCAGTGGTTAAGAGTCCACGTTTCCAATGCAGGCAGCATCGGTTCAGTCCCTTGTCAGGGAACTAAGATCCTGCATACCACGAAGTGTGGCCAGTAAATAAGTAAATAAATGTCTGTTACAGATTCAAGTAGCAAAAAGATTTACCAAGTTGGTCTTTCACCTGTACTATTAAACCCTCTCAATTACTCCCTCTTTGAGGTAGATAATTTACTATTTCCATTTTAGACATGAAGAACCTAGAACTCAGAGGGGATAATGAACTTGCCAAAGGCCAAGTTTAGATGATCAGCACTGGAGTCTGGATGTGACCCCAAGTATGTCTGTCCACTTCTCACTCTGCTAGCGTAGTTGAAGCTCTGTACTGCAAGAGCTCCTGTGGTTTCCTTCCTTAGCTGTTTCTTCCAGTTCCTAGGATACAACTCAGTTCTCCTGATTGTGGGTTTCTCAGGAACATAGACACAGTTGAACCAGCTCTCCATTTTCTGGAAAGCCACCGGGAACCTGTGGTTGTGAAAGAGACCAACAATAATGGAGATGAACACTTTCAGGACTGGTGTCTAGAGTTCATTTACAGCTAGGAATAGCATTACATTTTACAGACACTTTCGAATTGTGGTGCTGGAGAAGACTCCAGAGTCCCTTGAACTGCAAGGAGATCAAATCAGTCATTTCTAAAGGAATCAACCCTGAATATTCATTGGAAGGACTGATGCTGAAGCTCCAATATTTTGGCCATCTGATGCAAAGAGCCAACTCATTGGAAAAGACCCTGATACTGGGAAAGATTAAGGACAGGAGGAGAAGGGGGCAACAGAGGATGAGGTGGTTGGATGGCATCGTGGACTCAATGCACATGAGTTTGAACAAACTCTGGGAGATGGTGCAGGACAGGGAGGCCTGCCATTCTGCAGTTACAGGGAGGCAGAGTCAGACACGACTCAGCTGCTAAACCCTGATCAACCAGCTCTGCGTCAGTCACCGGGCACTAAGCACTTTATAAACATTAGCTCGTGCATTCCTCACCATAGGCTTGTGGCAGAAACCTTATTAGCTCCATTTTACAGACAGTGACACTGGGGCCCAAAGAAGAGTAACTTCCATGAGAATAGATACTCTTCTTGATGAACTTTTTGTTCCTTGCACTTTTTACCAATGGACCTAGTTATTGGTTTTTCTGTTTCATCTCCCTCCCTCCTTCCTTCTGTCTCTCTGTAGTTAAGACTGTAAACTCCAGGAGGCCAGGGGGCAAGTTTGCCTGGTCCAGCATTGTTGTTGTTCAGATGCTCATTTGCAACCCCATGGACTGCAGCAAGCCAGGCTTCTCTGTCCATCACAAACTCCCAGAGCTTACTCAAACTCATGTCCATTGAGTCAATGATGCCATCCAACAATCTCATCCTCTGTCCTCCCCTTCTCCTCCTGCCCTCAATCTTTCCCAGAATCAGGGTCTTTTCCAATGAGTAGGGTCTTCTCCAATGAGTTGGTGTCCCAAGTATTCCAGCTTCAACTTCTGCATCGGTCCTTCCAATGAATATTCAGGGTTGATTTCCTTTAGGATTGACGGTTTGATCTTCTTGCAGGTTCAGCATAGTGCCTGCCATAGTTACAAATGCTAATTGTGGAATGAGTCAGCTTTTTCAAGCGCCAAAGTTTGAACTGGCCTAAAGATCGCTCAGAGAAATTTACACCGAGGAAAGCACCCTCAACTCTCCCTTTCAGAAACCATTTCTAACAACCGTTGGAAATGAAAATATCCTAGCTCCTTTAAGATAACCCACGGGGATTTGGGTCACCTAAATAGATGCCCAACCCCTGGCTTTTCGCTTGGAAGTCGTTTCCAAGTAGCCGTGCCTTATTTACTCCGCCGGGGAGGTAAGGCCCGCAGGAAGACCTGGCCAGTTCAGCTCTGGAGAAATACACAAGCAGGTCTTCACTTCAGACACCAGGAGCCCTCCCGCAACCTTCCAAGGGGGCGCCCTGGGTCCCAGCCCTCTCGGCTGGGAGCGGTTGGCCGCCGCGCTCTTCCGGGGCCTGGAGGAGGGGCGAAGGTCTAAGACCCGCCTCCACTGGGGCGGAGCCACGGCCCGGGACTGGCCTAAACGGCCGCAGGTAATACGGTCCGGAGCTGAATCGGGGTGCTCCGGAACCCCCGTTTGAAGAGATCCCGGGCGGGGGCGGCTGCATCTTTTAGGGGGATGGAGATAGGCCGGGTAGAAAACGCCGGGTAGACCTCCTCAGGCTCCGGCCCAGCCACACTGACGGTTCTCTCCTGACCCTGTTTCCTATCGCTTATCGTTGCCACGCGGGGATTGGGACTGGGGGATGGGACGGGCAGAGGCTGCTGCGGGAGGTCCCAGGCCAGGTGAAGTTTACCCCACTTTAGCTTTGGGCTTTGGGAACAGCAGTTAGTGGCTTAGGCTGAAGGTTGGATTTATCCATTCACCTCCCGGAAATGTTATCTATTTTCTTTCATCATTCACTCATCCCTCACTTCTGCTCTATACGGGGCCCACTAGTTGGTTCTCTAAATGCATCGGAGAGGCCCAGCTCCCTTGGAACTTAGTCTAGAATCTAGTCTAGAAACTTTTAAATAGATAATTACATTCAGGATGACCCTGCAATTACGATAGCTTAACGGATAACTTCGGATGGAGAATAGCTTGAGAATGTGAGGAAAGCAACAAATAAGGGACGGTTTCACTAAGGATGGGACAGTTGAACTGGAATTTGGAGGTTAACTAGAAGTTTGCCAGAAGGGAAGGGACATTTCAGGTAAGGGAAGCAGCATAAGATGCAAATTATGAAAGGGCTTGACATTTCAGAGGAACAAATGTAGTAAGAACAGCTCAATAAAGCAAGAAATGGTAGACTTGAGTTCCTGAAAAGGAGGTTGAGACCAGAAGGCTTTGAATGTCATGCTGGGGCCAAGAGTTATCCTAGAGTTTGGTATTTCTCAGCTTTTTAAAGTGTTTTATCTTTTGATAAATATAAATACCTTATGCCCTCCAAAATTATTTTGATATATGCCCTTTCCCCATGAAAACCACAGACACAGAAAACTTCAAGCAAAAAAAATTCTGTAATTGGATTAAGAAAGTTATGTTATTGTTGCTTACATAAAACTCAGCATAGTGTAAGTTTTTATCAAATGTAAGTTTTTATCAAAAGGTGGTAGTGCTTATTTAGATCAGGCCCTAGAAATGAGTATATCAACAGGAAATTTTTTAAAATGGGAAGTAATCTCTGTGTGTTAAGTAGAAGATAATCGTCAATGTCTAAAGAGTGCCTTTCTGTCTTATGCATAGGACATCATGAAGCAGCTGCCAGTCTTGGAGCCTGGAGACAAGCCCAAGAAAGAAACATGGTCTGTAAGGAAGGATTCAGACAGAGAAACACATGAGTTTTTGTTTCATTTATAAGTAGTTTACTAATATATTTGTTCATCTATAAAAAAGGGTAGAGATGAAACTGTCTGTAGTTTCTGGTAATTAGACTCAAACTGTCTGAGAAGGTCTTCAGAGGAAAGGTAGTGGGACAAGAATTATCACAGAGCAGATGTTGATTTTATTAGAATCCATTTACCAAGACGAGTAAGACATTGGCCATCTGGCATGTCGGCTCCAGCTCTGTGTCTTCCCCCAAGCGCTGACTCATTTTTTAAGGTTTTCAGACAATTAGATTAAACTGGCTTCACTGTTTCTTGAATGCTTGTTCAACCCACCCTTCATTCAACAACTAACACTGGCCTGACAGGGGCAGTTACAGTGTAGGTGCTGAAGGTACAAAGGTGAATAGTCTCCGTGTAGGGGGTGCTGCAGACTTACCTGGTGATGGTGATGAAAAGTGATCAGTGCTGAAGAAAGGCTCACAGAGGGCTGTAGAGAGGAGGCAGTGCTTCTGCAGGACCTTGGAGGAGGGCCTTTGATCTGCCTTCTCTGTGTCCACTTTTGCTCTCTACCCATCATAAATCTGAGCATGGCATTCTCTGGATTAAAAGCCTTTTGTTCCTCTGTGTTGGTCTTAGGATAGAAACCAGAGTCCTTAAAATGGCCCCCTGGGCCCTGCATAATTTTTCCCTACCTACCTCTCCAGCTTTACGACCCCCTGCTCACACTTTGTTCTCTTTCTCTTCCTTTAACGTGGTCTGCACTGTCCCACTGAGGGACTGTACAAGCTGGTCCCTCTCCCTGGATCACCCTTTCCCCCCATCTTTTGTCCCTTTCTTTGCCCAACTATTAATAACTTCTACTCATACTTTAGATCTCAGTTAAAATGGGGCTTTTTCAGGAAGTCTTCTGGGACCACCCCTGTCCCCACCCAACTCTCCTTACAGGGTAGGGACCCCCTGTGATATGTCCTCATACTATATATCCTGTTCTCCTTTGTAGCGCAATTGAAATGAAGTGGTTATTTGTGAAATTATTTGTTTAGTGTTTTTCTTCCCAACTAGTCTGGCAGGGCTATGAAGGCAGGGACTTCTTTTGTTTTATTCACCATGTAGGGGGAGGGCTGTGTGCCCTTGAATAAGTTATTTAACCTTTCTAAGCCTCAGGTCCACAGCTGTAAAACTCAGATGATAACATTACTGCCCTCAAAGGGGTTTTGTGCAAGTTTAGTGAAATCAGGGTTGTAGCAAAGTTAGCAGTCAGTAGGCATGGTACATGGTTAGCAGTCATTTGGGCAGTAATGTGATACGTGAATCTGGACATCAAAAGAGAGATCTGGAAAAGAAACAGGTTTTGAAATCACTAATGAACATGTAGATGGGTGGTAATTGAAGCCATCAGTACATATAAAATTGATCAGGTAAGTAAACCTAGACTAAGACAAAGGGAATCCATGGGGGTTGGAAGAAAGCTGGAGGGAAAGGAGTCAGAAAAGGAAACAGAAAGTGCAGCCAGACAAGTGGATAGAGAACCAAAAGGAATGAGTGTGGGGAAGCCAGGTCAGGAGAAAGGTACGAGAAGGAGGCAAGAGCCAAGAGTCCCAAATGCCAGAAAAACAGCTACAGAATTTTCTTTTTCAACTAGAAAGGATGAAGTGTGCTTTCTGTCAGCATTCAGAATAACTTTACAGAGCGGAATGAATGGATCCTGTATTTGATTTTTCAAAGAGCTAGTTTTGGCTTCCATCAGGTCAAGCTTTCTGAATAATCTGGAAAAACTCTTAAAATTCAATGAAGGATGGAGAATATTACTTGGCAGAGGGAAGCATCACTGGCTAGTTGTGGGAGCTTTGGTGCTGTTGGTTCTCACATGATTATACATAAAGTTCTAGCCATCATTTACTGAGTCCTTCCCTGCCGTGTAACAAGAGTGCATCTCATTCTTCACAGGTATAATTATTGCCGTCTTCATTTTACAAATGAGGAAACTAAGGTTCAGAAAGATAAAGTGACTTCTAAAAGGGCATACCTGGAGAAAGCATGTGAACTGGGACTTGAACTAGATCTGTCTGAATTGGCAAGCCGTGCTCATAAGTACCATCTTGTGCCAGGACATACCATTGAACATTTCTGTGTATCAGTTTCCACCTCTACCACATGGGGACGATTACTAGTCCAGGGCATCCACAGTAGGTTAATGTGAGATGAAAGTAGGGACAGAATTAAAAAGTCAAAGGTTATGTGCAAAGGGAAGGTACTGTTTTTAATCAGAAAAATGCTGCTTTGCTGGGTATTATTTTAAAAGTCTGTGTGTGTATAAGACCCTTCTCTCTGGTGCCTGTTCCATGAGGAGTGCAAAGAATACCCTGCTGCATTTATTCTCTGCTCAGGCCTCCTGAATATATCTTCCTTTGGCAGGTACACCCTGACCCCAGTTGGAGACAGCCCCTGTGCACGGGTTGGTCACAGCTGCTCATATTTACCCCCTGTTGGTGACGCTGAGAGAGGGATGGTCTTCATTGTTGGGGGAGCAGATCCAAACAGAAGCTTCTCAGATGTGCACACCATAGATCTGGGTAAGACCAGCAGTGGAGGGGACTTCCCTGGCCATCCAGTGGTTGGGACTCCAAGCTTCCACTGCAGAGAAGATGTATTTCATCCCTGGTTGGGGAACAAGGATACCGTGCCATGTGGCATGGTTAAAAAAAAAACAACCAGAAGCTGCAGAGCATGTGCCCTTTGGCCAAAGAGCAGGGCTTTGTGCTGCTGGCTGTGATCATTCCTAAGAATATTAGTTCAAACATGTACATTACCATATATAAAATAGGTAACCAGTGGGAGATTGCTATGTGTGAGCTCCCAGAGCTTACTCAAACTCATGTCTATCAAGTTGGTGATGCCATCCAACCATCTCATCCTCTGTCGTCCCCTTCTCCTCCTGCCTTCAATCTTTCCCAGCATCAGGGTATTTTCAAATGAGTCAGTTCTTTGCATCAGGTGGCCAAAGTATTGGAGCTTCAGCTTCAGCATCAGTCCTTCCAGTGAATATTCAGGACTGATTTCCTTTAGGATGGACTGGTTTGATCTCCTTGAAGTTCAAGGGACTCTCAAGAGTCTTCTCCAACACCACAGTTCAAAAACATCAATTCTTCTGCGCTCAGCTTTCTTTATTGTCCAAATCTGACATCCATACATGACTACTGGAAAAATCATAGCTTTGACTAGATGGACCTTTGTTGGCAAAGTAATGTCTCTGCGTTTTAGTATGCTGCCTAGGTTGGTCATAGCTTTTCTTCCAAGGTGCAAGCATCTTTTAATGTCATGGCTGCAGACACCATCTCCAGTGATTTTGGAGCCCCCTAAAAAAAGTCTCTCACTGTTTCCATTGTTTCCCCATCTATTTGCCATGAAGTGATGGGACCAGATGCCGTGATCTTCGTTTTTTGAATGTTGAGTTTTAAGCCAGCTTTTTGACTCACCTCTTTCACTTTCAATAAGAGGCTCTTTAGTTCTTCTTTGCTTTCTGCCATAAGGGTGGTGTCATCTTCATATCCGAGGTTATTGATATTTCTCTAGGCAATCTTGAATCCAGCTTGTGCTTCATCCAGCCCAGCATTTTGCGTGATGTACTCTGCATGTAAGTTATATAAGCAGGGTGACAATATACAGCCTTGATGTACTCCTTTCCCAATTTGAAACCAATCTGTTATTCCATGTCCAGTTCTAACTGTTCCTTTTTGACCTGCATACAGATTTCTCAAGAGGCAGGTCAGGTGGTCTGGTATTCCCATCTCTTTCAGAATTTTCCACAGTTTGCTGTGATCCACACTGTCAAAGGCTTTGGCGTAGTCAATAAAGCTGACGTAGATGTTTTCCTGGAACTCTTTTGCTTTTTCAATGATCCAAAGGATGTTGGCAGTTTGATCTCTGGTTCCTCTGCCTTTTCTGAAATCCAGCTTGAAGAAGTTCAGGGTTTACATACTGTTGAAACCTAGCTTGGAGAATTTTGAGCATTACTTTACTAGCGTGTGAGATGACTACAATTGTGCGGTAGTTTGAACATTTTTTGACATTGCCTTCTTTTGGAATTGGAATGAAAACTGACCTTTTCCAGTCTTGTGGCCACTGCTGAGTTTCCAAATTTGCTAGCATGTTGAGTGCATCACTTTAACAGCATCATCTTTTAGGACTTGTAGTAGCTCAACTGGAATTTTATCACTTCCACTAGCTTTGTTCATAGGGATGCTTGCTAAGACCCACTTGACTTCACATTCCAGGATGTCTGGCTCTAGATGAGTGATCATACCATCGTGGTTATCTGGGTCATGAAGATCTTTTTTGTATAGTTTTTCTGTATATTGTTGCCACCTCTTATTAATATCTTCTGCTTCTGTTATGTCCAAACCATTTCTGTTCTTTATTGTGCCCATCTTTGCATTAAATGTTCCCTTGGTGTCTCTAATTTTCTTGAAAAGATCTCTAGTCTTTCTCATTCTGTTGTTTTCCTCTATTTCTTTGCATTGATCACTGAGGAAGGCTTTCTTATCTCTCCTCGCTATTCTTTGGAACACTGCATTCAGATGGGTTTATCTTTCCTTTTCTCCTTTGCCTTTAGCTTCTATTCTTTTTTTTTTTTTAGAGCTTCTATTCTTTTCTCAACTATTTATAAGGCTTCCTCAACCATTTTACCTTTTTGCATTTCTTTTTCTTGGGGATGACCTTGATCACTGCCTCCTGTACAATGTCATGAACCTCCATCCATAGTTCTTCAGGCACTCTGTCTATCAGATCTAATCCCTTGAATCTATTTGTCACTTCCACTGTATAATCGTAAGGGATTTGATTTAGGTCATACCTGAATGGTCTAGTGGTTTTCCATACTTTCTTCAATTTAAGTCTGAATTTGGCAATAAGGAGTTCATGATCTGAGTCACAGCCAGCTCCCCGTCTTGTTTTTGCTGACTGTCTAGAGCTTCTCCATCTTTGGCTGCAAAGAATATAATCAATCTGATTTTGGTATTGACCGTCTGGTGATGTCCATGTGTAGAGTTTTCTCTTGTGTTGTTGGAAGAGGGTGTTTGCTATGACCAGTGCGTTCTCTTGGCAAAACTCTGTTAGCCTTTGCCCTGCTTCATTTTGTACTCCAAGGCCAAATTTGCCTGTTACTCCATGTATCTCTTGACTTCCTACTTTTGCATTCCAGTCCCCTATAATGAAAAGGACATCTTTTTTGGGTGTTAGTTCTAGAAGGTCTTGTAGGTCTTCATAAAACCATTCAACTTCAGCTTCTTCAGCATTACTGGTTGGGGCATAGACTTGGATTACTGTGATATTGAATGGTTTGCCTTGAAAACGAACAGAGATAATTGTGTTGTTTTTGAGATTGCATCCAAGTACTGCATTTTGGAGTCTTTTGTTGACCATGAGGGCTACTGCATTGCTTCTAAGGGATTCTTGCCCACAGTAGTACATATAATGGTCATCTGAGTTGAATTCACCCATTCCAGTCCATTTCAGTTCACTGAACATCACTGAGAAGTCCCTAAAGACACAACAGACTCCAGGAATATATCTACCAAACTAAGCCCCTCTTGATTTAGGAAAGAGTCCATTTGGAGCCCTGGACAGCCAGCCAGTCATTTATCAGATGTTTCTCTAAGAGACACTGATTCCCTCACCTTTTCCATCCACGTCATCAAATCCTAAATATTTCTATTTTCATCCATGTCTTTCCATTTGCATTGCTACTACTGTGGTCCAAACCTTAGTATCTCTCAGCTACACTCTTACAACAACCTTCTTACTGATCTGCCTGCTTCCAAACTTACCCCCTGTACAGTGCATTTTTGATACTCAGGTGAGTATTTTATAAAATATAAGTCTGATTATGTCCCTCTCCAGTTTCAAGCCTTCCCCAGCTTTGTCTCTTGGCTCTCTGAAATCCTCATTTGCTCCACTGAATATCCTTCAGTTTCTTGAACTCTTTTGGTCTCCAAGCCTTTGCATATATTGTTCCGTCTGCTTGGAAGACTTTTCCTTTTCCTTGTCATCTGACTACTCTCCATCTTTCAGACCCCAGGTTAAATGTTACTTCCAGGGACTTCCCTAGTGGTTAAGACTCTGCTCTCCTAATGCAAGGAGCATGGATTTGATCTCTGGGCAGGGAACTAAGATCTCACATGCCAGCATGGAACGGCCAAAGTACATAAATAAACAAAGATGAATAAAAGAAAAGTCATTTTATTAGGAAGCTTGCCCTGGTACATCTGGACTAGTTTAGGTACTGCCACCGCAAAGGGGCGACTCTTCTGTTTTTCCTCTCTACTCCCGTGCCGCCTCTTGACACATCTTCAGTACTTCCCTTCTGACTGACAAATGTGTGGGGATTTTTTCCCCACAGCAGATAATTCTGCAACACCAGCTGGATGTCCTACGACTCAGCTCAGTTCTACCTGGAGTTAGACTTCAAGCCCACAGGTGAAGGGCTCAGACCCATGAGACTCTCCCTGCTCCCCTTCAGATGCCAGTCGCAAGGCCAGTGGTGGTTCTGACCGACTCCTTTAAATGGGAGGGTCCCCTGACACCCTCCTCAGCTTCCATTAATTTCCGGTTAATTTCCTCAAGAGGCCACCAAGCTCAGGAAAACAGCCAGACAGAAGAGATGCTTAGAGCAAAGTATGTGGGGAAAGGCACTCCTGTGTCCCGTCGAGGTGCCCTGCCTTTTCAACACTTCCATGTATTCACCAACCTGGAAACTCTCTGAACCCTGACTTTTTTCTGGAGGAGTAATTGATTACATTATGGCCATTGGCGACTGTCAACCTCCATCCCTCTCTTCTTCCCAGAGCTGGCGGTGGGGTTGTCTGGGGCTGAAAGTTCTAACCCTGTAGTCTCACACTTTCTTCCCCTGGCAACCAGCCCCCATCTTTAGGGGCTTTCCAAAAATCACCTAATTAACGTAAACTCAGGGACTTCCCTGGTGATCCAGTGGTTAAGACTTTACACTTCCAGTGCATGGGGAGTGGGTTGGATCTCTGGTATGGGAAATAAGATTCCACATGCCTCATGGTGTGGCCAAAACCCCCCCATAAAATCAGGTGTGGTTAACAGGGGGTTTGTTATCAATAACGAAAGACACTTACCAGTCTTATTACTTGGGTCATCACAAAGGTTTTCAGAGCTCTATGCCTAGAACAGATGAAGGCCAAATATATATTTCCTAATGTAAGTGACAATGACACAATCACTCTCTGTGTTTCCATAGCATCCTGTACTTTCCCATCTTCATCCCTCTTCACAACCCTGTTCACATGGGATTGTTTTCTTGTTTATCTTCCCTACCAAAGTATAAGCTCCTTAGAAACAGGGAACATGGTTATAAGTATATATTTTTTTATTTTTCTTGCCGTGCCATGTAGCTTATTGAACCTGGCTCACCGCAGTGAAAGCGTTGAACGCTAACCTGTAGGCCGTCAGAGAACTCTCACCACAGTTATACTACTTCTCCTTGCATCCCCAGCCATTATCATAGCACCTGGTATAGAGTAGGTGCTTTATAAGTATTCAGATGAATGAATGAACTAGCAAGTGACTACTGTGTACTACACAATGGCAAAAGAAAACTGGTGTGTTGTTGTTCAATTGATAAGATGTGTCCGACTCTTTGTGACCCCATGGACTGCAGCACATCAGGCTTCCCTGTCCTTCACTATCTCCCAGAGTTTGTTCAGTCTCATGTCTGTTGAGTTGATAATGCCATCCAACCATCTCATCTTCTGTCGCTTCTTTCTCTTCCTGCCCTCAGTCTTTCCCATCATCAGGGTCTTTTCCATTGAGTCAGCTCTTTGCATCAGGTGGCCAAGGTACTGGAGCTTCAATTTCAGCATGAGTCCTTCCAATGAATGTTCAAGGTTGATCTCCTTTAGGATTGACTGGTTTGATCTCCTTGCAGTCCAAGGGACTCTCCAGAGTCTTCTCCAGAACCACAGTTCAAAAACGTGTTGTTAACATGTTTTATTAGGTTCATGTAACATGGCTGTTATTGTTTTGATCTTAGTTGTGTACCAACCACATGTGCAGCAGTCTACTTGTAAAACTTGAAGTTGTTTGGCCTCTGTTGTAGTCTTGGAAGATCTGACATCAGTAGGCCCGGATATCTGCATGGTGACAATTTTTTGCACCTGAGCTACCACGTATCACCGGGGCTCTCATTCTCCAATTTCTTCCAATCCTCTGTAGGCATTTGAATTTCTACACACTATACTAGGATTTCAAAGGTAAATGAAATCTCTTTAATCTCTCAGGAAGTTTACCATCTAGTACAATTACAATTCTGTTGTGACTTGTTACTACCTTTGTGACTCTGGCTAAACCACCTAAACCATTTGGGGCTCAGTGTCCCATAATAACTTGCTTCACTTGGCACTTGCAATGATCTAACAAGACAGTGCCTGTGAAGGCCCTATGTGAATGGTTTACTAATTAAAATCACTAAGAAGTTAGGTATTAATAGGCTGTGAAATTGTTTTAGCCAGAAGGCCTTTACCTAGAGGTAAAAGAAACTCTCTTCACCAACCAAAAAAAATTAAAAACCCGAGAGAGAGAGAGAATCCATGGGCAGGGAATTTGGCCTAGCCTCAAGGGAGAGTGGAGGCAGGACTTGGAAAGCTGTCAAAAACTGCCTATTTTCTCCCTTACTCTCAGCAGGGATACGGGGGAAATAAGTTTTCTTTTTTTCAATTTGACTGAACCAGGTCTTAGTTGCGGCATGCAAACTCTTAGCTATGGCCATGTGGGATCTAGTTCCCCAACCAGGGATCGAACCCAAGCCTTCTGCTTTGGGAGCTCAGAGTCCCAGTCACTGGACACCAGAGGAGTCTCTGGGGGGATCTGCTCCTTTATATAGATGTTTCATTCTTCTCTTCCCCACACTGTGGCTTTCTCTGCTTCTCCACATGTGGTAGAAGATGGGTACCCAAACCCAGAAATCTATTTGAATTCCAAATTCTTGGGGGAGAGGCTCTGATGGGGTTATTTTGGGTCCAATGACTACCTTTGACCCTATCAGCTAAAGCTAGGAAGTCAAGGTGTAGTACAATCAAGTCTCCTGCGATCTATCCCTGGGACAGGGAGATGGGGCAGGTCCCATAAAAGAGGGTTTATGGACAGGCCGACAGCCCCCAAAGTGTCTGATGTAAAATGTTGACCACATTCCCTTTAAGTGATCTACTGGTTGTTCACTTATACTTTTAACCCCTTTTTCGTTTTTCACCCTCCCCCAAGTTTGTCAGCCACTATAAACCACTGGCAGCCCCAATCTAGGGACTAGGTGAAATGTTTTCTAGGAACCCACCAGTGGGGTTTAGCCACCTCCAAGAGCCTCCTGCCCCGGTACGAGCATGCCAGCTTCATTCCCTCCAGCACACCTCACAGCATCTGGGTGTTTGGAGGGGCCGACCAGTCAGGAAATCGAAACTGCCTGCAAGTTCTGAATCCTGGTAAGTAACTGATGGTTATTTTATTTACCAAAATGAATAAGTAAATCCAATTTCAATTCCTGTACCAAAGTCCCATTTGGATTTTACTGACTAATCCATTTAAACCTTTGCTGACCTCATAGAAAAATAAACATTGTCACTTCTAACAGAATCTGAAAATCATAAATGATATTTTGTTTTCCTCCTAAGTGGCACAGATTATCAACTTCTGAAAAGTCAAAGCTGAAAGAGACTTCAGAGAACAGTTATGTCAAGTGGGCAACCTGGTCTAGCAATGGAGAGTGACTTTCCTAAAGTCATCAGGGAATCAGACCCTTGAATCCAAGTCACCTCTGTCAGAGGTCTCAAATGGGGGTGATTGTGCCCCCCCAGGGGACAGTTGGCATGTGACTCCTTGGGCAGGGCATCTAATGGGTGGAGGCCAGAGATGCTACCGTATATCCTGTAATGCAGTGGTCCCCAGGGTGCCTTTTTGGCACCAGGGACTAATTTCATGGAAGACAAATTTTCCGTGGACAGGGGTGGGAGCAGGGTGGGGTTATGGTTTGGGGATGATTCAAACTCATTACATTTTTTGTCACTTTATTTCTATTATTATTACATCGGCTCCACCTCAGATCATCAGGCATTAGATCCTGGAGGTTGAGGACCCCTGCTGTAAAGCATAGGGCAGCCTCTCACAATAAAGAATTATCTGGTCTAAAATGTCAGTAGTACCAAAGTTAAGAAACCCTGATTGAGATCCTCTTGGTATGTTTCTTTTGGCCAAAAAGTACAAAGTTCCTGCCTCATCTCACTGGCAGTTTAGTCACAGAGGAAGCAGTTTGGGGACATCACTGCTGCAAGGATGTTGCTGAACCACCCATGGGGGTGGACCTGACTTTCTGTCGGTTAGAAACAATTTTTTGTTTTTTTCCCTTTATAAATTTTTCAATATGCATTGAAAAATATTTTAAAAGTGTAAATAAGTAGACAAGAGCCATCCACAGTCCTAGGATATTAAGGCTATTAATAACAGTTCTGTGTACTTCCTTTCTGTCTTCTCTCTGCATTTTTGTAAACCTGAGATCTTTGTATTTCACCATTACACTATTGTGTCTTTTTAATTTCATAATTAGCACAGAAATGATTCCCTATCAACAAAGCTTTGCTAAAATCATTTATAATGGCTGCATAACACTCAATTTTATGATAATACCATAATTCCTCTGTGTTTTTTTTTAACATGTAGGTTGTCTTCAGATTTTTATCATTATAAATAACAAAGTAGTGAATATCTTTGTTCAGAAGTCATTGAATGTATTTCAAATTATTGCCTTAGAATTCATGCCCAGAAATAAAAGAACTAGATAAAACCCTGGACTTTAAGCTTTTTTTTTTTTTTTTAACTTCAAAGCTTTTAGTACATGGTATCAAATTGTTCTCCAGGAAGACTTTTTTTAATTTTCTTTTTTGGCCACATTGCACAGTTTGTGCAATCTCAGTTTCCTGACCCAGGATTGAACCTGGGCCCAAGAGTGAAAGCCCAGAATCCTAACCACTAGGCCACCAGGGAACTCCATCTCCAGAAAGATTTTTTCAACTTATCCTTTCTCCAATTGTGTTTAATAGTTCTTGTTTCACTCCTGACTGGCACTGAATTTATCATTTTTAAGCACTGCTAATTTGATGGGCAAAAGTAAAAAAACAAACGATTATTATCTAATTGTTTAAATATGCAGTTTGTTCATCACTAGTAACCTGGACATTTTCATGTAACAATCAGTTCTTGCTTGGTTACCTCTATAAATGAGAGGTTTACTTATATAACAGTTGGTCTTCTTTGTCATTCTGGGACAATAATAATTTCTATCTTGTTAGGTTTGGCAAGAATTAACTCACGTCTGGCTCATAGTTAACATTCAGTAATTATCATGGTAAATGTAGCTGTGGTTTGACAGATGGAAATCAGTTCCAGAACCCTGACCTCTCAATTTTTCAGTGATGGCATCTATTTTAAATAAAATACAGTGAGAATTTGGAAAGCTTCTGTCAAAGAAATTGACTTTCCACCAGATCCTTTCCTCTCCTAAAAAGTATAGTTTGACACCATGACCAAGAAATATGAATGATGTAAGTGAATCATTAATTTCTTGTGTTACGAAGGCAAGTTCCTCAGTCTTAGGACTCCTTTCTGATTATTTGTGCTAGCATTTGACTTGGAAGCCACACAATCTCAATTTTATGACAGTACCATAATTCCTCTGTTTTGTTCTGTTTTTTTGACTCTGAAGGTTGTGGCTCTCTAACTCCCCCTAAGATCTAAAAGCTCCCCAAGATCTGTAGTTACAGAGGCAATTACATTATGCTATGTTATTTTAGTTTTTTGTTTTTATTGTCTGCTTTTTTTGGCTATGAAGTTTGTGGGATATTAGTTCACCAACCAGGGATCGAACCCAAGACACCTGCAGTGGAAGCCAGGTGTCTTAACCACTGGACTGTATGGGAAGTCCCCATTATGCTTTGGATATAGGCTGAGACTTGTTTGGTCTCCGGGTTCATGTTTTGAGTCCCACACATACTACAAATGCTTCATGTGCCACTTTGTATATTGAATGAAGACCTTTACACAAGACACAGAATTTCCTAGTCAAGAAATAATTCCTGGGAATTCCCTGATGGTCCAGTGGTTAAGACTTGGAGTTTTCACTGCTGTGGGCTTGGGTTTAACCCCTGGTCAGGGAACTAAAATCCCACAGGCCATGCAGCATAGCAGAAAGGAAGGAAGGAAGAAAGAAAGAAGTAGTGGAATGACTATGGGAGTTTTGATAGGTCTGTGTTCAGAGCCCGGCCCTACTGCTCACCAACACTGCGACCTGGGGGAAAGGATTTAAACTTTCTGAGCTTCAGTTCCCTCATCTACCAAGTGGGGATACTTTCCACCTGCTCCCAGGATTGCCTGAGGATAAGGAGATGGTGGGGTGCTCAGGGCAATGATTCTGCTCACGGAAGGTGCTTGGTTACTGCTTGTGTTTCTGTAAAATGTGTGCTTCCTTTTGAAAAAAAAAGATGAGCTTCTGTTCACCTGCCCAGGTGGCAGAACTTCATTCTCAAGTCAGAAGAGTGGAATATACATAGATCTTGACGTTGAAATGGAATTTGAATCCCAACTCAGCCATTTACTGGTCATGTCACCTTAAATGAGTGACTTAATCTGTCTCTGCTTCAATTCCTTGTCTGTAAAATGTGGGAAGAAATATTTATTTGGCACATAGTGTTTAGTAGGGACAATTACTACTGCTGCTACCACTGCCAAGACTGTAATGATATTGTCCACTTTTTTTTAATGGCCACATATCCTGAGAAACTTGGCACGTCTGGTTTCTTGCATCCAGTGGGAATGAGTTTGCTCAATGTTGGGCTCCTCTGGGTGGTCACAGCGCAGGATAGTCAACAAAGGGGAATAGGGTGCAGAAAGGATGTTTAAGGCCTCCAAAAACAAATTGTCCTCCTTAATTGTACCTGTGGCTTTTCATTCGTGGGAATTTGGGTCTATCTGAACACATTCTGAGTATTGCCCCTTACCCCTCCTTGAATTTGATGACAGGAGATCTCTGCCTAGACCTACCCTGTCCCTCTTGGGGATTGGGGTTTGCCAAGTGACCCTGCCTAGCCCCAGAGTCAATGTCTGAGGCCCTCAGCCTGGGGATTTAGATGCCTACCTTCTCTCCGGACCAGATACCAGGACTTGGACCACCCCAGAGGTGACCGGCCCACCGCCATCCCCAAGAACATTCCACACATCATCGGCAGCCATTGGAGACCAGCTGTATGTCTTCGGGGGTGGAGAGAGAGGTGCCCAGCCAGTGCAGGATATGGAGCTTCATGTGTTTGATGCAAGTATGGATGGGGTGGGAGATCCCTGGAGCCACCACTTACCTGGTCGGGGCTGCCCTGGCCTGCAGCTTACCTGATGCAGGAAACAGATTAGAAAATGACAACCTGGCTGTGGGTCTCAATTCTAGACTTCTTCAGTATATCTCTTAGCTGTATCTTCTACCCATAGTAAAAATTGCATTTAAAGAAGAATAATGGATCAGTTCTAAAAATGTAGACAGTATAGTTTATCAAGCAAAAAAGAAAAAATTTCCCCTTAGGCCTTTCCTTCCTACTGCCCAGATAGAGGTAAATACTGTTAGCTATTCCTAACAGTCTAACTTCCGGATTTTTCTGTGCATTTATAAATCATATGCACATGTATATGTGAACACTTATGAATTTTCTATGGACTTTGAAATTATATGAAAACTTAAAACACACACATGAAAATACTAATTATAAATACTGTTCTGCCTCTTAGTTTTGTCTAAGGATAGATCTTGGGGGCTTCCCTGATGGCTCAGTGGTAAAGAATCCACCTGCAATGCAGGAGACTCAGGTTCAGTCCCTAGGTTGGGAAGATCCCCTAGAGGAGGAAATGGCAGTCCACGCGAGTGTCCTTGCCTGGAGAATCCCATGGACAGAGGAGCCTGGCGGGCTATAGTCCATAGGGTTGCAAAGAGTCAAACACAACTGAGCGACTGAACACACATGCGCGCAAGGGTAAATCTTAGTTGAAAGCATAAACTTTGAAACCACAGGAAGTTGACTTGGAACCAGATCTGACATCTACCTTCTGTATCACTTTAGACTAATTTCTTAATCTATCTAGGCCTTAGTTTGCTGTAAAATGGAGATAGTAATAGTGCCTAACACAAAGAATTGGAAAGATTAAATGAGATAATGTGATACAGTTATAGCAGTTCTGACACAGGAAACACCTAATGAATTTTCACTGTATTATTATTATTCCTTCATTTAATCACACATCATGGATCTCTCCTAAGCCAACAATTTTCTTGCAAAGCATATCTTTCTGTGGGCTTCCATTATTCATTCAGTCATTTTCCTATAGATTGACTTTTTTTTTCTCTATAGATTGACAGTGTTACAGTGAATATATACAATAATTTATGTACATGTTACAACGTTTGGGCCTTCCCAGGTGGGCTAATGGTAGAGAACACACCTACCAATGCAGGAGATACAAGAGATGCAGGTTCGATCCTTGGGTCAGGAGAATCCCCTAAAGGAGGGCATGGTAATCCACTCCAGTATTCACGCCTGGAGAATCCCATGGACAGAGGAGCCTGGCGGGATACTGTCCATAGGGTCGCAAAGAGTTGAATGTGACTGAAGTGACCTAGCACAGCACACACAACGTTTAATGTGGAATAGATGCTGGGGAGTAGAATCACTAGGTCAAAATGGTATGAATATTTAATATTGTGAGACCTCTTGCCAATCTTTTGTCTAAGTGGCATTTATTTACATTTCTTTCTTTTAGTAGTGGGCATTTAGGAATAACGCTTTACAAATATCATGTGACAAAAATAATTTTCCTGTGTGTTTTTGCACCTTTTTTGAGAAAAGGCAATAAGCAAAACTGAAAACGTATAAGTTTAAATTAAAAATTAAGACATGTCACGATATGAATTTTTGCAGAAAAAATGGACTCATTCTTTTAAAGCAGTTTTAAAAAAATATTGGCTTTGAATACATAAAACTGTAAGAGAAAAAATATATGTACATATATATGTGCCTATATATATATGTGTGTGTATATATAATTTTATAACCTCCAAATTGTTATTTCAGTGCAATTATGGTCCTTTTTTTTTAAATAGAAGAGATAATTCTAGATGTGCTATTTTGTGTCTTGTATTTTTCACTTAAGCATTTCCCCTGTAATCACAAAGTTTTCTCATTGTTTTTAATGAGCACGTAATATTCTATTATGACTGTAGCAATAACTCTCATTCACCTGTTAATGGACTTAGGGGCTATTTCCAGTTCTCCCTTATTAGTAATATAAACAATACTGTGGTAAACATACTTACCACTTATGTATGCATATGCATCAACTTTCTCAGGTTATTTCAAATTGTATTCCTTGGAACACTGAGGGCTCTGTGAACAACCTTCAGGCCAATTGCAAGTGGTAATTCAGAGAGAAGTTGTTTGGCAGGCTTTTGTCTAAGAAAATTTTTGTAGCATTCCTTTAAGACTTTTCCGGTATGTTGAAATGATTGATTTTCAATTCTATACATGTACAATTTTGAAGATATGAAGGGTTATCAACAGGTAGAACACATCTGCTATGTTAGGATAACACTCATAACTCTCATGTACAGAGTACTTTATTTATGCCTGTGCTTTACATATATCGTCTCATTTAATCCACACTTCAACCCTGCTGCTGCTGCTGAGAGGTAGGCATTACCAGGTGCTCCCTTTCTCTTCATTTTATAGCTGCAGAAACTAAAGCTTAGAAAATTAACACATGCAAAGCTACATAATTATTCAGTGAAATAACCCAGTTTTAACTCCAAATCCTATATTCTAATCATTATCCCATACAACCACTTCAGGAGGCCCTGCTAGCTTTAAAAGTAGTCAACTTTTTTTCCCCCACCCTTCCAGCAAATCAATTAAAGATATTGTTTTGAAAAAGAGAATACTCTGAAGGCCTGTCCCAGTAGAAGGAAGCTCATTCTTTTTAATTTGGGGGCAGTTCTAGGTTAAAGAAACTTAAGGGAGGTATTTTTTAAATTCAAAACACAAAGTGGTTTCTTAATGCCCAGTGGAAGGGGTAGGCATATTAGGTAGTGAATTCTCCAGTCCTGGACACACACCAGCAGAGGCTGTAAGGGTTGTGGATGGAGGGAGCCCTGGGTTGGGCTGGCAAGTCACAGTGAATGACCCCCAGGCCCCTCTTTGTTCAGTGCATCTCCGCTTGCTGGGAGGTGAGGCTTAGGTATAACCCTCACTTTCTTGCTTCTTACCTTTGTCACCTGAAGTTATGGGATTTATTTTTCCAGACACCCTGACCTGGTCACAACCAGAGACACATGGAAAACCTCCATCCCCCCGACATGGTCATGTGATGGTGGCAGCAGGGACAAGGCTCTTCATCCATGGAGGCTTGGCAGGGGACAATTTCTATGATGATCTCCATTGCATTGATATCAGTAAGTAGGGTAGAGGGCATGGGGGCTTGCTTGTCTGCTTAAAATTAAATAAAATATACTTTGACTAGAACCTTGCTCTCAACCAGCCAGTAGAATCTTCGCTGCTGCTGCTGCTAAGTCTCTTCATTCTGTCCGACTCTGTGTGACCCCATAGATGGCAGCCCACCAGGTTCTGCCATCCCTGGGATTCTCCAGGCAAGAAGACTGCCATTTCCTTCTCCAGTGCATGAAAGTGAAAAGTGAAGGTGAAGTCGCTCAGTCGTGTCCGACTCTTAGCGACCCCATGGAGTGCAGCCTACCAGGCTCCTCTGCCCATGGGATTTTCCAGGGGAGAGTACTGGAGTGGGTTGCCATTGCCTTCTCTGAGAATCTTCACTAGATTCTTTCAAATGTGACCTGAATAATAATAAGTGATAATAATAAAAGCAAGTATTTCCTAAGTGTTTGCCATGTATTGGGTTGACCAGAAAGTCCGTCTAAGTTTTTCTGTAAGATCTTACAAAAAATCCATTATGAACTTTCTGGCTGACCCAAGACCTACCTATTAATTCTTTCTTATCCTTTCAACAACCCTGCTCTTTCATTAAAAGTCATTGTGTCTTGTGCTTCCCGAAGGACTGGATTTCTTTCAAGTTGTAGCCTTTAATTCCGTGGATAACTTTTAGAGTGTGTCTGGAGGTGGACAACCAGAACTGTCATGCTAAATTGTTAAAAAAATGCTGAGAAAAGGAAAGTTAGGGATAAACATGAGTATTTAAGCATTTGAATGACCCCCAAAAAGTCCCAAGAGCCTGGACTATTTTGGGGTCATTCTTCCAGATTCTGAGGTCCCTTAGGGCGGGGACTTTGTCTCTTTTTCCCTTAGTGTATTTCCATCATTGAGTACAGTGTCTGGCAGGTCGCAGTGGACAGATAGGGACTTCCCTGGTGGTCCAGTGGTTAAGACTTCACGCTTCCACTGCAGGGGGTATAGGTATGACCCCTTGCTGGAGAACTAAGATCCTGCCTGCCACACAGTGCAACCAAAAAAAAAAAAAGTCGACAGAAAAACAAATGAACATATTCCGCGTTGCTCCAGACTACAGGAATTGGAACCATGGGCAGAAGGCATGAGAACTGCTGTGCAAGTATCAGGCTAATTGCCAAACGGTGGGTTCTCTGATTTGGTGACATTGGAAGCAGGCTGACACTGGCTGGGATTCCCACATTGGCAAGGATATTTGGCTGGACTCGGTGATCCTCCCTTCCAACTCAGTTGCTGGACCCCTGCCTTGAACTGACAGATGGAAAATATCTTCACAGGAGCATTCCTTGCAGGCAGGCAAACAGGGTTTTAATGCTTATTTTAAAAAGAGAAAGTCCTTTTCTCTTGTAGGAGGAACTATTGCCTAGCTATTTTTCCTCTTTTCCTACCCAGGTTGTTCTCTAAAACCTAAAATCCGGTGAGGTCCTGCCTCCTTTGCTTGTCTGAAAAGTTGCAACTATCTGCAGAAATAGGTAGGAAATAGGTGCTGAGGCAGCATGTTACAGTGTAGAGAACACAGATCTGGGAGTCAGACCTGAGTGCAGCTCTAGCTGTGGGACTTCTTCCCGTCTCTAATCCTGTTTTTTCATCTGCAAGAAGTAGGCAGAAGTGAGCAGTTCTTTCATGCAGCTATCATGAGAATAAAGTAAGCCGGATTTTTGAAGTGTCTAGTCAGCACTCGCAAAGTTGCAAAGTAGCTGTTACTGTTTCAGACATGCATGTGTGTGCACATACAGGCATGCTTCCGCAAGCACGCACACACACACACACACACACACACACAGAACCTTACCTGCTCATACATACAGGCATGCTTCCGCAAGCACGCACACACACACACACACACACACACACACACACAGAACCTTACCTGCTCATACATACAGGCATGCTTCCGCAAGCACGCACACACACACACACACACACACACACACACACACAGAACCTTACCTGCTCCTGGGCTCCTAAGGAGTTAATGGTGATGGTCACCAAAGCTTAGATCACATTCCTCAGTGTGCTCCGAAGACCACCTACACCAGAATCACCTGGGCTGCTTGTTACAACTATAGATGACTGAGCCCACTCCCTCCCTCTCTGGACTACCCAAACAGAATTTCAAGCTCCCCCAAGTAATTTTTGTGCACACCAAACCTTGCTTTATTATCTTGAGAACTCTTTAGTGAGTGAAGTTCAGGGGTTGGTTTGCAAACTGCAGACGTCTGACAGGTTCAGTCTGAAACCATTGTCTAGGTTTTGCCCACTTTCCATCTCTTGGCAGGTGACATGAAGTGGCAGAAGCTAACGCCCACCGGGGCAGCTCCCACAGGCTGTGCTGCTCACTCAGCTGTGGCCGTGGGGAAACACGTGTATGTCTTCGGAGGAATGACTCCCACAGGAGCCCTGAATACAATGTACCAGTATCACATAGGTGAGCAGATGTTCATTGTGGGTCTTTAAGCAAGTATCACCCTTCTTTGAAAACTATCACAACGCTTTGATCTTTCAATTTGGCCACTCCACATCTAAGGCTGAAGGAATAAAAACCAGACTTTCAGGGAATGACATCATCAAAGCAGTAAGAGTACCATTAGGGTTCCCCCGCTTCACTTTTCTTGTTTCTTTCAGGGCTCAGGTGATATAGCACATCACTGAATATTTTTGGAAATTTTTTAACAGACTTTTTTTCCCCCAAAATAGAAAAGCAGCATTGGACCTTGCTTAAATTTGATAATTCTCCTCCCGCTGGAAGGTTGGACCATTCCATGTGTATCATTCCATGGCCAGGCACGTGTACTTCTGAGAAAGAAGATTCAAATTCAGCCACTCTAAACTGTGATGCTGAGAAAGGGGATTCCACTGAGAAAGGAGTGACTCAAGGTGGTGACTCACATGAAGAAAGTCAGGCTGACACACTGCTCTGTTTTGTGTTTGGTGGAATGAATACAGAAGGGGAAATCTATGATGATTGTATTGTGACTGCAGTTGATTAATAAAACCCATGTTTTTACTTTTAAATGTCAATTACTTTCAGAAAAGTTAAGTGAAACATTGTTTTCATACCTCCAAAATTGTCTGCACTATGTATGTATCCCTTTGGCTCTTACCTACTGCAGGAGGTGAAGAGATGAATTGGATAGCTCAGGGCAAAAACCTCTGATAAAGGGTTTTTTATCAGCAATACAACCAGGTAACTAACTGGCTGGTTATGAATACTAATCACAAAAATGTTGCAGATATCCTAATTGCAAGATACAACAAAAGTTGTAGAAATCAGTGAGTGGACATTCCCAAGCTGAAGTGTTTTAACATTTGACTGCACCGGGTCTTAGTTGGAGCATGTGGGATCTCGTTCCCTGACCAGGGATGGAACCCATGCTCCCTTCATCTGAAGCATGGAGTCTTAGCCAGCGATCACCAGGGGAAGTCCAGGGAAGTGTTTTCAATATTAGCAGCTCCTCAGAAAGAGGTGTACTGTTGACTTGGTACTGAGAGCCACTGCAGACAGGGGCAAAGATTGGCCCTTGTCTCTCCCCACCAACCCCTACCCCTCTGCACACACTTCAGGTATTTTTAATGTTTGTATGGAACCTGGTCTGTAAGACCCCCTGTCCAAATGCTTTGGGCAACACAACAGAGGTCCAGGCCTCAGAGTAAATCACACATCAGGTCTCAGTTCCACAAATTAACCTTGCAGCTGGTTGCCCCATGTATAAAATGTCTATGTTTGGACTGAACTGGATCATGTTAGCATGACAGCGTGCCCTTCGTTGATCATACTTACTAAATTGTTGTAGGGCTTAAGGTAGATCACACCACCCTAGATCCCACTCTTGTACCAGAGATAAAGATTGACATGGCTAAAATTCAAAAATATTACCTTCACATCCTAAAATCAGGAATTGAATCCAAGTGTGTAAAATTATCAGTGATTCATCACTTATCAAATCTCAAGAGAATCCAAGCAGCTGTAAAGTGTTATCAGTAAATAGGCCACCGTAAGTTTTTGAAAGGAAAGGAGAAGCAGTAAGTTTCAAACATGCTCAAGAAAACTCTGCTCTTGAAATGGTCCTTGCCTAGTTAAACATATGGATGTACCAACCTCCCACCCCTCTTCTTAGATTAGGCAGGTTTCCCAAAATGACTGAATATTTAAAGAAATGTTGTTTCCTTACCTCAAAACCCTGAACACTCCGAACACGAGTCTAACCTTAAAATAAATGACTAACCTAATTAGAAGCTTTATCACAAAAATTAGACCAGTGTAAATAACAAACATTTATTGGTGTCACTTATGGTAGAAAAAAGTTCCTACACCAGATACACATGACCCAACTGTTAAATAGAACATTTTCAAGGTGAACACACTCCCTAACCCATTTTTTTTTTTTAACCCACTTTTGATGATAGCCAATTCCTCCTTGCCCCCCACCCCAAGACATGTGAGCAACTGCTAATGAAAAGCAGTAAACAGCCACTTGGGCTATAGCATTTTCAACTCCACTCCAAGGTGAAGATTCCAATTACATTCGAGACTTAAGTTCTCTCAATTTTCTCCTAACGAAAGTTCCTGAGTCCAGTATTTTACAATATTACAGCACTAGCAGAGCAGTGTCTACAACTCATCTTTTTCTCCTGCTTCCTCCTCATTGGTTGGGGGAGGGCCTGCACTTCCATAGAGTTTGCTGATAATTGGCTGAACAATTTCTTCTAGCTCCTTCTTTTTAGCTTTGAAATCTTCAATGTCAGCATCTTGGTGACTTTCCAGCCACTCAATCTTTTCTTCTACAGCTTTTTCCATGGTCTCCTTATCTTCTGAGGAAAGTTTACCTCCCAGTTTTTCTTTATCTCCAATCTGATTCTTAAGAGAGTAGGCATAGCTTTCCAATTCATTTCTTGTGTCAATGCGCTCCTTGAGCTTTTTGTCTTCCTCAGCAAACTTCTCAGCATCATTGACCATTCTTTCAATTTCTTCAGGTGTCAGGCGATTTTGGTCATTGGTAATTGTGATCTTATTTTTGTTGCCTGTACCTTTGTCTTCAGCTGTCACTCGAAGAATGCCATTCACATCTATCTCAAAGGTGACTTCAATCTGTGGGACACCACGGGGTGCAGGAGGAATTCCAGTCAGATCAAAAGTTCCCAGAAGGTGATTGTCTTTCGTCAGGGGTCGTTCACCTAGAAGTCACACACACACAAATTGTTAGTTGTTACTGACAAACGTTAGTACATCTGGATCTCTACATTTAAGTCTGTAACAGTCTGCGGTGGCAAGGGCACTCTATCAACTTAAAATGGGTCGTATTGGCTCTGAAAGGAACTGTGAATTAAGTTACTAGTATTCAACCAAATTTCGTCTACTTTAACACAGTATGAACTTTGCTTGTCGTTCTATTTTAGAAGCCAGCTCAGAAGGCATTTTTTAATGGGAAAGACTGCCAGACAAAAAACAGATTTTAGTCCTGGCTCTACCAAACTCAACACTAAATTAGGGCCTTCTCACCTGAAAACAGCAGATACTTCTTTCCTTAGTCATTTTAACAGTGTATATTAAAAAAAAAGTCAAACTCTTCAAACACATATCATGGTATTAACAAATGTAAGCAATTACCTTCATAGACCTTGATGGTAACAGTTGGTTGATTATCAGAGGCTGTAGAAAAGATCTGAGACTTCTTGGTGGGCACCACAGTGTTCCGTGGAATCAGTTTGGTCATGACACCTCCCACAGTTTCAATACCAAGTGTCAAGGGACATACATCAAGCAGTACCAGATCACCTGCAAAAGTAAGTTAATCGAGGTAAGTTCCAATTCAGGAGTCATAGGAGCAATACCAAGCAGTCCCCATGATCAATAAAACTTCATCTTCTCCATCTTGCCACTTGGTTAGGTTCTACGCAAAATCATTTCAGAAGCAGTGAATTAAATACAGCTGCTGAAGATCTTGAGACTTCCCAGTCTTGTCATCACTGTACCTTTACCTAGCTCTGTGAGCTTGCTGCTTGTATTCTATTGCTTTCTAAAGCAACAGCTAATTCTCTTCCATTAAGCTACTGAAGCACTGTGGACAATGCTGACAGACTAACCTGTATCTTGATCACCAGAGAGCACACCAGCCTGGACAGCGGCCCCATATGCCACAGCCTCATCTGGGTTTATGCCTCGGGATGGCTCCTTGCCATTGAAAAACTCTTTAACCAGCTGTTGAATCTTTGGGATTCTAGTAGAGCCACCAACAAGAACAATTTCATCAATATCAGACTTCTTTAAATCAGAATCTTCCAACACTTTCTGGACAGGCTTCATGGTGGAACGGAACAGGTCCTAGAGTAAGAGACACAAGCACTCTGATGATACCTGTCATACCCACAAATAGTCAAAATCCCTAAATGCACTGTCCCAAACTCAGAGTCTAACTAGATCTCATTAGCAAAACAAGGAACATACCATGTTTAGCTCTTCAAATTTGGCCCGAGTCAGGGTCTCCGAGAAGTCTTCTCCTTCGTAGAAGGACTCGATTTCAATTCTGGCTTGATGTTGGGAAGACAGGGCCCGTTTGGCCTTTTCTACCTCACGCCGGAGTTTCTGCACAGCTCTGTTATCTTTTCGAACATCTTTGCCAGTCTTCTTTTTGTAGAGCTTGATGAAGTGTTCCATGACCCGCTGGTCAAAGTCTTCTCCACCCAGGTGAGTATCTCCATTAGTGGCCACGACTTCAAAGACACCATTATCAATGGTGAGAAGAGACACATCAAAGGTTCCGCCACCCAGGTCAAACACCAGGATGTTCTTCTCCCCTTCTCTCTTATCCAGGCCATAAGCAATAGCAGCTGCTGTACTGTTAGAGGAATGAGCAAGAAAAACAAACCTTACTTTACTTTTCCCTTTCCACATTTGGCCAATGTGCCATACTTTTGAATTTAACACTTACGGCTCATTGATGATCCTCATGACATTCAATCCAGCAATAGTTCCAGCATCTTTGGTTGCCTGGCGTTGGGCATCATTGAAATATGCTGGTACAGTAACAACTGCATGAGTAACCTAAAATGATGATAAAAGGTAGTTAGACATATTTTATCATACAGTTTAACCTTTATTTAAGTTACAGTCAAACTATCACTTTATTTTTAAGATACATAATTATTTGTGTGTGGACTTGCAAGCAGTAAGTGATAAATGAAAAGACCCTAGTATTTTGTTTGATATCCAGTAAAACATGCAAGTAATTAAAACTGATGTACATGGATGTCAGCCTTTTAAAATGATGAAAGCATCTACACAACACAATCAGAAACGGTAATAATAAAACTGCTCAACACTGTTCTGGAAAATACCTACCTTCTTTCCCAAATAAGCCTCAGCAGTTTCCTTCATTTTAGTGAGAACCATGGCAGAAATTTCCTCAGGAGCAAATGTCTTTGTTTGTCCACCTCCAACATCAACTTGAATGTATGGTTTAGTTTTCTTTTCAACCACCTATTTGAGAGAATAATTATTATTTTCAGACACAGAAGCAATGACATTTTAAAGTTTAAAAGAAAGAGGACTGTCTGAGACTCACTTCCTTCTCCAAAGTTGGGTTTACTTTGGACCCTTTGAGCTGAATATTTGGGGCAGAAATATTTAAGGTGTCGAAGGTGCCTTACAATTACAAGCCACTTCAGTTTTAATCAGTCTCTTAATCCTAAACTATTGTCGACAGAGTAGTTACGCATGAAATTCCTTGCCAACTTTACTATCTTCAATTCTGAAACATACTAGGAGTATAAAATAAAATTATATACACACATCTATATCCCCTTTACTTGTGCCTAAACTTTTTAATCCTAAATACTCCCATCACCACCACCCACTATCTATTTAGAAGAGAAAAACCAGTTCGAACCTTGAAAGGCAAGAACTTGATGTCCTGCTGCACGGAAGGGTCGTTCCATGTCCGGCCAATGAGTCGCTTGGCGTCGAAGACTGTGTTCTCAGGATTGGAGGTGAGCTGGTTCTTGGCTGCATCGCCGATCAGACGCTCCCCTTCAGGAGTGAAGGCCACATAAGACGGCGTGATGCGGTTGCCTTGATCGTTGGCGATGATCTCCACGCGGCCGTTCTTGAACACCCCGACGCTGGCGGAAAAAACCGAACGAAAGGAATCAGCACCACGATGCTCCGGGCAGCCCAGGAGACCACGCCCCATTTTCCCCTCTCCTCAAACCCCACTTACCAGGAGTAGGTGGTGCCCAGGTCGATGCCGACCACCGTGCCCACGTCCTCCTTCTTGTCCTCCTCCTCCGCCCGTGCCGTGCCGAGCAGCAGCAGCAGCACCGCAGCCACCAGGGAGAGCTTCATCTTTCCGGCGCCGTCGGCCAGTCGGTCAGCAGGCAGCTATAGGGCTTCAGAGGAAAACCAGCCACAGGCCGCAAACACGGGAGCGCACCGAGGTTCCTGAGCTGAGGATGACAAGGCCCCGGATCAGGAGAACAGTGGACAATGCGAAGGGCAGGTCCGAAAAGACAGGCCGCAGCACCTACCTCTCAAACGCAAGAAAACCTTAAGTCGATGTGTCTGTGATGTCTCAGTCAGCGTCGACCGCGCCGTCGCCTACTCCGCTTATATACCCTCCCCCCAGCCCCGTCGTGGAGGCCGCCGATTGGCGAAGGCGCAGCTCGTTGGACGTCGCTGATTGGTCCAGGCCACCAAGCTGGCCGCCGCGGATTCGAAGCGGCCTCCTCCGCAGCTAACGTCATTGCTACGCCCCCCGGGCTGACTCATTGGCTGTTGGGCGCCCCCCAACAATCACCAATGAGACACTACATCCGCCCTGTGCTCCAGCTCCATTGCTTTAGCAGCTGCCTATCAGTGACGGGACTTCTCACCCCGAGGTGGTTTCCGCCGGTAACAGCTGAAGTCCCACCTCCACGCTGGGCCCTGAGGGGATCGGGGCCCGTCCGGCGTGCCAGATATCCCCGAAGCAGTAGAACTTGAGTCCGTGCCTTCTCCACGACCCGCCCGCCTGACCTTCCTTCGTCCCTCTCGAGGGAAGCGACTGTTTTTCCCTCTCCGCCTCCATCCCGTCCCAGGCATGCAGGTGTCAGCGTAGACGCTGTGATCACCTCCGAACAAATTTCTCTGTCCTTTATAGCCGCCACAGGTACTGGTGTCGTGGGGTCTTTTGTTGCTCATCATGCCGCAGCTCTCGAGTTGGGACCTAGTCTGGGCACTGCCCGGTCGCGAATCATGGCTCCTACTGCTTATATGCCCGGCACCCGCTATCCCGCTGTCTTTCCCAGGTCTCCCCACATTGCCTTGCCCCACGGTAAGTCCCGGGACAGACCTGACCAAAGTAATTGACTCCTATACAGAGTCCCCTACACATGTGGCAACCCTGCCCTTAAGAGCGTGCTAATGCCATCACTCCCACCTTGGGATGTATCATTTTTCTAGCTTGTCACCCCTTGTCTTGCCTCTCCTTGCCATCATTTCCTTTTGTGGCTCAGATTATCATTTACAATGCCTTCTTCATCCTTCATTGATACCTTTTTACCTTCACTTCTTCTGGAAAAGGTCTGATTGTGCTTAAATGTATTTAATGGACAAAGACCTCTGGATAATGCCATACTCTTGTAGCAAAAAGTATAAAGGCTGCTATGTACTTTAGCCTTACTATGTGCTAAGCATTATTCTTTTGCCTTTTGGTCCTTACAATTCAATAATTGGCATTTTCCATTTTACAGATGAGAAAATTGAGACCAAAGAGATTAATTGTCACAGAGCTGCTAAGTGATAGAGTTAGCATTGATATCCAAGTAAGCTTGACTCTGTAGCCAGTGCTCATAATAAGTTTTTAGATTTGTTTATTTTTTGGCCTCTCTAGAGCATGTGGGGTATTAGTTCCCCAACCAGGGATCAAACCCATGTCCCCTGCATTGGAAGCACAGTCTTAAACCACTGAACTGCCAGGAAGGCTCCCAACAGTTTTTTAAAATTAAGTTCACTTATTCAACAAATCATTTTAAAGGCCCTACTAGAGATGGGTCAAAGGCCTGATAGAAAATATTTTGAGATGCTTACAGAAATTTTGTGGGACTTAACCACAGTCAGGAGCTAGTGACTCCAGTATTTTTTGCACTGAATGGTTTCCTGAGATTCATTGGTATGAGCAGTACTATGTCTAAATAGCACTGAAACATCTTACACATAGTTGACTAAGATGCTGAGCCTAGGAGTCAGTACTCAGGAATTTTTCTTTCTCCTTTAGTGCTCCTCAAAGGTTATGCTGGTGACTCAGTGTTGACTCCATTCTTACAATTGAAGTTGCATCATGCCTCTCTTTCACAGGGCTTGTAATACTGTTGTAACAACTACCCTTCTTCAGGTTACATCAGTCCATTATCAAGATAGACATCACCATTCCACCACATTACAGTTACATATCATTTCAAGCAAATTTTCTGTGTGTGTCATAGTCCATATCCATTAAAAACAGCTCTCAATTTCACCCTCATCCTTGATTGATGGAGTAGCCTTTGCAGCTCTCCTTTTCTGAGATTTAGAAAAGTGGTATCTGGCTAACTGCTAAAGAGAATTGAGTATATTGGTGGTTGTAGTATTTTTAAAAGTCAAACATATTAGGTAAATTATAGTGTATTCCAAAGTGCAATCATTTATGGATTGAGTAGGAAAATCAGTAAATAAATTTAGTTTGCTGAATGTTAAATATCAATAATAACAGTGCTAAGTTATCAGTATTTAAGTGCTAAATACTATGCTAAAAGCTGTAAGTGCAATATTTCTTTTAATCCTTCGGAAAATATTTTTTAAACCTCTACTTTGGGGATAAAGAGTATGAAGCTCTAAGAGGTAAAGAAACTTGGCCAGGAAATCACATAGTTGAGAAGATACGGAACCAGAATTTGAACTTTAGCAGATTAATTTTTAATTTCCATAGTGTGGGTTGTCATCCTGAACTTCAGGTTCATAAGACTTCTGTAGTTTTTAGGATATAGAGTAGTTACATAGTTTACAAGTATTTTGATATTGGTGATAGACAAATGTAGATTTTTATCCAGTAATTTAAACAAGCTCATTTTACTTGTGCTCTTATGGGTAAGAAAATAGATTTCTATTCCCATCTGATCTCAGAAAGCTAAGCAGAGTTACAATTGATTAGGATTGGATGTTATTTAGCTCCTAAATCTTCCTTTCTGAAAGGGAATTAAAGGCATAGAGCAAGAAGGAAAAGGCCAATGTAATCAACAAGTTGAATATTTAGACCCCGATAAGTTCACATACTTTGTTGGAGAGAATATTCAGCTAAGAGGGCATATGACCGTGGAAACACCCAGCCCCCCAGAGCCTCAGTTTCTTCATCTATTGAATGTCAGGAATTTCTGTCCCTCCTTGTCTTGGTGGCTTGTTTCAAGGATCAAATGAGATATTGTATGTGAAAGTTGTACAGTAGTGGTAATGCTATTATTTATCATATAAATATACTATGCGAATAAATTTTAGAAGCTCTTCAAGAAAACCACCTCTTGAGAGTGAATTTTCAAGATTACTTTCTTTTTTTTCAAGATTACTTTCTATGGGAAATAATGTTTGGTGATCGCATTGAATTTGACAAACATTTTTGGAAATGCTTTGAAAAGTTTTACATCTAATTACTCTCTTGTATTGGCTGCATAGATGTCTTTTTTGATTAAGAGACGGAATAATTTCTTAGCCTTCATTAAACAACAAGAGAGTGAGAGAAAAGTATATCTCCCTAATACCCAAGCTGGGAGTAATACGAAGTATGAGTCATATGAGATGTTTTAGTACTTCTGATAGTGCAATATGTCATTCAATAAGTTTCTTTGTCTTTCACTTAAAAAATGACTTTAATAATTAATAAAGAACCTTCCCCACACACAAGTGAAAAGTAACAGATAGTGTGTTTTTTGTTCTTCACATAAATATTTTTGGTGAAAGGCATTTAGGAGGGTATATGGTGTCAGCGTGATAGAGAAGAAGGATCATGGAGTTTGCAGGCATAAAAACGAGTTCCAGTCCTGTCACTAACTGGCTGTGACTTAGGGTAAGTCACTTAATCCCTCCAAGGCTCTGTTTACTAGTCTGTAAAATGGGTGTAATTCTGCCTCCTCACAAAGCCATTTATGATTGAGGTACTTGATTAATTATAAAGTATTTTATACATAAAATGCTTGTTTTAATTTTTCTTCTGCCTTAAGTTTTCCTTTGAAGTACAGTAAGCTATGGAGGGGACCTCCCTGGTGGTCCAGTGGCTAAGACTCTACCCTCGCAAGGCTGGGGCCCTGGGTTTGATCCCTGTTCTTCAGGGGACTAGATCCCACATGCCACAACTAAGGCCCAGTGCAGCCAAATAAATTTAAAAAAGAAAAGAGGAAGGACTGAACATAACGAGCTACCTGTAGATTTTGAGTGATAATATTTGATATGTTTTAAATTTCTTTTTTTGTTGTTTTAAATTTCTAAATTTTTAAAATAGGAAATATATATACATAGCATATACTTCAAAGGGTACAGTATACAATATACAGTGAAAATAAATTGGCCTGCCACACAGTCCCCAGCATATTACCCTACACAAGTGAAGATCACTGCTCTCGCTGCTTTCTGATGTTGTCTTCTAGAGATGTTTTATTCACATGCAATGTGCGTGTGTGTGTGTAACCCAGTTTTAAAACCAATGGGAGAGCATAGTGCACAAATGGTTTCTGCTCCTTTATCCGCTTAGCTATGTTTCTTGGAGATTGTCACAAATCAGCTGCCTCCAGTTTTTTTTAATGTCATCCTGGGTGCCCTGAATTGAGTATCTACTACATGGTGAGTGTTTTATACATTTTAAACCATTTTATTATAAATTACAATGTGGATACAGAAAATACAAATGTACAGTTTAATGCAAAACAAAGTGAATCCCTAAGTATTTAATAATTAGGCCAAGAAATAGAGTGTTATTAGTACCCAAAAGTCCTGATTTTTTTCCCCTAGCTAATCACAATCCCCTCCTGCATTAAAAAAAGTGACTTTTCTGGACTTCCCTGGTGGTCTAGTGATTAAGAAGCTGCCTGCCAATGCAGAAGACACAGGTTTGATCCCTGGTCTGGGAAGATTCTGCATGCCACGGGGCAGCTGAGCCCGTGTGCCCACAACTATTGAGCCTGTGTGCTAAGAGCTGCAGCAACTGAAGGTTGCATATCCTAGAGCGCGTGCTCTGCAACAAGGGAAACCACTGCGATGAGAAGCCCGCACACGGCAACTAGAAAGTAGCCCAGGCTCACTGTTGCTAGAGAAAACCTGCCCCCAGCAATGAAGACCCAGCTCAGCCAAAAAATAAATAAATAAATAAAATTTTAAGTGACTTTATTGTTACTGTCTTCAGAACTTAACCATGTAAAAATACCTCCTCAAACATCATGGTTTAGTTTCCTTTATATTTTTTCACTTGATGTAACAGAATCCAAGAGTATATATACTTGTGTCTGGCTTCTTTCACTCACATTGTTTTTAAAGTTTTATCCTTATTGTTATGTGTAGCGCTAATTCATTCACTTCCAACTGTTTAGTATCCCCAAGACAGCACAATTTAGGTTGTATTTAGTATTTTGGCTATTATGAACAATGCTACTATGAACATTATTCTACATGATTCTTGGTACACACGCACATGAATTTCTCTAGGGTATATGACCAGGGTTTTGGCTAAGATCAGGTGTGTAGTATGGGAGCTTCCCAGGCTACACATTGGGAGGAGGAGGGGCCCCCTCCTCCCAATGCAGGAGGCATAAGAGATGCAGGTTTGATCCCCGGGTCAGGAAGATACCCTGGAGTAGGAAATGGCAACATGCTTCAGTATTCTTGCCAGAAAAAGTCATGGACAGAGGAGCCTGATGGGTTACAGTCCATTAGGTTGCAAAGAGTCCGACACAACTTGAGCGACTGAGCCTACACAAGGATCAAAAGGTTTCATTCAGTCAGTTCAGTCACTCCGTCATGTCTGACTTTGCAACCCCATGGACTGCAGCACACCCAGCTTCCCTGTCCATCACCAGCTCCCAGAGCTTGCTCAAACTCATGTCCATCGAATTGGTGATACCATCCAACCATCTCATCCTGTGTCGTCGCCTCCTGCCTTCAATTTTTCCCAGCATCAGGGTCTTTTCCAATGAGACAGTTCTTCACATCAGGTGGCCAAAGTATTGGAGCTTCAGCTTCAGCATCAGTCCTTCCAATAAATACTCAGGACTGATTTCCTTTCCAAAGCCTGGAAAAACCATAGTTTTGACTATACGGAACTTTGTCGGCAAAGTAATGCCCTGCTTTTTAACATGGTGTCTAGGGTTTAAATATCTTCAAAAGGTTTAAATATGTTTCAAATATAGTAGATCATGTTGAACTACTTTCCAAGTGTACATTCTCACCAGAAGTTTATGAGAATCCCAGGTGTTCATGTCATTGTCAACACTTGATATAAACTTTGACAGTCTGAGGCATGTGTACTCGCTTCTCATTGTGGTTTTAATTTCTCTGATCATAAATGGAGTTGTATACTTATATTTTTATTGGTCATTTTGATTTATGGGGTTCATAGTTATGGTTTATTACATAACATATATTACATAACAGCAATGAGATGGTTGGATAGTATCACCGACTTGATGGACATGAATTTGAGCAAACTCCAGGAGATAGTGGAGGACAGAGGAGCCTGGTGTGCTGCAGTCCATGGGGGTGCAAAGAGTCAGACATGACTTAGCGACTGAACAAGCACAACAAGATAAAATTAGCAAAATAGGCGCGGGGAAATCAGAAGTCCAGGTTTCCAAGAATCCACTCTCAGTGGGGTAACATAAGACATGCTTAATTGCTCCAGCAACAATATGTGACAACATGTACAAAATGTTGCCAACCAAGGAAGCTCATCTGAGCCTAGGATTCCAGGATTTTTATTGGGGGTCAATCAGGTATATAGTGCACATCCAGAGAGAAGATGTTCACCAGAGAATATATACTTATTAGTATAAACCAGACAAACAGGTGCAATGTGGCTCAAAAACCCCAGGCATGTGTTATTGCTTTTTCCTTTTTCTATTCTTTTTCAAATTCCTTTCCCATTTAGGTTATTACAGAGTACTGAGCAGAGTTCCCTGTGCTATACAGTAGGTCTTTATTGCTTCTTTAAATATAACAGTGTGCACATGTCGATCTCAAACTCCCGATCTATTCCTCCCTCTAACACTGCCCCCCGGTAACCATAAGTCCATTCTCTTAGTCTGTGAATCTGTTTCTGTTCCTATAAATAAGTTTGTATAATTTTTTTTTAGATTCCACGTATACATGATATGACATATTTGTCTTTCTTGATTTCTTTTCTGAAATTGTCCATTTCTCTATTTAGAGTTTTATTTTGTAATTAGTTAATTCTTTATATTCTACATATTAGTCATTTTTTCAGTTATATGTATTGCAAATATCCTTTCACCACACTGTGGCATTTGTTTTCAACTCTCTTCCTAGTGTCTTTAAAAACCTTTTACTTTTGAAAGCATTGCAGACTTCCAGAAAGTTACTTTGCCAATAAAGGTCTGTATAGTCAAGGATGTGAGTGTTGGACCATAAAGAAGGCCGAGTGCCAAAGAACTGATGTTTTTGAATTGTGGTGCTGGAGAAGACTCTTGAGAGTCTCCTGGACAGCAAGGAGATCAAACCAGTCCATCCTAAAGGAAATCAACCCTGAACATTCATTGGAAGGACTGATGCTGAAGCTCCAATACTTTGGCCATGTGATGTGAAGAGCTGACTCACTGGAAAAGACCCTGATGCTGGGAAAGATTGAGGGTAGGAGGAGAGGGGCCAACAGAGGAGGAGAAGGTTGGATGGCATCACTGACTTAATGGACATGAGTTTGAGCAAACTCTGGGAGATAGTGGAGGACAGGGAAGCCTGGAGTGCTGCAGTCCTTGGTGTCACAAAGAATTGGACATGACTGAGCAACTGAACAACAAAAACAACAGCAAAATACTAGAATCCCATGTACCCTTCACTCAGGTTCCTCCAACGGTGACATCTTACGTAGTTGGAAAAACTAGGAAGTTGACATCAGACCATCACTTCTATCTAGACCACACATTGTATTCAGTTTCTACCATCTTTTTAGCCTGTGTGTGTGTATGTATATAATCCTATACAGTTTTTTTTCCAAGAAACATTATTTTATTTATAGCCCCACTGTTTTATATGTACATTTATGGACTGTCCAAAAGCAGTATTTTTTAAGTAACCTTGGAAGTTTTAAATACTCTAAGCAGCTCCTGAAGATCAAGTTGTCAAATTCCTCACCAAGGACAGCCTTAGATAATCTGTGTGCTCCCAGATAGTAAGTATTCAGCTGGCAGCCATCTGTGCTTCAAGCTTCCATCTTTCACCTGCAAGGCTGGTGATGCTCATTTCTGCCAAATTCTGCACCATGACACAATTATCAAGATCTAAACCTTAAGTGACACTTCTGCATTGACCTGATTTCACACTGTGACAAGGTTACCTGCAGTTATACTGTGAAGCCTTTCCCTTTCACACACAAGAAATCCCCTCTTCTATTAAAAATTCCTTGACATACAATCGAGGAGCAATAACCTTACCCCCATCATCCCATCTCCTGATGTGGAAAGGCAGACCTGGGGCCTCCTGAGTTCTCACCATCAGTGTGGTGGAGGCCACACCAGGACGCTACCCTCCACGTGTTCAGGATGCAGAAACCTCAGGCCAGCAGGGTTGTGACAGGAACCTCTCCAGACCCAGGGAGTCTGCATGCCAGGGACCCGGCCCTCAAAGGCCTGGTGGCAGCTCGCCCCAACCCACCTGAGCCTCTGGAGAAGAGCATCCCTACTGAGAGCAAAGGCTAGAAAGAAGTCTCATACTGTTTTATCTGATGGGTAGATTCGTGTAACCATCACTAAAATTAAGTTAGAACTTAATGCTATTTTTGATAACCAAATTGTTTGACAAGCAGAAAACATCAATTTTTTCTTTTATGGTTGTGCTTTTTATATCTTGTTTAAGAAAAGATTCTTCATACATTGTAACTGAGTGCTTGCTTAGTTGCCCAGTCCTGTCCAACTCTGCAGCCCTTTGGACTGTAGCCCGCCAGGTTCCTCGGTCTATGGGACTTTTCAGGCAAGAATACTGGAGTGGGATGCCATTTCCTCCTCCAGGGGATCTTTCCGTCTCAGAGATCGAATCCATGTGTTCTGTGTCTCCTGCATTGCTGACGGATTCTTTACTGCTGAGCCATAGGGGAAGCCCATACATTGTAATTAAATTCAAATTAAATTCAAATCAGTTAAATTCAAATACAGATAATGCACCAAAGTTCTAAGTGGCATTAACATTATAGCTCCTATCATTCTGGAAATAACTTGCAATGGTAGAAAAATAAGTTTTATAGTAGATGTCACTGCCCTGAAGTATGAGTTGCATGATTTATGATCTTGTTCTACAGGAGTCATTTTTATCATTTCCAGTAGTCTCAAATGTTAGGCTTTTATCTGTTCTCAATTTAGCCAATAATATAAAATTCCTTGGCAAATGTTACAAAACTATATGACTATGTGAATACATTAATACATTGCTACATCAGCTTCATAATAAATCAACCTCTGAATATCTGTATTTCCGAACCTGCCAGTGGGGGCCAGTGCAGGACAACCAAGGACACAGAGCATGGAATAAGGCTATGGCTGCAGTCTTGTTCTCTACATTCAACTGGACTGTGTAAGTGGAAAAAAGGATTTTGTGAAGGAACTCTTTGCCACCTATGTACAGGACAGCATCCATGCCTGTCTTCCTGGATTTTCCAGAGGTTTAGAAAAAAATTTCCCATTAAAACATAACATATAGTTAATTCACATTTATTTTTTTGTTATTCAAAGTGTGATGAATCAACCTAAATGCCTATCAATAGGAGATGCTAAACTAGGGTAGAGTATACTATGGAAATATTGTGTAAGTTTCAAAACAATGAGGTAGATTTTTATGTATCTATATGGAAAGATGCCAGGATTTATTATTACATGAGAAAAGTGTTACAGAACATGGAACAGTATGTTCAATGTGATTCTGTTTGTGTTAAACACTCCACCATTTGCCAAATCTGAGTGGGTACCTATCAAGTTGACAAGTGTGGCTCCTGGATGGAGTTGGATGGGAATCAAGAGGAATTTTTGACCTATTTGTAGTGCATACATTAAAATTTTTTTAAATTTTCTTTTTATTCATTTTTTAAATAATTTTTTTCGTTTTATATTGGAGTATAGTTCATTTGTCAAGGCTATGGTTTTTCCAGTGGTCATGTATGGATGTGAGAGTTAGACTATAAACAAAGCTGAGTGCTGAAGAATTGATGCTCTTGAACTGTGGTGTTGAAGACTCTAGAGAGTCCCTTGGACTGCAAGGAGATCCAAGCAGTCCATCCTAAAGGAATCAGTCCTGGGTGTTCATTGGAAAGACTGATGTTGAAGCTGAAACTCCAATACTTTGGCCACCTGATGCGAAGAGCTGACTCATTGGAAAAGACGCTGATGTTGGGAAAGATTGAGGGCAGGAGGAGAAGGGGACGACAGAGGATAAGATGGTTGGATGGCGTCACTGACTCAACGGACATGGGTTTGGGTGGACTCCGGGAGTTGGTGATGGACAGGGAGGCCTGCTGCGTGCTGCAGTTTATGAAGTTGCAAAGAGTTGGACGCAACTGAGAGACTGAACTGAACTGAACTAATAGTTCATTTACAATGTTTTGTTAGTTTCAGATGTACAGCAAAATGATTTAGTTATACATACTTCTATTATTTTTCAGATTCTTTTTCTATATTACAAAGTATTGAGTAGAGTTCCCTATGCTATCCAGAAGGTCCTTATTGACTATGTTTTTTGTATATAGTAGTGTATATATGTTAATCCCAACCTCCTAATTTATCCCTCTCCCCTACCTTTCCCTGATAGCTCAGTTGGTAAAGAATCCACCTGCCATGCAGGAGACCCCAGTTTGATTCCTGGATCAGGAAGATCCACTGGAGAAGGGATAGGCTAGCCACTCCAGTACTCTTGGCCTTCCCTTGTGGCTCAGCTGGTAAAGAATCCACATGCAATGTGGGAGACCTGGGTTCGATCCCATTGGTGGGAGGATCCCCTGGAGAAGGGAAAGGCTAGCCAGTCCAGTATTCTGGCCTGGAGAATTCCGTGGATTACAGTCCATGGGGTCGCAAAGAATCAGACACTTTCACTTTCCCACCTTTCCACTTTGGTGACCATAAGTTTGTTTTCTAAGTCTGTGAGTTTCTGTTTTGTAAATAAGCTCATTTGTATCATTTTTTATTTTTTATTTTTTTTTCATTTTTTATTTAAAAAAATTTTTTTTGGTATCATTTTTTAGAATCTATATATAAGCGATATCACATGATATTTGTCTTTGTATGCTTTACTTCACTTAGTATGATCATCTCTAGGCCCATCCATGTGTGTATTATATATATGTTTTATAAGAACAAGAATGAATATATTACTTGTTGGATTGAAAGTAAACTTTATATAAGAAATGTAGTAAACAGAAAACAACTAAGCTAGCCTTTAGCACTGAATGTTTGCGAGCTGTTTGAGTTTGAATTATATCAAAGTATAACATTTATGTTTTGACTTATGATAAAAAGCTTTGACCTGCTTCCTCTGGTTTTACCGTAATAACAACCAAATGGGATAGATAGGATTGGTGATGTCTCTGTTTTACAGTTGAAAATACAGTCTTGGAATTTATTCATAGTAAAATTATGAATTTTCTGCTATATTGGTTTCTATTCATGTTATTGCTATATTTACTTATCACCTAGTTTATAATTTAATTGGCTCAGATGAGACACTAAAATTAATCTTTGCACAAATCAAGGATGTACCATTGCTTCAAATGAATTCATTTCCCAAACCCGTGCCCAAATAAATAAAATTTCACATAAATGAAGTCTTTGTTTTTGTTTCCCTTTCACCTTGCTCTCCCTCGTCCTAATTTTTATTTCTTTCTGGATATGACCCTGTTTTTCTTTCTGGTATAGCTTGCTCTCAATTAACTGTCATATTTCTCTCCTACGTATAGATGCACAATAATGTAAATTTTACTTTTTCCAGGGGCATGTACTTTTTAATCAGGATCTCTTGAGGAACAGCCTCCAAATTCAGATGAATGCAAGTATTGGACTAGGTGATCTCTGATACAGCTCTAACATCCAGGATTCAACCTTTCTGTCACTAATGATGACATTTCAGGGAGCTATCAGGGACATGAGGAAAAAACGTTTTTGTCTGGAAATACCAAAAGCCCCTCAAATCACTTGGCGTAGCACCTGCTTTCTCTTCTTGCATCCAAATACTGGCTGTGCACAAACAAAAGGAAAGAGAACATTTAAAAAAAATTGAGTTTGTCACTGCTCTCTGCTTCTGTGGCAGAGTAGTCTGGGGATTATGAGGTCAAGAGTCTCAAGAACTGAGCTCTAATCTAGATCCGGCATGATTTCTGTGGCTATGAACAAGTAATTTCATTTTCTCTGTATGTCAAGGAAAGCTTGGTGATGTAGTGGAAAGGAAAGGGCTTTGACCACAGCTCACTGTTTATTCATCCCATTCATTTTTTTAAAAAAAGAAAATATGTATTACATCCTAAGTAGGTAGTATGGCAGGTTCCAGAGAGACAGTGGTGAACAAAATGGGGTTCTTTCCCTTTGTGAAGTGAAAGTCGCTCAGTCATGTCCGACTCTTTGCAACGCCATGGACTTTAATCCATGGAATTTTCCAGGCCAGGATACTGGAGTGGGTAGCCTTTCCCTTCCCCAGGGATCTTCCCAACCCAGGGATCAAACTGGGGGTCTCCTGCATTGCAGGCGAATTCTTTACCAACTGAGCTATCAGGGAAGCCCTCTCTTCCCGTAAAGTGTACTATTAATTGATTCTGAGCATCTTTTCACCTTCTGAATTCACTTTCCTTTGTGTAAAAAGTGTTCAGAATAATCTACATATTCCATAAGAATTATTGTTACAATGATCCTTTTCTCCTTTTTTTTGGCTGTGGTGGGTCTTCACTGCTTGGCACAGCTGGCTGAGGCAAGTGGGGGTTACTCTTTGGTGCGGTGCATGGCCTTTTCATTGCACTGCTTTCTCTTGTTGTGGAGCCTGGGCTCTACGTGCACAGGCTAGAGACAGGCTCAGTAGTTGTGGCTCAAAGGGCTCTAGCGCACAGCTCAGTCGTTTTGGCTTTTGGGGCTCTAGAGCTCTGTTCAGTAGTCATGGCTCTGAGGCTTAGTTGCTCTGTGGCATGTGGAATCTTCCTGCACCAGGGACGGAGCCGGAGTCCCCTGCATTTGCAGGTGGGTTCTTATCCACTGTGCCACCAGGGAGTCCAGTGATCCATTGCACTGAGGTGCAGGCTGTGTTCCTTGGATGTACTAGCTGGAAGAAAATATTGAGAACTACTTACCTAGGTCAAGTTCTTCATTTATAGGTTGACAGAGGACTCAAAATGACTAACTGACCATCCCAGTATTCTTTTTACTTACTACACACTGCAATTTCTTCACAACCCTTAAGAACTTTTTGCAACTTTGGGGGCTCTTTCCTTCCCCTTTAATCTGGCCTGTGTGCTCCAGCCCATTTATAGCACTGTACTGAGGGTTAAGTGAGAACAAACTGTGGATGCATTTCATTTTGCTGGACTCTTCCTTAGCGATCCTCATATGCCATTTCTTTCCTGAAATCCAACCATTCAGTAAATTCAAAGTGTTACTTCCTTCCTAAAGTCATGGCCCATCAACGTGATAGACTTTCATCAAGAATCTGAATGCACTTTATAACTTAGCTTATTATTATGATCCTTAATCTGTGTGATTATCCTTTTACCCTAAATTATAAACCATATTCTGTTGCTTTTCTCATTCCCTGGTTGCTGTGTGTGTGTGTGTGTGTGTGTGTGTGTCGCTCAGTCATGTCCGACTCTATGCGCCCACCAAGCTTCTCTGTCCATGGGATTCTCCAGGCAAGAATACTGGAGTGGATTGCCATGCCCTCCTCCAGGGGATCTTCTCCACCCAGGGATTAAACACAGGTTTCCTGCATTACAGGCAGACTCTACCATCTGAGCCACAAGGGAAGCCTCTGGTTGCTTTGGACAATGTTTATAATAGAGCTGTGGAATAATCTCTAATCGAATTCTTGAGTCAGTTGAATGGCAATATGATAGCAATAATACCTGATGAGCTTACCACAGAATGCTCTTGTGCTTAAACAAAAAAAAGAGGCAATAAATCTCAGGCAAATTTTGACAACTTCTAAAGATAATACATCAAGGAGAATGACTAAATGGAAAACATTCTGGGAGCTGAATCATATTTAAGTTGTTGCAAAACTGACAATTTTCACTTTTTTTTTTTTTTTTGGTTTGGAGACGCCTAGTGTTGGAGGATATAATTACTGTGTTCAAGTTTTTGAAAGATTATCAAGGGGAAAGCATTCTATATCGCTCCAAGCAGCATAACTACTAGCAGTGGAAGGAAGTAAAAGGGAAATAGATTTTGGTTCAGCAGGAGGATTTTCTAATATTAAACGCTGCCCAACAGTTGAGCAGGCAGTCTTACTTAAGGAAGTGAGCGCTCTGAAATCTGAACTGTTGAAATAGAAGTCGGACGCCTATCCGGAGAGAGTGTACAAGAGGGAATTCATGCCCGGGGGGAAGTTGGACTAATGACTTTTAAGGTGTCTTCAAATTCTAAGGTTTATAGGAGTGTTCAGTTAACCTGACATTTGAATATATGTGAATTGTTTTTATTTTTTAAAAATTGTATTAAATAAATTGTCAATCGACCTAAAAACTCATACAGTTTACACTAAGTAAAATTTGATAAACATAGTGGGAAATCAGGTTTAAGACTGAAAACCCAGATGTCATTAAAGGCAATTAGTGACACTTTTAACAGAAAGGAAGAAGAGAGAGCTATATGGGTTTCGAATGATGTGTTCTGGCCAAGTGACACTTGTCACCTAAAACATAAATGCTATAAATTGTTTTACCTTACACATACTTGCTCAGACGTAATTTTTAACATTCAGCGGTACCGTACGCGAAAGCAAGAGCGAGTCTTTGCGGAACAACTCTCGGAAAGCCCTTTCTCGGTAACCCACCCTCGGAAGACCGCTCCAGCCCGCGGCGGAGTCGGGCGTGCTGGGTGGTGGGTAAAAGCGGAAGAGGCGCCGCTGGCCGCGGGTCCGAACTACCAGTCCCAGAGGCCCCCGCGGCTCTGCGCAAGCGCGATGACTTGGCGGCAGCGCCGCCGCAGGACGCAGGGAAGCCAACTAGCGAGTGGCGGCGGCGGGGGCAGCGGCGGTGGCAGTTCGCGGCGAGAGCGACGGCTCCGAGGCCGGGTGACGCTCCGAGGCCGGGTGACGGTCCGACGCAGACCTCGGTTTCCTCCTCCGCAAGATCTTCTCGGTAAGTGCACGACCCCGATCACTCCGCGCCGAGTGCGCGGGCTCCTCGCCTGCCGGCGGTGCTGCTCCGGCCTAGGGCCGCAGACTGCGCCTGACGGCGGGCCACCGGGTCCAGCTGACTCCTGGGCCCTGGGCCCTTCCCTCCAGCGAGGGGAGAGGTGGGGACGGAGGCACACGGTTCGGTCCGGAGGGGAGAGGAGGCGGCGCGCAGGGGACCAGGCAGCCTGGGGCGGATAAGAGGGAGGGACGCGTGGGGGATGGGATGGGAAGGGAGAGCCAGAGGCGAGCGACCTGGCAGCTGGAGAACTGAGAATGGGAGGCGAGAAGGTGCAGTGTCTTCTGAGTGCCGCTGGTGAAGATGTCTTGGTTCGGAGACTCTTGACAAGCTGGACTCCAGGGCCTGAGGGTGGAGGGGCAGCCCACCTACCAAAAACATACACACCATACTTGGCATCTTTCCACTTCCTGTTGGCGATCTGTAAATAAGAAGCTGTCGGTTGCTTCCATCGCCTTTCCTGCAACTTCGTCTTTCATTGACTGGCAAAATTTAAACGGGTGCTGGCTAAGCAAAGCAGAGAGATAAACAGGTAGTTCTGTCTGTAAATCTGCGTAAAAACAGGGAGGCGTGGTGGTCCGTTCAGATGAGAGGTAAGTCAAAGGAGAAATCAGTGTTTTTATTTTAAAATTTGTGCTAAAAATCAGTTTCAGCGAGGCTTTAAATTAGAAAGGATTTTAAACCTGGGATTCAGCAGTTGGTGGATAGAATTCAGGAGCTCCTTGAACTAGAATGAGGACAAAACACGTCTTTATTATCTGATAACTGTATTGTCATTTCCTTCGCTTATGAATATAAGCAACAAACCACAGTAGAATTAGCGACACCTGTGACTTTGTCACCGATATAAACGATAGGTATTTTTGTCTCATGTTTACAGTTGTTGCAGCTATCTCAAAATATCATTAATGGTATACTCCGGTAAAACATTTTTAAAGTATCATTTATGCTTATAATTTCTTTGGATTATGGTATTATCAGACTCACTGTTAGACCTTGTTATTTACTTTGATTATAAAGGTGCACATATATTACAATATCAGGGTTTTTTTTCATTCTTTTGCTAATAGTTCATTATAATTAGTTTCTTTCATATTGGCATATAGTTAATTATTCGTTTAAAAGCAATCTGAGAAGGGGGTCCATAGGCTTCACCAGACTACCAAAGAGACCCATGGCTCAAAAAGACTAAGAATTTCTGAAGCAGAAATAAGTTTTGGGGATCTATAAGTTAGCTTGCAAGAATATTTGGATCATTAGATAAGAAAAAAGTCAAAGCAGATAGGACAATAGTGTAGATGAAAGATGGAATTTTTGTAATCAGGGCAATAAAAAATCGGACTGTAGTCAGAGTAATAGTTTTGGAAAAATAGAATGGACCGCAGATATTTCACTCAAGGTCATAAGGAATCAGCAAAATAATCTGAGGAAGAAAGGGAAGTGAGTACTTTGGCCCTTAGATTTTTGTATGAAGGTACCTCCAGCTTCTAAGTGATAAAGGAATTGAGCCCGCCAAACTCTTGTGTAAGTCTGTGAAAGAAAATTTTAGTGTGTGCTGTTTTTCTTTAAGTCAGGTAGGTAGTATGACTTTTAAAGGGGGGGAGAGGATATTCTAATTGTTCTATCTTTTTTTGGATGGGGGCGGGGTGGTGGGCCACACTGTGAGGATTGTGGGATCTTAGCTCTGTGACAGGGATCAAACCCGGACCCTGGCAGTGGGAGCACTGACTGCCAGGGAATTCCCCAGTCTAATTTTTCTATCATGAAGTGAAAAACTGCAGGATCTCTCTTCAAGTTTGTTTTCCTGTTGCTGTTCTTTTCATACATGACAGAAAGTAAATGTACAGCTTAGAGTTGAAGAGTTTTACCAAAGTCTTTTTCTTGAAATTTCATTTTAAATTCTTGTAGTTCAGCTTCTTTTTGGCATCAGACTTCTCACCGACAAATTACTCTTAACATTTTTTTCAGAATATGTGTAACTGGAAGTTTGCGCTTGTTTGTAAAGCACCTGTCAGCATCTTGTGTGAGATATTTTTCCCTCTAAAATAATAGCTATAATGAAAAACCAGTGCAGCAGACTTTTTCTAGAAAGGATTAGGGGAGGGTGTGGAAAGCTGAAGAAGAGTCTTTTGTGAAATAGATGTTGGTGCTGAAATAGTTTGTGTTGACTTAAACACACTGTATTACAAATGACTACCTTGGGGAGGTCTTGCCAGATATTTTCTGTGTCCTTACACTGCCTCTTTCATCATTCTTTCTCCCCTGCTCCTTTTATTTATAGTATGTACCTATCTGGCATCATATTATTTGTATATTTGTATATATTTAGACCTAAAAGATCAAGAGAATTTAGATTGGAGCTACCACTACTAAGTGGGAGAGGCGAGATTGGGGAATGCTGTGTGGATATGCCATTTGAACTGGACATTCAGTCATAGATGTGATTAGCTACAGGGCTACTGGAGAAGGCTTCGGTTACAGGGAACAACTTGAACAAAGAGAAGGACAGAGGAGTTTGTAAATCAAATAATCATCTAAGTCAACAGCTCGACCTCCCTCCCATCCATCCATTCATCCATCCAGTGCGCTAGGTCTGTAAAAGGAAAAATGGAATAAAAGATCATGTATAAAGGCAGTTTGGGATGAACAAAGGCTGAGAAATCTAGGTTCCCCATGAGAGTATGTGACCATTTGCCTCCAGATGGATCTCTCCCTCCTAGAGCCCATTCACAGTGACATTGCTCACAGGGAACCTGAAGTCTCTTTGCTGAAGAACCAGAGAGGCAGCCTGGGGAAATGAAGAGTGTGGGGTGTGGAGTCAAGCAGATCTAGTCTTGAATTCCTTGTCTGCTGCATAATAGCTGGATGATTAGGCAGTAAGTTATTTGACTTCTCTAAAGCTATTTCCTCATCTGTATAATGGAGGTGATAAATAGTTGTCATATAGAATTAACCCGAGAAGTAACTTCAGGAACATGGTTTTCACTCAGTAATTGCTAGTTATCTTTTGGCATTCCAGCTTGCAACGTGCTTTCACCCTTTCCACCTTCTTGCCTCGTCCCTGACTTTAAAACAACCACTGCTCTTCTGGTGCCTTCTTGGGCACTCTCAAGTGTTGTCACTTCCCACTTCACCCAGGCGGCTCTGCTGCGAGTTTGTGAGCAATTTTCCAGTGGTGACACTTAGCACCATACAAGGCCATGCTGCCTGGGCATTCTGGAAATGGCAACAATATGTATTAACTTTTGTTGGGTGCACCTAACAATGCAAAATTTGTCACTCTTTAAATGTAATGTGCTTCAGTTTAAATTAGCTTATTTGGAAAAATTACCCCTGATACTTGCAGGAAATTGTAGCAGGAAAGTAGATACATTCCCAATTGTAAGATGTTTCACTTTTATTTATTATTATTATTTTTTAGTAGTGAGTGTATTGGGGAGTTGGTTACACATTACCGTTCTCCAGGATAAAGTATGATTTTTTTGAGGGGTTAAAAGTCTCATATATTAAAAAAAAAAAAGTCTGATATAAGTGGGATCCTTGGGCTGGGTTGGGGGCATGGGAGGGAGGTTCAAGAGGGAAGGGATATATGTATACTTAGGGCAGAGTTACAGTGTTGTATAGCAGAAACCAGCATGACATTATAAAGCAATTATCCTCCAATTAAAAATAAAAAATAAATAAATTAAAAAAAATAAGTGGAATCCTTTTTACTTGCTTAGGAAAGACCAAAAATAATTGAAAAACAATTTCTTCTCAAGTGATTAATTAAAATTTCCCCATCAGCTTTATGTTTATTCACCACACACATTTCCTGCTCTGTAGTTAATTTTTTCTTAGGTAAGAAGGATTTTAGCTGTGTTTTTGTTTTTTTACATTTGAACTGCCTAGAACACAAATTCTGTATGTTTGCATAGGATTATTTGTGGCTTTAACTCTTAAATCCTAATAAAGATATTTTCATTTGTAAAGGAACAATTTCTGTATTGTGTACAGAAAAAGCTTTTCACACAAATTTTTTGACTTGTGGTTTGTAAAATTATAGACAATTAAAATTTCCTTCTTTGTGTTTACCTATATTTTCTTATTTTTTGGATTTATGTTTCAGTATATATTATGATTTTGTAAAGACATTTTCAGAAGGGAAGTTCTTCATTGTTTCTAAGCTGAAACCCAGTTTTGAACTCTGCAATTCAGAGGTCAAAAGAAGTGATGAATATCTGTTGATACTTCAAGTTCTCATATTTAATAAATAAATGGTTGAGCAAATGTTTAAGAAAATACAGACTTCCTAAGGGTCTTTATAATGTCTTTTTTCTTTTCTTTTTTAAGTTTGAAGATAAACTAGATACTTGTTGAGTATTTATACCCAAAAGGAAAATATAACTTTAACGCTAATGGTGTAATTAAATTGTATATATTAAGCCAATATTATCTTTGTATTCACCTTTTTTGTAAGCCATTTAAAAAAGATAAGACTACATAAAAAAGAATGAAATATTGCCATTTGCAGTAACTTGAGTGGACCTAGAAAATATTGTATTTAGTAAGTCAGAGAAAGACAAGTATATGATATCACTTATATGTGGAATCTAAAAATAATGCAAATGACTTTCTATTCAGCACAAAGACAGACTCACAGAGATACAAAATAAACCTATGGTTATCAGAGGGGAAAGAGGGTAGGGATTGGTGGGATAAATTAGGAGTATGGGATTGACAGATACAGACTACTATACATAAAATAGAAAGGATTTACTGTATAGCACAGGGAATTATAACCAGTGTCTTATAATAACCTATAATGGAAAATAATCTTAAAATAGATATCAATATATAGATAGATATCTATATGTATCTGTCTTCTTGTGTGTGTACTCAATTGTGTCTGACTCTTCATAACCCCAAGGACTGTAGCCCACCAGGCTCCTCTTGCCCATGGAATTTTCCAGGCGAAAATACTGGATCAGATTGCCATTTCCTACTCCAGGGGATGTTCCCCACCCAGGGATCAAACCCTCGTCTCTTGGGTCTCCTGCATTGGCAGGTGGATTCTTTGCCAATAAATAAAAGATATACATATCTGAGTCGCTTTTCTGTATACTTGACACTAACACAATATTGTAGTCAACTGTACTTCAATAAAAAGATGCTAAACAATACAAGGCTCTAAGCAGACTGTAACTGTATAAACAGGCAAGATGTCTGCTCATTAATTTAAGATGTCTGTCTGAAAGGGTGCCTGTTTGGTCTTGCTCCCATGTAATGCCGGTCCACCCACGCTGGAGACTAGTCGTCAAACATGTTCAGTTCTATTTTTTTCTCTTCCTGATTTATATTTTCAGTTTATTTTCTCTGAATCTTTGAAAAGATTAATATTGGGAAATTTAAAAGACAGAATGTTTAATCAAGGGATGTTAGCCTATTCCCTTTTTTTCAGGATCAGAATCAAATTATCTTCTCAAGCAATTGAAATTTTATCTAAGTACATCTATTTTAAAAGTTTTTAGGAGTTAGGCTAAAGTCATCTATTTTCAGCCCACTCTGAACTGTCTCTTTTCACTTTCTAATGGAGAACTCTGACCCATGTCTTAATTTTACTTCCACTGTTTATAAATCCTGACTACCTGACAAAAATACATTAGGTCTGAAAGTCATAGCACTTATGGCAGAATTACAAAATGTTTACAGATATGGATTTCTGTGTCCAAAAGGCTTAGGGAAGACTAGACTAATTCTTTTTACAGAATTTATTTTACCTTTACCTTCTTTAGAACTCAAGGAATCTAACTTTAATTTCTCTAAAACAAAGTGCTTTTTAGTACCAAATTATTTAAGGGCCTGGTGGGCCAGCTTGGATTCTGATGGAAAGTGACTTATTAAGTAAAAGCTTCCCTCTGAGTTTCTGTTTGTTGCTCTTCCATTGCTAAATCTGCCTCTTTGCAGCCCCATGGACTGCAACAGGCCAGGCTCCTCTGTCCTCCACCATCTCCTAGAGTTTGCTGAAATTCATGTAAAGTTTTTATTCCATCATTGCAAAACATCATGATAGCAGTAATGACAATAATAGCTAACATTTATTGACTTCTTTTTTTGTAGGCATTACGTAAACTAAAGTTGAAAATTCAAAAAAAAAAAATTCCATAATTCTATGGAGGCATCTTAATGGTTGATTTATTTTTGAAAAGCCATATGACTAAAGAGATTTATTTTTTTGTGTGGTCCAGAATGTTCCTTTTAGGTAGAACACAGTGATAATAATGCTGTTTGAAGTTTGATAGTGTTTGTAATTTTATGAAGTACCGTTTTGGTAAATGTGATGACATAGACATGTCAGGCTGCTGTTTACATGCTTTCCTTAAATTTGAGGGTGTCCTCTTGGATCTTGAAACAGGCTTTACCAGTATTACAGCTCAGCAAAAATGCAGCTGAAGTTCAAAGTTCTCTCTCTGCTCTTCTATCTGGTAGTTTTGTGCACCCACTGTATTTAGGGAAGAAACTGAGTTTATGCTGGGGACGAAAGCTTCCTCAAAGCATGTGGGTGGTAAAATCTCTCTCAAAGGTTTGTAGGGTGTTCTAAGGGTTTTAGGATTTTTTTCACTAGTTTATCTTGATCTCCAGATTTCTATATGTCTTAGTGAGTTGTCATTAGAGATTGTTGAATAGGAGGAAATTAGATTTGGTGGTATATAACTTTGGACTAATAAAATTAATAAAGGCTTACATAACATGAAAGTTCCTGATATGTTTCTAGATCAGGTGGATATTTTTGTGTTACTTACTGCCTTTGGAGGAAAAGGGAATATAATTTTAATACCATTGCAGTTCTGCTTATTAGTGTATAGTGTCTTATTGTTCAGCTGTACCTAGAAAGTAAGTAATGTGTCCTTTTTGTTGGACTTGAAAATTTCACAGTTTTAATTATTCACAGAATTTGTCTGGTCCTGAGTGTTTAAGTACTAGCAGATCTTTAAGCAGGGGAGCTTTTAGTGCCAAGTTTTTATTATGTTTTCCTTTTAAAATTTTTTTAAATTACTAAAGTAAGAAATATTCTTTGTTGAAAAAAGCAAAACTAAAAACAATGCAAAAATGAACATTTTTTTCCCTACCTGTATGTGCACATGCTATATGATTTGGAATTTTTTCCCCCCCAGAATCATAGTTAACACTTGTTCTTGTTTAGTGCTTTATAACCCATTAAACCCTCACAGCCTTATGAACATACCCATCAAAGTTTCAATTTTACATCCATTTGTAGATGAAGAAACTGAGGCAAGGAAGAGTAATTAGCCAAAGGCTGCATAACTAGTGAGCAGCAAAACCGAGATTTGATTGAGCTCAAGAAGTCTTGCTCTGGGATTTGTGTTTTAACCTTGGACTGCTTCTGGGATCTTACCATGCATATCATTCTGCAGTTTGCTTTTTTCACTTAGTGGTACCTGATAGGCATCTTTCCATGTACCTGTATCTCCTTCTTACTAATGATGTGGTAGTCCATGGAAAGCCGCTTCCCTGGTGGCTCAGTGGTAAAGAATCCGCCTGACAGTGCAGGAGAAGAGACACACATTCAATGCCTGGTGCAGGAAGGTCTCATGGAGAAGGAAATGGCAACCCACTCCAGTATTCTTGCCTGGGAAATCCTGTGAACGGAGGAGCCTGGCAGGCTACAGTTGATTGGGGTCACAAAAGAACATGACTTAGCAGCTAAACAAGGCCATGGAAGGCATTACCATAATTTACTTAATGTCTTTCATGCTTTATCTTGTTTAACTGTCCTATTAGTAATGATTTCAAGATTTTAAAAAGCCAAGATTTTTAAGTGAAAATAGTGACTCTAGATTAGTATTTACTAAGTAATGCATATTACCTGTCCAGGTGTTTTAGTCTGTCAGTTGTGTGGTCTGATAAAACCTGAGCTTAATGCACAAGCTGTTTGTTATGCGTTGAATTTCATTATTTTCTTGGTTTTTCTTTTTTAGCTCTGGAAAATTAATTAATGGATCAGGGGTAAAATTGACCTTTGGATTTTATTTATTTATTTTTGGTAGGGTGTGGAGTTTTGGTGTCGTAACAGGAAGTGCTATACTCTTAATTTGAATTTTGGGTACTAATGACTTTGAATTAGGTACTTACATCTTCAGAGCTGTGTGTCTTTCAGTTCCTTGTACTTGTGCCAGGAATAGTTGGTACCAAGTCTATTTTTTTAAACAATGTTTTACTTTTGTTTCAAAAATGCCAACCAAAGATATTAGAAAGTATCAGTTGTTTTCATATTTTCCCCTCATGATATACATTTCTTAATTGTGAAGAAATGTCCTTTTTTTGGTACCTTAATAATTATTTCGGACATACTCATTGGGAAATTAGTAGGTGTCTCCAACTTAAATTTTGTTGCTGTTCTCTAATCATTTTGGAACTGAGTTAGCAGCAGCTTGGCTGATTGCTAACTGGAGCATTGCTCTTCATCATTCAGTCGCTTGTTGATTAATTATTTATAAATTTATACATTGATTCAGTACCTGCTAAATACCAGTTCTTCTGCCAAGTAATGGAGATACCAAGATGACTGTGTCCCTGTTTCAGGGCACTTGAAGTTTTGTTGCGAAAACAACATTCTATTGCAAATAGTCTGGGAGAAAATATCTGACTCAAGAGACTGGTACAGGCTTCTCAGCTTGGGCTGGGCCCTGCCGTGTAAGTGGGGCTTAACTGACCACTAAAAGGAGTAGGCAGAGGATTCTGAATAGAGGGCATGCAGAAATCCAGTCTCTGACAACAACTCAAAACTGTCATTAGGATTCATGTATCCCTGTGAGAATGCGGGTCCCTCAAGCAGACCTTAACCTGTCCTGTTCATCAGTGCCTAGCACTTCATAGGTGTTTAGTAAACATTTGTTGAATGGGTGAGTGAAGCAAGTATGTTAAATAAAGCCTTACTGTGCTTGTCTGTCCATTTTTTGGAAAGAGCTGAGCTCATTATTTTTAATACCTGATGATTTTTAGAGTATGTAATTTAAAGAAACACAAAATGAGTAAGAAACTATTCCTGCATCGAAAGAGGTAAGTCTTGCAAGGGGAAACACATGTAGACAAATGATTGTAATTCAGCATGATTATATTTATATAAAAAGTTGCAGCGGACACCCATCTCTGGTATGGGTTGGTTATGTCCTTGAAAAGTGGTAGCTAATTAAAATCCTCAAATTAAAATACAGCTAATGTTGTAGTAGGTCATTAAAAAATGATGGTCATTTTTTTGCCTTGTCATATTAGTATAAATAGTACATGAATACTATGATGAAATGCATGTATATAATGAACAAAAAAGTAACTGACAGTTCTGTCAAGGTATAGGCATTAGTATATAACAATGTTTACTATGCTTGATCCTTGAGTAACATCAAAATTTTTCCTGAATCTGCACACTGCTTTACTGTTGTTTATTTAAAATGTCTTTTTGGGGACCCCTTAAAAATATTTTTAAAGAAGCTTTATGTTATTACCATAATGAGAGGCTGCTATCTCTTGCCCTAAATAGAAACCAAGTTAAATATTATAAAAACACAGCAGTGTTATAAAACTTAGCTTGCTGCTGTTTGCAGAAGGTGCTGACTTTGAGACCTGCTGTCCTTTAATTGAAAGGAGAGATTAGCAGGTGTTGGGCTTCCCTGGTAGCTCAGCTGGTAAAGAATCTGCCTGCAATGCAGGAGACCTGGGTTCGATCCCTGGTTGTGAAGATCCCCTGGAGGAGGGCATGGCAACCCACTCCAGTATTCTTGCCTGGAGAATCCCCGTGGACAGAGGAGTCTGACAGGCTACAGTCCACGGGGTCACAAAGAGTCGGACGCCACTGAGCGACTAAGCACAGCCCAGCAAGTGTTAGGGAAATGTTGAAGACAGACTGGTGCCTCGCTTAGATTTTCCCCATGGTGTGAATAGGAGAACTGAAAGAGACTTTAAAATGGAGTGACTTTCCCACTCAGTGTCATCAGGGAGGAAGGACGTACCCTATTTGTTGTCAGAGGCAGTTCCCCCAGCACTTAGCAGTGGGAAGAGATTTGGGGGCTGGGCCTCAAAGGAGAAATTTGAGTTCACTTAAAGATAAGGAGGATATAGGCTTCATGTGTGCGCATGCATGCGTGTGTGCTTGGGGATGCTCACTTCTGTCCGACTCTTTGCAACGCCGTGGACTATAGCCTGCCAGGGTCATCTGTCCATGGGATTGTTTCTGGCAAGAAAACTGGAGCAGGTTACCATTTCCTCTGTCAGGGGATCTTCCCGACTCAAGGGATTGAACCCATGTCTCCTGTGTCTCCTGCAGTAGGGAGGAGAGTCCAGGAATGAGACTACTCAGATGATGAGACTCTTCATAGTCTGAAGGGTTGACTGGAGGAAGATGATAATCTTGAATTTTCCTAAACTTTCCCAATGAAGGGCCATTTTGATTTTCTGTTCTCCCACATGGAAGAAGGCAGAGGATACACTCAGAGCATAGATCACTTTGACAATGTTGATTACCCTCTGAGGTCACCTGCCCACAGGAAATCCCAGTTAGCTTCTAGAGAAAGAGAGCGAGGTGACCAAGATGTTCTGGTGCCAGTTAGGGAAGAATTGATGGTTTTGAACTGTGGTGTTGGAGAAGACCCTTGAGAGTCCCTTGGGCTGCAAGGAGATCCAACCAGTCCATCCTAAAGGAAATCAATCCTGAATATTCATTGGAAGGACTGATGATGAAGCTGAAACTCTCCAATACTTTGGCCACCTGATGTGAAGAACTGACTCATTTGTAAAGACCCTGATGCTGGGCAAGATTGAAGGTGGTAGGAGAAGGTGACGACAGAGGATGAGATGGCTGGATGGCATCACCAACTCGATAGACATGAGCTTGAGTAAGCTCCGGGAGTTGGGGGAAGCCTGGCGTGCTGCAGTCCATGGAGTCACAAAGAGTTGGACACGATTGAGCAATTGAACTGAACTGAGGGAACTTGGATCTATTTGGAGTGTTAATTACGGGAAGAGGGTGGTACTCATAGTTCCTTGTTTTTCTGTCGAAAAGCTGAATTCTAGAAAGATTACATTAATCAGTAGAGATTATATAGCTAGTTTTGAGCTCGTTGCATTTTAGAGTGCTATACCCAGAACTCTGTTAGTCTTAGAAGATACTTCAGATAGGACCTGCTCTGTGTGTGTGTGTATATGTTTAATTATCAGGGTAATAATCTGGATCAGTCCCTAGTAACTTTTTCTAAACGTTCATATACCATTTCTTTAGTAGGATTTAGGTTGTTTAGTCCTGAAGTCCAACTAAACTTGACTTTGTCAGACAGTTTGAAACTTTTGAAGAAGAGGGGAATTGTCCAGCTACTGACTGACATATTAATAGTTGTTGGAAGAGTTAGGTGAGTAGAAGAAGTGACCTTGATGGTGAATTAAAGCACTCATTTTTGGGAGGCAAATGGCATGGTGGTTAAAATCTGGGTAAGCCAGGTACACCTGGATTCTGATCTTAGCTTTGCCAGTTACTGATTTGACCTTGGGCAGAATATTTAATTTACTCATCAGTAAAAGGTGGGCATGAATACTCTTCAGGGATGTTACACAGATTAAATGAGAATTTCCGTATAAAGTACCTGGTCGGTCCCTAGTAATGACAGTCCTGAAATGCCCAGTGGTTATCATTGTTTTTGTTGTCCTAGGCACGCATACACTTAACTACCACCAGTCAAAACTCTCCTCTTCAAGCTCAACCACTACTACTTATAATGGCTTTTTAAAAATTTTGCTATTAAGTGGAAATTAATATGGAAACTGACTTTCCCTAAACAATTCTGGCTGGGAAATTTATTTGCCTTGCTTCTTTTGACCAGGAATTAGTGCAAAATGTTAATACAGCTGTGGAACTTTTGCATTAGGAGGTTCCTATGTTTTGTTTCTGATCACAGTGAACTGAAAGAAAAAATATTCTTAGTGTGATAGTTTAAACACTGCAGTATGTTACCAGATGTTAATGGGTTCTGGGACGTCAGGTGATGATAAATTACAGTGTTCACGTGCAGTTCTCAAATTCGTATATTTTTTCTTACTTAGAGCAGTTGCTAAATTGTATGCTTAGATTTAGAATTATGTTATTTATGCAACAAAAAATTAAAATAGACCTTACTTTTTAGAACAGTTTAATTTACAGAAAAACCTAGATGATAGTACAGGGAGTTGCCATACACCCAGCATCAAGTTCCTGTTGATATGGCACATTTGCTACAGTTAGTGAATTGGTATTGATAATTATTATTAATTAAAGTTCATACTTTATTCAGATTTCTTTAGTTTTTACCTGATATCCTTTTTCTGTTCCAGGATCTCATTCAGGATATGTTACATTTAGCTGTTATTATCTCTGTAATTTTTGATTGGATCATCTTAATTAATCACATTATTTGCTTGCAAAACATGCTTTATTCTCAGAGTTCAAAGCCATACCTATGTGTGGCATATTATGTTACTAAAAACACTCTTTGATTGAAGATAGTTGGCCTTTAATTTCACTTTTAATAAGCCTTTATGAGTGTAGGTTTCATCATGTTAGCAAGTAGTCTGTCTTACCTCTTTAATTATGTCTGATATTTCACACTTTAGTGGAAAGGTTCATTTTGGTTGCTTCTGTCATTTGAAGGACATGGAATATGTCTCATTGTGTCCTAGTGAAGTGATAAAAATTACTCTACCTCTTTTTTGTGGGGGAACTAAGATCCCACGCTGTGCCACATGGCTTGTGGGATTTTACCTCATTGACCAGGGATTGAACCTAGGCCCTTGGCAGTGAAAGTGCAGAGTCCTAACCACTGGATCACCAGGAAATTCCCTACCCTACCTCATAATTGATAAGAATAGTGATGTCCTACATCACAGATTATTTATACTTCACAATCTTCTCATGTGAAGTATACTATTTAGCATATGAAGTAGGTAAGAGGTAAGAGCATTATCCCAGTGTTGAAGATGGGGAAGCAGAAACTTAGGTGAAATCACTAGCCACAGATCACGTTGCCAGTAGAAGTCAAGAGTCCAGTCTTAAATCCTTCAGATCTTCTTACTGTAGTTTTTTGTTTGTTTTTTTTTAGTGTCCTTTCCATTGTCTTGTATGAAATAGTTTCTATAAAAAATGATAAAGTAGTGAGTGTTTTTCTTACTGACTTACAGAGTTGATCTTGAGTTTATTAAATTCCTGAAGCCTGGCGTGCTGCAGTCCATGGGATCTCAAAGAGCTGAACACAACTTAGCGACTGAACAGCAATAGAGATGATTAGATTAAACTCTCACTGTTACTAACTCTTACTGTTACTAAGTTTAAAACTCTTAACCTGCATATCATTAACTTGGGATGCTTTTTATTAGAAATTTTCATCAGTGAAATCATGAGACATGATTCTCATTCCATAAAACATTTGAAATGATTTCTACCTACTTTTGAGTCCTTGAGTCACAGGAGTTTGTTCAGGCATAGTTGCTGACATGTGTAATACGTGTTTCCTCCTTGGAACTTTGAATGCATTTTCTGATTCATGTATTTCACTTTATCTGGTTATGCTTCCACTCCACGCTCTGTGTTAGAGTAGGTATGCTTGCTTATCAGGAGTTGACAGGCTTTTTCTGTAAAAGGCCAGATAGTGAACGTTTTAGGCTTTGTGGGCATATGGACTCTGGTGGACTCTGGCAACAATTTAGCTCTGCTGTGTAGCCTGAGAACAGCCATAGATAATATATAAACAAATGGGCATGGCTGTGTTCTGGTGAAACTTTATTTGTACAAGTAGGCAGCTGGTTGAATTTGACCCGCAGGGTGTGGTTTGGCAGCCTCTCCTCTACACAGTTGTAGGAATGATACGAAAACCCAGTGTGCTTGCTTCACTTCTTCCAACTAAAATCTCCCTCTGGGCTGTCAGTGATGAGTCTTCCTAACATGAGTTGAAAAGGTTAAAATCTAACTTAACACACATAGGTATAATTGATTTTATTTTTGTAGAAAATGTAGTTAAGTGGAACTGAGATTAATATAGATTTTCAAAGTCCAATTATTGACCCCTCCAAAAAGAAATTATCTAACTTTGAAAATGCTTGCAGCTTTCAGGGAAAAAATTCAGATATATAAAAAATTATATATCACTGTGAGATATACCTAAAGTTAATTTAAAAATTCTTTGATTTTTACTTACATTATTGTTCTCAGAGCAACTTGTGATAATGCAGTTAGCAAAACTGTGAGAACTTGTGTTTGGCTGTGGTATTGGGGGCTGGGCATACATAGGTCTAAGAGATAATTCTCATCCATAGAGGGGACCCTTCATTCTTGCTGGAAGGACAATAGACATTAAACATGAAATTAAAAAATAACAGTTCCAAAAAATAATAATAATAACAGTTCCAATTTAATGGTATGGATAAGCACTGCTTTAGGAGTTCAGAGTTGGAATTTATCACTGGGGCAAACTGTATGGCTGGGAAGGAAGGTTTCACTGAGCTAGGCCTTGAAGATTTAAAGGAACAAGTAGGATGAAGGTGAATTGAAAATAAAAATGAAGAGGCATAAGAGGGTTTGTATAGAGAAATAATGTGAGATTAGGACTGGAGGGGAGGGTTAAAGGAAAACTGGCCCTTAAACATTAGGTTAACAAGTTTGGAAATTATCCTCTAAGAAGTAAGGAATAAATGTTAATTTGGAACGTGTAGTATTTTTAATGTTTTCAGTACAATGTGCTTATTGTAGTTAACATTTATTGATTGTTTTCGTAGTATTTACCTCTCCTCTTTTCCTGTCCATCAGAGATTACATACCTGTTCTTCCTATGTTATTTCTTCCTCTGCTTATGAGGTTTCTAACATTATGTTACTGAAATGCCTCTTTTTCATTCATATATTCATTCAGCAGATGTGTACAGATGTGCATGATGTGATGGATTCTATTCTAGTCAGTGTGAACAGAACTGGAAACAAATTAGGCATAAATCCCTCCTCTTAGGGAGTGTATATTTTCTTGGGGATATGGTAAATACATAAGAGAGATAAGTGAAATGTATCGTAACCAGTGCTAACAAGTCAATCCTAAGGGAAATCAGTCCTGAATATTCATTGGAAGGACTGATGCTGAAGCTGAAGCTCCAATACTTTGGCCACTTGATGCAAAGAACTGTCTCATTTGAAAAGACCCTGATGCTGGGAAAGATTGAAGGCAGGAGGGGTAGGGGACAACAGAGGTTGAGATGGTTGGATGGCATCACCTATTGAATAGACATGAGTTTGAGCAAGCTCCAGGGGTTGCTGATGGACAGGGAAGCCTGGTGTGCTGCAGTCCATGGGGTTCGCAAACAGTTGGACATGACTGAGTGACTGAACTGAACAGGAAAAATGAAAGCAGGGAGACGTAAGATGAGCATGTGACAGAGTGAGGGTTGGAATTTTAGGCAGGGTGGACAAGAAAGACTTCATTGAAGAAGATGACTCTGAGACCCAAAGGAAGTAAGAGACCTGGGTGGTAAGCAGGTGCGAAGATACTGGGGTGGCAATATGCCCGGCAGGTTTGAGAATCTGGCTGGAATAGAATGACTGTGGGGGTTGGTAAGAGAGTGATCTAGTGTCTTCTTTGTGTCTCTTGATGAAATTATTAATAGTGTCTGCTTTGATTCCCAGTAGTGTCCTGGTTTGGATGGTAAGTTACATGGTCTGGTAATAGGAGGTGAAGTCAGAGAGCTAAAGGGGGATAGAGACAGACCATGGAGAGCCAAGAAAAAAAGCTTTTGGAGGATTTTGAGCACAATGATGTGATTTGATTTAGGCTTTCCCAGGCTTTCACTTAGGTTCACTGTGGCCACTGTGTTGAGAATAGGCTGAGAGCAAAGGTTGAAGCAGGGAGCCTGTGGAAAATCTCTTCTGATGATTCTGTTTTCTGTGAAGTAGGAGGCAAGGGGCTGAGAATGAGGAGAGGGGAAGAGGTTGGAGGTCTGAGGAGAGAGGATGGTGTAGATTGGTTGCTTGAGGGATTGGGGAGCGGTGGAGGGCTTGGGGGGTAACAGTGCGTGTGCCACGCCTCAGTGAGGGCCCGTGTGGGGTTGTGATCATGAGTTTGAAGTGATACTAGCGTGGTTGTGTGTGCTGGTTTTCTCCCCCACAGGTATAAACTAGGAGTTGGGAGGGCATTAGATTTAACTGGAATTGAGGGTTCGTCAAGTGAGGGGGCAAATTGCGGGCTTCCCAGGCAGCACTAGTGATAACCGGCCCGCCAGTGCAGGTAGATGTACTAGACGTAGGTTCGATCCCTGGGTCGGGAAGATCCCCTGGAGGAGGACAACCCACTCCAGTGTTTTTGCCTGGAGAATCCCATGTACAGAGGAGCCTCACAGGCGACAGTCCATTGGGTCACAAAGAGTCGGACATGACTAAAGCAACTTAGCATGCTTGCACGGAGCAGACTGAGAGCGCATTTGGCCAGTGATCGTAATGATTGACTGGGGGGTTTATGCTAGTTGGGTAAGGAGGGGAGCAGAGACAGGAGGAAGCTGAAGGTTAGTTTAAAAAAAAAAAATACATATATATATATAATAGGCTTAATGGCTTGAAATTCTTGGTGGGGTCAAATGATCATTGGAGTTTGAGAGTCGTAGGGGAAGGAGAGAGACCGTAGTACATGATAGCAGTAAGGGTGGGTAGTAGGTCATATAGTCTGAAGAACTTGAAAGAAAATGCTTAGCAAGTTTACCTAGTGTTCTGGATTTATTTAAAATATGTTCACAAAAATGTCTTTGAAGACATTTGGGGCTATCAAAGGGTTTAGAAGGTGAGTTCTTGTTCAAATATTTGAAGCATTACTTTCACGTGATTTTTTATTTTTAAATATTTATTTATTTGGCCATGGCAGGTCTCAGTTGCAGCCATGTGTTAATTTTTTTTAAGTGAAGGTTTACTTGAAGGTTTTGGCTTCTAAATTGCATGGATTGGTTCATATTTTGCTATGTCGTTGGAAACATTTTATGCATCCTATCTTGAACAGAATTTTGGTTTTAATTGGACTGTGAGCTCCTTGAGATTAGGGGACCTGGCTAGGTTTCAACAATAGTTGATAAGATATTTTGTTAAGTTGTATTAAGGCAGCAAGAAAGGTACAGTTTGAGAATTGCCAAAATATTTTCCTCTATCATTTTATTATGAAAAACTTCTAACATAAAGAAACTGTTGAAGAGTAGTACAGTGATCACCATATACCCACCAACCAGATTCAACAGTGTTTATATTCTGCATTGTTTTACAAATCTTTTAATTTTTTTTTTGACCATGTACAAGTGAGTTCCAGATATCCTGACACTTCACTTCTACATGCCTGAGCATGCATCTCTGAAAAATACAGTGTTCTGCTGTGTAACCACAGGATTTTTCTGAGCCATTCTTGTAGAGATCAGGGAAACAGTAAAATGTACTGGCTCTGTCACCTGTCACCCACTTGGCCTCATGCAAGTTACTTAATATCCCTGAGCCCTAATTCCGTTTGCTGCAAAGTTCCTATCTTAGAGGGATGTTGTGAGGATGAAGTGTGTAAAGTTCTTAGAACCACACCAGGCACAATTTTCAGTTTATAAAGTGTTTTCTCACATAATAATTCTGGTGTACACCACCACAGCCAACCCTTGTCACCGGAGTGGGAAACATCTGCCTCACCATTTCCATGTATCAGCAAGCTAGTATTTTCTGCTTCCAGTATCTGTCACATCTGTCCGATTCTTTCCACTGCCACTGCAATATTTCTTGCCTATCAACAAGTTCGTAGTGTTTCTTTATCTAGTTCCATCCCTGTCTCCTCATCTTTCTCCTTACTGCCAGAGTTTAAGTTCTCAAATATAAATTTAATCATGTTAATCCATTTAAACTCTTTCCCCATCTCCTACAGTCCAGTTTCTTAACACTGGCTTCTGTGTGCAGTCTGTCTCTGTAGCCTTATCTCATTATACATTGAGTCCTCTGCCTCCAGCCTCACTCTTAACACACACAAACACACATGCCCCCAAACTGTAGGAAGTCACATGTAGTTCTCTGAATATCACACACCTCTGTGCTTTTGCTTGATTGGCTCCGTGTATCTGGAAGTCTACCCCTTCCCAAGATCCTTTTTGTCTGGCAAATTCTTATCCCACCCCTGCCTCCCCGCCCAAATGCTTGTCTTTTAAGACCAGACTCTACCTAACTTCTCAGTCACTCCTCTTTTGTCCCCACTCTGCATTGTACACCCCCTTCAGCATGTCACCCATATTTTGGGACAGCCACTAACTTGCACGTCTAACATAACGGGGGTTCTAGTAGATTAGAAAGTCCTTGAGGACTGGGTTTTATCTTTTTTTTTTGTATCCCTAGTACCTAATGTGTTGCTCATGCCAGGCACAAAATAAATGTAGGTATTATGTCCATGTTTTATGGAGAAGAAAGCCTGAGGTTTAGAGAATATGCATTATGTACCCAAGGTAACAGAACTATTAATGAAACATAGAGATCTTTAAGAGCCCATTTCAGTTTTGTGTTCATTAACTATAATACTCATAATTAAAACCATTTGTTCAATGATTCTGTTCTTAGTCTGTGGACTTAGAGCCCCCTAGAGGATGTTAGAATTCCCTCATGGAAGTTTACAAAGTCATATATATTTTCTTTAGACTCAAATAAGATTATATATGTTTGGCACCAGTTTTTTTGAATGTACATGGATGCTTTTGTGACTTAATAGCGAATCATCTTGGTGAAGTAGACATATTTAAAATCTTTGAGAGGAAAGCAGTCTGAGGGTCTTAATACAAGAGACTTGAAATAGTTTGCTAGGTAATTGATAAAGTACAAGAAAGTGTTTTTTTAAGCAATTAAATTCAGGTTAGATGATAATACCAGAAACTTTCCTAGAAATCAGTAGTTCATTAAAATAAAGGTTAAAAATTTCTGAAATCAAACTTATTTTAAAAATTGTTAAATCTGTTTTGATATTTAAATTTAAAACTGGCTTTAAATATATTCCCATTGATTCTTATAATGTTTAATTCTTGGTATTTTTTTAAGTCTTAGCACAAAAATATTTATTTCATTTTATAAACATATTTTCATTGGATCTATAAACATTTTGAGAGTTCTATGGGCTAGGTTCCTCTTTCCAAATCTGAATTCACTGCAAATTATATTTTATCAATTCCAAATAAATCCATTATGAGTCTGATTGGTTGGGACAACATTTTTTAAAAGATTTTTTAGTATATTTCTTTAAATTTATTTTTATTTGGAGGGGGACAGCTCCCCCCCAACTTTATTGAAGTGTAATTGACATATAGCGTTTTGTAAGTTTAAGTTATATAATAAACAATTTGGTACACATATATTGCAAAAGTTTGCCACAGTGAAGTTAGATAATGCATCCTTTACCTCATGTAATTACTATTTTCTTGTTATTATGATGATATCATTTAAAGCTTTCTCATAGCAGCTGTTAAGTATACAATCTTAATGTTTAATTCTTTAAAAAATTTTTTATTCAGGTATAGATTCAACATTGATTTAAATATAAATTCAACATAGGCAGGTATAAATTCAACATTGATTTACAGTGTTGTGAAGTAACTCAGATGTAAGTATACTTTCCCACTATGGTTTATCACGGGACGTTGAATATAGTTCCCCGTTCTGTACAGCAGGACCTTGTTTATTCATCCTGTGTGTAATAGTTTGCATCTGCTGATCCCAAACTCCCAGTCCTTCCCTTCCCCACCGCTAATGTTTAATTCTTAATGAGAAGCATTTTTCTAACTTAGTGACTGCTGTCTGGACACAACATTGTATTCTGCTATCTGGGCCACAAATGCTTCTATTGCTGATATAAAACATTTGTGGTCTGGCAGGCATTCCAGCTTTAAGGGTATAGCTTAAATAATAATGCTCTAAAATATGTGTGCTATTTTTATCCGTTTGTTTAGCTACTAGATGAACAAGAATTGTGTGATTTCATTCATTCCTGTGGCAAATACTTCTTTACCTCCTGGCGTGAGCCAAGCCCTCTCCTTAGCCCCGAAATTACAGCTGTAAGTCAAAAGCAGACAAGCCTTGTTCTTGGCAGTCCTTGCCTTTCAGTGGGGAAGCCCCACTCTAAGCATCTTGAACATGCATGTAATATAATGCTGAGTAGGGGCAAATGCTTAATAAAAGGTCAGAAGAGGGAATAAGAAGTGATTTGCTCTGTTTTAGAATGAGTTGTTTCAGAAGACCTTTCTCAATAGACATTTGAGCAGAGAGACCCGAAAATAAAAATTTTTTTTTTTTTTTTTTTTACTCTTAGTGATCAGCCTTTGTACCTTCTCCACATTTGAAGATGGTGAAGCTAGATATTCATACTCTGGCCCATCACCTCAAGCAGGAACGCTTATACGTGAACTCTGAGAAACAGCTCATTCAGAGGCTTAATGCAGATGTACTTAAGACAGCCGAAAAGTTGTATCGTACAGCATGGATTGCTAAGCAACAGAGAATTAATTTGGATCGGCTTATCATCACCAGGTAAAGAAAAGGTTTTGAGTTCAGAAATTTTATAAACCGCTATAATTCTGCTTATGGAAGTTACATAACTGCTAACTGCAAATAAACAAATATATTTCTAACAAAGTGCATTGTTCAAGATAACTTAAATCAGCATCCCAATGGTGAGTCTTTGCTTATTTTGTTTATTAATTAACATATTGATCTAAGCACCGTTGTAGAGAATTACAACTTCAGCATTAATATTTTGTACCACACCGTTTGATTTTGTATATTGGCATTAAATAACATTTTATTATAGAGAGTAAGTTATCTTGTTTCCTACTTCTCTCCTAATATTATTTAAAAAATACATTTTCATGTTTTGCTATTGTATATCTACTTTGCAGTCTTAGAAACCTCATTTTTCACTGTGTTAATACTTCCTTATTCTACTGTTCCAAGAAGCAATTTTTTTTTTTTTTTGGCTGCACCACAGGGCATGTGGGATCTTAGTTCCCCAGCCAGGGATTGCACTCATGCCCCCTGCAGTGGAAGTGTGGGTTCTTAACCACTGGACCACCAGGGAAGTCCCTCAAGAAGCAGTTTTTAAGTTTAGAAATAGTGATGCTGTGGTATACTGTCTAGAAAAGAAGACAGACATAGGAGAGTACATACTGTATGACTCCATAAATAGGAAATTCAAAAAGATGCAGGACTAATCTTCAGTCCTAAAGGAAATCAACCCTGAATATTCATTGGAAGGACTGATTCTGAAGCTGAAGCTCTAATACTTTGGCCACCTGATGCAAAGAGCTGATTCATTGGAAAAGACCCCGGTGCTGGGAAAGATAGAAGGCAGGAGGAGAACGGGACGACCGAGGATGAGATGGTTAGATAGCATCACTAACTCAGTGGACGTGAGTTTGAGCAAACTCTGGGAGATGGTGAAGGACAGGGAAGCCTGACATGCTGTAGTCCATGGGGGTCGCAAAGAGTTGGACATGACTGACTAAACAGCAACAATCTTCAATGATAGAAATCAGAATAATGGTTATTTCTCAATATTTTTCATGGAACCTGATTTAATATGAGAAACCTGTCCTCCTTTGTACTTTTTGGTTTTGACTTTCTTTACATATTCAGGTGCTGGTGGTCTGAAAGATTTTAGCAATGCCTAGTGATCTCATTGCTGGGACTGTAACCAACTCACATTTCCATGCTTCAGTATAGTATATGTATTATATTATTATTGTTGTTAATTTTATTATTTTGCTTGTTTGCTCTTTTTTTTTTTTTTTTAGTGCTGAAGCTTCCCCTGCTGAATGTTGCCAACATGCTAAGATTTTGGAAGACACACAGTTTGTTGATGGGTATAAGCAACTGGGATTTCAGGAGACTGCTTATGGAGAATTCTTGAGTCGACTAAGGGAAAATCCTCGTCTTATTGCCTCCTCCTTGGTTGCTGGAGAGAAACTCAATCAGGAGAACACACAGAGTGTCATTTACACAGTTTTTACCTCTCTCTATGGCAACTGCATTATGCAAGAAGATGAAAGCTACCTCCTTCAGGTGTTGAGATACTTGATTGAATTTGAACTTAAAGAAAGTGACAACCCCAGACGACTTTTGAGGAGAGGAACCTGTGCCTTCAGCATCTTATTTAAGCTTTTCTCTGAAGGACTGTTTTCTGCCAAACTTTTCCTCACAGCTACTTTACATGAGCCAATCATGCAACTGCTTGTTGAAGACGAAGATCACCTGGAGACAGACCCAAACAAGCTGATTGAGAGGTTCTCCCCAGCTCAACAGGAAAAACTGTTTGGAGAGAAAGGCTCAGACAGGTTCAGGCAGAAGGTTCAAGAGATGGTGGATTCCAATGAGGCCAAACTCGTGGCCTTGGTGAACAAATTTATTGGTTATCTCAAACAGAACACTTACTGCTTCCCACATAGTCTGAGGTGGATTGTGTCACAGATGTACAAAACACTCTCCTGTGTAGACAGACTGGAAGTAGGGGAGGTCAGGGCCATGTGCACTGACCTCCTGTTGGCCTGCTTCATTTGTCCTGCAGTTGTCAATCCAGAACAGTATGGAATAATCTCTGATGCTCCCATTAATGAGGTGGCGAGATTTAATCTGATGCAGGTATGCTTTTGCTGGGCATTCTATGTAAGATCAGTTGATTGGGCATTGGGGTGGGAACGGAAAGTATGATGACGTTGTTTGTATATTCTTACCATTCTTTTCCCCCAAAGTGTCCCAGATATTTGCTTCTTAAGTTCTGTGTTGGTTTTTAAATGGAGTCCTCACACACTTTAAATATTTAGATGATTCCATTTTCTAGAACAAACCCACCATCCCTTTCCCATGATTTCACAATCCAGAATGATTAAAAACTAAGAGGGTCTTTTATACTTCCTTTGGTAGCAAAACCTATCCTGAACTAACAAGAGGCTATTTATAGTCCATTTAGTGTTAATGAGTATTTGTGTTTTGCTGTGGGAATGTTAATTTATCTGATTATAGGATGCCACCCTAAATACTGGACATGTTACCTGTATATGTAACCAGCCTTTCTAAAATCTCCAGATTTTGAAATCTGAAACTCTTCTGGACCTAAATGTTTTCAAAAGAGGATTTTTGTATCTATGTTAGCGCTTTTCTTTCCCCTAGTCATCTGAACTACTGAAATCATGTTTTTATTCCTTAGGGGGTTCTTTTAATTATATGTTATTCCCAAAAATACTGTGAAGAAGATAGATTTTATTTGGAATAGCATTGGATGATTTTTTTTTTTTAATGGTAAGCTTTTTTTTCACAATTAGTTCTGTCATGTTGGGGTGTTTAGAAATTACATAGACATCTCTGAAATAAAATTAGAATTTCTTTGTCATCTCTGAAACACTAAATTTATTCTTACGATAACATCATTATAGTTTTATTTTTGTCATTCCAGTAGAGATAGAATCACATGCTTTCAAAATGAGTAAAAGGGATTGTCCCAGATTTGAAGATGATGCTATATGATAGTAACTTTCAGCAAAATATCTTTAGAGAGTAGATTAACAGTTCACTTTTGGCAGTAAGGATCTGGCTCTGAGAGTTAATACTTTCAAAACGGCTTATATTCTGTAGGAATTATTTGCTTTCAAGTCTAGAAAAAATTTTTTACCTTGAGTACTTTATGAACTATAGAAAAAAGTACTTAATAATAACTTGAGACAGTTTGTCAGCTTTTACAAATTAAAGTTTTTATAGATATGATAAGTATAGTAGCAGAAACAAAGGTCATGTACCTTTATTTCCTATTGTCAATATAATATGCATTAAAGACAAAGCAAAGTTTTCTACTTATTTGTTATAGCTCAATCTAAACGTAATAAAATATAGTGGGCTTCCCTGGTGGCTCAGTAGTAAAGAACCTGCCTGCCAATGCAGGGGACACGGGTTCGATCCCTGGTCTGGGAAGATCCCACTTGCTGGGAAGCAGCTGGTGCAAACACCACAACTCCTGAGCCCTTGCACTCTCGGTCGAGCCTGTGCTCTGCCTCAAGAGAAGCCTCCGCACTGCAACTCAAGAGTAGCCCCTGCTCATTGCAACGAGAGAAAAAGCCTGTGCAGCAATGAAGACCCAGTCTAGCCAAAAATAAATAAATAAATAAAAATTTTAAAAACGGAAGTCCTTAAAATATAGTAAAAGCTGACAGAGTCAAGATGCATATTTTGTTTGGGATCCCATTTTGTATGCTTGGTTAGGTGGTGTGAATATTCTTACGAAACAGATTTTTAGAGTAGGATGGAGATGCTTTCACAGTGGGGACTGTCTCTCCAGCCTGCATCTTCCCACCTGTGTTCTGGGTTGCAGGTTGGCCGCCTTTTGCAGCAGTTAGCAATGACTGGCTCTGAAGAGGGAGATCCCCGGACAAAGAGCAGCCTTGGAAAATTTGACAAAGTAAGAGCGGATCCTATGTCATGTGAAGGACTCTGTATGGAAAGTTCTGCTAAAATAGTAGTGAACCTACCTGTTCTCATTATTAAATTTTATCTCTCAGTGATGTGTAAATTAAATATTCTTTTTCATTATGCTTGGTTTGGCTGCAGAGGATACAATGTTGGATCAGTAGCATTTAAAGAAAGATGTCATCAAAGATTACTAATGCTCACTTGCTGAAATGTTGAGGCGATGCCATTGTAATGAGAGCCAAAGAGCTGTTAAGATTATTTTCTAAAGTTTGATTTTTAAAAATTGTTACAAAATTAAGTCTATGAATATATGAATCAGCAATGATTGTATAATTTTAAGTGGATTTCATAAATTAACGTGGCATTGTTCAGTTGGTTTAACTAAATAAAAATTTATCATATTTTTAGTAGGCTGTACATTCAACCTAGATTAAAATTCAAAGGTTATGTAGTGAAGTTTCCCTTCCACCTCTGATCTCTAACCTTTATTTCCTCCTCTAAAGGTTCTTTATAATATCAATCTTTTGTGTGTCCCTCAAGAAGTCTATATGTATATTCCTAATATATTTTTAGGAATATGTTTTCCTAATTACAAGTGGTAGGACCGTGTGCACTGTTTGCCTCATGTTTATTTCACATACCAGACTATCTTGTTGCTTATTATATATCAATTTATATCAATTATTTTATATCAATTTGATATAAATTTTGGGTTTAACCGAAATATTGGGTTTAATATAATTTTCAAGAAGAAAAGCTTTCTATGTGCTTGTTTGTCTTAATCAGAAATTTTGTTCCCTTACTTTAAAGGGAGAGTGTTTCACAGTGGTTTTTTTTTCCTGTTTGAACAGAGCTGTGTTGCTGCTTTCCTTGATGTTGTGATTGGAGGCCGTGCAGTGGAGACCCCGCCAATGTCCTCTGTTAATCTCCTGGAAGGACTGAGCAGAACTGTGGTTTATATAACCTACAGTCAGCTTATTACTCTGGTAATGGCTCTATTCTGTAATAGAATTTCCGCCCCCCCCCCCCCCAAAAGTCATTTATCTAAATGTGGGCAGACCCATAGAGTACATTGTGTGAGAAATATACACTGTTTGAAAAATTGATCTCATAAGCTAATGTCCTTTTTACTTTTGCCAGGTGAATTTTATGAAGAGTGTGATGTCTGGAGATCAACTGAGAGAAGATAGAATGGCTCTTGACAACTTACTGGCAAATCTACCCCAGGCGAAGCCAGGCAAAAGCAGCAGTCTGGAAATGACCCCCTACAATACTCCTCAGCTGTCTCCAGCAACGACTCCAGCAAATAAAAAGAATCGATTGCCTATAGGTAAAGAGAATTTCTCGTATTGAGGCTTTCCTTTAAATTTAATGTTTCTTTATTAGGCTAGGCTATTGCTTAGTGATTGGGAGTATAGTTTTCAATAATTTGGAGGAGTTCTCTTCATTTTTACTGGGAGTAATTCAGGTTTTAACATAAAAAAAAAATATTAAAAAAAAAAAAATATTGCACCAGATTAGTTAAAGTTCATCAGTAGACTTTAGCTTTATCTAGACATACTTTTCATAATTGATTGAAATCATGCCACTTACTTATATTTCAGTGTCTTGGACAATTTTGAAAATGTGATTTGCTCTAAGTAGTCATTATTTGAATTATGTAGCCCTGTTCTTTCCATAAAGTTCTAAATTATATAATAAAATAATATTATTTTAGAAGTTTTCTATTGGTAAAATTGAAAATATGTAGCTACTGTTTTTCATTATTATTAATAGTTGATCTTTTTTGACTGAGTTTAAATCTTTGTTATTTTATGAAATAAGGCAAAACTTTCATTTTATTTTGTCAAGTTTATTAAGAATTGCACTTCCCAGATGGCTCAGTGGTAAAGAATCCACCTGCAATGCAGGAGACATGGATTCGATCCCTGGGTCAGGAAGATCCCCTGGAGTAGGAAATGGTAACCCACTCCAGTATCCTTGCCTGGAAAATTCCGTAGACAGAGGAGTCTGGCGGGCTACAGTCCACTGGGTCCCAAAGAATCAGACATGACTGAGCACACACAAGTATCATCAGTAGGAATGTGGCATCATCATCTTCAAGTCTTTGGCTTTCGTCATCCCAAAATGTCAATTTTCAGAGCTAGAGAAAGAAAAAAGTAAAACTTGACACTCAGGATTATAGTCTATTTGCATTGTTTTTTTTTTTTAGCATGAAGAAACAAATGATGTTTAGCAAACCAGAGATTTTTTGTTTCCTCCATGATTCACTTGTGTGCGTTAGTTCTTTCATTTCTTGTCATCCAGAAGTGTCATTATATAAAAGGAAAAGTATCATGGAAAGTAAACTTCAAATGTTTGCCCGTTGTGATTTTGTACAGTTGTGTGACCTGGTCGTTGAACTTATTTCCTATTGTAAGAGCTATGTCCGTCATTCAGAGGGTCGATTTTCTTTCTGTTTAATGCCTTCGCAACCCAGGACAACAGTTAGCAGCCATCACTGCCTGGGATTCCTCAGCCACCAGTCTTACTGCTCATATTACTCTAGTAACCCCATTTGGTGGGTAATAGGCTGTTCCTCTTCTTATGTAACTTTTATTTAAGAAATAGTTTATGAAATTGTGCTCCATGTGCATGTTGCTTTTGCTTTATGTAAATTGCTACATGAATTTTGATTACTTGCATTTTTACAAATTGTAAAGTTTATCCTGTAAGATTCATGTAGTTGTTCATAAAGCTGAATTTAAGCTTACAATTCAAGAGAAGACAGAATCAGTGAAGAGAGGTGTGAGTGAAACCTGTTTTAGACTTTTGGAAGTTGGTATGTACTTTGAGTTTTTGAAAGTACAAGTGATTGATTATGTTTCTGTCTTCAAGTAGGTCAGCTTTCACTCAAACTGAAGGTGAAAGGCTTTTGTTATTATTGAGTATTTTGGCTTTGTGTGTGTTTTTGATTCTTTTGTACAGGAAGAGTATCTATTTAGTATTCTGGTTGTATCAAATTGTAATGGCCTCTGAAAGAAAACTGAAACTTTTCTTAAAGAACTGAAACTCATAGAGAAATTGTTACAAACTATCTAAATTTTTCAGTTTCCAAAGTTCTTACAAGATCTATAGGATGGAATACTTTCTAAAGCTATTACTTACTTACTTATAGACAGGGGAAAAAGCACTGCAAAATAATTAGATCCTTCATTAGTTTAGACTGTTCCCATAAAGCAGAAAGGAAATGTATATTCAAACATAGAGAACTGTTCTGTATCTTTGAAAAGAGGTTAATACAGTTCAGAAAAAACAATGTTTTGATTCTGTTTTATTAACAGTTGCCTAATTAACCTGTATAACTCTGTATGGCTATCGGATTTCCATATGAAGTTTTCTAATGCTTGTGAGTGTAGTTATGAGTATGGGAGACCTGTGGCAGTTAAGTCATTATGTTGTAGAAGTAGTTGAAGATATCTTGAAAAGATAAAAGAATAAAGTAATGCTTTCCTTGTCACCCCCACATCTTAAAGTGATTGAGGCATGTTTACTGTTCTGCAGGTGTAATCTGCTTGTCACTCCCTGTCAGGTGAACATGGATCATTGTTTCTGTGGATCAGTTTTGAAGGAGAGTTTGTGTCAGTCACTAGAAGAATACCTGGGAAGATATATATATATATATTTTTTTTTTTTTTTCTCATTCACATTCTCACCAGTCTTTTTTTGTGCATGCGCAAGCGTTCTACATTAATAGAAAATATATTTTTGTATTAATGTGCCATTTTCTTCATTTTGTTTTTTCTGTAAATTATCATACTTGAAATTTTTTTGTTAGCAACTCGGAGCAGAAGCCGCACTAATGTGCTAATGGACTTGCATATGGACCATGAAGGATCAGCTCAAGAAACCATCCAGGAGGTGCAGCCAGAAGAGGTGTTGGTCATTTCCTTAGGAACAGGTCCCCAGCTTACTCCAGGGATGATGTCAGAAAATGAGGTATGATTGTATTGCTACATACACTTATAGCTATTAACCTTAAGAAATTTAGATTTTTTTTTTTTTGGCTATGCTGTGTAGTATGAGGGATTTTGGTTCTCCAACCTGAGATTGAACCCATTCCCGCTGCAATGGAAGCTGGGAGTCTTAGCCTCTAACCATCAGGGACAGACCGCTGGCTCTGAAGCCTTGGATTCCTGCAGTCCTGAACTGCCATTGACATCTGATTGCCTCTTCAGTCGTTGACACCAGTAGGGTCATGGAAAGGCACAGGTTCAGTCCTCATTGATGTACTTTCATCCCAGGGGCACTTAGACCCTGTAAATGGGTTTTTAGTTTAAAAATGATCATTTAACGTTAAGAAGAAATTAAATATGCATTTGCCGTGGTTTGTTTTTCTTATCAGCAGTCTTTCCGTTGGGATGAACTAATGGCATTTTATTTTTCAGGTCCTCAACATGCAGCTTTCGGATGGAGGACAAGGAGACGTCCCTGTCGATGAAAACAAACTCCACGGTAAACCTGATAAAACCTTGCGCTTCTCCCTGTGCAGTGATAATCTGGAAGGAATATCTGAAGGTGAAGGGTTACTTCATTCAAGGAGTTGTGTGATTCAAGTAATATTTTGTTTTGTGTTCTTTAAAGGAGCCTTATAAATTATAATTATGCCATCTGTGCCTCTCACCGAGGAGAGTAATGAAGTTTTCCTCTAATGATCTTGAACAGTTGGCTATAAAGATTATTTCTCGGAATAAAATTAAGACGGCAAGAGACCTTTGGTCATATAAAGTAGAGAAGATGTACGTCTTTATTGAGACTTGAATAATACTGAGTTTTATTTCACTAGTATTAAAATATACCAACTCTTATAGAGCTCCTTTAGAGGGATTAATAATGCATGTCTAAATGGAAAAAATGGACTCATAATATTTCAGGACGTTGTGTATGCTTTTAACCTTTTAATGAAGCGGAAAGATACAATGGAAATAGGATAGGAATTAAAAAGGAAATAAAAAGGTAAGATTGTAAAGTGAGAATATGTCACTCCATGTGCAAGCATAAGCTTTTATTAATGGAAAAGTTTCAAGTTGATTAACATTTTATTTTATTGTTTTTTTTTTTCATTTATTTTTATTAGTTGGAGGCTAATTACAGTATTGTAGTGGGTTTTGTCATACATTGACATGAATCAGCCATGGATTTACATGTATTCCCCATCCCGATCCCCCCTCCCACCTCCCTCTCCACCCAATCCCTCTGGGTCTTCCCAGTGCACCAGGCCCGAACACTTGTCTCATGCATCCCACCTGGGCTGGTGATCTGTTTCACTATAGATAATATACATGTTTCGATGCTGTTCTCTTGAAACATCCCCCCCTCGCCTTCTCCCACAGAGTCCAAAAGTCTGTTCTGTACATCTGTGTCTCTTTTTCTGTTTTGCATATAGGGTTATGATTACCATCTTTCTAAATTCCATATATATGTGTTAGTATGCTGTAATGTTCTTTATCTTTCTGGCTTACTTCACTCTGTATAATGGGCTCCAGTTTCATCCATCTCATTAGAACTGATTCAAATGAATTCTTTTTAATGGCTGAGTAATATTCCATGGTGTATATGTACCACAGCTTCCTTATCCATTCGTCTGCTGATGGGCATCTAGGTTGCTTCCATGTCCTGGCTATTATAAACAGTGCTGCGATGAACATTGGGGTGCATGTGTCTCTTTCCGATCTGGTTTCCTCAGTGTGTATGCCCAGAAGTGGTGCTGCTGCGTCATATGGCAGTTCTATTTCCAGTTTTTTAAGAAATCTCCACCCTATTCTCCATAGCGGCTGTACTAGTTTGCATTCCCACCAACAGTGTAAGAGGGTTCCCTTTTCTGCACACCCTCTCCAGCATTTATTGCTTGTAGACTTTTGGATAGCAGCCATCCTGACTGGCGTGTAATGGTACCTCATTGAGGTTTTGATTTGCATTTCTCTGATGATGAGTGATGTTGAGCATCTTCTCATGTGTTTGTTAGCCATCTGTATGTCTTCTTTGGAGAAATGTCTGTTTAGTTCTTTGGCCCATTTTTTGATTGGGTCATTTATTTTTCTGGAATTGAGCTGCAGGAGTTGCTTGTATATTTTTGAGATTAATCCTTTGTCTGTTGCTTCGTTTGCCATTATTTTCTCCTATTCTGAGGGCTGTCTTTTCACCTTGCTTATAGTTTCCTTTGTTGTGCAAAATCTTTTAAGTTTCATTAGGTCCCATTTGTTTAGTTTTGCTTTTATTTCCAATATTCTGGGAGGTGGGTCATAGAGGATCCTGCTGTGATTTATGTCGGAGAGTGTTTTGCCTATGTTCTCCTCTAGGAGTTTTGTAGTTTCTGGTCTTACATTTAGGTCTTTAATCCATTTTGAGTTTATTTTTGTGTATGGTGTTAGAAAGTGTTCTAGTTTCATTCTTTTACAAGTGGTTGACCAGTTTTCCCAGCACCACTTGTTAAAGAGGTTGTCTTTTCCATTGTATATCCTTGCCTCCTTTGTTGAAGATAAGGTGTCCATAGGTTCGTGGATTTATCTCTGGGCTTTCTATTCTGTTCCGTTGATCTATATTTCTGTCTTTGTGCCAATACCATACTGTCTTGGTGACTGTGGCTTTGTAGTATAGTCTGAAGTCAGGCAGGTTGATTCCTCCAGTTCCATTCTTCTTTCTCAAGATTACTTTGGCTATTTGAGGTTTTTTGTATTTCCATACAAATTGAGAAATTATTTGTTCTAGTTCTGTGAAAAATACCGTTGGTAGCTTAATAGGGACTGCATTGAATCTATAGATTGCTTTGGGTAGTATAGCCATTTTGACAATATTGATTCTTCCAATCCATGAACACGGTATGTTTCTCGATCTGTTTGTGTCCTCTTTGATTTCTTTCATCAGTGTTTTATAGTTTTCTATGTATAGGTCTTCTGTTTCTTTAGGTAGATATACTCCTAAGTATTTTATTCTTTTTGTTGCAGTGGTGAATGGTATTGTTTCCTTAATTTCTCTTTCTGTTTTCTCATTGTTAGTGTATAGGAATGCAAGGGATTTCTGTGTGTTAATTTTATATCCTGCAACTTTACTATATTTGTTGATGAGCTCTAGTAATTTTCTGGTAGAGTCTTTAGGGTTTTCTATGTAGAGGATCATGTCATCTGCAAACAGAGAGAATTTCACTTCTTCTTTTCCTATCTGGATTCCTTTTACTTCTTTTTCTGCTCTGATTGCTGTGGCCAAAACTTCCAACACTATGTTGAACAGTAGTGGTGAGAGTGGGCACCCTTGTCTTGTTCCTGATTTTAGGGGAAATGCTTTCAATTTTTCACCATTGAGGGTAATGCTTGCTGTGGGTTTGTCATATGTAGCTTTTATTATGTTGAGGTATGTTCCTTCTATTTCTGCTTTCTGGAGAGTTTTAATCATAAATGGGTGTTGAATTTTGTCAAAGGCTTTCTCTGCATCTATTGAGATAATCATATGGTTTTTATCTTTCAATTTGTTAATATGGTGTATTACATTGATTGATATGCAGATATTAAAGAATCATTGCATTCCTGGGATAAAGCCCACTTGGTCATGGTGTATGATTTTTTTTAATATGTTGTTGGATTCTGTTTGCTAGAATTTTGTTAAGGATTTTTGCATCTATGTTCATCAGTGATATTGGCCTGTAGTTTTCTTTTTTTGTGACATCTTTGTCTGGTTTTGGAATTAGGGTGATGGTGGCCTCATAGAAAGAGTTTGGAAGTTTACCTTCTTCTGCAATTTTCTGGAAGAGTTTGAGTAAGACAGGTGTTAGCTCTTCTCTAAATTTTTGGTAGAATTCAGCTGTGAAGCCATCTGGTCCTGGGCTTTTGTTTGCTGGAAGATTTTTGATTACAGTTTCGATTTCCTTGCCTGTGATGGGTCTGTTAAGATCTTCTATTTCTTCCTGGTTCAGTTTTGGAAAGTTATACTTTTCTAAGAATTTGTCCATTTCATCCAAGTTGTCCATTTTATTGGCATAGAACTGCTGGTAGTAGTCTCTTATGATCCTTTGTATTTCAGTGTTGTCTGTTGTGATCTCTCCATTTTCATTTCTAATTTTGTTAATTTGGTTCTCTCTTTGTTTCTTAATGAGTCTTGCTAATGGTTTGTCAGTTTTGTTTATTTTTTCAAAAAACAGCTTTTAGCTTTGTTGATTTTTGCTATGGTCTCTTTAGTTTCTTTTGCATTTATTTCTGCCCTAATTTTTAAGATTTCTTTCCTTCTACTAACCCTGGTGTTCTTCATTTCTTCCTTCTCTAATTGCTTTAGGTGTAGAGTTAGGTTATTTATTTGACTTTTTTCTTGTTTCTTGAGGTAAGCCTGTAATGCTATGAACCTTCCCCTTAGTACTGCTTTTACAGTGTCCCATAGGTTTTGGGTTGTTGTGTTTTCAATTTCATTCATTTCTATGCATATTTTGATTTCTTTTTTGATTTCTTCTATGATTTGTTGGTTATTCAGAAGCGTGTTATTTAGCCTCCATATGTTTGAATTTTTAACAATTTTTTCCTGGTAATTGAGATCTAATCTTATTGCACTGTGGTCAGAAAAGATGACTGGAATGATTTCAATTTTTTTGAATTTACTAAGACTAGATTTATGGCCCAGGATGTGATCTATTCTGGAGAAGGTTCCGTGTGCACTTGAGAAAAAGGTGAAGTTGATTGTTTTGGGTGAAATGCCCTATAGATATCAATTAGGTCTAGCTGGTCCATTGTGTCATTTAAAGGTTGTGTTTCCTTGTTAATTTTCTGTTTAGTTGATCTATCCATAGTTGTGAGTGGGGTATTAAAGTCTCCCACTATTATTGTGTTACTATTAATTTCCTCTTTCAAACTCGTTAGTGTTTGCCGTACATATTGCGGTGCTCCTATGTTGGGTGCATATATATTTATAATTGTTATATCTTCTTTTTGGATTGATCCTTTGATCATTATGTAGTGTCCTTCTTTGTCTCTTTTCACAGCCTTTATTTGAAAGTCTATTTTATCTGATATGAGTATTGCGACTCCTGCTTTCTTTTGGTCTCCGTTTGTGTGAAATATTTTTTTCCAGCCCTTCACTTTTAGTCTGTATGTGTCCCTTGTTTTGAGGTGGGTCTCTTGTAGACAGCATTTATAGGGTCTTGTTTTTATATCCATTCAGCCAGTCTTTGTCTTTTGGTTGGGGCATTCAACCCATTTACATTTAAAATAATTATTGATAGGTGTGGTCCCGTTGCCATTTACTTTGTTGTTTTGGGTTCACGTTTATACAACCTTTCTGTATTTCCTGTCTAGAGAAAATCCTTTAGCATTTGTTGAAGAGCTGGTTTGGTGGTGCTGAATTCTCTCAGCTTTTGCTTGTCTGTAAAGCTTTTGAATTCTCCTTCATATCTGAATGAGATCCTTGCTGGGTACAGTAATCTAGGTTGTAGGTTATTCTCTTTCATTACTTTAAGTATGTCCTGCCATTCCCTCCTGGCATGGAGGGTTTCTATTGATAGATCAGCTGTTATCCTTATGGGAATCCCTTTGTGTGTTATTTGTTGTTTCTCCCTTACTGCTTTTAATATTTGTTCTTTGTGTTTGATCTTTGTTAATTTGATTAATATGTGTCTTGGGGTGTTTCGCCTTGGGTTTATCCTGTTTGGGACTCTGGGTTTCTTGGACTTGGGTGGCTATTTCCTTCCCCATTTTAGGGAAGTTTTCAGCTGTTATCTCCTTGAGTATTTTCTCATGGCCTTTCTTTTTGTCTTCTTCTGGGACTCCTATGATTCGAATGTTGGGGTGTTTCACATTGTCCCAGAGGTCCCTGAGGTTGTCCTCATTTCTTTTGATTCTTTTTTCTTTTTTCCTCTCTGCTTCATTTATTTCCACCATTTTATCTTCTACCTCACTTATCCTATCTTCTGTCTCCGTTATTCTACTCTTGGTTCCCTCCAGAGTGTTTTTGATCTCATTTATTGCATTATTCATTTTTAATTGACTCTTTTTTATTTCTTCTAGGTCTTTATTAAACATTTCTTGCATCTTCTCAATCTTTGTCTCCAGGCTATTTATCTGTAACTCCATCTTGTTTTCAAGATTTTGGGTCATTTTTATTATCATTATTCTAAATTCTTTTTCAGGTAGATTCCCTATCTCCTCCTCTTTTGTTTGACTTGGTGGGCATTTTTCATGTTCCTTTACCTGTTGGGTATTTCTCTGCCTTTTCATCTTGTTTAGATTGCTGTGTCTGGAGTGGGCTTTCTGTATTCTGGAGGTCTGTGGTTCCTTTTTATTGTGGAGGCTTCACCCAGTGAGTGGGGTTGGACGATTGGCTTGTCAAGGTTTCCTGGTTAGGGAAGCTTGCGTCGGTGTTCTGGTGTGTGGAACTGGATTTCTTCTCTCTGGAGTGCAATGGAGTGTCCAGGAATGAGTTTTGAGATGGGTCTATGTGTTAGGTGTGACTTTGGGCAGCCTGTAAGTTGACGCTCAGGGCTATGTTCCTGCATTGCTGGAGAATTTGCGTGGTATGTCTTGCTCTGAAACTTACTGGGTCTTGGGTGGTGGTTGGTTTCAGTGTAGGTATGGAGGCTTTTGGATGGTCTCTTATTAATGTTCCGTGTAGTCAGGAGTTTTCTGGTGTTTCAGGTTTTGGGCTTAAGTCTCCTGCCTCTGGATTTCAGTTTTATTCTTCCAGTAGTCTCAAGACTTCTCCAACTATACAGCACTGATAATAAAACTTCTAGGTTAATGGTGAAAAGATTCTCTGCTGTGAGGGACACCCAGAGAGGTTCACAGAGTTACATGAAAAAGAGGAGAGGGAGGAGGGAGATAGAGATGAGCAGGAGGAGAAAAAGGGGGACTCAAGAGGAGAGAGACAGATCTACGCAGTTGTCTGTTCTCAAAGTGTTCTCCGTAGCCCAGACACCCACAAAGATTCACAGAATTGGATTGGGAAGAGAAAGGGAAAGGAGGAAATAGAGGTGTTCTGAGGTAGAAAACGGAGAGTCAAAAGTGGGAGAGAGTAATCAACACCCTGCTGAGTAAAAATGGGAACTGAACATTGGATTCTTAAATGTCCAAAATTTATATCACATACTGAAAAACAAAGATTAAAAATCTAGAGTAGAGGTTAGGCTCTTAAAGATACAATATTAAAAACAAAAACAAAAAATTTTAGAGATATATATGAAGTTCGATTTAAAAATAGGGCTTCTCTTTTTTTTTTGCAAGGTTATAGTGAAATGAAAATGAAAATTAAGGAGTAGTAGAGGAGTAATAGAGGACTTTAAAAGAAAATAAGAGAAAAAGAAAATAAGAAAAAAAATTTTTCCTAATTAAAAAAATCATAAAAATACATGAAAATGAAAGTTAAGGAGTAATGGGGGAGTAATAGGGAATTTTAAAAGAAAATAAAAGAGAAAAAATAGAAAAGAAAAAAAATTTTTTTTAATTAAAAAAAAAAAGGTAAAAATATATCTAGGAATTTATCTGGAGCTGTTGTGGTCAGAGTGTGGGTTCGGTTCAGTTTCAGATAGCTCCTCGTTCCAGCTTACAGTTCTCGATATCTGTAGGCCCCTTCCGGTGGAGTCGGTGTTACCTACAGGGATTTTAATCTGTTGCACTGGTCCCTTCTGAAGTGGTTCCCTTTGTTTATTTGGCTTCAGTTTGCCAGTCTCTTCAGTGCCTAATTTCCACCCTGACACAGGCGGGCGGAGGTGGTCTCTTGTTCAGGTTCGCTAGTTCCGTTGCGCTGCGGGGAGGGAGGGGCGCTGTTTTCCACGTCTACGCTGCTCAGGCTCCCGGCTGCTCTATATGGAGCGGGCCCTGCGTTGCGTGCAGTTCCAGTTTTCAGGTATTCCACAAAAGCGCGGACTCGGTTGCGCCTTCGTTTTGTGCCTTCCCCGGCCTGAGCAGCTCAGGCAGCCAGGAGCTTGACCGGCGCACTCTCCCCGGTGCGGTACACCTTCTCCCCTCCGGCCCCAGCCTCAGTTTCTGCCCGCGCCGGTCGGGTCGCCCTGTGTTTAGCCGCGACCCTCCCGGCGGATGTCGACCATCCAGAATCTCAGGAAGTCTTTGGTTAGAAACTGGAGGCCTGTTTGCGGTGTGGTAGGGGATGCCATCTTTGGGGCCGAGTTTGCCCCTTTCCCCTCCCTCCTGCCTCCTGCCTCTGGTGGGGCTGGGCCGGTTCGCAGCCGGCTAGCTCCTCTGGACTTGCTCAGACCCTTTGTTCTGTAAACGGCCGGCAGTGTGTTTGGGCCGGTTAATTTTCTCTTTTGCTGTCCCACAGTTTAAGTTGGTATCTCACAAAAGCTCCCTCCAATTGCCCTCAGGCCCAGTCCTTACCCTCAGCAGTGCCGCCCGCTCCTCTCTGTTCCGCCCCCACTTGCTGGTGGCAGATGCGGGCGTCTGGGGTACTTTTTGCTGGGAGTTGCTTTTAGGCATGTAATCTGTGGGTTTTATTTATTTTTCCTCCCAGTTAGGTTGCCCTCCGAGATTCGAAAACTTCCCCCAGACCCGCCAGTGAGAGGGTTTCCTGGTGTTTGGAAACTTTTATTAAGACTCCCTTTCTGGGATGGGTCTCCGTCCCTAGTTCTTTTGTCTCTCTTTTTATCTTTTATATTTTGTCCTACCTCCTTTTGAAGACAATGGGCTGCTTTTCTGAGCTCCTGATGTCCTCAGCTAGATCAGAAGTTGTTTTGTGAAGTTTGCTCTGCGTTGAATTGTTTTTTCGATGAATTTGTAGGGGAGAAAGTGATCTCCCCTTCCTATTCCTCCGCCATCTTGGCTCCTCCCCTCTGATTAACATTTTAGGATAAACATAAACAGTAATAACTTTTCCTTTTTTCCCCCTCACTTTTAAAAATGTAAGTAATGTACATTCATTCTAGAAAATGAAGGGAAAAAATTGAACCATCTGTGACCTTACCATTCTATTAATAACAGTTAACATTTTGGTTTATTTATAGCAAAATTAGGCTTATGCTGTTTTGCAACTTTTTTGGTTTAACCATGTAACAGTAACATTTCCCTTTGTAATTGACTATTCTTAAATAACATGGTTTCTATTGGCTGCTTTCTTTAACTTCAAATGGGCATTTCTCATAATATATTTAAACTTTTTTCTATGATTACACAAGTAGATTGTTTCCACTTTTTAGACATTATAAGAAGTCTTGCAACAAGCAGCCTTAGATGGAGTTTTGATTAGTTCCTTGGATAAATTTCTAAAAGCATTTCTGGCTAAAGGGTGTGTTTATTTTTATGGCGTAACAGCATTAAAAGCACTTTAATCAGTCTTTTATTCTCTTATCGAGGCATGAAACATTACATGGCGGCTCATGACTGTCTTGTAAAGTTCACTCACAGTACAAATGTCTCTCTAGGTCCTTCAAATCGTTCTAATTCGGTGTCCTCACTGGACCTGGAGGGGGAGTCTGTGTCAGAGCTTGGAGCAGGGCCTTCTGGGAGCAATGGAGTTGAAGCTCTGCAGTTGTTGGAGCACGAGCAAGGTACAGTGAGGTCGAGTTCAGCTGCTCAGCAGCGAAGAGTTCACCTGGTCACAGAACGAGCATTCTGTGTCCCTGCGCGAAGAATCCACCTGGTCACGGAATGAGCATTCTGTGTCCCTGCGGGAAGAATCCACCTGGTCACAGAATGAGCATTCTGTGTCCCTGCGCGAAGAATCCACCTGGTCACAGAATGAGCATTCTGTGTCCCTGCGCGAAGAATCCACCTGGTCACAGAATGAGCATTCTGTGTCCCTGCGCGAAGAATCCACCTGGTCACAGAATGAGCATTCTGTGTCCCTGCGCTTGGGGTGTGCTCAGTTGATTGCATACTGACCATTAAACTGGCATTTGTTCATAGTTCCTACAGTTCTTAAAGATGTGTTTAGTTGGGAATTCCCTGGCAGCCCAGCACTTAGGACTTGGCACTTTCAGTGTCATGGCCTGCTTCAGTCCCTGGTCAGGGAACTCAGATCCTGTAAGCTGCAAGGTGCAGCCAAAAAAAAAAAAAGTTTAGTTGCTAAGTGGATTATTTTAGGCTTAAATTACATAGAAGAATTAAGATGCATTGCTTGAGTTGTATAATATTTGGTATTTCAGTTCTGTAGTATTACAATTTTAAGGGGTACTAAGATAAATTCTGAGGGCTCAAGGAACTTAGAATAGGGTGAAAATGGTACACAAATGATTAAAATTATCATAAAAGTGCATTGGCAGTTCTGGGTAAGAAATACATGTGGTTCAAAGTGTAGGGAAAAGCTTATAGGGAAAAAATAGTAGCCTTAAAGCCTGGCTGGCATTGGCATTAGCTGAAACTAGAGATACTCTAGGTAAAGTAATATTAATAGTATAAGCAAGTCAAGGAGCTGGGAAATCATAGTACTTTCTCAGGAACTGTCAAGTAGGGTGACGACGTGAAGTTAGGATGAAAAGCAGATGGATCCCTGTTGTCCTTTTAGAAAAAGTTCTTTGGATTTTTTCATTTAAAAATCACTGGTGGATTTTATGGGAATGTTTATTGCCTTCAGCTGGATTTAAGGCAATGACTTAAGTGGGTGTAAAAATCACCTGGGGAGTTAGGAAAAAAGAAAAAAAAGGCATTTCCCATGTCTCATTTCTAGAGATCCTGGTTTAATCTCTTTTTAGAAAAGAAAAGAGGGTTTCCAGTCAGGTTGGTTGAATAAAAGTAAGGCTGAATTTTACTCAGTCAGTTTGTCACTATGTTTTTTTTTTTTTTGGAAAGCTTGAATTATTATTATTTTTTCATTTATTTTTATTAGTTGGAGGCTAATTACTTTACAATATTGTAGTGGTTTTTGTCATACATTGAGTCACTATGTTATTTAGGATTAAATTTTCTGCAAAAAGCAGAAACCTAAAATAATATTAGCTTAAGATGGAAGTTGAAAGAATATCACTTCTTTAACAAACCTTTTAGGGGATTCTGGTATTCTTTTAAAAATATTTATTGATTTGGCTGTGCCAGGTCTTGGTTGCAGCACGAAGGACCCTTAGTTGTAGCTTGTGAACTCTTAGTTACAGCTTGTGGGATGCAGTTCCTTGACCAGGGATAGAATCTGGGCCCTCATACATCTTGGATCACCGGTAGTCAAGTAGGGAGCTCTGCTAATTTTAGCTGGACATCTGTTGGTCAGTGGGGAGCTGGCTAGTCTAGGATGACCTTTGCTTTGTTCCATGTGGTTCCTCCTCCCCTAAAAAGCTGGTTTCAGCTTGTCCTCGGGGCAGAAGCAAGGATGAGAGAGAGCAGATGTTTGTAAGATCTCTTGAGGCCTAACCTCGCAACTGGCACACTTCCTCTTTATCCTTTCGGACAAAGCAAGTTACCAGGCCTGTCCAAATTCAAAGAAGGGGGCATACATCCCAATTCTTGAACAGTGTCACACTGTAGAGGACAGGGAGACAGTTGACAACATCAGCTGCCCCAGTTAACTGACCAGAAGGGGGAGCACATATGTTGAGCTTGGTTCAGAGAGGGAAGGAGTACATCCATGAAGGAATAATTCCGTGTTTTGGTACTGTGTGCTGAATGTTAGTGTTCAAATATATACCTTGGAGTTTAAAGACATAAAGTTCTTTAAAGTTGATTTTAAAAATGGTAGCCATGCTATGATTTTGTGTGTGTGTGTGGCGGGGGGCGGGGTGGGGGACAAAGTTGAAGCCTAAGGCAGAGGAGGGTTCAGAAGGGCCTGACTGAAGTTTCCTCAAAGAAAGAGTCTTTGTCATCTCTACATCAAAGTTACACAATATGTTCCAAAACTGAGGGAAAACCGGCTTTGTCAGATAGCCACAAACAGGCATATAGGAAACCACATATACCATACATTATGAGTGAATCTAAGGGATTTCAAAAGTAATTTTTTTAGTATGTACTTGTTTTTAGGCGAGTAAGATACAGCTCCCCTGTAGTTATTAGGGAATTCAATGGAGAAGGTGGCATTGACCTTGTCCTTTGCTTTGAAGGCTAGATAGCATTTTAGTGCTTGGAGGAGGAGGAAAGGCTTCTATGTTGATTCATTCTTTTTGTGAAACCCAGTCAAAGAAATGGAGAAATGCTGGCCTTGAAAAGAGAAAAATCGGAGAGGACAAGGTAGTTATTGGTGAATATTTTAAAGACTGTCCTGAGGGGAAAGGATTATACTTTGGTGTCATTCCAGAAGACAGAACTGAGTTCACTCAACATGGCCTTCTCGGGGAATTCCTCAGTGACCTAGTGGTTAGGATTCCGGGCTTTCACTGCACTTGCTCAGTTTCAGCCCCTGGTTGGTTAAGTGAGATGCTGCAAACTGAATTAAATGACATAGCCCCCCCCCCAAAAAAAAAACCACCCCCACCATCCACCAGGGGGAAGAGACTTCTGTTCTGACTCGAGAGAACTTTCTTGTGCTGTGACCTCAACCCTCATCCGCCCAATGGAAATTTATTGCTCCTCTGGGCTCTCATTGCTCCTCCTCCGAAGCTTAGTTATAGCTGGATGTCGCCCTACCTTGTGTTAGAGCTCGCATCTCTCCACCAGACTGTAGAACCTCTGAACACAGGGACAGGCCTTTCATCATGTTGGTGCCTTCCCTCAGTCTCCAGCGTAGAGCCTTGTATGTATTAGATGCTCAGTAAATGCTTCCAGAATCTAATAGAGTTAGTAAGTAGAGTTGATCTGCAAGAGAAAAGATTGTAGGGGAGCTATAGCAAGTCACCTGTATCAAGAACTCTGGGGCGCTTCCTCCACTGAGAAGAATAGGTCCCCTCCAGCTATTAATAGGCTGTTTTATAATGTTATGAAGTACCCTGCTCAAATATATTTAATGGGGGCTCTACCATTTCCATGCTATGATTTTTAAAGTGCTTAATTTTGCTTTTGCTAGCTACTACGCAGGATAATCTCGATGATAAGCTCCGGAAGTTTGAAATCCGTGACATGATGGGACTCACGGATGACAGGGATATATCAGAAACAGTGAGTGAGACGTGGAGTACAGATGTATTGGGGAGTGATTTTGACCCTAACATTGATGAAGATCGCTTGCAAGAAATAGCAGGTAACTGCTGCTGAATGTCTCTGGAAGATTGCTGTTCAGTTATTCGTATCCACCCACCCTTCATGGGAGGGAGCTTGCGTGCTCTAACAAACATGGTGTGTGTGTTAACAGTAACTGGGAAACTGAGATAATTGTATGTGACAAGGCATTTGTGTATTTTTTTTTCTCTTTATTGAAAATAAGTAGTATTTTCTCTGTTCTGCATTTAAGGGTTCCTCCCCATACAAAAAAGAACCAAGCTTTTGAATTATCTCTTTGTCAATTCTTGTTTGCAGAGCCTATGATTAACATATTAGTCTATGATTAGCATATTCTTCTTTTGAAACTAAACATTTTGCCTTAAAATGAAAATTCTTACAGGTTATAGCCATAAAGCCTTTCAGAGTAATATGATATTGACATTCTCTAAAACTGAATTTGCTTCTGGAAGGTTTAATTCAGCTCCAAAGCAAGGAACAGTTTTCTCTGCTTCTGTTTTCCTAGTATCAGGTTTATCAAGATACAGTTTCCATATGTTAAAGTTACCCTTTTAAGGATAGTGTTCTGTCCCTTCTGAAAGAGTCACACAGTCTTGTAATCACCATCTTTTTTTTCTTTTTTTAATTTTTATTTTTATTTTCTTTTTAAATCATGGACCATTTCAAACAAATACAGGAGAGAACAGTATACTGAGCACCATTACCCATCACCCAGATGCAACAATTACACATACACACCTGGCCAGTTTTGTTTCATTTCTTCTCCCACCTTTTCATCCCCTCTCCTGATTATGTGATTATGTTTAGGCATGTTCCAGACATTATTTTATTTGTAATTATTTTTTTTTTTTGTATTTGTAATTATTTCATGACATATCTTTCTTTTATTTAAAAAATTTTAAATTTTGTATCAGGGTATAGTTGATTTACAGTGTTGTGTTAGTTGTGATTCAGTTACACATACACATCTGTCTACTCTTTTCTAGATTCTTTTCCCATGTAGATTATTACAGAACATCGAGCATAGTTCCCTGTGCTGTACGCTAGGTCCCTAATGACCATATATTCCATATATGGAAGTGTGCATATGCCAACCTCAGACTCTTAATCTATCCACCCCCGCCCCCCATCTTTTCCCCTTGGTAACTGTGACGTATCTTTAAAAGGCAACTTTTGCCAGTGACCTTTTTCCAAAAGTTCTTCATCTCCTGAAATAGGATTTTATTAGGTTTAATCAGAAGTAGTGGAGCGTTCCGAACCTGACTATTTTTAACACAGGTGTACAACAATGTTTAACCTTTCTGTTTGTATTTTTAAGAAGTATAAATAGATTTCTCAGTTGGTTTTGGATTATTTTGTTCCATATGTCAAAGTGATATTTCTCCTGTAGGTGAGCTGTATTTGGGCAATAAGCTATATTTGCATTGAATGAATGCTACAAAGGAGATGTGTATTTCCCTGCAAATATACTTTATTTCTCTGAATATGTGGCTAATGTGCCAGAAAAAAACATTTGGCCAGTATAACTTTCTGTGGTTAAGTGTCTCCGAGTGTTTTTAATCCCTGAAGGACTATAATTGTTAGAGAAGTGCTGAGGACACACAAAATTTGCTGAAAAACAAGAGTGAAAGCTAGTTGAAATGACTTGACCTAATGAGCTGTGTTTTCTCAATGGAGACCAAGGTGAACAGTAGGAAACGGATGAAAAGGAACTTGTGTTATTGTGACCCAAGTGGGAAATTTGTGTTTTTAGTGGTTTTATTGATTGAAATTACTCTTACCCTGGCTTTTTTCTTGTGAGTAGAGACATTTTGTTAACTTTGTGTTTGCCCTTTTCCCATTATCTCTGCGCTTTCCCTGAGGATCTCTATTAACCCTTTGCTCCCCGTTGGTTATACAGGTGCAGCAGCAGAGAACGTGTTAGGCAGTTTACTGTGCCTACCAGGCTCAGGGTCAGTGCTTCTTGACCCCTGCACTGGTTCTACCATATCAGAGACAACCAGCGAAGCTTGGAGTGTAGAGGTATTGCCAAGTGACTCAGGTTAGTATGCTGTCATTGTTTGCTTTTTTATTTGCACAGAAGTTTTAAATGTAAGGCATCCTAATTTCTATATTAAGTATACCTTTTGTCAGATATACGTTTGACAAGTATGAGGCAATAACTTTGCTCAGAACTTCAAATGGAAAATTAGTTCAGGATGTTTTCTGTCCATCAAGAAAAAATGTAGCGTTGGATGGCAGAGGCTAAGATAGCCGGTGCTGACTCGGTTCAGTTATCTTGAAAGCAATTGTTAGTAACTTATCAGGATTCTATGTGGGACATTGAGTTCAATGTCTCCCACTAACTTACTGCAAGAGAAGAATAGCAGCACAGCTTGAACCTTGAGTGGTTGGATACCTGGTAATAAGCATGTGTAGATTTGGAGAATTTAACCCAAAGATACCACATGCAGTTTTGAAATGCATTGACATTGAGACTCTGGAATCCCAAGAATTACTTTGTGCAGGGTTATAAATGTGGTGGTTTAGCCGCTCAGTAACGTCCGACTGTTGCGCCCCGTGGACTGTAGCCTGCCAGGTGTATTTTGTACGTTCTCTTGTGTATTGCGTGTCTGCTTTTTTCTGCTTATGAATTTAAGTGCTTGTCTTCAACTAAATATCAACTACCAGGATGCAAATATAAGCACCTGTGTATCTGAATTACATTCTGTTTCATCTGCTTGGCTCAAAAATATGAAGTGATTTTGGTGTGTGTTTTTTAACCTTATACCACATTCAGACATGCTAACCTGTCCATAAGGAGACAGTAGGATTAGCTCACTGCTGAGCATCCATAGGAGTTATTTTTTAGAAAGTGGTTGATTTAATGACAAGCTCACCTATATTCTTTTGTTTAGTTTACTTTTAACCAAAAGAAAGAATACTCTGAGATTAGTGATCTGGAAGCAGAGTTTTCATCTGTGCACAGTGAACTGGCCTGTATCGGGATAAAAACCACAACCTTGACTTTAACATTTGATCTAACTGGCTTTGCTAACTGGTCCAGACTTGGAAGTCTGTTTGCACTGAGTCCATTCATGCCCCAGTAGCTTTCTTCATCTGGGTCACAAAAGCGGAAGCTGATGTGCTAGCAGAATCAGTAACGTGGTGCCTCACTTCTTCTGCTTAGAGGCCCCAGATCTAAAGCAGGAAGAGCGGCTACAGGAACTGGAGAGCTGCTCGGGACTGGGCAGCACGTCTGATGACACGGACGTCAGGGAGGTCAGTTCCCGCCCCAGCACACCAGGCCTCAGTGTTGTGTCGGGTATGTCTGTCTTGTTTTAAGGAATAAGGACTTGAAGGTGTGTTCCCACGTCCCCCTCTATAAAGTCAATAGCAAAGATATATATTTTGTCTAAGATCTGAGTAAGTCCCAGGAAACAGTTATTTCTACGGGACCTGACATCTATGAGAAGTTAACATGTGCCTTTATAGAGCCTGTCAGAGTAGCTGATAGACGGTCTGTGTGTGTTCCCTCTATAACTATCTGTTCTTGGTAGCCTCTGCTGCTGTATTTAGCTGTTGTGTGGTAATTCTGATTATGTTGTACAAATCAAGGTAAATATATTTAAGCAATAGTACAAGAAAGGACATAATACCAAACAGTTCCCTTGTAAGGAATGGGACACAAAAAAATGTGAGACTATATACATTTCTCCAAACTTCATATACTTTTTGTGTGGTTATTTTGTTGTTCTTGCTGTTTATTTTTTTACCATATATATATATTTTTTTCTGAAGGCATAAGTGCAACCTCTGAGGATATTCCCAATAAGATTGAAGATCTGAGATCTGAGTGCAGCTCTGATTTTGGGGGTAAAGATTCTGTCACTAGTCCAGACATGGATGAAGTCACCCATGGTAAGAAGGGGAAATGAGAATGACTTTTATTAATAGAAATGATCACATCCGTGACTGAAACTGTCAACCTTAACACATTGCTGACAGTGATATCAATTGTTATACATCTTTGGGGCATTATGTGTATAAGGCCTTAAAATAAGGTTCACATACTAAATTTCATTCAGTTAATCCACTGTAGGAATCAGTCATAAGGAGACAATTGATGTATGGAGAAAGTCTTATGCACCAAGATATTCTTCATAATATTTATATTGGCAGAAAACTTAAAACAACCTAAGAACTGAAAAATAGAATGGCTAAGTGAGTTTTGATGTAACCACTTATTAGAACTTGCACAGCTGTTTTTTAAATGCTTTAAAGAATACGAAATAATTTGGAGAAATACCTAGAACATAATATCACTTGGAAATTTTATCTTAGAGCATTTTATATATAAGATAATAAAATGTAAAAGAACCTATCCTAAAGAAAGTACTGGGAAGAAGTACCAGAGTGCTAGTAAGTAGTGATTTTATATACTGTGTAATGGTTTTTAAAATTTATTTTTTAATCGAAGGATAATTACTTTACAGAATTTGGGTACTGGGTTTTGAAGTACTTTTATTTTTACGTTTTTGTTTATTCTAAACCAAGGTTTCTTATCCTCAACACGATGAACATTTTGGGTCAGGTAATTCTTTGTTGTGGCGGCCTGTCCTATGCACTGTAGGATGTTTAGCAGCATCTCTGATCTCTGTTGGAAGCATACCATCTCCTTCTTGTGCAGTCATGACAACCAAAAGTGAAAGTCGCTCAGTCGTGTCTGACTCTCTGTGACCCTATGGACTATACAGTCCATGGAGTTCTCCAGGCTAGAATACTGGAGTGGGTAGCCTTTCCCTTCTCCAGGGGATCTTCCCAACCCAGAAATCAAACCCAGGTCTCCCTCATTTCAAGCGGATTCTTTACCAGCTGATTCACAAAGGAAGCCCAAGAATACTGGAGTGGGTAGCCTATCCCTTCTCCGGCAGATCTTCCTAACCCAAGAATTGAACCGGGGTCTCCTGCATTGCAGGCAGCTTCTTTACCAACTGAGCTATCAGGGAACAACCAGAAATCATTGCCAAATGATCACTTCGGTGGCACAGTAAGCCCCAGTTGAGAACCACTGTTCTAAACCAACAGTTTTCAAAGTGTAGTGTCCATGGCCCACTGAGGGCCCTTAAGACCTCTCAAGGGGCTGGGGAGGTATGAGGCCATAACTGTTTCATATAATAAAAGGCTATTGTCCTTTGTGCCATACTGATGTTGCACTGATAGTGCACAAGCAGAGATGGGTAAATTTGCCAAGGCTTTCAGCACAAAGCAGGACAGCAGCACCAGGCCAGGCTCCCAGTCACTGTATTCTTTTCTCAGAGTTACAAACAATAAAAGTTTTACTTGTGAATGTGTTTGATAAAGCAGTAAAAATTATTTAATTCTGTATCTCAACCCTTGAGTACACATCTGTCTAATATTCTGAAGACATAGGAAGTATCCCTAATGTATTTCTGCTGCATTCTGAAATATGATGGGTCTAAGGAAAAGCTTCTATGATTGAGTTATGAACTGAAGTGGCTGTTTTTTTTCTTTTTTCCCTTGTTTGTTTTTTCATGAAACATCATTTTTACTTGAAAGAATGATAAGCTGTAGTTATTGGTACTTGGGTATTTGGCAGACATTTCTTGAAAATTAACAAAATGAGCCTGTTATTTCAAGGAAAACAACTGACAGGGTAGAGTTTGTTGCTGGTGATAAAATTCAGGCTTTCAGATAGAAATCAGAATTTTGGAAAGCTCTGTGTCTACCTCCATGAGCATGACAGATTACTGCCATTTAAAAACTTTTCTGGTGAGATTGGTGGTGATACTGAGAGCGTCATTTTTTCTGGATGTTATATGATGAATGGTGTCAACATTTGGAAGATCTGCATTTATCTAGTTGAACCAATATTTTCTAGATGATCAACACATGATGTTACAAAATCACTCTTGGGTAAAAGATTCCTTCAAAGTGCAAGACAGACCATTTGAATTTTAATGTAACAGTACAAAAAAGTTCGTTGGTCTGGTTTCAGCTTCCAAATTGTAGCTAACCTTTAAAAAATAGATACTACTGCCAAGTTTTGGTATAGTATTGAAGAGTAATATCCATAGTTTCCTGAAAAGGCTGTTAAAATATTATCTCCTTTCTACTTGCATATCTTTGTGAGATCAGCTTTTCTTTATATACTTCAGCCACAACAGCACAGTGCAGCAGGTGGAAAGCAGAAGCAGGTATGAGAAGTTAGCTGTGTTCTGTGAAGTCATACATTGAAGGAATTTGCAAAAATGTAAAAGTGTCACTCTTCTGGCTTTTTATTTTGGAAAATATAGTTACTTTTCACCTAAAAGGGTTATTTTTGTTACCATTTAATGAGTGTATTCAATTAAATTAATATATATAACATTTTAATATAAAACTTATTAAAAGTTTAAAATTTTTATCTATATATTCTTTTCGGTTTTAATTGCTAGTATGGTTAACTATCGTTAGATATAACCTACCTTATATTAAATATGTAAGATATATCTTATTATATATCTTATAATATATCTTATATTAGTTATATTAGATATATATAACCTTATATATAAGTAAGGTTTTAGGGTCAAAAAATTTTAAGGGACTTTCCTGGCAGCCCAGTGGTTAAGACACCACACTTCGTCTGTCAGGTACATGGATGGAACCTGGTTGGAGAACTGATCCCACATGCTCTGTGGTGCAGCCAAAATATAAAAAAAGTAATTTAAATAAATTAAGCATGTTTTACATGACCTAAGACCAAAATCTTGAGAACTGATCATTCTAAGCTATCTTTCCTAGTGATAAACTATTTCTGCAGTTTTTAAAAAGGAAAGTAATTATAAGACAGAACAAAAGGAAAATCAAGTGGAAAAATCATACTATCATTCATTATCAAAAAAGAACTCAGACTCAGAAAGTTTAGAGCAACAGTTTCTTTTATATATTTGTGAGTTTTAGTCTCTGCATACTTATCTGTTTTAATATTCTCTCATTTTGATTGTTTAGACATATGCTTAGAGGGGGCTTCCCGGGTGGCACAGGCGTAAAGAATCTGCCTGCCAATGCAGGATATGCAAGAGACATGGGTTCGATCCCTGGGTTGGTGAGATCCTCTAGACTAGGAAATGGCAACCTGCTCCAGTATTCTCGCCGGGGTCAGAGGAGCCTGGTGGGCTACAGTCCATGGGGTCGCGAAGAGTCAGACATGACTGAGCACTCTTGCTCAGAGGAATCATCTTTTACTCTGTAGCTTTAAAATAACGTACTTGTTCAAGTTTGTTTTGTGGTATAACATAGCTTGACTCACTTTTGTTTTGAGTTCTCTTTTGCTGAGAACAATAGTGAATTTCAGGTTTTACAGCTTTTAATTTATGCTCCTTCTGTAGGTAGTATTGTCTCTTTTTATAGGTGAGGGCAAAGTGGGGTCAGGAAACTTAGAGCATTCTGAAAGTTTTGATGATTTTCATCTTCTGGCTCCGCTCTTCGCAGTAACCATAATATAATCTGGCCATTAAAAGTAATAGGCATGTGGATACTGGACCACTTAAACGTAATTAAAATCCACGTATGTAGATAAAAACCTAAAATGAATATGATGTAATCAGAATATACTGTTTATTAGATTCTGTTTTTTCTGGTATGCCCTCAAGTTCTAATTGGTCAAAAAGGAAGACTGTGGAAGAGAGAGCCATTTTCGCTGTGTGGAAACTGCCTCTGAGTCATGACTTCTGACTTGGTCACACTGTCTGCCCATCTCTTTCAGGTGCCCACCAGCTGACCTCTCCTCCATCTCAGTCAGAGTCTCTGCTTGCCATGTTTGATCCACTGTCTTCGCACGAAGGTAAAGTAGTCAGGTGGACTTTCTGACCCCTGTTTATCACGGCCAGAAGAGCAAAACTACAACCCCTTTGTTCATGCCTTTTAGGATCAGTTGTGTCTCAGCTGAGAACGTTTTTTCCTGTGTTGCAGGGGGAGCTTCTGCTGTGGTAAGGCCGAAGGTTCACTATGCCAGGCCGTCGCACCCACCCCCAGACCCCCCGATCCTGGAAGGAGCTGTGGGAGGAAACGAGGCCAGGTTGCCTACCTTCGGTTCCCACATCCTGACTCCAGCTGAGATGGAGGCGTTTAAGCAAAGGCACTCTTACCCTGAGAGATTAGTTCGCAGCAGGAGCTCTGACGTCGTGTCTTCTGTCCGGCGCCCGATGAGCGACCCCAGCTGGAACCGACGCCCAGGGAATGAAGAGCGAGAACTCCCTCCAGCCGCAGCCATTGGTGCTACTTCTTTGGTGGCTGCGCCTCACTCTTCATCTTCATCCCCGAGTAAGGACTCCTCAAGAGGAGAGGTACGGGACACAGGCCGTGCAGAAGAACTTGCTCGTTATGGTCAGCTATAGTTAGTGTTCCAGCTGCCTAGTTCTCTTGATACCTGAAATTAATGTGGAATATATAAATCTAGGGTGAAGGAGGGCAGTGGTCATGTCTAAAGGCAGTTTGTCAGTCTGATATGTCCAGCACCTTAACCCATTAAAAAAAACCCTCTACTTTGGTTGTGTAGTAATGTATCTTGCATTTTTATGATACTTTTAACTTTTCTCTAAGCGATTTTGTATCTCATTTAAACCTCACAGTTTTCTTCAGAGATGGATAGAGGAACTGCTTTTTTTTCTTATCCAATAAGTTATTATTTTTAATTTTTCAACACTCACAGAGTTATATTAAGTTGGAATGAGACACACAGAGCCTCCCTCCCCCAGCCTTGTGAGACTCAGGTGCCAACCTGATGCTCCAGGGCATATTTCTCTATCTTTATATGTAGAGAAGCATTTCCAGTTCAAAAACAGCAGAATTCATGTCTCTCATTCTGTGTTTGCAATTCCCTTCTCCAGCAGTGAAAAGCCTGCTTTTGTGATTCTTCATGTAGGTACTTAATTGAGGAGTCTCCCTGTGTGTAATGAATATCCCACCCACACCACTGAACCCTCCCTGGGTGCCCTCATTTCCCTTCTTAGGTTCTGATATCCCTTTCACATGGAGGCCCTCAGAGAAGGTATTTTTAGTTCCAATTTTGTAGATGAAAAAACAAAAATAAAATGATTTGTCTAAGGTCATATCATAGATTAGTAAAGGAATTATATAGTCCCTGCCTTTTGACATGTAGTCTTAACGATAACTCAAATTGATGATCAAAGCATCAGCTTTGCAATTGGTCACATCTAGCTTTGAGCCACTGTGCCACATCCAGTCTGTATAACTTTGGGGAAGGTGGGGAGATAACCTTTTTTAGCCTCTTATTTCTCATCTATAAAGAGGACTTAGTAATAATATTTATCCCCTAAGACTATAAATATTATCGTTAAGCCCTTTTGCTGCCCTGGTAGCTCAGATGGTGAAGAATCTGCCTGCAATGCAGGAGACCCAAGTTCGATCCCTGGGTCGGGAAGATACCCTGGAGGAGGGTATGGCAACCCACTCCAGGATTCTTGCTTGGAGAATCCCATAGACAGAGGAGCCTTGCAGGCTATAGTCCATGGGGTTGCAAAGAGTCAGACATGACTGAAGCCACTTAGCACCCACAGTCTACTGTGAAGTTTAAATGAGGTAATACATGTTCTTTATTCAGTGTTTGGCACACACATACTTAGTTTTATTATTAATACTACTGCTACCGTCTCTCCAAATCTCTAGATTTTATCTGCATTGCATTTAGTCATCCCTTATGAGTGTTTATTGAGTGCCTACTCTATGCTGGACTCTATTACCCTTTTGGCTTACCAACAGTAGTGAGATAATGCCTACCCTCAAGTAATCAACCAGTCTAGTGCTTGAAAGGTATACGTCTGTGTTCCAGAAGCTGCCTGTACCACAATAAGAACATTTTTGCTCTGAAGACAAATGAGTGGTTTTTGTATTTCACAGACTAACTAAAATCCTTTTCATAGTAATTTATCCTGCTGTCCAACTACAAATAAAACATCAAACTTTTTCTACAGACTGAAGAACGCAAAGATAGCGATGATGAGAAATCAGACAGGAACAGACCTTGGTGGAGAAAACGTTTTGTTTCTGCCATGCCCAAAGGTAATTTTATAAGATATCAGAATGCAATAATAGCAACAAAAAGCAAAGCCCCCGAATCTCTTTCAGAGAGCTAAAATTTCAACAACTCCGGGAGATTCTTGCGGGGCCTAAGTTTCGTGCTGTTTTGAGGTTACAGAAAATGCTTTTACTCAGGTGAATGCTAAGGTACAGCTTTAGAAGTGATAGTTCCTGTTCTTTGCAGGAAGTGGCAGTGGTTTCATAAATGAAAGTCAGGCAGGTCACAGTTGTTTAAATATTATATTCCATTGAAGTTAAACGTGTAGGACTTTTGACATATGTATTGCTAATAATTACTGCAGGAAAAAGGGATGCTCTTAATAAACAAACATTGAAAATTCATTCTTTACATTCTTGGAATAAACTTAAGCTTCTTATGTTTATAATCATTGAGAATGATAATACCCTGAATATTAGTGTTTATTCTGGAAGGCAGTTGTGTAGCATTGTTCGCTTTTTTTGTGTGAATAGCCTGGCATTATTCCAATAGGTATTGAAATCTGAGTTGGCAAAAGCATCTCTTCCAGGAAGGAGAGATTATCCAGGACTAAAGGGAAGGGCTTCTTCTGAAGGCCTCTTCTTGGCACTGTGGTGCTCAAGGAGCTGAGGAGCACTGCTTTCACGCCAGACTCAAGCCCACTAGAGGAGGAGAGAATGAGGCTCAGAGCTTTGAATGTGTTGTGTTTTTTTGAGCAAAGGTTAAGAGGCAGTGGTTTTGATTCAGTCCCAATAGATTCCTGTTAAATCCTTCTTCCTGTGGCAGATGACCTCAAAGCAGATTCTGAAAACTTCTTTAAGAACCTTCAATGCTATGTTAAGAATGATAATCAGTGGACACTCGGGATTTCTTAGCTTTTAAACTTTTCACCTTCCTTCCACTTAGAAATGTTGGCACACCAGTTAACTCCAGAATGACTGCTGTCTGCCGAGTAGTGCAGTATGTTATATGTCACACTACTGACTTTATTTAATTTCCAGCTCCTATACCATTTAGAAAGAAAGAAAAACAAGAAAAAGACAAAGATGATCTGGGGCCTGACAGATTCTCAACACTCACAGGTTTGTAGACCCATGGACTTCCTGGCTCCTTCATTCCCAGAGCACATATTTCATAACACTTTCTCTTGGGTGCCATAAACGTTGCCTTTTTAGACGAGTGTGTCTGTGTGTGTCCAGTGGGGAGTATGTTCGTAGCTCTGTGGTTTCCCGTTGGCGGCCACAGGGTGCTCTTCCTGCAGACCGCCACCACCATCATCACCCTCATTGTCATAACCTCTGTTTATGATGAGGTCCCTGAGCCTCTGGGCCTGCGCTGGCACCCGACATCTTAGTGGGATGATGACCTCCCATGCCTTTGAGGAAAGTGTGGTGACGGTTTTAGCGCTGTGCATGCTGTATCTTTGGATCATTGACAGTAGTTTTCTTTAATGTTGATCGTAGAAGTCTCAGTTTACTTCCATCTATAGTTCTTGATTATTCAGGGTCACTGAAATTCTGTTTTACCTAATCATTTCCTTTTTTCCCTGAGACATGTTCAAACAGTATCAGTAGATTTGTAAACTTGACCAATTTTTTTACAGCTTGAATCATTTTAACATTGCTATCTGACCCAAGGAAAATAAAAGTAGGGGTTGGGTTCTTACCTCATGTAGCATTTGTGTTTTTGCAGCTTCTTTTTGGCATGTTATGAATGAACACTAAAAGGAAAAAGTATGAGAGGTATTGTTGACAACCCAGCCTTGAGTTTGATAGCTGTGTGCTGTCCCCAGTGACTGCAGAGCATCTGGAGGGAAATTAATTTGTCATCTCTCTTTTTCTTATGTTGATTTTAAATTATTTGTTATCCTACTCAGGTAAAATGAAGGTTTTTATTTACAAACGGGATAAGTGTCAAAAGAACATCCTCCTCAAAGAGCTCAGCATAGTACAGGTAGAATCCCATTTCACTGCATAGCACCGTCATGTCTAGCTCTGAAATACATGTAGGCAGTTCCATGTCCCAGCGTACCTTCCTGTTTATTTAATGAAATGACTTCCCTGGAATAAAGGGTTTTTAACAGCAGTAGCTGTGCTTTCAGGCCAGGTTTCCTGCTGAGAGCAGTCAGGCCTCATTCAACCAACAAATACTTGTTGAACATCTGACTCATGCCAGGCACTGTGCTAAGGGTTGTAGGTGTTAAGTCAAATCACACATGAATCTTGGCACTTAGTCTGATTGAGAAGAATTGGAAAGGCATCCTTTTGGCAAGATTTTCATGTTTTCTTACCATGCTCCTCGTTTTAGAATACCGCCACCATTTACAGAATGGAATACTCAATGAAGAAATTTCAGGTTTTCAAAATGTTTGAATTAGTAACTTTGGAGAAGTTTTAAATTATTTTTTACTCGTGTCTTTAGGTAATACATTTTTCTTAGTTCTTAGTGCCTAAAGGAGAAGCTAAGTTGACTTAAGTTTTTCCCATAAAATATTTCATTTTGTTTGTGTTTGATTCAAGCAGTTTAGCTGCCCTACTGGTGCAGAAATTTCTACCCACTCTTAATTAATGACTCAGTGAGAAGTATCATTAAATCAATTTTTTTAAATGTTATGAATTTCTTAACAGTCTGTCCATCATCTCACCACCTTTTCTTTTTTTCATATTCTCTCTGAATCTTTCCATATCTAGATATGACTTTCATGATTAAAACAGAGTTGTATCCTTTACATGTTATTTCATAAACCCTCTCCCAGTTTCTCCTAGACATAGGTGGTTTTTTAATCATTATTGGCTCTTAGATCATCTATCATGATTTTATGGCAATGTAAACCATTCTCTTGCTTTTGGATGTTTAATCATATGCAATTATTTTTTTTTACTATGAAAAACTATTTAAGATAAGTTGGAATACTCATCCCCTTGTACATATAACATTTTTTATATGCTTTAGTTATTTTTTCTTGTTGTTTATTGTCCTCAGGTAAATTTTTTTAAATGGCATTATAGAAATAAAGGTTATAAGCAACATTATTGCTTTCACTATGTTTAGCCTTTTTTCAGAGCCTTCAACAGCACTCAAAACCAACAGCAGAAAGAAGATTTTGTAACAATAAAGGTTTTGTGAGTTTGCATTTTGAAGATCATGTTTTATTAGGACTCTCTTACCATGCATTCAAATTATTATAGCAGAAATTAAATTATTTTGGCAGCTGTTTCTCCCTACAGTTTACCACAATTTTACAGAAACACAAACACTAAATATTGTTTTTTGTGGAAAGAGAAGAAGAGCCTATGAGCATACCACTTAACCTCTTTCTACTTTAATTTCCTTTTCTTAAAAATAGGGTGGTAGGGTTATTGTTTAGCACAGTTCCTGGCACGTGGTAAGTGCTCAATAAATGTTAGCTGCTAGTCATATTAGCTGCCGTTAACACATAGGAATATATAAATTCTAGTGATTTTTTTTTATATATGTTTTAAGACTTTTAAAAAAATGGGATTCTACCAGAGTGTGATATTACCTGCTTGGCCTAGGTCTGCCTCAGGAATTTACATTTCATCGTGGAACTATGTTTTGTCCCATAGATCTGTAGCACTTCTTTGCTTTGTTAACTGTTAATTAGTGACTCTGCCATCTGACTCCAGGAAAACATACCGATGTGCTTATTTTGCTGACAGAATAGTGGGCCTATCAGTAACCAGGGATGCACCTGTGATGGTGGTAAACCTTTTCTCTGTGTACCGCAGGTACAATTCAACCACTCTCCCAGCATGTCTAGATTGTCTGGGAGCGCCTCTGACACCACTGCATGCACGAAAGTGCTCTCTAGTCCAGCATCTGTAACTGTCATGGTGAGATCCAGTGAGATAGAATACGAATTATCTGAAGGTTTTAAATACGGTGTAGAGAGAGAAATTCATGAAGGAAAAGTGGAGGAAGGCATTTAAAAAGTATTTAAAAGGGTTAAGTTTTAAGTCTGAATACGTTTTTTTCCTCCTTCAGCATAGAGATGTCTGAATAAATGAAGCCTGCATATAAAAATGCTTTGTTGGAAGTTCTGTTAGCATGCCTTGCTGATAACAGTGATTTGAGTGTAAACACTGTAGAATCCCATCATCCATTCAGTCTGCACTGAACTGTTTGACAATGTCATGCAGAAATCTGACGATGATGAGAAAGTGGAGCTAATCATCCCGATTTCGTGCCTTGGCAAGGCTCTCAGACTTAGGATGAGTAGGCAGCTGCATGGTGCCTCTTATAACACTGAGATATGTGCTCTTTTTACGTCTTACCTCCTAATCCGCCTTTGGGATTATGCTACTGGTGTCGTACTAACATCAGAGTGGGTGCAAACCAAGGGGCGCTAATTCTCCTCCTCTCCTTTCCCTCCTGCAGATGATCCCAGCCCGAGACTCAGTGCACAGGCTCAGGTCGCTGAGGATATTCTGGACAAATACAGGAATGCCATCAAACGCACCAGCCCCAGTGAGGGAGCGCTGGCAAACTACGAAAGTGCAGGTGACCATCCTGATAAAGAATGGAATAGGAACTTTTATATCACTGCCATGAAAGTGGTCTGAACTGAAAGTAGCCTCTTTCTTTTTTAACCTTTTCTTTTATGATGGAGTGCAGTCAGTTGACAAGGCGCAGCAGAGCATCTCAGCCATACATACACATGTATCCATTCTTCCAAGTAGCCTGTTAGTAGCTCCCGTAAATAGTTGTCAAAAAACCATGGTATAGTCCCCAAGATTAATATTACAGTGTTTCTGGAAGAGTCTCTGACAAACTGAACATGAGTTGGTTCAAGGGGGACTCACAGGAGCCTGAGAAAACCTCCTACACTTTTAAGTTTTAAAATAACAAAAAAGTTGGAATAGTACAGTGAAGGTCTGTTATATTCCATCTGCCTAGACTTATCAGTTGTTAAGGTTTTGCCACATTTTCTATATGTATTTTTTTCCCGAAGCATCTGAAATGATCTAAGAATAGAGATTTTTTTTTCCACATAGGCACATTATCTTTATTATACTAAGGAACTTTTCATTTGTTTTGATTGCATACATGCGTGTATTATCTAAATTGATAAATTAGAAACATAAAAACAACTATGGGGCACCATAGGTCTGTGCTGGCTGCATTTGTGAGTTTGTCCCCGGCTCATTCTCAGGCGGGGAGGATTGGGGGGGGGTCCCTTGGAGTGAGGATGAGGGATCTCAGTGTGGCCTGGCCGAGGGGGTCACAGCCAGCTGCTTCCTGACTGGGCAGGAATTCCACATCCTTAAAACGAGGGTGTTATACGTGAAATAATTTCTGAGGCCCCTTTTAGTTCTGTGATTCAGTGATTGTGATTACAGAGTATTATCTTTATTAAGTTAATAAAGGTTTTCATTGTTTTGGATTACAGTTGGGTAAGAAGTAAAACTATTCTCACCTGTTCTCTTGATATATTATCATTGCTCTCAGTTTATTTACGTGTTTGAAGTTTCCTTTTTTTTTTTTTCCCTTTCTCTCTCAAAGAACTCTTTTTGGGAGGCACAGCTTAATTTATTGTTGAGTTGCTCTGAATACCTACCAGTGCCAGAATATTCCGGATTAACTTGCTTATCCTTTCTGCGGGGGGTGGGATTTGTTTAGAAGTCATGGGCGACGGTGAAAGTGCACACGACTCCCCTCGTGACGAAACCCTGCAGAACATCTCCGCTGACGATCTCCCGGATTCCGCGAGCCAAGCGGCCCACCCTCAGGATTCAGCCTTCTCTTACAGGTATTTCTTTTATATGATTTAGAACCTTTGGGTTTGAATTTTTCATCACCATTGCAGTCACTTCAAGTCAGGTGTTTCTTTGAGTCCCTTAATAAATATGTAAAGCAGAGAGGTAAGAATGAATGAAGGCTGTGCGCTGAGAAGACTTTGCTCGCCCTGTGGATGTCATGTATCAAAGGCTTTAATTCAGAGAATGAAAAACCAAGCGAACCTCATGGGCTCACAGGGACCACATGTTGTTGAGTAACCCACTTCCACAGTAAGCCTACTGGAGCCCTCCCAGTTTGTCATCTTCCTCGTTCCCTCAATTTCTAACATGGTTTGAGAAAATGACTTTAGGAGCCTGAATAGTTGTGCACGGGCTTAGTTGCTTCAAGGCATGTGGGATCTTCCTGGATCAGGGATTGAACTCCTGAATCCTGCATTGGCAGGCAGATACTTTACTACTGAGCCTCCAGGGAAGTCCCCGGATTATCAGTTTTAAAGCACTAATCATCTGTCCATCTCTCCGTTTCTGTCTCTGTCTTTCTATCTTTTTAAACTTTTTATTTTAGAAACTTTCTAGCTTGCACAAAATGGAAAAATACAGTGATGTACCTGTTCCCCAGATCTAACTGTTACTAATACATGGCCAGTTTTGTTTCATGTTTACTTCTTCCCCAGCTTAAGTTAAGCAAACTCTTAATAGTATATCATTTTATTTACTTTTATTGAGGTATAGTTGATTTATAATATTGTTTAAGTTTCAGGGGTACAGCATAGTGATTCACAATTTTAAAAGATTATACTCCGTTTATAGTTATCCTAAAATAATGACTATTTTCCCTATGCTGTACATATCATTTTATCATTAAATATTATGGAGCTTTATACTTTTTTCCTATGGTAAAATCGGGTGGAGGGGGTAGTGGAAGACAATTTTTATTTTCCAGGCATGACTTCACTGCTTTATATAGATTCAGAGTCTACAAAGTAGGCAAATATTACAGTTGATTGAGATGATTCATAAGTTACTCATTTTCAAGGAAGCAAACCATTAAGGCGGGTCTCAGAACCAGTCAGGTGAGGTGAACAAGTGATAATCCTGCAATAGGAGCAAACTCTGGCTTGCTCTCGAGGTGTTTCTACTCCTTTTTTTGGGAGGCAGCCTCAGCCATTCTGAAGAAGCTCTGGTCCCTGCCCTCCAAGACCCTCCCAGGATGAAGGGCTGTGTTGCTGAGGAGGATGTCTTGCTGAAGGGTGCTCTGCCAGGTGGGAGCAGGAGGTTCAGTGGTCAGAAATTGAGCGGGTTTTGGCTCAATACAGAGTTTTGATCAACAGGGCAACAGAAAGGTCTTCTTGTCACAAGCTTTTCTTGTGGCAGGATCAACATTTCTTGAGAGATGTGGTGGAAGGCTTCCTTAGTTTGGGTGCTGAGGTGGTCCTTATGACTTCTGTTGATTCCTTCCCAGCTTGGGCAAAATCTGGCTTTCTGACTCGTCATCACATTTAGCATAGAATTCAGTGGATGTTGGAAGGTCAGAAAGGATTTGTTTAATTCTAGTGACTTTACCAAATGGTCCTTACACAGAGCACCTTTACAACCTTGCTTCTCAGATAACCAGAAAGCCCACTCCTTAAGCAAGGTGTCAGTGAGTTAAAAATTATCTTTTATTTATGACCGTTTGAAACATTTGAGTCCTGAGCTAGCCTATTTGTGTATGTGTGTGTGTGCTAAGTCGCTTCAGTCGTATCTGACTTTTTGTGACCTTATGGACCATAGCCCACCAGGCTCCTCTGTCCATGGGATTCTACAGGCAAGAATACTAGAGTGGGTTACCATGTCCTCCTCCAGGGAATCTTCCCAACCCAGGGATCAAACCCATGTTTCTTATGTCTCCTGCATTGGCAGGCAGGTTCTTTACCACTAGCACCACCTGGGAAGCCCATTAATTTGTATAGTAAATATGATAATAGTTTATTGAATGTGACCATATCTGGACAAAGAAATGACTGTATCTTCATCTGTTTCTTTAGAGATGCAAAAAAGAAACTGAGGCTCGCTCTTTGCTCTGCGGATTCTGTGGCTTTCCCAGTGCTAACCCATTCAACAAGAAACGGTTTACCAGACCATACAGACCCAGAAGGTAGGTTGCTACTTGAGAGTTTATTTTTTTCTTACGCTTTATAGGAACCATATGAAACTGCCAGTATTCAACTGTATTTAAACTATACAGCAGTTCCATCCTGTTCAACTTAACACAGTTATATTAGCATCAGTTAAGGGCACCTGGATTACTGATGGTTTGTGAAAATGTTCTCTGATTGGTTCTGCTTAGTTTTACCGATACAGTCGTAACTGACATCCCACAGGCCTGAGGGATGACCTTCAGCTTATATAAAGACCCTGGAACTTCTCAACAGTAACAGAATTCTGATGTTTTTTTATTTAGACAATGAAATTGTCTGCTTCTTAAAAGTGCAAATAGCTGAAGCAATTAACTTACAAGATAAGAACTTAATGGCTCAGCTTCAGGAAACAATGCGTTGTGTATGCCGCTTTGATAACCGGACCTGTAGGAAGCTGCTGGCTTCTATCGCCGAGGACTACAGGTAACATCCCCAGCCTGTTTCACTTGTACACCTGTTTTCAGCTGCAAGTATTTTCTTCTCAGCCCTTATTTCAGAAATGAATCTAGGCTCACTACAAAGTGCTGGGCTTTCCTGGATGTAGATTTCCAAGCAACATGTTATATATATATATATCCAACATACATATATCCAATATATGTGGATATTTAGTCTGGAAGTGTAGTTGTAAGTGAGCAGCTCTTACTAGGGCTTTCCTGATAGCTCAGTTGGTAAAGAATCTGCCTGCAACACAGGAGACCTCAGTTCAATTCCTGGGTTGGGAAGATCCGCTGGAGAAGGGATAGGCTACCCACTCCAGTATTCTTGGGTTTCCCTTGTGGCTCAGCTGGTAAAGAATCTGCCTGCAGTGCAATTTGATCCCTGGGTTGGGAAGATCATTGGAGAAGGGAAAGGCTACCCACTCCGGTATTCTGGCCTGGAGAATTCCATGGACTGTATAGTCCATGGGATCGCAAAGAGTTGGACACGACTGAGCACCTTTTACTCACTCACTCAGATCTTACTAACAGAGTACAGTTGACTTCAGCTTTGCCCAAAAGCATCTTTTGGGTGGAGGTGGGGCCAGAATAACTAGGATGTCATTTCCCTCTTTTAGTGGTGATAGAAAAGACTGCTTCCCTGGACCAGGGAGTCCCAGGAATTGTTACCGTCTGCCTGTTGCCTGTTGTTGCTGACATTTAAGTTGAGAAGCTTAGGAAGTAAAGAGGCTTAGGGAATGTGTGATCTAATGGTTGTTGCATTTAGAATATAAGCAGATAATTAGTGGTATATTTAATGATCTGACGGTATATAAACCTGTATTTTGTTGTTATTTTAGTCTTGTAGCAATCAACTTCCTCTTAAGTACGGGGTTCTACCAGCATGGAGACTGTGCTCCAATACAGAACAGACCAGCAATGTGAAGGGAATTGGTAGTGTTTAGGGAGTTAGGGAGCTGAGTGTTCAGACCAGTAGATGATATTCTTCACACACATGCAGAACGGTTCTGTTTCTTTCTTTCTTATTTTTTTTTTAATTGAAGTGTAGTTGATTTACAATGTTAAATTAGTTTCAGGTGTACAACTTAGTAATTCTCCCTTCTTAAAAAATATACTCCAATCAAAGTTGTTATAAAATGTTGGTTCTATTCTCTGTAGTGTACATTGTATCCTTGCATCTGGTTCTGGATTTTTTTCTGCTGTCTTCTTTTTTTTTAGTTTTTGGCTGCAGTGGGTCTCCATTGCTGCGTGAGGGCTTTCTCTGACTGTGGTGCACGGGCTTCTCATTGCGGTGGCTTCTCTTGTTGCAGAGCACAGGCTCTAGGGTGTGCGGGCTTCAGGAGTTGCAGCACGTGGGCTCTAGCACTCACTCAGTAGCTGTGGCACGCAGGCTTAGTTGTCCCTCAGCATGTGAAATCTTCTCGGATCAGGGATCGAACCCGTGTTTTCCTGCTTTGGCAGGCGGACTTGCAACTACTGGACCACCAGGGAAGTCCTGATTCTATTTCTTGACCTGGCAACATAATCATTTCTCAGGATGGTTGTCTGCAGCCCAACAGGCTCATTTGTAAAACCAGAGTCTTTGAGGTAGTTTCTTCCTTTGGAGAAAAATCAGGACTCTTCGTCTGCAAAAAAAGTGTGCACTGTGTATGTCTGGTGTCCTGCAGAGCGTCTTTCCTTTTAGGAAGAGGGCCCCCTACATTGCTTACCTCACTCGCTGTCGACAAGGACTGCAGACCACGCAGGCTCACCTGGAAAGGCTACTGCAGAGGGTTCTGCGGGACAAAGAGGTGGCCAATCGATACTTCACCACCGTCTGTGTGAGGTTGCTGCTTGAGAGCAAAGAGAAGAAGATCAGGGAATTCATTCAAGGTAACCAGAGACCCTTCGGTGAAGCTGTATGTCAGCAGGAAAATTTGGGAAGTTTTCTCTTGCTGCTTTTTAAGTACCTACCTGTCTAAGAGCAGTTCCTTAAATTCCCAGTTATTTCTTAGTAATTAAACCTTGATGTTCAACCAATAAATGTAGTGTTTATCCTGGTTGAATATCTATAGTTTATTAAAAAGTTGGAAAAATTAAAGTTTTGGATGCATCCAGTTTTTCTTTTTTTTTTTTTAAACAAAGCGTATCATTTTGTAACAAACCTCTTGTTCTTAAACTTCTACACGTGTCTTACCTTTCTTCTGTTTTTAATGATTTGGATGTATTTTCTCCCCAAATGAAACCGTGCCCAGATATTTCGGGCTTTGAGAGCATAGTAGCTGCACAGCTAGTGGATTATGATTCTAATAGTTTTCTGTTTTTAACTCCTTTCTAATAATTTCCAATTTAAAATCGTTCAAATACTCCATTTCAAAATGTGTTATTTTGCATTGGAGACTTTCAGAAACTCACAGCCGCTGATGATAAAACCGCCCAGGTGGAAGATTTTCTGCAGTTCCTGTACGGCGCAATGGCCCAGGACGTCATATGGCAGAACGCGAGCGAGGAACAGCTTCAGGACGCTCAGCTGGCCATCGAGCGAAGTGTGATGAACCGGATCTTCAAACTTGCCTTCTACCCGAATCAGGACGGGGACATACTCCGTGACCAGTGAGTGCTCCTGTCTGTGATGGACTAAGGAGGACTATCCCAGCCAGCCCCCGTAGTTTAGACAAGCTGTTTGTGAGACCTAATATCTGAGTAGTAAAGGAAAAGATAGGTCCTTTTCTCACCTCTCAGAGTTACCAGACCGCACAGAAGGAAAGTGCTCTGTTCTCAGAGATGCGCAGAATCGGGCTGGAGGGTCGTGTACACTGGTCTGGCCGTTGTGGAAGGCACTGCTGCAGCTATTCTTCGCTTCTTTCTTCTACCTACCCTTACCCTTCAGATCAGGACTCAGACCTCACTTCCTTGGGGGAAACCCTTCCTAGCCTGTCTATCTGGGTGAGCTGCCCTGGCAGCGCTGCCTCAGGCCTGGGTACCTTTCTTTAGCACATGCCACCATTGCAGTTTTACACTGGAGTCGTGGTTTCTCAAGCTGGCACAGCTGACATTTCGGGTCAGATGATTCTTTAATGTGGGGGGCTGCCCTGTGCCTTGCGGGACTTGTAGGTCATGGCTGGCCCTGGCTGGTGGTACCCACCAGCTGTGAGAACCACACTGTCTCCAGACACTGCCAAGTGCCCGCCCCTTGGGGGCAGAACCACCCCCTGTTCCGGATCACTGGCTTGTGTGATTGTTTGATGAACGCCCCTGTCCTCCACTGGATGGTTCCTTCCGTGAGTACAGGAACACAACGCTTCATTCATCTCTCCATCAGGGCATCAAGCACAGTCTGTGACTTCTGATATGTACTTTTTATTTATTGGGAATGATATGTGTTTGAATATCAAAATACCAAGAAGTGTATGGCATATGAATTAAATCTCAAGAAAACCTACTTTTCAAAACAATCCTAAAAATATTCATCTTGAAAAAAAATATCTAGAAGGGTAACAGTGGTTATTTGGGGGTAGTGAGACTCAGCATTTTAATTTTCTCCTCTTCTGCATTTTCTTGACCCCTGGTTTATGACCTGCCCCCACGTGTGTTGCTCAGTGGCCGCCATGTACCCCCAGCAGTGACGGTGGCTCACTGTGCCAGCGACCCTGAGGGGCCATGTAATCGGGCCTCAGGGTGGGACACTGGTGGTTTCTGTAAGATTTTTTTTTTTCCATGGAAATTTTAAGATATCTCATGTATGTTTGAGAGAGCCCACTTTCCTGTGATGGGTTAGAATCATTCCCACCTGCCTCTCTCACTTGTTCCTAGTCTCGGGCTTTTTACCACCACCACCACCACCACCCCCGCAAGTTTCTGTACGCAGTTTGCCAACTGGGTTCTGTTTTCTCTCCAGAGCCCAGTTTTTGACTTCCAGGGTAAGATGAGGAATGGGGACATTCAAACCACTTGCTGCGGAGAGCACCTTTGAAGCCGACTATGCCTCTCTCTCCTCTCTGTCATCTTTGCAGGTTTATAGAGAGTTAGCACTGTGTTCTGGAAAGAAAACTCAAAGGCAGGAAAACTGGGTTTAGCCTCTGCTGCTAACCACTGTGTGGTCTTAGGGAAATCCTTCACCTTTTTAGGCCTAATTATTGTCATCTCTGAAATGAGAGGTGAGCGTCCTCAGCGTCCCTTCGCCGTCAAAGCATCTGTGATCTCCAGTTTCTGGTCTTTGACCCCTCCACTTCTTGGGCTATTCACCAGTTAGTTTGTCCAGGTAGCTTGGAGGCTAAGGGCTCCCCTCCCCTCTCCCGTGGATGCTTCCCTGGTCCAGAGTTCCCACTCTTCTGCCTGCATCCCGTTGGTTCACTGAGCCTTTCTAAACAGATCCTAAATATGAGAGTCTTTTTTACCAAGACAGAATACTTATAGCTAAGAAAGAGTCTCAACTGTAATGGTAATCTGTATCTAGAAGTAAGTCTAAAATGGTTTAAATGTGTTTTGAGAAAACCGATTATGACTACCTGTGTACCTTCTTTTCTGAATTATATATTTACGTATGTGTTTTGGGGTGTTTTCAGGGTTCTTCATGAACATATTCAGAGATTGTCTAAAGTAGTGACTGCAAATCACAGAGCTCTTCAGATACCAGAGGTAATACAGTTTATACAGTATGGGTGGTATTATTCAATTAAAGGTGGCTTGGTGTACTATGTACATGTTACCAGTTTTTCAGGGAAGCAGAATATATAGTAAGTTACAAAAAACCACTTGCCCTGGATGTCTCGTTTAAATTCTCAAAGTTCTTTCCGTGGATTAAAATTCCCTAGCCTGAGACGGGACCTTAGTAGTGAGAGGTGAGTGGAGGGAGGGCCAACCTGGGGGAGCCCCTGCCCTGACACCATCCCCTTTAGGCAGGGCTTCCTGCCTGTAGCTTACTCCTCCTACGGCAGCCATGCTCTCCACTGATGCTTTTATAAAGTCATATAGAGCCTCGGAGTCCTAACCACTCAACAGCCAGTGTTCTTCCCAGAACATTCTGCAGGAATGTCCCACATGAAGGGATCTGATGGAACTTCAAAGAAAGTGTGAAAACTTCTGTCCAGGAGTGGGAACTAAATCTGAATGTGACCTCAGAATTACCTTTTAGTTCCTGAAACTAACATTTTTACCTGTCTTACACCTCTTACAAAATCAGAAAACAGGAAAGTTTTAGGTATATGAGTTTTCTGGTTGTTTCATTAGAATCTGGATATTAATTGGCATAAAATTTTTAATTGTCCTTGATTTCTAGAGCTGCTGCAACACAGGTACATACTAATTTTTAAGATATGTTAAAAGTAGCTTGTCTGTGCTTTTGGAATCAGCTGTGATACATAGATAAGCCCCATTCTAGTTCTTTAAGAAAGATAATTGTTTGAAATTTTATGGATTCTAGGTTCTATGTTATCATATGCCTCTATTACTATATATGTGGGTGGGTTTGTTTGTTTTTCCTTTGGGGCCGCATCATGCAGCTTGGGGATCTTAGTTCCCCAGTGACTGGGGATGGAGCCTGGGCCCCTGGCAGTGAGAGCTCAGAGTCCTAACCACTCAAAGGCCAGGGAATTCCCCTGGGTGGTTTTATTTTAAAATGCAAAGCAAATAATTTAAAAGCTTAAAAGTTAGGCTTCAATCCTGAAGTGGGAGGACGGGGAGGAATTGCAATTTGGTTTTTCTGAAAAAAGGAAAAGGCAGCGGCTTCACCCATCCGCCTCCTGATGTGAAGGTTGCTCTGGTCACTGCCTTCCCTCCAAGACCCGCATGACGTCTGTTTGTGGTCTCACTTAGGTTTATCTTAAGGAGGCACCGTGGCCCTCGGCACAGTCAGAAATCAGGACAATAAGTGCTTACAAGACGCCCCGGGACAAAGTGCAGTGCATCCTGAGAATGTGCTCCACGATCATGAACCTCCTGAGCCTGGCCAACGAGGACTCCGTCCCAGGGGCAGATGACTTCGTCCCTGTGCTGGTGTTTGTGTTGATCAAGGTGGGTCCCTGCTACCGCCCGTGAGAAGAGTTTCTTTGGCGTCCTGAGTCGGAGGGGTGTGCAGAGAGTCTCCAGGTGTTGCAGACTTTGACTCTTTTACAAGTTTCCAGCTCTGTGATACTCAGGAAGAAAGTAGCTAACGTCAAGTTATGTTCTGTCCAGAAGTTAGGGTTTTCCAAAGAAAGGAAGAGCTAGATTCCTAGATAAACATTTTCAGCTTTTTAAAGCAGTGCCTGAAGGTCTTGCTTGGAGCTCAGCAGGTAAGTACTGAATGAATGAATGAGGGCAGGTTCTCTGGTCATGATGTTTTTACCATCTTCTTTCATGTTGAATTCTTTATAGTGGTTATCACATAAACTACTACATTTTCCTGTCATCTTTCTCTTCTTTTGACCTCATGTTTTATAATTGTACCACATTGTTTTTAAAATTACTCTCTTTTAAAAACAATGACACCTCTTGTCCTTTTTTGACTTTAAAGTGTCACCATTTAAATGGTTTATTTTGAACATTTTGGTTTGGAGGTGGGGACCCTACAGTTTGGGTGCACAACAGCCACCCAATAACTGCCTCACTCATGAGTTCCAGTCAGCTCAGCCTGCTGGTGATGTCTACAGTGTATTTGACATACAGCTTACTAATTCTTAATGTTGTGGTATTTCTGCAACCTGAACTCTTAGCTCAGAGTCAGAACCCTGACTCTGAATCAAGTGTGCGATCAGCCTTCTTCCCTCCTATTGCCCACTGCTCGTCTCTCTTCCACAGGTGATGTGTTTAGTCTCTACGCAGAGCCAGTCTAGGCCCCTTTTCAGGAACAGGTCTTAGCTTGTCCTCCTGATTTAACACACCTGAACCTGGAGGTGAACGAGCAGGAGTTTTTCTGTGCTACCTCCTGCAGCAGAGAGCCTACTCTTTTTTTTAGTTTTTTTTTTCTTTCTTGGCTGGTTCTACCCATACTTACTAAACAGATACAACTCAATTTGTCTGCAGCATTTCCTTCCTTATGTAACATTCTGGAATCCTGGGATGTTGAGTAAAGCCACTGGGATTAGTTCAGCCTCTCTAAGGACCAGTGAGGTCAAGTGCTTTGTTAGGCTAGAAAGCTCTAGATAGTTGAGCTAGGATTAGAACCTGAGTCTTCTTTCCAATACACTATTGCTCCTCACTGTAACTCAGGTTTACGAATTAGTTCCAAAAAGGATTTGGGGGATTATTTTCAAAAGGACTTGTATCTCTTTTTCACAGAAAAACATTTGAGAGATGTTACTGTAAATGATTTTTGCAGCTGAGTAACTGGCTTTATTTCTCACTTCTCTAGGCAAACCCGCCCTGTTTGCTGTCCACCGTTCAGTACATCAGTGGCTTTTATGCCAGTTGTCTGTCTGGAGAGGAGTCCTATTGGTGGATGCAGTTCACAGCAGCCGTGGAATTCATTAAGACCATCGATGACCGGAAGTGACCGAGACAGAGGCCCACCGAGGCAGCAGACTGTTAGCAGGGCAAACAGATCTTAGAAAACGTACCAGCTGCTTTGAAGGCTGAAGATTGTTTTTGTATAATACTGTACAGTGTTCAGACCTTTTAAAACAGATCTTTACTAAACAGATTAATGAGCTAACAAGCAGGTTCTCCTTTCTTTGGGTTCTTTTCCTTTCTGAGTTGCATATTTCATTAATTTCTTGTCCCCACATAGAGAATAGTACTGCAAAAAGGGACCACATTTTTCAGGTATTTTGAAATACAAAAAAAAAAAAAACAAACCGCAAAACAAAATCTCCTAGAAAATTCCTAGATCTCTGTTTATGGATACTCATTCATTCTTTTCATTAAAAAAGAAAAAGAAGAGTACACCTCTTTTAAGATGCTGTCTAATCTTGGATGCATCTAACAGAAGGAAAATACCAGTTGCACTGGGGATTATAATAGTGGTGACATTAGTGGCATTATCTATAAATACACTCACCTAAATTGAAAAGCTAAGAAGGAAATGTAAATATGATATATATTTATATTTGATGTAATATGGACATCTTCAGATTCTAATAAACAAGGAATATTGCTGATAGTAGGTTGTCATGTACCCTCTTGTGAAATGGTTTCCTTGACAACATTTAAGCTGAGCTTAAAAGCAAAAGGCAAACAAATACACAGAAGTATTTATTAAAGTGTAACACAGTTTATTGAACTTTCTAAGTATGGAATTTGATGCACAGGGCTGCCTTTGATGAGGGGCATAGAACTCATTGAATATATCACTTAGACTTTCTCACCCTGGACGTCTTTGAGCCTGCAGTAGGAGATAGACTGTTTGTTTTAATCATCATATGTGACATACAAAAGGAACAGTAGATATCTAATCCATCCTTGTGGTACTTCTCATCTGAAATGCTAAATACAGTGTAGAAACCCCAGCCAGAACTCCTTACAAACCTTTAACTGTAATATATTTTTGATGATGATTCACATTGAATGCACAGACCAGGAATTCAGTGAATGTCATTTTTTTTAAAAACTAATTTGTATTGTCTGCTTTAGTGATACAGGTTTTACTAGTGATGAACTATTTTAATCAACCACACTATTCTTACGGGGAAAAATCTATTTTGGCAGTTTTCTGTGCCTTGTTTCCCTCTTCTGAACAAAAGTATGTGTTTCTGAATTTTGGTTTGATCGTGTGTTGCTAATTAATCAGGAATGGGTTTTGGTGTCTGAGAAACAGGCCAAGGAGGCCCACCAAAGCTTCAAGCACAAGTCTTACACATAGGCCATGACTGACTGGTTTTGCTCTGTATGTTTCCTAAACGTGTCTAACTTCTTTTATGAAACTTGGTCCCCTCCTCTGAGTCTCTTGTTGCTGGCAGCCTTTCCAGGCATGTTTAAGGGAACTGTGACCAACAGCCTTGAGCAGATAAGGACAGAGGCTGTCTCCTCCCTCTCTCCAGGAACTCTGCTCCACTGTGCCTAAAGAAGCTGGGTTTTCTTTCTGCCTCGACATCTTCTCATTCCTTTACTCTAAAATACTGAGATAAGTTGCAGAGGATTGTGAGATGTGGTTTCTGCCTTTTAGGGGCAGATCAAAACTAAAGTAGTACTGAAAAATGTCCTCTTGAACTTTAGATCAGGAATTCTATGTACAGTCATGCTTCATGGACTGTAACGGCCAAGCTCGTTTAGGTCTTAGCAGTCAGATGCCATCATGGATACTTTACAAGACAAACAAACTGTCTTAACATGATTTCTAAGGCTGAGGGGGGAGTTCAGCATTTGATTCAATAAATGTTAAGTCAACAGAAGACTTGGAATAGTTGAAATCTATTGTTTGGGGATTTAACTCATAAGTCAATGTGATTTTTCACCCCCATGATGGTTACTAACTCTATTCCATGTTGTTACTATGGAAATAAATATGAAGATGTGGACACTGCATGGGGCTCTTTTCTGTGGAGGAGAAGGTGGTGAGTTTGTATCTCCTGGAGGCAGGAGGGTAGGGCTTTGCAGGGCTTGAGACAGTTGTGAGAGGAGGACCTCAGAGATTTGGCATCACAGTTACATCCGAGATGGAGCCGGGTGCTTGTGTCTTGACTCAGGTGCCGGCAGAGAAGCGCAAGCCCAGCTGTTTAAGGTTAAGCTGTTTTCTTCTGGAAGCCCATCAGGAGTAAGGACTTCAGCGTTAATGTCACTGGTAGTTTTGTAACAGTGTTTAGTACAGTGTTGAGTTCTGAGTTTAGGAATTGGTAACTGTCTGCATGGGCTTCCCAGGTGGCTCAGCAGTGAAGCATCTGCCTGCCAATGCAGGAGACTCAGGTTGGATCTCTGGGTCAGGAGAAGGGCATGGCAACCCGCTCCAGTATTCTTGCCGGGGAAATCCATGGACAGAGGAGCCCGACCGGCTACAGTCCGTTGGGACTGTAGAGTCAGACACAATTCAGTGACCAAACAACTGTGTGTGTGGCAGCGGTGGGTGTGAGATAGGGAGTAATCTGATTTTACTCCTTCAGGAAGGGAATAGTTGTCCTTCAGCTGTTTCTTACCACACTTCTTCCCAGTACATAGGTTATATGAAGGATTGTGCAAAAATATAAAATTACACATAGGAAACCTTTGGTAGCCACCGATTATAATGTGGAATTTACAAAGATAATGAATGTTAAGTGTTCACTAAAATTCTGTGGAATTATCTAAAGAAAAAATCAGTTCATATTTTGTATTAATACCCTGCTTTTAGAGACAGTTAATAGAATTACAGATTAAAGATTGTCTTTTATTTGTAAATTTATTATTTTTTAAATCTAGTGCACATTTTGTTTTCTTTCTCTACGTCAAATCTCAGCCACAGTTAACTGATGTCTCCTGCTTTTTCTTTTTAAAAAGCTGCTTTTATAAAGCCTGTTTTATACAGATATGAAATCACTGTAAGAGGGTTAGGCTTTGTGAAGGATGGAAAATAGATGTGGATGAGATGCATGGGTTTTTCTTTCCCTGTTGTGTCCTGGAAGCCTTTGTTTAATGTCGACTTTCAACCTACATGTTCCTGAGGTACGTAAGTGAGAGAACTAAAACCCGTCCCAGGCAATGGCGCGGTCTAGTTTTGGCCACAGGAAGCTGTAGCTGACTGTGCATGCCGGTCGGCACTGTTTCCCCATTGCCTGCTGTGGGAATTCCATGGCCAAGTGAAGATCAACATCGTGAAGATTTAACAGTTCCTGTGTCTGATGAGATTGGGTGTGAAAAAGGAAAGTAGGAACACACTTGCTCAGAATTGTTAGTGGATTGTGTCGAAGTGATAGAATCGTTAGTGGACTCAACGTCCTCTGTTGATGTGTGTCCTAGACTTTCCCTTCCCTTTCTATTCCTGCTTTATTTTGTAAGGAAAAGTCTGCCCTGTTTAGTTCTTAGTAAGTTTGTTCTATATGTAATTGCTGTACTTCGGGGGGAAAGTCAGAAAAGATCTTCTTGAAGCTCAAGGAATTTTTGGTTGAGTACATGAACAGTGATGAGATATTTGAGATACTTTGCCAAAATGCTTGAGAATTGCCAGATTAATAATCATATATTTTAGAATGTAGGTTACCCAAGGAGTAGGGTGACCAGGAATAGCTTTATTACTCTTGAGAATACTTGGAGAAAGGAAGATATGCTTTGCTTCAGTGTCAAGGTTGGTGTGGTTGAGCTGTGGCATCACCACAAAGCTGCATGTCCCACAGGCCTGTGCTCATCGAAGGTTAAATACCGGGAGAGAAAGTCCTCTACACCTGGTTCGTGGCAGACAGTGTGGGCAGGAGCCACACGCCTTAAGAATTCATTTCTGCTGAGTTGATGTTCTGTCTTGTCTACTGTATTCTTGTATTTCACCTGTATGAAACAGCTTTGTACTGCCTCTCCTCTTGAAACTGATAAAAACCTATAAGCCTCAGTGAATGAGCTTGCACCATCTTGTATATGTACAAGAAACCCATCCTGTCTCCTAATGTGATTACTCATGTACAATATCACTGTGTAAAATTGATTAAAAAGGGAGAGCAGTTGAATTCATTGGGTTTTATGTTTCCATCATCTCTTTTGTATTCGGAAGCATTTCTGAAAATTTCTCTGACTTCTCAGATATGACTAAGGTTCTCCATGAATTCACACTCGTCTTTTTCATCTGAACATCTAAGGGTATTTGTTAGCTGCACTACAGGAAGGAATTGGAATCATCCAGCAGTTGGTAATGAGATGGTGCACATTTGCTCCTTTAACACGGTTCCCGTCTGAACCCTGTGTTTGGTTAGCTATTCATCAGCCTCAGTTCTGAGCGCAGAAGTCCTAATCATGGTATTCACAGGAGCCTTGATTAATCTTCTCAGTCGAGGGGAGTTTCTATTAGCCAAGGAGCCCTTGTTTTTTTTTTTTTTCAAGGAGCCCTTGTTGCAGAGGCCAGCTCGTTCTACTCGTTGTGGAAAAGCACTTTGTTCATATTGATTGCACTTAATTTGGAAGGAAACATTTAAAAACTGGATTAGGTTTCAGTTTTCACTCAGTCTGTTTAGTATTAAAGTTAACGCTATGACTTTCCTAGAACTGAAAATAGAATTCAACTTTTGCCAATTTGGAATTCCCTGTGTCCCCTGGACTCTTGTTATATTTGTGCCTATTCAAGCCTCTCTAAGTAAGTGGCTCTGCGGCTCTTCCCTGAGGATGCAGAGCTAGTGATGGTGTTCAGCTAGGACTCCCTGCAGGGCTGCCTGTAAAATATGTCACGATCCTGGAAAGTGAAATCAGGTCAGAAGCTCGTCTTAGCTGTAAATGTGTCTCTACCTAGAGATTTAAGTATTCGTTGAAGAACTTTCGAGTCAGTCATTTCATTCCAGAAGAATCCTATTCCATCTTCTTAGGGTGCCAAAATGCAGTACGAAGACTTTAGAAAAGAAAAAAAATTTTATCAAAGAGGCAGGAAAATCTGGTTATGAGGATCCAGAAAGCATCTTCCACATTTTGTGCTAAAATGGAAAAAGCTCTCAATTCTGTCATTGAACCTGTTGTCAACAGTGAACATGAAAACCATGGTAATCTCATTTCTGTTAACTAGGATTTCAGCATATTGCTGGCCCAAATCATTAAATTTTATGCTCCTGTAAAAAAGAGTATCCAGTGTGATTTTTAAACATGGAACATTTTACTTCAGCTCTCCTTAGCCCTACTAGTTTGCAGTTTTGAAAGAACTTTTGTCACCAAAACTGTTGGTTAATATACGTAACTGCTGATGCTTCATATCAGTAATTCCTAGTGAATTTAGTCAAGAGATCTGTCTGATCTAATTCATTCTAACCAAATAAACTACAATCTTTGGGAAAGTGAAAATGTTAGTCACTCAGTCATGTCTGACACTTCGCGACCCCATGAACTGTAGCCCACCAGGCTCCTCTGTCCATGGAATTCTCTAGGCAAGAATACTGGAGTGGGTAGCCATGTCCTTATCCAGAGCATCTTCCTGACCCAGGGGTGAAACCCAGGTCTTCTGCATTGCAGGCAGATTCTTCACCGTCTGAACTACCAGGGTAGCCTACAGTCTGTGGGGGTGGCACTCAAAACAGGTCCCTTTTTAAGTGCCCTAGGCAGTTCTGTAAACCATTGTTTTCAGACCTCACTGTTAAGAATCAGCTGGTGCTCTTGCTGATAAACCAGCACGCACAGGGGATGGGACAGGAATCTTTAAACAAGTACTCCAGGTGGCTTATTGCGGAACTTCGAGCAGCACCATGAGTCAGCATTTCACAAAGTATGAGCTGGAGGATCACGTGCACTATCCACCAGGGATGATCAACTGCTGACTCATTATTCCTCACAGGGCACATTGAATCAATTTTGGGGGAAGAACAGGAGGAAAAATCTGCATGCCTAGCAAACTCCCCTTCTGACTCTGATGCTAACTTAAAAATGTGTGATCTGTGAAAGGTATTCAATTCCTAAAGTTTTGGCTCCACCTCCCCAAGGTGGAGCCCCCTTTAAAGGCTACAGGGCCTGGCAGGGACTTCCCTGGTGTTCCAGTGGTTAAGATTCTGCACTTCCCACTCCAGTATTCTTGGGTTTCCTTTGTGGCTCAACTGGTAAACAATCTGCCTGCAATGCAGGAGATGTGGTTAGATCCCTGGGTTGGAAAGATCCCCTGGAGAAGGGAAAGGTTACCTACTTCAGTAGGCCTGGAAAATTCTATGGGCTGTATAGCCCATGGGGTCCCAAAGAGTTGGTTGAACATGACTGAAGGACTTTCACTTTCTTTCTGTTGCAGCTTAAGGGTAGCAGTCTGGGAGTGAGCCAGCCTGGTGGGGTGGGGGAAGACAGAGAGAGGTGGGCACATAAGAAAGTCACACATATATGTATATATGTACATATTTGTATATCCACGTATACAAATCCATGTATACAAAAAAGAAAGTGACAGGAAGGGGAGGCGCTAAGGCCATCCCACCAGCACAGTGTCACAGTGATGTCCCAAAACACCTCCTCCACGGCAAAGCTGGGCCACACCAGTGGGATCATCTAGATCATTCTTGCCACTTCCTGGAAAGCCACGGGTTTCAAGTGGTATGTGGTTGTAATGTCAGGTCCAGGAGCTTGAAAACGGTTCTTAGATCTGCCAGTAATCAAATCTAAGGCCAATGAAAACCTCTTTGAAGGGTTTTTCCAGAGTTGGGCTCTACTACCTCTGTGGTCCTGGACATCCAGGCTTGGTGAATATATATGTATATACGGACTTATACATGGATAGACAAATATGTATATATATGCATATATGTATGTGTATATATGGGGCTTCCCTGGTGGCTCAGTGGTAAAGGACCCACCTGCGGTGCAGGAGCCGCAGAAGATGAGGGTTTGATCTCTGGGTTGGGAAGATCCCCTGGAGGAAGGCACAGCAACCCACTTCAGTAGTCTTGCCTGGAGAAGTGCATGGACAGAGGAGCCTGGCGGGCTACAGTCCATGGGGCCGCAAAGTTGGACGTGACTGAAGAAACTCAGCAGGCAGGCAGGCAGGCATGTGTGTATATACATATGTGCACGTGTGTGTATTTATATGGTCTTGAAATAGTTCTCCTGTGCCAGCATTTAACTGAGCGATGTAGTAGAGTGCAGTGACACTGCGGAGGTTGCCGGCATGGACCATGGGTGTTTGGAAACCCTGATGGAAGAGGCTGCCCACTGAGCTGACTCAAGGAGGGACTTGAGACTCCAGCCAGTGAACACTAGTTTAGTCACCCAGCTTCTTTCTAATCTGGTTTAATGAACTTGAACCAGGACTGATGTATTATGGGTGACTAGGTACAGGTCAGATGATCCTAAAGAAGCACTCTTCCCTGACATCAGCCAGCAGAGCCGAGAGACAGCACTGGCTCTGCGTCGTGACTACCCAGGAATACCCAAATGACCTGTGAGCACAGAAACCACTCCACCAGTTTTTAACTGAAAGCTTCCCTTGTGCACTTAAGTCTGCTGCTGTGGTCATGAAAAATAGTGATACAGTTTCTGAAACTTCCCTTTATACTGTCGACTGGAAAAAAAGCACAGTGTGAGAGTTGTGAGTCCAGTTTTATTTGGGGACTTAACTGAGGAGATGGCTCTCAAACAGCTTTGAGGACCTGCTCTGGAGGGGGAGGTTAGTATATACGTGATTTTGGTAAAGGCGGTGCATGCAGTGAAGCACGCATTTCACTAAAAGGTTGCTGCTAGTCATGAGAAGATGTCTCCGTGAATGATTTTAGTGATTTTCTAGATGTTAGTAGAGGCAATAAATTGGGTTCATGAAATTTTCTCCTGAAAATATCTCTCTGAAGGCCTGTTCTGCCAGTTTTTCCAGACGAAGGAGTGCCTCATTCCTGATCTCCACCCTGAACTCCTTCCACGGGGGTGTTGAAGGTCAGCAGCTGCAGTGGCTGTGACCTAACCCTCCTAAAAGCAGATGGCGAGTGACTTTTTAGTTGTCAGTTCTTTTCTGGATTTGGCTATTTCAATCTTCAGTGCTCTAATCCACCGACCTCTCCTATTCCTCACTGCCCCAATCCCTGGATCACTCATCCCCTGAAGAGTCTCCTGAGGAAACAGCTCTAATGTGCTTTTTTTTTTTTTTTTTTAAATCACCTCTGTGATCACAGCTGATGGGTTTCCATGCCTCCCTTCCCCCCTTTCTCCTAGAGTTAGTCAAGTCTGATCAGATTTCTCTTCTGTCCAGAACCTTTCCTATTTTGCTTCCAACCTGCATTTTCATCCTTATGCCTCTGTCCGTTCTTCCCCTCCAGCTCCACTCCTGCCCCTCAAAGTAAATCATGCTTTACCTGCATCACCTACAAATTGGCACTGGCCCTCTGCCTCTGCAAGGATCAGATTATGAACCACTGCAGCTGCTGACCTTCAACACTCCCCTGAAGGGAGTTCAGGGTGGAGATCAGGAGGAATGAGGCCCTCTGAGCTCTAGGAAAAACTGGCAGAATGGGTCTTCAGACAGATAATTTCAGGAGATGATTTTTTGAGCCCAATTCTTGCATCTCCTCTCCTTCACGGTGACCTCTGCTCCTTGTGGCTAGCAGAAACGTTCTGCAAAAATTATCTGTGTGATTGCATGTACTCGCCCTGCACAAAATCACACATACTGCCCTCCCCCCATCCCACCCTCTTTGGAGCAGTTTCTCAGAGCCATCTGAAATGCTATCTCTCAAGCTATAGTCCTCATTTGACCCCAAATAAAACAACTCACAACTCTGAGATTGTGCACTTTTTACAGTCAACACCTGCCTCTAAACTTCTGCCTTTGCAGCGCCCTCTGGTTTCAGCGCTCTCCCTAAGCAGTCTCTCCAGCTCTTCTGGGCGCGCGACTCCCCAGATGTCCCCATCCTTCCCTCCCTCTCCTAGGAGGTTCATTCCCCCTACGCTTCTCTACAAAGTAGTGATCTCTCTGGAACCTGAGCTCTCCTTAGGGACTGTCCGATCCCCAGCTGACAGGTGTCCCCAAGTGTCGGGGGCCGGGGAGGAGGGTAGGAAGTCAGACAGTAGCCCCTGGGTGCGGGGATTCCACTCTTTTTTCCTCCCAGATTCAGTCTTTGCAGAGACAGAGGCTCTCTCTCCCCCACATTCACGTGGTCCGGGGCCAAAAGCTCTACTCGTCCTCGGGGAACACACTGCCCTGGACCTGGACCTCTACCTGGGAGACGTAGGTGAGGGCAGGCTCCCGGCAGCCCCGCCCCGCTGCGCGCGCCTATGTCTGAGCCCTCCCACCAGTCACCCTGCTGGGACCTCGCATCCCTGGCGGGAGAGGCCGGATCACCGAGGTGGTCCGTCGAGCTGATGGGGGGTCGGATAAGGAGCTCCGCACCCAGCGAAGTGCCGGCACAGCCGCGCCAAGTCCAGGGCGGGCGGGCGGCGGGCGGGGAGTTTGGGAGGTCAGGCTGGCAGTCCAGGACGCCCGGGGTTCTCCAGCTCCAGCCGGCCTTCGACGGCTCTTCCAGCGCCCGGTGCTGCTCTCGGGGCCCAAGCTGCCTCCGGGGAGCCGAGCGGGGGTGTGTCACCCTTCCTCCCCCACCTTGGCGGTCCAGATCCGGGTGCCAGCTGGCCGCAAGAGTTGGTGTGCGCCCTGCTGGGCCGTCTGGGGGCGCCCCGGGGTCCGAGGACGCGCCGCACTCGCCTATCCGGTGTCTCCTCCGCACCCCCGTGAGGCACGGGGCGGGGATGGAGGGTCTCCGGTGCCCTGCGGAGCGCCGCCCCGCTGCAGCCCCCAATCAGGCCCCACGTGGTCGTCTGTTTGCATCGCCTCCCCATCCTCCTTGTTCCGCAGGCACGGGTTAATCCTACACTGTGAAGGAGTAGGAGTAATTATTATCTCTATTACTTATTGCTTTAGGTGGGGTTTACAAACCGGTGTCCTCTGGGGGCAGCAGTATCGTGTTGGGTAGGAAATCCTGGGATTTGAACCCAGGGCAGCAGGTCCTCCCCCGAGCCGTCCCCCGAGCCGTCCCACAGCTGCGGGGCTGCGGGAGAGGGCTGCGGCGGACCTGTTCGCCGAGTCGACTCTGGACTGGCCGGTTTCGCCCGGGCCCCTGCTTTGCTGTTGCTTGGGCGACATCTTGTGGTCAAGAACGGGTACAGACCCGCGGGGGCAAAGGCTGCGGACCGAAGGCCCCCCCTCAGGCTCCTCGGCAGGAGGCCACAGGCTCTCGGACTCAGAAGCCCCAACCAGCCCCCCTTGCACCCACCCTTTTACTGAACTCTTTTCTAGGACAGCTCCAGGCAGACCTCCAAACTCACTTGTGTCCCCTGAGCTAGACACACGAATATATTGGGTTCCTCTGGGCCCACCCCTTATTGGGGGCAAATTAGCATTATATAGCAAGCTAGTGACCAGGGCTTCCCTGGTGGCTCAGAGAGTAAAGAATCTGCCTGCAATGCAGGCGATCCAGGGCTCAGGAAGATTCCCTGGAGAAGGGAATGGCAACCCACTCCAGAATGCTTGCCTGGAGAATTCCATGGACAGAGGAGCCTCACGGGGTCGCAAAGAGTTGGACCCAACTGAGTGACTAGCACACAATGACCAGGTTATTATTCTCATTTTGCAGATTAGGCGGCAGCCCTGAGTAACCACAGCGGGACAGGAGCCCAGCTCTGTCAGGCTCCAGCACGCTGTCAGACATAAGGCTGAGAGCTGCAAGTGTCGTGTACCCCACTGTCCAGGGAGGTGCTGTCAAGGGTGGGAGTATTATTGGCCACAGGAATGCCTTGAGTTCATTTTCTGGTGCTGAGCACAGGGCTGTGTGCTTTGCAGCGTCTCACAGAACCCTCACCTGTGAGCCGGGTAGCATTATGAGCCCCATGTTGCAGATGAGGAATCTGAGGCTTAGGGAGGTAAAGTGGCTCATCTAAAGCCACCCAGAAAATCAATGGCAGAGCCAGGATCTGATCCATGTCTGGAGGATTCCTGAATCCTTATTTTTTAAATATAGTCATCTTTTTAAAAAATATATTTTTATTTATTTGGCTGTGCTGGTTCTTAGTTGGGGCACATGAGATCTTCCATCTTCCTTGTGGCATGAGGATCTTTAGTTAAGGCATGAGGGATCTTTCCCAGTTGTCACAGGTGAGATCTGGGATTTCCAGGTGGCTCAGTGGTAGAGAATCCGACCCACTGAGCACCCACACCAATGCAGGAGACATGGGTTTGATTCTGGGTTGGAAAGATTCCCTGGAGGAGAAAATGGCAACCCGCTCTAGCATTCTTGCCTGGAATATCCCATGGACATGGACAGAGGAATCTGGTGGGCTACAGTCCTGTGGGGTGGCCAACTTGGACGTGACTGAACACGCACGCACATGTAGGAATTATTTCCCTGACCAGGAATCGAACCTGGGTCCCCTGCATTGGGAGCGTGGAGTCTTAGCCACTGGACCGCCAGAGAAGACCTCTGAGTCCTTATTTTTAGCTACTATGGGACCCTGACTGTTTCTCTGCAACATACCAGCCCCATAGGATGATGGGAGAATCATATCAAGCAGGAGTAGAGAGAGCTTTGCGAACCGTAGAGGACGGGGCCCCTGACGGTGCATTATTATCCCGCTCCTGGTGTGCGGGTCCCCTTGCGCGTGTGAGCCCCTTGAGGGCAGGGCTGGATGCTCATGGCATCCTCAGGGCCCAGCACGGAGCCTGGTACCCAGTGGGCACCAGCAGATGGGATAAAATTTGAGTCTGGGGAGCAGGGAAATGCCCACTTCCGCACCCATCCCCATGTGGCCCAAGTCTACTTCCTAGTGTTCATGGTCGAGGCAAGGATAGTCAGTCTCTACCACCTGATTCACTTCGTTCAGAGGAAGGGGTGACCTTCTCTTCCTCCTTGGTTGCAATAGGCTGGCACCTGGACTCCCACGCGGGGCCCAGAGGGAGAGGGCTTCGTGGCAGGAGATCCCTCGCAGGCCCCGAGAAAGCAGCAGGGCGGGCGGAATATAAATGCGCCTGTGAACGCGGAGGAACAGATGAGAGTGAGCCTCCAGGTGACTGGGTGGAGAGGACCCACCGGGGCAGCCGCCTCCTCTCGGCGCACAGATTGAGCCCATGATGAAGATGAATGGAAACCCCTTTGCTGGAAAATGTGGCGGCAATCAAGACGCTACCTGGGCCGGGGGCCCTCCCACCAGCTCCGCGCAGGGAAATGTTAGGATTCGGAATTTCAGCACCAGCCACATGGTTAGCACGGAAAGCAGGCAAAACTCGTGATAAGCAGCCCCAATTAGAGGATAAATGATACAGAATGCCCGTTAGTTTGGCAGGAATCTGTGGACTCAGCGGCTGCGGGTGGGTATCAGGCGGCCCCTGCAAACAGACGCCAGCTTGCACAAAGAAACGCAGCCCGGCCCAGCCGTGGACCCCTCGACCAGGGGGCGGTCATGCCCAGAAGCCTTTCCTGAGAGCAGCCGTGGGGTTTGAAAGGCTGGTTGAGGGTGTGGAGGTGAGATGATTTTGTGGGTTGTCTAGCACTTGCTGATGGCAACAAATTGAACTTATAGCTTCCAAAATCCCACACGGGGAGGCAGGGCTCATGAGGATCCTGTGTCTTCATCTTTCCAGGCTGAAAAGTCCCCCCCTCTTTTTTCCCTCAATATGTCCACTTCAAAGCAATGTGTGTGATCACTGGGAGACAGGCACCGTGGACCAGGAAGAAAGGTTTGCCGGGAGTATTAATATTGTCGACCAGATTGCAGGGGGCATGTTTAACTCGCTTCAGGTGTTCTCACAGCATTGGCACAACGGATCAGCTAATTACAAATCACGCCTATTTATTCATTAAACAGGGCCTGGGGGAAATTCAAAGAGGCAACACTGTCTTCACTTCATTCAATTTGCAGTCTGTGATTAAACGGAACACAGCTGCAAGACTCCAGAAATGTTGCCTAATATCCATCCGCCTTTTTTCCCTAGCTCAGACGGACCTGTTCTCTGGAGGCCACTTCTACCCTCAAGTGGAGTCTTGTCATCCTTCTTCAGCTGTTACGCGCTCACGGACTGCTTGTGACTCTGAGCAAGCCCCAGCACCAGCACCAATGACTCAGTTTCTTCATCTGTATAATGGGTTTGTGATCCTCTGGCTGTTGGGATGGGTGTTCAGTCGCTCTTCTAGGCCCCAGCCAGAAACTGGATGGTGAAGATTCCTTCTGTACCCCCTACACTCTGGACTGCAGTTAAGACGCAGCCCCAGGGCCCCCCAGACAGCCCTGAACAAGGCAAATCTGCGTCTGCTGCTACCACGGGGACCCAGCACAGAGCCTGGCACATAGGGACTGCTTGCCTAGTGCTGGGTGGAACTGGCCTGGTGTTTCCTGTCCATGACCCCGGGCATCCGGGTGTCCCTCTGGGATGATGCGGCCAACAGTCTCAGTTTGTCCAGGCTGTAGGGTTTCCCAGGATGTGGACTTTTTAGAACTAAAACAGGGACAGTTAAGTCAGTTTGCTTTCAGAGTCCCATGAAACTCTGCTTTTCCAAGTTCCCTAAAATAAAAAATTGAGCTAACTTTACCTTCAATGCTTGCAAACGTGTGGAAGGCCCAAGGGTAATTTATTATCATCAATAAATTATAAGAACCAAACAGCCAACATTTGCTTAGCATTTTTCAATCCACAAACTGCTTTTAATTTGTAGGATGTTTCCTTTCCACTTACTCAGCATCCACGGCCTGAGCCCCCAGGGCTGGTGTGGGAACATAGGCTATCAGGGGCTAAGGCAGGAGGGCACTGGTCCCCTGTGAGGCTCCTTGAATTCTGTGACTCTCAACTCAGGTCACATTTCTGTCCCTCCCTCCTGCCTCTATTAGAGGCATTCACATCTAGAAAGGGTCCCTAGGCAGAAAGTAAACTGTTAGCCTGAACCATATGAAAATAGTCTTTTTGTGGATCCCCAACAGTCAAATATCATCATTTTCATAGGGTTTAACCTAAGATAGTAGTGGTGAAATTCAGGCCATGAGCAACTGGAGACAACTTACTTAATATCTCTGAGCTTCAGTGTCTCATCAGAAAAATGGGGTTCTTAATTAAGTTCCTCCATTCTGGTGTTGCTGTTGGAATTAATGAGATCATCCATGTATCAGGCATTTCAGTAATGCCTGGCACGTAGTAGGTGCTCTCTGAATTAGAGCTTTTATTTTCAGCCTGTATCTGTTGTGTCCTTCATCTTTCTGAGCTGCTTGTGGTCAGCCAAGCAGCAGGCGCCCAACAAATGCTGATTGAAGGAAGGAGTGGAAGTATGAATAAGCATGGCTCTCTCCGTTGGCGTTTCCCAAATGACCTTGAACTCAGACAGGCTGCTTCCCCTCCGTTAAGCAAGGGGCTCTCCCTCTGCCCTCCTTCTCTCCAGGCCTCTTGGTAAAGCACCCCATTTCCCCCATGGCTCCCCACAGGGGAACTGATGGGTTGCAAGACATGTTTCCATCCCCCCTATGGTTTCTAAAACATACAAATCATTCTGGCTGCACTTCTGTGTTTCATTACGAGGAATGCACATTTGAAAACAACAGAGGGTGAGGTTTAAAAGCAACATGCAATTTTTATTACATATATCTCCAAATCTGCCATTAGGCCTGTCCCCGCGGTGTTATTGACCTTGATTCTTTCTCATTTGCATCCTGCATTTTTCATCCTTTGGAATATGGTGTTTTGGGACTTCTCCATCATTAAGTGGATTTACAGCAATTTCCCTGTGTGTTTTCTCCAAGGGATTCTGTTATGAGATGCACATTAAATCTCCATTAATACCTCATTATCCGACTGATAAGATTACCATGATAATGAGGCAGAAATTCTAATTGTTTCACTTCTTATTGTGCCTTCCATTTAATCCCTTACTCTACCTGGAAGTTGGTCATGAGCTGGTGAGCACCAGGCAGAGAAAGACTTTCCAAAAGGAGGACCTGGAGGGTGGGATCTTTGTGATCAATAGTGATGGAGGGAAAGAAAGGAGGTGGAAGAATGTTTAAATGAACTTCCTGGGCCAAAAGTTTGGCGGTGGAAAGCCATCTGGGGTGGGCCTAGGTGGATTTACAGAGCTGCTCTGCTCCAGCCTGATTCACACTCACACAATGCGCATGGATGCACATGCACACACAGACATGTGCTTAAGCACATGTGCATGCATCTCACGCATATAACCACTCACATATGTGCACATAGGACACACACGCAAATGCACACACACGCACACACAGGCCAAGTTCCGGCCAATCCTAAAGGAAATCAGTCCTGAATATTCACTGGAAGGACTGATGCTGAAGCTGAAGCTGCAATACTTTGGCCACCTGATGTGAAGAATTGACTCATTTGAAAAGGCCCTGATGCTGGGAAAGATTAAAGGCAGGAGGAAAAGAGGACGACAGAAGATGAGATGGTTGGATGGCATCACTGACTCAATGGACATGAGTTTGAGTAAACTCTGGGAGTTGGTGATGAACAGGGAGACCTGGCGTGCTGCAGTCCATGGGGTCACAGAGAGTCGGACATGACTGAGCGACTGAACGGAACTGAACCTGTGGTCATGTGCAGTTAGTTGCTTGGGCTGCAAAAGCGCCTTCCTCTTGACCTTTATCTTGCACTTCTACTTGGAGAGTAGGGCTGAGAGCTGCAGGAGCCCCACCTTGAGCAGAGTTCTTGAGCAGAAAGAACTCATTGGGGACTTCCCTGATGGTCCAGTGGCTAAAACTCCTCCCAAGGCAGGGAACCTTGCCAGGGTATCTTGCTGTGGTTCAGTTGCTAAGTTGTGTCTGACTCTTTGTGACCCCATGGACTGCAGCATATTGGAGAAGGAAATGGCAACCCACTCCAGTATTCTTGCCTGGAGAATCCCAGGGACGGAGGAGCCTGGTGGCTGCCGTCTACAGGGTTGCACAGAGTCAGACACGACTGAAGCGACTTAGCAGCAGCAGCAGCAGGACTGCAGCATGCCAGCCTTCTCTGTCCTTCACTGTCTTCTGGATTTTGCTCAAACTCATGTCCACTGAGTCAGTGATGCCATCCAACCATCCCATTCTCTGTTTCCCTCTTCTCCTGTCCTCAATCTTTCAGGCATCAGACTCTTTTCCAATGAGTCAGCTCTTCACATTAGGTGGTCAAAGTATTGAAGCTTCATCTTCAGCATCAGGCCTTCCAATGAATATTCAGGGTTGATTTCCTTTAGGATTGATTGCTTTGATCTCCTTGCTGTTTAAGGGACTCTCAAGAGTCTTCTCTTGCACCACAGTTTGAAAGCATCAATTCTTTGGGGCTCAGCCTTCTTTATCTTCTTAGGGGACACACTTTAACCCATAACACCTTCTGAAATATATCCATGTAATTAAAATATTAATGATAATATTAGTCAAATACTAGTACAATTGGCAGAATTTGTGAGTGGACTCTCAGATGTTGAGGTCAAGGGCTGGCCCAGATCTGATGGCCCTCACTGTCTCATTTTCCATGGAAGTTGTAGAACCACAGATTGGCAGAACTGGAAAGTCTTTCTGAGACCAATCAGTGCAACCGCATCATTTTCTTCATTGTATTTTAATTATTTCAGCCCCTCTTCTCCCAAAGTATATAAGCACATCGTTTTAAAAAAAAAAAGTCAAATAGTACTAACAGCTCCTAACAAAACCCAGCTGTCCCTTGACCCATTCCTACTTCCTTCCCGAGTCCCTTTCCCCAAAGGCAATTACTCCAAATGAGCTACGAGGGAAGACCTTAAACAATTTATAGGCACCTAATTCATATTTGTCAATAATTCGTTTATACCACTATTTCTCATCACAACAGCTTTAGACATTTTCTACTCATTTCCTGTAATGGAACATGAAAATTTAATTCTCTTACTAGTCTGCCCTCACCTTTCTCTTTTCCGTGCTCATAGTGTAGGTATATAACAATATTTGTTAAATCAGGACTCAGCATCTATGTAAGTGTTGTTCACATCTGAGCCTTGTAAGAAATTTTGATCACATTTCTTTTCTCTGGTAGCTTTTTGGATCCTCATGTTTTCATTTGATTAGTTTTTTTAATGTCCCAATTGTTAATTCTTCCCCAACTCTTTAACTCCTCTGAAGTCTGTTTTCCATGCAGTATAATAGATATTTTGCATGTCTGAAAATGGCTTTGTACCATGCACTTGTGTGATTCATAGTTTGGCTGGGTGTGATATTCTAGGTAGGAAGTCACATTTCCCAGATAATTTTGAGTTTATTTCATTGTCTCCTACTTCCCACCATTGCTGTTGATCTGGTAAATGGTATTTAAATCTGGAAATGGACACATTTCTTCTTTTGCAAGGCCTTCCTTCTGAGATTTGAGTCATTCTTACCAGGAGTTGAGTTGAGTTTGGGTCATGTTCTTATGGTGACCCTCACATCCCTCTAGCATTACCTGGCTCTGCTAATACTACTAAGCATCAATTTCATGTTCTTATTATATGCATATCTTCTTTGATGAAGTGTTTATTCAAATCTTTTGCCCATTTTTTAATTGGGTTGCTTAACATTCCTTCAGCGTTTCTGTGTTTTAAGGGTTGTTGGGCTTGATTTGCCAAAGGATTTTTCTCAGTGTCTGTTCCACTCTCAGCTTTTGGTCTTCCCACTGTACTTGGCTCTGCAACTTCCACGGCCTTGCCCCTCCTCTAGCTGCAGCTCATTAGCCTGGCTGGGCGAGGAACATTCATTGTTGTTTTATAGGCAGGATCTGGATCTTGTGACCCTGCCGCTCACCTGATGGTAGGTGAGGTCTAAGGGTCTGGGTCCAGGATGTCTTTCTACCCCACACCCAGAGTTTGAGGGTTTTGACTAATTATTCACCTTTCTGGAAACCGCAAGTCTGGTATTGTGTGTTTGTTGGTGCCTTCATCGTGCCAGGCTCCCCGGGGCCCAGAAGGGGACAACGCGGAGCAGGTGCCCTGTTGGGACACAGGGTTGTCCTAGCGTCTGTCACTGGAGACTCCTTGAACCAATGGGAATTGCGATCTCCATTGGAGAGTAGCAAACCTGAGCTTGGACGGGAGGGCCAGCCCACTAGGGCTGGAAAGGCAGTTCCGGCCTGGGGCCAGCTCCTGGCCAGGTGCATCTGGCGGCTGAGCCCTGCCTGGGACTGGTGGCAGGAGCTGTAGTCACTGGGCCTCTGCTTCCCTCCACCTCGCTCACCAACCTGAGGCAGGAGGTAGATGGACCCCAGGCTGAACCGCTGAAGTGTGTCCCCTGTGGATAGATACTCCAAGATGAAGGTAATAGCAGGAGGATACTAGGAGAGGCTGAGCCCTGCCCAGATAAAAGATGGAGACTGCATATTTCTTGTTCTCGAGGTGGAGACCTTTCCCACTGTACATGGGCAGAAAAGTTCCCTGGGGGTCAAAAAGGGAGTGATGTCAACCTACCCATAGGTTGGAATCTTTTCTGGAATCCATCTTGACTAAGAGATGCCTGTACATACACAGGGGAGGAACCTGAGAAAAATCCAATACGGACTCAGAACCAGGAGAAACAGGATGATTGGCCAAAGGAAACCCAGAAGAAATGTCCCATATGAGTGATTCAAACTACCGTGAGACCCGGCTGTCTGAGTCTGCTTGTGTGTGCCTATTCACATGTACTCTTTTTCCTTTTAATAAACACTTTACTTGTCTCACTAATTTCTGTCTCTTTGTGGGAACTTGTTTCTACAAAGCCAGCGGGCCAGGGACTTGTCACTGGACGCTAGTCCCTGGTGGTCTAGTGGCTGTGATTCAGTGCTCTCACTGCCACGGCTGACTTCAATCTCTGGTCAGGAACTGAAATCCCGTTTTAAGTCACTGCAGACCGAGGCCACCCAAGGTCAACTCCATGCCAGCAGATCCACAGGAGGTGGACGGAGCTCTGAAGTCCACTTGTGTGGCTGACTGTGAGAGTTTAGGTTCAGGGGCCAGGTTGGCTGGTATTAATGTTTATCAGCTGGGAAACTAGGCAGGTGAATTCCCTCCTCAGTTTTCTCATCTGTAAAATGGGAATAGTTTATCCCTACCTTGCAGGTGGTTGTGAGGGGCAAATGGGGGGATATGTGAGGTACCCACAGGGCCAGGCCACTGGCAAGGGCCAAGCTGGGTGAAGAGGAGTCCACTTTGCCTAGAACGTGCTGTGTTGGTCTGTCAGGCCCCCTGGGGATGCCCATGGCTGCTCACCGTACTCCATCCAGGCAGGACAACCTGGCCCTCTGCCTCCTGAAGGAAGTGAGACCAGCCTCCTATGAATTTAGCTAGGGAACCATCCAGGGGAGATTTGGAGCAGAGTAGGGTCAGGTTAGCAAATCCAAACTTCAGTCACTGTTACAGTCCAGCTATGGTTTTTTCATTAGTCATGTACAGATGTGAGAGTTGGACCATAAAGAAGGCTGAGAACTGAATAACTGATGTTTTTTAATTGAGGTGCTGGAGAAGACTCTTGAGAGTCCCTTAGATAGCAAGGAGATCAAAGCAGTCAATCCTAAAGGAAATCAACCCTGAATATTCATTGGAAGGCCTGATGCTGAAGCTGAAGCTCCAATACTTTGGCCACCTAATGTGAAGAGCTGACTCATTGGAAAAGACCCTGATGCTGGGAAAGATTGAAGGCAAAAGGAAAAGGGGGTGGCAGAGGATGAGATGGTTAGATAGCATTACCGACTCAATGGACATGAATTTGAGTGAACTCCGGGAGATAGTGAAGGACCGGGGAGCCTGGCGTGCTGCAGTCCATGGAGTCACAAAGAGTCGGACACGATTTAGTGACTGAACAACAACAAAAATGGGCTGAGTTAGCAAATCCGACTCAGTATTGTTAAAGTTGAATCCTGTCCCCTTACCAAATTCACATGTGCAAATGCTAAGCCCCAGGACCTCAGAATGTGACCTTATTTGGAGACAAGATCTTTCAGTAGCAATCAAGTTAAAACACATTTTGTGTGTGGGAAGGAGAAGTAAGTGTGGGGTGATAAGGGGTCAGGAGATGCTGGGCTGGGACAGGTTGAGCCCTTAGGACAGCTCCGAGAAGGGCGGGACCAGGCCTGAGGCCCTGCGGCTGTGACCACTCTTCCCCGAGGAAGCCTGGTCTTGCGGGATTTTGGATGATCTAAGGGGCCAGAACAGGGGAGTCAGGGATGAGCAACACCTGGGTGCCCCGGTGCTGGAGACCCCTCATCCCTGACTCATCAATAAGGAGTCTGGCTCATACCACCCATCACGCAAACCCCAACCCTCATCTATGCCTCCCCCAGAATCACAGAATGATGGGACATCACCCCAAGTTCAAATTCTTTATTGCCTCGGGGACTTCCCTGGCAGTCCAGAGGTCAGGACTCTGAGCTTCCAGTGCAGGGGGCTTGGGTTCTGTCCCTGGTAGGGGAACTAGGATCCCACATGCTTCGTGCAGCCAAAAAAAACCCCAAAAGCCAACCTAACAAAAAACTTGTCTCTGTAAAGTTAAAAACCTGATTCCCTCTGGAAAGAGCCTGTCTTCAAATAAGAAAGTCCTTACCGTGAGCCCTAATCCAGTCTGAATGGTGGGGACTGTGTGTGCTCAGCGGCTTAAGTTGTGCCCAACTCTTTGCTACCCCTGGACTTAAGCTTCCAATGCTCTTCTGTCCGTGGGATTCTCCTGGCAAGAATACTGGAGTGGGTTGCCATTCTCTTCTCCAGGGAACCTTCCCAGCTCAGGCAGAGGTCCAACCCCGATCTTTTCGGTCTCCTGCATTGGCAGGTGAGTTATTACCACTAGCGCCACCTGGTGGGGACTCGTATCCAATGCTGTGTTCTGTGCTTAGTCGCTCAGACGTGTGTCCGACTCTGTAACTCCATGGATTGTAGCCCTCCAGACTCCTCTGTCCGTGGGGATTCTCCAGGCAAGAATACTGGAGTGGGTTGCCATGCCGTCCTCCAGGGGATCTTCCCGACCCAGGAATCGAACTCAGGTCTCCTGAATTGTAGGCGGATTCTTTACCGTCTGAGCCACCAGGTAAGTCCTAGAATCCAGTTAAAAGGAGAAATTTGGACTCAGAGAATGTACAGGGAAATGGCATGTGAAGATGGAGACAGAGATTGGGGTGGTGCTTCCACAAGCCAAGGGACACAAAGGTTGTCCTCAAACCACTGTAAGTGAGGAATGGATTCTCCCTCACAACCCTATAAGGGAGCTGACACCTCGACCTCAAGCTTTTGGCCCCTGAAACTGTGAGACAGGAAATTTAGATTTTAAGTCACCTAGCATATGGTATTGGTTACAGCAGACCTAGGAAACAGCACCACCAAGCCTACTGCCTTCACTGGGAAGGGCTGGGAAGCCAGGACCCCAGTGTCACTGGGCCATGTGCCTGGAAGTTTGGAAGGGAAGCGTCCCTTCCTTCTGCTCAGCCTGGGTCTACTGTCTGCCAACCACTTTCTAAGCCTCAGACATGGCCCAGGGTCCAGGGGTTCATTGTGGGGCTGCCCAGGCCTGGGTCCCTGCTCCCCCCAAGACTTGAGTCAGGGACCACCCATTTTGTTGTTGTTGTTTCTGTCTTTTTGTGAGGGGCTCTGTTCTCATCGGGCTTCCCTGCTGGCTCAGACGGTAAAGAATCCGCCTGCAATGGCGGAGACCTGGGTTCGATCCCTGGGGTGGGAAGATCTTCTGGAGGAGGGCATGGCAACCCACTCCAGTATTCTTGCCTGGAGAATCCCCATGGACAGAGAAGCCTGGTGAACTGCAGTCCACGGGGTCTTAAAGAGCTGGAGACAGACTGAGCGACTAAGAACCGCCTGGTTCTCCCAAACCAGTACTTCCTCTAAGAGACTCAGCAAGTCTGGAGGCTGGCAAGGCTTCCATGGGTGAGTCTCCCACCGTGTGTATGTTGGGGAGACAGACAGAGAGATGGGCAAGGCCCGCCCCAAGGCCACACAGAGAGGAATGACAGGCCTGGGCCAGCAGGGCTGGGGGGCTTTGTACCAGTGGGAGGCCAGGTCTCGGCCATTCCCTCTGGTAGCAAGTGCTGACTGGCATGGGCTTCGAGGTCTGGGGGGACCGAGACCCTCCTCTCCACAGCCCCTCCTGGAGCGACTCCCTCCTGCCTGCCCCCCACTCCACCCATAGAAACCCCCCTGCACCGTCACCTCCAAGCCCTTGCACAGGCACCAGCCAGCGTCCATCTGGAGCCTCCAGGTCCTGTGGGATAAGGGGTGTGTTTAGGATGAGGTCTGATGGGGTCGTGGAAGGAGCTGGGATAGTGATGATTGAGGGAGAAGCTGGGGGATCAGAGCAAGAATCACAACCAGCCAACCCGGGGAGGAAGGTCCGTCCGGCCGTCCAGCCCCTGACTGTGAAGGAGGTGCCCAGAAGTCTGCGTGTAGCCCCCGCCTCTCTGGCTCTGCAGCCCCGTACCCACGGGACACACACAGTCCCCTCCATCCGTCTCAGGGGCTGTTAACTCCTCTCCCAGCTGTGTCACACTTGCCCTTTGATACCCGAGAACTTGAGCACTGATGAGGGTGTAACTGCTCTTAGTGCACTCTGTTGTGTGAGGGGGGATGAGAGAGGAAGAAAAGGGAAAAGGAAAAGAATTCATTACCTACACAGTACACTCATAGGTGGTTTTCCTTGGTGGCTCAGCAGTAAAGAACCTGCCTGCTAGTGCAGGAGGCTCAGATTCAGTCCCCAGGTCGGGAAGATGCCCTGGAGAAGGAAATGACAACCTACTCCAGTATTCTTGCCTGGGAAATCCTATGGACAAGAAGAACCTGGCAGGCTACAGTCCATGGGGTTGCAAAAGAAATAAAACTGAGCGACTGAACAAAAAAAAAACACACTCATAGGTGAACAAGGGAAACTCACTAGTGGCTCCTGCGGTTCTTGTTTCTGCAATAAGCCTCATGGCTAGAGTTGGTATTAATTCCTCTTTCATCATCCATTCCGTATTCCCTCTGCCTGCACCAGGCACCCAGCTGCTTGTGGTTCCTGGCTGGTGGGTGGAGCCAGGCCCTTCCCCTGAAGATGTGTCAGGGTTACTGCCTTTATCGAGTTGTAATTTCCATTCCAACTACATCCCTCCTTGTGCTGTGCGCTTAGTCGCTCTGTCCTGTCCGACTCTCTTTTGACCCATGGACTGCAACCTGTCAGGCACCTCTGTCCATGGGGATTTTCCAGGCAAGCATACTGGAGTGGGTATATCCCTCCTCACTCCCATCGTATTAATATGTATGTATGTATATGCATGTATCTGGCTGTACCATGCGGCATGCAGAATCTCGGTTCCCCGACCAGGGATCAAACCCGCATCCCTGCTATGGAAGCACAGAGTCTTAACAATTGAACCATCAGGGAAGTCCCCATTATATATTTAGCAGCCCTATTTCCCCAGATAGTCAGGGCCAATCACCCCCTTTTGGCTGTTGATTTGGCAGCATAAAGAGCCCAAAATAGCCAGAAGGAAGCATTGATTTAGTGGAACTATTGTTATGTCCTCTGCTGTGAATGTTTCTCCTTTGGGAATTCAAAATTGCAGGGATGGGAAACAAACACTTTGCTAGTGGGCCACAAGAGAAAATGGTGAGAAGAGCTACTCCCTCTTCTATCCAGCGTTGACTCCTGGACTCATGAATCCTGACTGTGAGAGAAACAGCCCCGTGCGCTGAATGCTGACTCAGATCACAGTCTGTACCCTGGAGGATCCTGACCCAGCCCTGCGAGGTATTGCCCCACACTGGTGCCTTCCCTGGTGGTCCAGTGGCTAAGACTCAGAGCTCTCAATGCAGAGGGCATGGGTTCAATTCCCTGTTGGGGAACTAAGAGCCCACATGCCATGAAGCCAAAAAGTGAAAATTTATTTTTCAGGCTTCCCAGGTGGCACTAGCAGGAGAAATGAGATGCGGGTTCAGTCTCCGGGTTGGGAAGATCCCCTGGAGGAGGAAATGGCAACCCACTCCAGTATTCTTGCCTGGAACACTCCATAGAGAAACCTGGCAGGCTACAGTCCGTGGGGTCGCAAAGAGTCGGACATGACTGAAATGACTTAGCACGAACGCTCAGTGCCAAAAACAGTGTCTCCAGAAGTACATCCCACTTTTTTTTTTTTTTTTAATATTTATTTATTTGGCTGTGCTGGGTTTTAGTTGTGGCATGTGGGATCTTTAGTTGCAGCATTCAGCACCTTTAGTTGTGGCTTGTGGGATCTGGTTCCCTGACCAGGGATTGAATCTCATCCTTCCCACCCACCTGGCATTGGGAGCTTGGAGTCCTAGCCTCTGGACCATCAGGGAAGGCCCCATCCCACCCTTCTCTAAAGCCAGCTGCCTTAGCGGGATAGGGAATTCCACATGAATCACGGAATCCCATGGGCCAATTGCCAGGCTTGATTTCCTGCAAAGTGAATGTGCTGGTTGAAGCAACGCCTTGTGGAATACCACGTTGGTGGATAAGGCATTCTGTAAGTCCACAGATGGTGGTTTTAGCAGAGCATTTGGGGCTGGGAAAGCAAAGCAATACTCAGGAGAAGTTTATGCCAAGAAGCATAAAGTGCTGCTCCTTCTATGACGGTAGTGTGCTCTGTAATCTGTCTGCTACGAGGGTGCTCTGGTCTCCCTGGGGAATGGTGTCATAGCACAGGCTCTATTGTGATGGTTTGGGGAAGAAAAGGCGTCAAGGTTCCTGTGGTCTAGACTGTGGAAGAGGGCTGGAAAGCTGAAGGTATATTACCGGCCCCACCCACTGGACAGAAACAACTGCTGCTAAGAGGAGAGGTACCAGGGACTTCCCTGGTGGTTCAGTGGTTAAGACTCTGAGCTCCCAATGCAGGTGGCCCTGGGTTCGATCCCTGGTCAGGGAACTAGGTCCCATATGCTGCAACTAAGAGTTCATACATCGCAACTAAAGATCCTGCGTGTCTCATCGAAGATTGAAGATCCCGAGTGCTGCAACTAAGACCTGGCACAGCCAAATAAATAAAATAAATATTTTTTGAAAAAGAGAGAAGAGGTACTAGATATATGATGGTGAGCTCCAGCCAAGAACTGATGTCAGAACAAGAGCTGCAGTGGGAATCACCACATGATGAAGCTGATGATCATCTACTGCCATTCTCCACGGTCTTCTGTGCAGACCCAGGAGGTGAGTTGAAAGGGGATGTGATAGGAATGGACACCCCCTCACGATGTGGCGTCCTCGATGGAGGCACCAATAGGAATGTGCTCTGCTCCTGGCTTACCAGTTTGGGAGGGGGCTTCCATCCGGCCTTTCCTCCCATAATGCACCTTTCCTCCCAGGTGCTTTCAGAACTGGGAAAGTATCGCTGAGCTGTGCTCAGGGATCCACTGGGTCCAAATGAGCTGGATGTGAACAAGACTCTCCTAGTTACCTGATTGATTCCCGAGAGTATTTTAAAAACATGACCATACCCAGACAGAGATAAACAAATAGCATGTGATATCACTTATGTATGGAATCCAAAAGAATGGTGCGAATGAACTTGTTTACAAAACAGAAATAGGGTCATAGATGTAGAAAATAAACTTAGGGTTACCAAGTGGGAATGGTAGGAGGGATAAATTGGGGGATTGGGATTGACATATACGCACTACGTATATAAAATAGGTAACTAATAAGGACGTACTATACAGCACAGGGAACTCTACTCAATACTCTGTAATGACCCACATGGGAAAAGAATCTAAAACAGAGTGGATACATGTGTATGTGTAGCTGATTCACTTTGCTCTACACCTGAAACTAACACAACATTGGACAACTACACTCCAATTGTTAAAAAATAAAGAAGCAAGCAAATAACTCCCTCAAACTCAAAGCAAAAACATGACTCAAAGCAAAAACATGTGCAGACTGTGTCCCTTCCTCTTGAATCTGGGTGGGCTTGTGGCTCCTTTGACCAATAAAGTATAAAGGAAGTGATGCTATGTGACCTTGAAGGCTAGGCCTCTGAGTGATGGACTTCTCACTTTGTTTGCTGGCTTTGTTCAGTGGTTTATGGAACCCGGAGTCCCTGAGGAAGAACCATGACCGCTCTGAGACCACCACGCTGGGCCTCGGGACCCCTCTGAATCCTGCCCACCAGCCATGGCAGCCAGAACACTGTGTGTGAGATACTGTCTCAGACCCTCCAGAACAGCCCATTGCCAGCTGAGTGCCACTGAATGATCTCAGCTGACACCCAAAGGAGGAGAATGCCCACTGAGGCCTGCCTGAACTCCTCACCCATGAGATAACAGGGCGTAAGACAATGTTTGTGGTTTGTTACACAGCAAAGATATCCATAATACCTCCAGAAGCCCTTACTCTGACGGGACCATTTTGGGTCTCCTGGAACTAGTGTCAACTCAGAACCAGCATCCAGTAATCTCTAAAATAGCTGGCATTTCGCTTTCTCCAGCCCACTCAGTCACTCAGGCCTCAGGTCCCATAGGGGAAAACCAGGAGGAGAATGCATAGTATATAGTCTTGGCTGCGTAGGGTCCTTCCTCAAGTGACTCCAGCCTCCTCTTTCATTCAAGGGGCTCTGTGTCCATGAAACGCCTGGCCCTGGCATGGGTGGGCGCTGACTCACATTCTCTGTTATGCTGCTTTAGTTCAGACTTCTGTTCAGCAGACCTAGAACTCTCCTGTTTCTTCAAATCAAGATTTTATTAGGTTGCCCACTTACCTTTGTCTTGGGAGCACCATAATTGATCGATTGATCAATTGATTACTAATGATTACATTCTCTGGCATTCCACCCCCCACAAATGGAGAACATAGTGATGGGGTGGGTGAGCAGAAATTAATTAAGTTCATTCAGGGAATTCCATGGTGGTGCAGTGGTTAGGACCCCATACTGTTACTGCCGAGGGCCTGGGTTCAATCCCTGGTGGGGAATCCTGCAAGTCAAATGGCACAGAAAAAAAAAGTCCACTCAGCATTTGAGCAATCTCTCGACTCTTTTGGACACTTCCTTCTACACTCTGCTAAAGGAATCCTGGCCTCTCAGCCTCACTCAGTGTAGGCTACCTTGGGACCAGCCTTCGATGAATGACTGAGCAACCCTTTAGAGCAAGCCCCAGCCCATGTTACAGCCGCTCCCCATTGGTCTCTCAGCACCCCCCAGATGGGATCCTCTAGTTGCAGGAAAACAAGCTCAGGGCTTCCACTGATTATGCATTACCGTGAGTTGTATAATTATTTCACTATATATCACAATGTAATAATAATAGAAACAAAGTGCACAATAAATGTCATGCGCTTGAATCATCCTGAAACCATCCCCCACCCCCAGTCCATGGAAAAATGGTCTTCCGTGAAACCCGTCCCTGGTCCAAAAAGGCTGGGGACCACTGTTTTAGGGCCACCCCCAGCTGTTTGAGCTAAAAGGAGGAATGCAGGATCTCTGATTAATGCATCCACCCACTTCAACATGTGATTCTCCTTTCATTTTAATACACTACTTAGTGTCCATTCCCAGACACATTCCATTTCCCTGTTCATACACACTGGAGACATCTTGCAGCTCTTTGGTGTGTATTATGCCTTCTCGGGGCTTCCCAGGTGGCGCAGTGGTAAAGAATCCACCTGCCAATGCAGGAGTCACAGAAGATGCAAGTTCGATCCCTGGGTCAGGAAGATCCCCTGAAGGAGGAGACGGCAACCCACTCCAGTATTCGTGCCTGGGAAATTCCAAGGACAGATTCCCAGGACGGACTCCAGTCATAGGGTCACGAAGAGTCGGACACAACTGAGCAACTGAGTGTGCGCACACACACACACACACACACACACACGCCTCCTCAAGGGTCACACTGTGTGCCTGATACCCTGAAACTTGCCGGGTCTTAAGTCTGAGAAGCACTATCCTTTGGCCACTAGAGTTTTTCTAGGCTCAAGGAGAGTCTCTGGCTCTTTACTCAGACAGACTTTGGGAATTGAAGACCTTGAGCTCATCTTTTCTCCCTAAGTTTTCTGGTGCACTTAGAACAAACGAGCAGCCCCATGGTCCTTTATTTCCAGGTACGCTCTATGCCAGCAGCTTCTTGGTCACCCAGAGCCTTCTATAGGCCATCGCACCAGTGGTCAAAAGGTGATCACTTAAGTGACGGCTTCACATTGCATGCCATGGACCACCAATGTCCCCTTTACCCCAGCAGCCAGGTCCTTAACATGCCCCTAAATCGACAGATTAGAGCATCGATGCCAGGCTCCCCTCCTTACAGTTCTGCTCCACTGGAAGCATCACCATCACCAATCACTGTATCAGACAGTGCTGGGTCGGGAGACAGAGCCCTGTGAGTATTATGGGATATGGATTTATCATGGGGATTAGGTCTGGCATGACAGTGAGAGGAGCTAGGGAGATGAAGGTCCAGAGTGGGAACTGGAGGGTCAGAGAAAGAGCCTCCACAGGCAATCTGAGAAGCCGGGCACGTCCAGAGCCTATTGGGAGTTGTGGCCTCTGGGGGTTCCCGGCTGAGCCTCTGGAGGTGGGCAGGGGGCTGCCGATGGTCAGCAGGGCCAGCAGGCAGGACATGGAACTAGATGCAGAGGTGAGGGGTGTGAGGACAATTGGGACTCACCGGGACTCTGGATCTGCCCGTCTCCACATCTGACTACTGTGACCTTGAGAGAGTAAAGATCACTGCCTCACCTCTGCTTTCCCGTCTCACGTACAGACACCATACAGGAAGGTGTCCTGAGAAACGTCTGTTGGCACCATTAGCACATTCCCTTCCTGCATCTCCCCTCTCTCCTCCTCCCAGGCCAGGCTTCTCCAGTCCCAGCACCTCCCCACACCTGCCCGATGGCTGCTCCGCCTCCCCCAGCAGACTATGAGCTCTGAGATGCTGGGCTGAGTCTCCCGACTCATCACGGTGTGACCAGCACCTGGCACAAGCTTGGAACAGAGCGGCGCTCAATATATGTTCGGAAATGGGTGAGTGAATAAATGAATGAGTGAATGATAGTTGCTGGGTTCTAGGAACGCAGGGAGAAAAGTCAGACAGGGAGGAGACTAGCCGCGGCCATCGGTACTGAGCACTTATACTCTGCATGACCCTGGGGAGAGGCTGAAGGTGGAGGAGGGAGGTGGAGATGAGCTGACCTGTGAGTGACCATAACACACATGGGTGAATGTGTCCAGCACCCTTGGATGAACCCAGGAAGAGACCTGGCAGGGAGCTCAGAGGCAGCGAGGCTGCTGCCAGCGTGTGAATCCTGGAGGACTTCCTGTAGGGGGTGCTGAGGAGGGAGGGCTGAAACAGGTGGAGTTAGGTGTGCCTTCCCGAGGGAGGAAAAGGCTCATGCAGACGAGAACCCAGGGCACACATCTGAAAGAGTGAGGTTTTTATTTTGCTCTCACTTCAGGCTGCTTTCTAGGTTTTGATTTCTAGAATGATTCCTGCTATTTTTTTTTTTTTTTTAGTTTTTAAAAATTATTTATTAACATTTTTCTCTTGGCCATATGGCAAGTGGGGTCTTAGTTTCCTGACCAGGGATCAAACCAGCAGCCCCTGCATCAAAAGCACAGAGTCTTATTCACATGAACCACCAGTGACGTCCCTAGGATGACTTCTATTGTTAAGGAGGATGGTCTTATTCATGTTAAGATTAATCTTCATGGTATAAACAGGAGACACAAACAGAAACGTAGTTCCTGAGTTCACTCCTGTCTCCAAGCTCAGCCTCTCTGGTCCACGCTCTACAAGGGGGCCAGGAGGATAACTCTAAATCCCTCCATGGCTCCCCATTGCCCTTGGGATATGGTACAGCCTACTTGAGATGAGTCCAAGGTCCTCCTCTCACCTCTGGACCTTCCCACCGGCTGCCTGGCCCCCACATAGAACACTCCTCACCCCTTAGATGCTGCCTCCTCAGAGCAGCCTCTCCTGTCCCAGCCTGGATCAGGGATCCCCTTGAACTCCCCAACTTACTACTCATCACGTTTGTCAGATTAGAGGCCTCCCTGATCGTCACTGTTCACCACGGAACCCTGCTCAGCAGCTTGAACTGGACTCCTGGGGCACCCTGTAGCCTGGCTGGACTCTGTGGGGTGTGGGGAGTTTTCTCTGTGGGGTGTGGGGAGTTTTCTCTGTGGGGTAGAGGGACCCACAGCTCTGAAGGGCACACAGTAGGGGCTCTAGAAATTCTTGAGTGAGTGGCTGAAACTGTGGCATTTCACTTAGCTTGTTCTTGTGTTACTTTTGCAAACTTCTGTTATTATCCCCACTTTTTAGACAAAAGAACAAAGGCTCAGAGAAGGGCACAAAGCTACTGGCTATGCTCAGCTTGGTCTAATTCCAGGGACCAATAAACAAGTAAAGCCAGGAGTCTGAGTGAGAATAAACAAAACCAAGGAGAGGACTCCTGGGAGTTACTCAGGTCTTGCTGTCTTCTATTAGGCACATGTGGGGCTTCTGTGGGGACTCAGATGGTAAAGAATCTGTCTGCAGTGCAGGAGACCCAGGTTCAACTGGAAGATGCCCTGGAGAAGGGAATGGCAACCCACTCCAGTATTCTCGCCTGCAGAACCCCATGGACAGAGGGGGCTGCAGTCCGTGGGGTTGCAAAGAAAGAGTCGGCCGTGACTAAGCGATTTAAAAGAAAGTCAGGTGCAGCCCTTTCCCCAGGGCAGGCCCGGTGCTCACGGTGGCAGTGACCCTGCTGCTATTTGTTCACTTTTCCTCAGAGGGAGGAGGGCAGGCCTCCTGGGCTGGCCCCGCTGCCGCATTGTAGTCTGAGGGGCCTCTCCAGGGCAGGCCTCACCCTCACGTGCAGGGACCTAGTGCTTCTGAAGACAGACTCAGAGCCCAGTGCCTGGGCTCACATGCCAGCTCCACCGCTTGCCAGGGGCATGAGCTTGGGCAAGTTAGCTTTCTTGGCCTGTTTCCCCATCCATCAAGTGGGATAATAATAGTACCTACCTCACAGGGTTGTGGTAAGGATTAAGTAAGTTAATATTTGTAAAGAACATAGAACACTGCCCAGCACAGAGTAAGTCCTATGTTATTATTTTTTAACTTTTTATTTTATATTGGAGTATAGTTGATTAACGATGTTGTGATAGTTTCAGGTGCACGGCAAAGTGGTTCAGTTATATATATACATATATATACATATATCTTTCCTTTTTCAAATCCTTTCCCCATTTAGGTTATTGCATAATACCGAGCAGAGTTCCCTGTGCTATACAGTAGGTCCTTGTTACCCATTAAGGTTTATTTATTTAAACTGCCACATGACTATTTATTATTTTATTTTTTAAAGACATTTTAATTTTATTTATTTTTTGACTGATCTGTGTGGCATGTGGGATCTTAGTTCCCAAACCAGGGATCAAACCTGTGCCCTCATAGTGGAAGCTTGGAGTCTTAACCATTAAACTACCAGGGAAGTTCCAAGATTTATTTTTTTATTGAATATAGTGGGTTTACAATGTTGTGTTAGTTTCTGATGTACAGTAAAGTGATTCAGTTATACAATATATACTATACATATATATTCTTTTTCATATTCTTTTATCATGGTTTATGACAGGATAAAAACATGGAATGCTTCTCGAATTTTTGTGTCATCTTTGTTCAGGGACCATGCTAATCTTCCTCATATTGTTCCGGTTTTAGGATCTATGCTGCTAAAGTGGGTACACATATACCAAATTTTTTAATGTGCGGCATCTACCCAGCAGTCCTACTTTGTGGAATCTGTCTGATGGACCACTTCATAAAATTCATAATGATAAATATTTAAGAATGTTCCTTGCAGCGTTATTTGTAAGGACAAAAAACTGGAAACAACACAGATGTTAATCAAAGGGGGAGTGGTTAAATAAGTTCTGGATATCCACAAGTGGAACACTGCGCAGGAGTGAAAGAGTGAAAAGAGCTGTGTGTGTGACGTTGAATTATCTGGAATCACGAACATTTGACCATTGTTGATATACAAAGTTGTCATGGCAGTTTTAGAGGATTCAATCTAGTACTACACACCTGTGTTAGCTTGCATTGCGCTGTCGTGACAAACAGACCCAAACATGTAATGGGTAAACACAACAGAGGTTTCTTTGTTGCTTAACAGTCCCAGGTTGAAGGGGGATGAGATAAATGATGGGGGGGTTCTCTTCCATGAGGCGATTCAGGGAACCACATTGAGAAAAAGTATGACATCTTCAACAGGTGTTTTTCCAAGGCTGCATGTTGATTCTGGCCAGACAGGAGAAGGAGCACACAGGTGCATGGGGGACAACCCGTGGCCCCAGCCAGGACGGGGTGCCCCTTACTTTGGCCCGTATTTCATTGCAGACGGCTTAGTCATACAGTCACACCTAACCATGAGGACCCTGGGAGATGCGCTCTAGCTGTGTGTATGGGAAGCAGGAAAGATGGGCACTGGTGGGTGGGCGGGCTGTCTCTGCCTGGTCTTCTCTAAGCCTCAGTTGCCCTGTCTTTACTATGGGGGCAGTGGTGTAGCTGCTGCATCGTAAATGGCAGAACACGTGTGCCTTCAGCACAGTCCCTGACCCACAGTGTTGTTGTTTAGTTGCGAAGTCGTATCTGACTCTCTGCGACCCCATGGAGTGTAGCATGCCAGGTTCTTCTGTCCCTGGGATTTCCCAGGCAAGAATACTAGAGCGAGTTGCCATTTCCTTCTCCAGGGAATCTTCCCGACCCAGGGAATAAAACCACGTCTCCTGCTTGGTAGGCAGATTCTTTACCACTGAGCCACCTGGGAAGCCTGACCCATAGTGACCGCCCCATAAATATTAGGATCACAGGCTACCTCCCAGAGGTCCCTACTGGAATCAAGTACCAATTGCCTGCGAATGTACCTAGCCTGGCTACGACAGAAAGTATTTCCCACATGCTCTCATCAGGCTTCCCAGGTGGCACTAGTGGTAAAGAACCACTTCCCAATGCAGGAGACATAAAAATGCAGGTTCAGTCCCTGGGTTGGTTGGGAAGATGGCATGGCAATCCACTGCAGTGTTCTTGCCTGGAGAATCCCACGGACGGAGGAGCTACAGTCCACGGGGTTGAACAGAGTTGGACACGACATAGAGAATAAACAACAACAACATACTCTTGTTACAATGGGTTATTGACCTTCCTCCCTGCCTGAGCCCAGGCAGACCTTCATCACAGGTGGTGGAGGTGATACGACATGACTCCTAAGACTGGTCCTAACAGGCAACGTGGTTTCTGCCTTTCATTCTCTCTCTCTCTCGCTGCCCTCCACCCCTTTCTCTCACTCACATGGGGGTTGCTCTTAGAACCTAGCCACCATGTTTTAGGAACCCAGGCCACCTGGAGAGGCTACTTGTGGGCGTCTCAGCTCACAACCCAGCTAGATCCCCCAGGGAGAGCCAGCATCAATTATCAGATATGTGAGCAGCAACATTCAGATGACGACTCCAGCCCCAGCCTTGAAGTTTTCCATTCGAGGCCTCAGACCCTGGTGGAGTAGTGGCAATTCTTCTCTACTGTCTGCATTCCCGACTCACAGGAATCAATAGTCAAGTAATGATGATTGTTTGAAGCGATTAGATTTTGGAGTAACTTGTTAGGCAGCAATAGATAATAGATAGGGTCATGCAGTTTTTAGTCTTCTCTTTCCTTCTTATTTCCCACTCATTTCTCCTGGGATCACCTCCCACATCTCCCACCTGCCCTCCATTCTTGTCCCAGGATCTGCGTCTGGGGGACCCAGCAGAGCAACACATTATGTGGAAAAGCTACATGTAGAAAAATGACAAACAGAAAAATTATTGGGTTCTCCCTTTTCAGGAATGGGTTTGAGAATCAGAAACTTTACTTTGTAGTCAATACATGTCTGAATTACTTATATATTAAGCAATACTTCATTATAATTTTTAAAACCTAAAAAAAATTCCATTTTCCTAACTTTGAGTCAGGTCTTATCAGAGTCAGCACTGACCGTGTGAATTGATCTCTGAGAAGGTGAGATTCAGACTTTTCCTATTTGTGGGCAGTAGAGTTGGGATGTGGTGACTTTTTCCTTTTTTCTTAATGCTTTAAATAAACTTTAAAAAATTGTGGTAAATTATATATGAAATTTACTATTTAACCATTTTAAAGGACACAGTGAAGTGGCATTAAGGGTGTGCACATTGTTATGTAACCATCACCACCATCCATCTCCAGAATCTTTCATCATCCCCTGCCCCCGAGTGGTCACCTTTCTCCTTTCTGTTTCCATGAATTTGAATCCTCTAGGTACCTCATATAACTGGAATCATACGATATTTGTCTTTTTGTGTCTGGCTTGTTTCACTTAGTGTGGTGGTTTCTTAAGTAGTCCCGGGATAACTTGCATGGTCACCTCCATGCACGGCCACACTCCCTGACATGAGACCTGTAGCCACCCAGCCAGCACAGGTGGGGCTGGTGGGCATGGCTGGCAATGTAGCGGGCACACGTGACTGGTCCAGACACTTTGTTACGGACGAGCTCACGGTGTCTCCCCTTCCCCAGTTCTGAGCAGAATTGCTGGGCGAGGGTTAATCAACATTCAGTCATGTTTCCAAGTTTAAATGGAGCATTTGTTTAATTATGTGTAAGTAGCAATACATTGTGGCCATTATCTAAATCACTATTTTATTTCCTGGATGTGGTTTCATAATGCAGGGTTTCTGCTCCAGCCTAGCATCATTAACAGAGAAGAGTTAATGAATATAAAAGCGTAAAGGCTAATTACACTTTAATTTACAATCATGGTCTCATTTTGGGACCACATGAAATCTGTTTTGAAAACAATTAAAAAAAAAAAAAACCCGCTCTTGCCCTGGTAAGTGGAGGGACCCCGGCCAGGAGCCCAGCTCTGCCTGCCACGTCGTGGCTGAGCGGCACTGGCTGGCACTGGTCCCCTCCCTGGCGCCATTACTAGGAGGCTGGTGAGGCCAAGTTCAGCGCCCTGTGACTCTTTTGTTCCCAGCAATTTTCCTCTTGCTTTCAGGGTCTGTGGGGAAGAGTTGGGGGAGCCGCATCTGGTCTGACCAGTGGTCTGACCATGCTCTTTTGACTTCGCATCACATTGAACCATGCCATTTGTAGTTACTTAGTGGTTTTAAAAATGGTGGCGATGGAAATTCACGTGTGTGTGTGTGTGTGTGTGTGTGTGTGTTGGGGGGGTAGTGGCGGAGGATGCTGACATTTACTAAGTTCCTGTGTGTGCCAGACACTATTTTGGGTACTTTTACATATATTATTTATTTCTTGAAATTGCTTATCAATGGCAATTAGTCTCCCTGAAATTTGAATTAGTCCTTCTGAAATGTTTAATGGAACTCTGGAATCCTTGTTAATTTTCTTAGCATAAAAATAGCATTGTAGTTACATAGAAGAATGTCCTTATTCTTAGGAGATGAAAAGAAATTTGTGGGTGAAAGGTCATGACATCACTTCCAAATGGCCTAGGAAGGTAATTTACGTATATTATATATACATTCTTTTTTTCTCTCAGGTGGTGCTAGTGGTAAGAAGTTGCTTGCCATGCCAGTGAAGGAGACATAAGAGACATGGGTTTGATCCTTGGGTCAGAAAGATGCCCTGCTGGAGGAAATGGCAACCCACTCCAGTCTTGCCTGGAGAATCCTATGGACAGAGGAACCTAGAGGGCTACAGTCCATGGGGTCGCAAAGAGTTGTACACAACTGAAGCAATTTAGCACATATATGTATATTTATATATAAATTCTATATATTTTAATATGTATAATTTATAATATATGATATATATAATATATATGTGTGTACATACATAGAGAGAGAGAGTGAGAATGAGGGAGACAGAGACCCAGAGAGAGAAACAGAGATAAATGGGCAAAGTATGAATTGTTGTCGAATCTTGCTGGAGGGCATGCAAGAGTTCAGTGTGCAGTCCTTTCAACTTTCCTGCTTTGAAAGCTCATAATAAAAATGGGAAAGAAAAAACATCCTCCCAACTGGCTGCCCTGAACCGCTTTACCTTCTTTTCTTGTTAAATAAACTCTTTTTCTCCCAAATGAGGTAAAAAGTCCATTTAATTAAGTCCAGCATCTGTCTGATTTTGCATTGTGGATTACTGGAGTCTGGAATAATAATTAATCAGATAATCAAATAATAATTGATTAAACAAATATGCAAGAAAGCCACATAAAACCTCAGAGGGGATGGCCTGCAGTGGGGCCTGGTTGTCATTTGCTTCTGAAACCCTCAAGAACAATCATTTAAAGACGTCCCACCAGCTGCTGAGCATTTATGCGAAGGGGGCAGTAAAGAGCCCTCTCAGTATTAGCCGAGTCACCCGTAGGAATTCATCCGCTGGAAATATGGGGGTTGGGCTGCAGCATTATTTGTGTTAAACATAACAGTGAAGTGAAAGTCACTCAGTCACGTCCGACTTTTTGCCACCCCATGGACTATATGGAATTCTCCAGGCCGGAATACTGGAGCGGGTAGCCTTTCCCTTCTCCAGGGGATCTTCCCAAGCCAGGGATCGAACCCAGGTCTCCCGCATTGCAGGCAGATCCTTTACCAGCTGAGCCACAAGAGAAGCCCTAAACGTAACAGTGGGGATGCCGAAATAGAAGAATCCGAAAATAAAACAACACAGTGCATTTTAAGACTTTCTATAATTCCTGCACAGTTTGGTAGGAGGGTCTGCGCGCCCCACCTGTGACTCCACCCTCTTGGCCATAGCTGATTGGGTCAGGCAGACACAGTACTCAAGCGGGGCCAATCAGAATGGCTGCCCCAGGAGTCTGGAAAAGAGACTAAGGAATCCCAGTGCAGTCTGAATCTGGGAAACGTTTCCGGCCATCCTCTGCCCGGTGGACTAAGGAACCCGCGTGCCACGAGTACCGAGTAGCCCTCGCGGAGAGAAGCAGAAGACAGCGGGGGTGCTCTGGGGAGGCCGGACAATCCTGCCAGGCCTCATCGCGGTCCTGCCCTTGGCTTTTAGGAGATTCCACTGTAATGTTCTGTTAAATTCCCTTTTTGTTCTGTTGAATCTAGCTTGAATGGATTTCTGTTGCAACCAAAATAGTCCTAAGATAGTGAACATGTCTTGTTTTAATAATATGAAGGAAAATTATAGAAATCACAGTCATTTACTGTGCGGCCCCGGCCTGTGCAAATGTTTCAGATCCATTCCTGGTTATTCCCACTCTGCCTGGTGTTGCAGAGCCCTGCCCTGCAACTGAGCTTCCCAGGCCTCTCAAATGGCCAGTGGGAGGCCCTGGAGGAGACAGGAGGGCAGGAGAAGGGAGAAGCCAGGCTATTTCTCTCCCTGTAGTCCTACCCTGAGCAGCCTCTGATAGGGGCCATGCTCTCTCTGCAGTTCCACCCTGATGGCCCCTGTGAACCCCATCTCCTCCTTTTGTGCTGCCCACACAGTGGGGAGGCGGCTGTCTGCTTCAATGATATCTGGGTCTCTGTTCCATTCCTATTGGCTTCTCAGCATTTTGGTTACCTGTGCAGTTAATTGCCTGTATCAAATTCCACCTGTTGAAGTACTGTTTATGTGGTTGAATGCTGACGGAAACACATGATCTCATTTTACTTTCGAAATGCCCCTCTGAGGGAGATATTAGGACCCTCACTTTGCAAATGGGAAGCTGATGCTCAGAGAAGCTAAGTAATGCACCCCAAAGTCACACAGCTCTTTGAGCTCTTACTATTGGGCTGTTGTCTTTAGTCACCTTGTTAGTTAGAATGGTCTTCCCTTGTGGCTCAGTTGTTAAAGAATCTGCCTGCAATGCGGGAGACCTGGGTTCGATCCCTGGGTTGGGAAGATCCCCTGGAGAAGGAAAAGGCTATCCACGCCAGTATTCTGGCCTGGAGAATCTCATGGACTCTGTAGTCCATGGGGGTCACAAAGAGTCGGACACGACTGAGTGACTTTCATTTTGACTTTCTTAGTTAGAATGAGGGCTTCCCAGCTGTCGCTAGTGGTAAAGAACTTGCCTGTTAGTGCAGGAGACACAAGAGATGTGGGCTCAATCCCTAGGTTGGGAAGATCCCCTGCAGGAGGAAATGGCAATCCATTCCAGTATTCTTGCCTAGAAAACCCCATGGACAGAGGAGCCTGGTGGGCTACAGTCTGTAGGGTCGCAAAGAGTCGGACACTACTGAAGCGACTTAGCGTGCATGTATAGTTATAAAGAAAAGTTATTAAAGACAAGCAACAAGAAACAAATCCTGGGCAAGTGCAGGACTGATACAGAGGGTCTGGATTGGCCCTGCAGGCCTGGAAAACTCCCTCAGGCAAATTCATCCCCTCTCAGCCCCTGGACAGCACAGGGACTGGTCCTGGAATCTCAGGCCACAACTGAGTAGCTCAGAGCCCCTGGGCATGAGCCTTTCTGAGCCCAGGTCTCTCCTCCATTATGAGAGAGAAGTCAAGTTTAAAGGTCAGATCCCCCAAGAGGCAGCACAAACACGCCTCAGACAACAATGGTGGTTACTGCACGGTGGTCAAAGTGCTGCCCGTAGCCTGAAGTGAAGTCACCCCATAAGCCTATTCAGGTCTCGTGCCTGCATCGCCTCCTCCTCTGGGGCCTCAGCCAGCTGTGCGGATGCAGAGGAGGGATGTGGATGCTGTGTTTCAGTTACTGATCCACCCTTGTCTAGGACCAGTACCACCTGTTCTCATTGACTTAGGATTGTTCTTGTTTCAAAAACTATGCCCATTTTTCATATCCATGAACTATTTGGGCTTGAAGGACTGGTTCTATTTTTTTCCTGACACATATGAAGTGAAATGTATAACTATTAGAGGAAAAATGCTTCTGGGAGCCCATGGGCATTGATGATAGGGGCCAGGAAAACTGTGCCCCTGCTGTTAGCCGAGTGACCCCAGACATGTGACTTCTCCTCTCTGGCCTCAGTTTTCTTACCTATAATCTTGGTCCCTATCTCAGGGGGTATTGTCAGGGTTCCTTCAACTAATTCAAAGGTCCAGAGGACAGGTACCACCTACAATTATTGTTGTGTTACTGTTTTGTTATTATTGCCAGCAATCTGTGGCCTGAGTGGGCCCCTTGTGGCCTATGGAAGTATAAGGCCAGATTCCAGGGCTTCTCAGGTGCCCCAGGCCAGGCACTGGGGTGAGGGGTGGGCACCCTAACTTCTGTAGAGCTGTGGAGACAACTAATCTGCAGCCCTTAATTATTTTTTAAATTCTGTAACCAGGGATGGAACCTGGGCGCCCTGCAGTGGAAGCATGGAGTCCTGACCACAGGACCACCAGGGCATTCTTTTCTGAATTAATTAATTAATTTGCAGCCCTTATGAGTGGCCTCTAATCTGGGATGGTTGGGAGGCTCCTATCCCCTGGTGAGCTTGTAGCTCTGGCACCTGGCATCTCCTCCTCTCAGGTCGGATCCCTTTTGTGCATTCAACTCAGATTCCCAACTCAGAGTCATCTGGGGAATTAGCTTGAGTCTCCATTTTGGCATCAGAGGGAACTGGGTGCAAATCCTGTCCTGCTGGGGAAGCTCTGTGACTCTGAGCACATGGCTTAACCTCTCAGAGGCTTTGTCTCTTCAGGTGTGAGACGGTAGTGCTGGTGATACCCACCTCGAGGGCTCAGTCATGCAAGTCCTTACTGTTGACTGGGCCAAGGTGGGTGTTGGTGGAGTGATGGGGATGTGACCTGGTGCAGAAGGACCTGGTCAGCGAGTGTTGCTACAGTAACAGTAAGAATGGCCACGTTTATTGAGCCCTCACTATGGGCAAGGTGTACTGCTAAGTGCTGGATGTGGGTCCACCTGGGGCTCACTCAGCCTCTTCTTCCCTGCTGCCAGTCTGAGAGCTGATGGGGACCATGATGGCTGAATTGGATGGAACTCTACCTTCTCCCTGGCCTTTGCCTGCCCAAAGAGAGAGTCCACGGGCATCCCAGAAGACCAGCCGGGCCTGAACCAGGAGGCCTTCTGGAGTTTCATGGGCACCTGAAGAGTTGAAGCTGGAGGGCTGGCTGAACTTCCATCCACTCCTACTTTGCAGATAGAAACACTAAGGCTCAGAGCAGAGAAGGGCTTGTCTGAGGTCCCCACAGTGGGTTAGGAGCCCAGACTTCTTGTTTCCCCACAGAGGCTATGGTGACATTTCCCTTATGGTGGGGAAACAGCCAAGGGATGCGGTGATGGGACAAGGACATAAAGATAGCCGTGCCACCCACCCCGTGGTTCTGGAAGTTGTTTCCAGGCAGTTTTCCAGGGGAATTCCTGACTTGGAGCCAGGATGTCTGACTCCTTAGAGGCCAGTTCTCTGGTGGGACTATAAAGGGAGCCAGTGCTGGGACCTGGGCTGAGGGTCTGGGGGCAGAAATGAAGACTCCACCTGCAGGTGCTTGGACCCAAAGTGACCCTCCTCCCCCTGCCTGCTCAGCCCCCCTATCTCTAGCTCCCCTACTCATTCCATTCACTTCATCCTTCTGAGATTTATTCCCGAGTCTCGAAGCCTGGAAATAATTTGCTGACAAAGCCCCGTCCTCGGCAGGTGCTTTAATTGGTTTTGTGGGAGCAGGTCCGGGAGCATCTATTTAGAAGGAAATAGAAATTATGGCGGTGCTGCCTGTCCTTTCTCTGTAATGGGGACTGTGGAGTGTGTCTCTCTGTGTGTATGTGTGTGTGTTTTGTGGGGGGTTGGGGAGGGCAGCTCAAGGAAAGCAGAGACCCGGTCACAGAGGTTGTAGGTTCCTGGGCAGGGGTGTCTGGGACCACGGGGAGTAAGGGGTAGGGGCTGCAGGCCGCCTGCCTCCTTGGCCCTGGACCAGCCTTGGAATCAGGGCAGGGCAACTTCTCAGCCTCGTAGAGCTGAGGGAGGGAGAAGGCGGTGGGCTAGAGGGATCCCAGGTGCCAGGACACGGCTGGGCTTAGCAATCAGGAGCCTCGTGTCTGTCTTTTTCCAAGGACACCCTAGCACCTGTGGGTGGGCATCCTCTAAAACACAAATCACAGTTGTAACTCCTTGACTCAAAGCCCTTCCGTGTCTCCCCACTGCCTTCAGAACAGAGCCAAGTCCTTAGCTTGACATTCCAGGTCCCTCACAGTCTGTCTGTCCTCTGTCTGTCCTCAGAAGACAGATGACCTCCTCAGCCATGTCTTTCTTTTCTCCAATCCCCAACTGCTCCCTACAGTAGTCTTTAGTCACCTGTCTTCCTGTGTGCCCTGCCCCTTGATCACCCGGCAACTGCCTCGTGACTGAGAAGATCATCCCTACTTTCATTTTATAGCCTAGGAAATGGAGGCTCAGAAAGGTTAAGTCACCTGCCAGAAGTCACACAGCAGGGCTGGGACTCCAACCCAGGACTATCTAGTACCCAGTCCCATACTCTTAACTACCAAGGTACAGATGGGAACTAGCCAAACTCCTACAGGCCTCTGAGCTCCACATCTTGCCCTGAAATATCCCTGCCTGCATTTTTCCATTGGCAAACTCTTATGCATCCTTTTAAAGCCCACTTGACGTCACTTTTTTGGGAATCCTTTCCTGACTGACCCCTCCCATGTCCAGTCTCTCCTTTGAGCTTCCCCAAACCACAGCCAAGCACTCATCTCAGCTCTGATCTCTGGGTTTGTCCTTGTTTTGTGTTAGTGTCTGCCTCATGCTCTTCATCCCTCCCTCCAGACAGAACTCCAGCTAAACCACTGACCCCACAATGAGGACTGCAGCCCTGAAGCACAGATGGGTCAGATCCTGGGACCTGAACTCTTTTCTTGCCTGGGGTATTGAGCAGCCTAGACCACAGCTGCTCTGTGTGATCCTGAGAAAGACCATGCGTCTCTGTGGACTCAGCGTGCCCATCTGTAAAATGGGAGGATCAGTCTGGTGGCATCTGACTCTTGGGGACTCTGAGGGCCAGGCTTGGGCTGGAGCCTTACCAATGTGACTGTGACCTTTGTGATGGGTGTGGGGGGTGGCCACTCTCCATGTCAGGGTGGGTCACATCAAAAGGCCAGTGCTGATGCCTGGCATGGGTTCCACAAGGTAACCGTAGACGGGGCTGGTAGAGCTCTGAAGTGGGTCTCGAATCAGGGCTGCAGTCTCGGCTCTGCCACTCACCTGCTATGTGTGAGCTCAGGCAAGCCCCCCGACCTCATGAGCCTCGGTCTCATCTGTAGGATGCAGTAATAATAATAACCACCCCACAGGGTTGATTTGCTGTGACGATCGCAGGACAGGTGCACAGGGCCTGGCCCAGAGCATGTGTCATGAGTGCAAAAAACTGGGTGCCACCTCCCTGCTAGCACAGAAGGGGGCAGAGGGGGTCCTAAAGGATCTCTGTGCAGTTAGACAACCAGCCTGACTCACAGAGACCAGGCCAGTGCTAAGGGGCTCTCGTGGGTCTTGGTTTCCTGGCCCCAAGGTGGACCCTGAGGCTGGGGCTCCTAAGGTTTTTTTTCCTGTTGTGATTTTTTTTTTAAGACTCCAGAACGCTAGTAGTAAAGTACCCACCTGCCAATGCAGGAGAGATGGGATGCAGGTTTGATTCCTGGGTGGGGAAGACCCCCTGGAGGAGAGCATGGCAATCCACTCCAGTATTCTTGCCTGGAGAATCACAAGGACAGAGGAGCCTGGCGGGCTATATAGTCCATGGGGTCGCAAAGAATCGAACACGACTGCAGCGACTTGGCACACACACGCATGTGATTTTTTTGGTTTGTTTTTAAGACTCCAGGACAGTGTTAAGTGGGTGCGGGCAGTTCCTGGACAGATGGGCAGCGTGTGGGTGGGTGGGCTCAGAGGAGGGCTGGGGCGGGCAGAGGCAGGCGGCGCGGGGAGGAGACCAATACGACCCAGGAGGTGGCCGGCCGGGTTCGGAGACCCCCGTTCACATGCCCCAGAGTCAAGGTCCCGGCCAGGTTTCCCCGCGTCCCGGCTGTGCGCCCCGCCTCAGTCTCCCGCTCTGTCAAACGAGGAAGCAGCCCCCGCGCGTGGCCGGGCTGGGGCGCGAGCAGGGTGGGCCGGGCAGGCGGCGGCCGCGGGGCTGTGGCCCGGCTCCTGGGCCCCGGCGCGGCGGCAGCTCCCGCCCCTTCCACGCGGCCGCTCCGGGAGGGTGTCTGCGGCCCCAGTGGAGCCGGGGAGAGGAGGAGCCAGAACCCACCTCGGCGCCCCCGGGCTCCGGGCTCGAGCCCGCGCAGTGCCGACCGCAGGGGGCGCCACGAGGCCGCGGTTGGGCCTCCCTGGCGGCTGCCGCTACCCGGCAGAGAGGGGCGGCGAGGGGCCGGGGCGGAAGTCTCGGCCGCTCCCGAGCCCGAGCGTCCCGCCCCGCCGCCGTCGGGCAGCCGGGACCCCCGCGGGTGTTTGGGGCGCTTGGGGTCGCGCCCCCGCCGAACGAGGCCCAGGCCCAGACGGATGCGCGGGCATCCGATCGTCGACCCTCCCGGTGCACCGTGGCCCCCGCAAGGCCTTCCCGCCGTGTGTGTCCGGCTCCGCGTGGCCGCGGGTGTGCGCGGGGTCCGGGGTGTGTGTGAGCCCTTGCTGATCCACCGCGTGTGACAGCGACCGCGGGCGGGAACGCGTCCAGCGTGTGTGTCCTTGGGGAGACCTGCTGTGGCGGGCCGGGTGCGCCGGGTCCTGGAGGGCTGAGGACCCTTCCTTAGTTGGCTCCCCTCCGCCCCGCAGGCCAGGCAGGGGTGAGCAGGGGTGGGGGTCCCAGGCGGGATCTGCAGGCCTGGGAGACGGTCCCCTTCCCCTTCCCATCTCCACGTTCCCTGGCCTCCTTCCCCAAAGAGAAGACCGGAATGGGGATTTCCTCCCCTCCCTGAAGAAAGGGAGCTGTGTATGTGTGTGTGTTCTGGTATCCTCTTGATCCTTGAGTCTTGGGCTGAGAAAGCTCTTGATCTCTAGGGATTGGATCACTCCAGGTCCCAGGGAGAAAGCTCACCCCAGGGATGAGGTTAGGGTGAAGCAGGGCCCTGCACCTTGGGAGGAAGTGGAATTGACTTGCCAGGGGGTCTTGACTTGGAGACTTGACAAGGAGACTTGACTTGGGAGGGAGTGGAATTAAAACCAGCAACAGCAGGGGGCCTTGGAGGCAAGTGAGCTGTGTCTGGAGGCTTTGAGCCCAGGGACTTCTATAGGTCGTTTCTAGCTTATTCACACAGAACCTTTGAGAATCCACACAGAACCTTCCAGAAGCACTTGCCCTGAGCCAGGCTCTGCCCTGGGAATGGTGAGGGAAGAGAGAGGAGGTTTAGAGAGGACTGAGGCCCCGCCCCCACCAGGTAATTCCAGTCCAGCAGAGCAGGTAGGACTTACGGTTGGCAGCGCATGTAGGAGGGATGTGGTCAGAGGGGGAAACAGGAAGTGGGGTCGCCTGGCAGGACCTTAATGCCAGAAAGAGGGGAATCTGGACTTTCTCTCACAGGGGCCAACAGTGTGCCCTGTCCCTACTCCAAAGCCTGCTCCGCTCCTGCAGGTGGAGATTCAGAGCACAGGTTCAGAGCAATGGAAGGGGGAGCTGGGTGATTTGATGGGTTGCTTAACCTCTCTGAGATGTTCGTAAAACAGGCTTTGTAGTAACTTGATTTTGAGGTCCCGCAGTATTTCCCCCTTCCCTAGTGGTGGCAAACCCAGCACCCACCACCAAGTACAAGGAAGAAGGTGCCCTCCAGGCCCAGCACATCACGGTCCGCCGTCCTGGCATCATGACTGGTTCATATACGGGCGCAGGACCCCACTCCTGGCCAGAGGCTTTCCCACAGGACAGGCTGTAGGAATTGTCACTACTTATTCTTGCTTTGGCTTTTTAACCTGTTATTGACTTTAGAATGTTTGCATTTTTGCTATTTCTGCTATTGGGCAAGTCCTGAGCAGTTCAGAAATACAAAAGGGGCTGCTTTGTGCGTAGGTTGGTTCATTATTGGTGGCAGCCACGCAGAGCAGGTGCAAGAGCTGAGGTTGGGAGTTGGACAGACCTCAGGGTCCCCATCTCTGCAGCTTCTCCCTGAGGGACTCTGGACAGTTTCCCTGGAGTCAGGGGGGGACAAGGACCCAGGGAGGATCCAGCAGGCAGAATAGTTGCTGGGCTGGACTGGGGAGACTGGGGGTGGGGGTGGGGGCGGAGGGGGTGCTGCAGTAGCTGCAGGTGGGCTCTGAGCCGTAGACACCCAGAGCCCCTGCCAGCTCGGGTCACCAGGTCCCCCCATGACTATGGTGGTGGCATCCGTGAGGTCTGCTCATTTCTCCCTCCTTCCCCCTTCTCTCTTTCACTCCTTCTCTCTCTCCCCTCCCCTTCCTGCCCCCACAGCCTCAGTCTCTTTCTCTCTTATCCACTTGACCAGGACAGTCAAGCAGGCTTTAAACCCAAACCCAGACAGCACCATGAACCTCTCCAGTTTAAAGCCCAAACGTGAATCCCTGTTGCTCTTGGACCGAGTCCTGACTTGGTTCTGGGCCCAACCTGCCCCTCCACTTCCCTCTCACCGCCCCCCTCCCCATCCTTATGTGCTGGGTTCTCCCAACCGCTGAGCGCCAGGCCTGGAGCACAGCAGTAAGGGGCCAGGCTTTGGGATTTGAATCAGGACTCTGCTAGCTGTGTGCCCACCCTCTCTGCATCTCAGCTTCCCAGTCTACAGGAAAATAACACAATTACCCACCTCAGGGGGAGGTGTGGGCACACAGAGTGTTAGCACCAGGCCCAGCACCCGGAAAGGACCAGACCTGTGCGTGGCAGGCTTCTATTATTATTATCAGTGTCTGTGCAAGGAAGTCATCCCAGCCTCTTAACCCAGCCCCCCAGGAATCTCTGGCTTGCCAAGTCTCCCCTCCAGACTAGCTGCCCCTCTTCTTTCATCCCTCAAGGCTTTGTTCCCATAAGTGTGGAAGGACTGGAATCTTTGGGGTGGGGCTGTCATCACCCACCAGGGCTGCTTGTGGGTCCAGCTACCCCTCCCAGAAGCTCTGACCTGATAGGGGAGGAAGGATGGGGCACCTGGTTCCGGAGGGACTGAGAGCCCCCAGAGGGATCCAGAGGATAAAGAGACAGCATTTCAAAATAATTGCAGTGATCAAGAAACACTCCCCATCCCATCCTGGATAATGGGAAGAAGACATTTAAGTCTTGAGTGAGCAAATTTGACCTGAGCAAACCACCTTGGGCAGAGAGGTGTGCAGGACGTCAGCTGGAGAGAGGTGACATGATTACAGGGTCATTGTCAACTAAATCCTTACTGAATGTTTGGTTCCCGTCGTTTTTGTTGTCTAGGCTGATAGAAAATGTACTCCTTTTCCCAACATGAGAGAACAAGAGAATGCTCTATTTTCACACACTCGCACACGAGGTTTCTGTCTGCGATCCCATCACTGACACCCACCAGATGTTGCTGAGGAGGGTGTGGTTGAGAGTCATGGAGGGAGAGAGATGGGGTGCTGGGCCCAGGGAGGAGGTGGCGGAGCAGGGAGAAGTGGGCAGACTGCGGGTGTGTTTTGTGTTGGGGTGTTGACGATCCCCTGGAGGAGGGCACAGCGACCCACTCCAGTATTCCTGCCTGGAGAATCCCATGGACAGAGGAGCCTGGCGGGCTATAGTCCGTGGGGTCTCCAAGAGTTGGACATGACTGAGCAAATAAGCACAACACAGCGCAGACACTTGCTGATGGATTGGTTATGGGGTGACGGACGGGAGGCGGGAAGGTCCTTCCAGCCATGTACAGCCGAGTGGATGGAGGCACTGCTGCTGGGAGGAGCAGAAGGTGGGGCCCCAGCCTGGCCTGAATGAGCCCTCTGAACCTTCGGCCCTGATCCAGGCCAGGCTCTGGGAATCGGGAGCCCAGAGCGGCCTGTCTACCTTGGACAGGTAGGGTATGATATGTGGCCATGAGGGCCTCAAGAGATTTCTAATTACTGGGACTTCCTTGGAGGCCCAGTGGTTCAGACACCAAGCTTCCACTGCAGGGGTCAGGGGTTCGAGCCTTGACTTGGGCACTAAGATCCTGCATGCTGCTTGTGGCCAAAAATGAAAAAAAAATTAAAACTAAAATAATAATAATGATAAAATGTGTTTGTGATCATTAAAAAATGTGAGCCCTGGGCAGGTGGGTCTGTCTATGGACATGGCTGTGATGGGTTGATCGGCTCAGGCAGGAGAACTTACCTGGCCAGGATCTCTCAATCCCATCGAACCCCTGTCACCAACCCCTGTCACCTGTCACCTGGGCTCTGTTGTTAGAGAGTCAGGAAGGGATGAAAGAAAGAGGGAAGACCAGGCCAAGTGGGTTTGACCATGCTCCGACTCACTGGTGCAGACATGGCTTCAAAGCTTGCTGATCTGCATGCTGCCCTGCCCGCCCCAACATAGACCAGTGGGGGAAACCTGCATGGGATCCAGGGGAGGCAGGGTGTGGTAGGGCCTTGCCTCTGGGGTCAGAGAGACCTAGGTTCAAGTTCTCCCACATACTATTTTGGGCATCTGGCCGCTCTGAGCCTCAGTCTCCTCATCTGTAAAATGGGACTATCGGTAGTTCCTACATCCCTGCTGTTTAGTTGGTAAGTCATATCTGACTCTTTTGCAACTGCATGGACTGTAGCCCACCAGGCTTCTCTGTCCATGGGATTTCCCAGGCAAGAATACTGGAGTGGGTTGCCATTTCCTTCGCCCAGAGATCTTCCCCACCCAGAGGTGAAACCTGCCTCTCCTGCTTGGCAGGCAGATTCTTTACCACTGAGCCACCAGGGAAGGCTTAGTGACTAAACAACAATAACATCCTTGTGGGGTTGCTGGGAAGATTAGAATCTGAGAGCACAGCAGACAGGAAGTACTCCATGCATTTTAACTGTCGTGATTGTCATTATTGTAATAGATCTCGAATGCAGCAGTAGATGTTCTTTCTACCTCCAGACCTTCTGAAGTTTTGCTTCCTTCTCTTTCCATGCCTAGGTCAGGGGTCTTGTCTCTGGAAGCCCCTCTGAACTCCCCCAGCGCCCAACTGACTTGAGATGCCCCTTTGTCTACTGCCCTGGGCCTGGTATACTCTCTCCACAGTGGTTACTCAGTACTGGCTGTCTCCTTTCTCCCAGACTGGCTGCCATGGGATGCTGGGTTTGACATTTTCCGTGTCCAAGTCCCACCCAGAGGCCTCAGATCGCCCAGCTCATGCTTTCTGGCTCCATGCTTGAATTCCAGATCACTTTCCTCTCAGATGAGCAGGGCCTGGGCAGGGCCCAGCAGTGGAGTGTGGAATGCCAGACAGTTTAAGACAGTAGGGCGGTCCTTGATGGCCTGGGCTGGGCTGGGTGTGAGGAAGGGGCCTGGAGCTGGTGGAGACCAATGGAGGTTGAGCCCAGGAGAGGAAGGTGGTGGCCATCTCCAGCTGGGGCATCCTTGATCACAGATACAGGTAATGAGGGGACAAAATGTGGGGAGTCCCTCTGGGGGGCCAAGGCCCAGCAGGGAGATGGTGTCGGCTGGAGGGCAGGGGCTGTCCCGCCAGGCCAATGCTCCACTGGCCCTGGGCTCAGGTCCGTTCCAGGCCTTTCTTCTCTGGATGGGAAACCCTGTGTTGGGGTTTGAGTGGAGGGGAGGGATTTTATGGCTTGGGTGGCGGGGAAGCGGCAGACAGGCAGGGGGTAGATGGCTTTCCCGGAATCCCAGATCGCACTTTAATAATTTGTTTCAGAATTAATGTCCATTCACGCTGTCTTCACTGTTCCAGCTCATTGGAAGATTAAATAAAAACGCGTGTCCTCCCCACCAACCCCAGTGGAGGGAGACCAGTCCCGTTCTTTCCGGCTAGGCTGGCTGCCTGAAGCCAATGCAGGAAATAAATCTCTCAGAGAAAACTACTTTGCTCACACGATTTCAATCCAACAGGGCACAGTGGCCCCAGTCACTCCTTGTTTTATTTAGCTGATAATCTTTTATTGTATCAGGAGAACCTCGCAGAAGCCCTGTGTCTTTACAGGCCTGCGGCCTCCTCAAACAGCTGGGCCGGGCCTCCTGGGCAGGCACGGGCTGGCTCTCTGCCCTGGGCACCCTGCCTCTGCTGCAGCCGGGTACCCAGGGAGGCGGTTGCTCAGGTGCCAGGGCACTGGGGAAGGGCTGGGGGGTGGCTGCCCCTGGCTGCGGGGCACAGGCAGGGCCTCGATGGGAGTGGGACGGCTGTACTTTGCTCCTGGGGACCAGGCCTCAGGGGCCCAGCTTGTGGGGGCTCACCAGCCAGTTGAGGCCATGAGCAGACGACCAACCAAGACGTCACTCAGTCAGTCAGTCACTTCACAAATATTTATTGTGTGCCTTCTCTGTGCCAGACTCTGAGAATAAGAGGGTGAGGGGACAGACAGACACACAGACAGGCTCTGTCCCCTGGAGTGGCAGTTGCTCCTCCTGGGGTAAGCCTTTGTCTCATCACTTTGCCTGATTAAACTTTCCTGCTCTTGTACATTTTCTCTAAGGTGTAGTTCCATTCTTTTTTCCACTTGTTTTTTTATTTCATGTGGATTATCTAGTATAGAAGCCGACATTAATTTAATAATATTTAGAAATATTAGAAGCTAATGGGCTATTCTAAAAATAAGTAAAAATAAACCTTCACATCAAAGAGAGACATGACTGGATAAAGACAATGAAAAACTGTCAATCTTGGGGTCAGGAGAGAAAATCAGCCAGCATTAAGAAACGAGGTGATTACTTTATCCAATTATCTATTTCTTATTTACTAAATTATTTTTTATTATGTATCCATTAATTATCCAATATTTATGCATTTTTCCTATTTTGTTTCAGTGTTGCCTCTTTACACTAGTATCAGTTAAGCTTATTATGTATTAACTTTCCCACTCAAGTTCTTTGAGTCTATAAACTGTATCTATTGTATCTTTCATAGTTCAATCTGGATCATTAGAGTATTTTGTATTCTCACTGGGGTTTAATAAAGTTCATGTAAAGATAGATTTGGCTTTCCAGGTGCCACTAGTGGTAAAGAACCTTCCTGCCAGTGCAGCGGACATAAAAGAAGTGGGTTCGGTCCCTAGGTTGGAAAGATCCCTTGGAGGAAGACATGGCAACCCACTCCAGTATTCTTGCCTGAAGAATCCTATGGACAGAGGAGCCTGGAGGGTTATTGTCCAAAGGGTCACAAAGAATCGGACACGAGTGAAGTGACTTGGCTCACACGCAGACAAACATAGATTTGGCTCTGATTTCTTCAACACGTTTCTTGTTTTAAATTTTTCTAAATTAAAAAAATTTTTTTAAGTTAATTATAGACTTACAGGGGCTTCCCTGATAGCTCAGTTGGTAAAGAATCCGCCTGCAATGCAGGAGACACTGGTTCGATTCTTGGGCTATGGGGTCACATTATTTACTGTTCATAGACTTACAGGAAATTGGGAAATAGTATGAAGAGTCTGGGATACCATTCCCCCAAAGCTATCCCCAAAGGTAATATCTTTCATGGCTGTGATACAATATCAAAACACCAGGGTAGGCAGGTTTGAACAACTTTAGGGTTGGATAATTTCAATAATTTTAAGTTGCCTTTGTGCTCCTGTGCCTCATTCCTGCTTTGCACTCCTTGACTGATGGTACCTGCTTGCAGGGTCGTGGGGGCACCCCTCAGTATTGCCAGGATAGTGAGGTCAGGAGAGAGTGTGGGTGAATCTGATAGGACCCTGACAGCTTTCATGGTGGGCCTGCTCTGAACCAGGCCCCTTTAGGCTCTACAGGACCTACAGTGGCTGGACAGGCAAGGTTGTTGCCTTCCAGGGCTGCCCTGAAGTAAGCCCAGACTCTGGCGATTTTTGGTGGGAGGGAGTTAAACACCCTTTGTGGTAGACTGAAATGTGTCCCTACAAAATTCACGTGCTGAAGGCCCAACCTTCGTACTTTAGAATGTGAATGTATTTGGAGGCAGGGTCTTCAAAGAGGTAATTAAGTCACAATTTGGAACATTTCATGCAAAGATGGGCACAATTAAGGACAGAAATGGAAGGGACCTAACAGAAGCAGAAGATATTAAGAAGAGGTGGCAAGAATACACAGAACTATACAAAAAAGATCTTCACAACCCAGATAATCATGATGGTGTGATCACTCACCTAGAGCCAGACATCCTGGAATGTGAAGTCAAGTGTGCCTTAGGAAGCATCACTATGAACAAAGCTAGTGGACGTGATGGAATTCCAGTTGAGCTGTTTCAAATCCTGAAAGATGATGCTGTGAAAGTGCTGCACTCAATATGCCAGCAAATTTGGAAAACTCAGCAGTGGCCACAGGACTGGAAAAGGTCAGTTTTCATTCCAGTCCCAAAGAAAGGCAATGCCAAAGAATGCTCAAACTACCACACAATTGCACTCATCTCACACGCTAGTAAAGTAATGCTTAAAATTCTCCAAGCCAGGCTTCAGCAATACGTGAACTGTGAACTTCCAGATGTTCAAGTTGGATTTAGAAAAGGCAGAGGAACCAGAGATCAAATTGCCAACATCTGCTGGATCATCAAAAAAGTGGGAGAGTTCCAGAAAAACATCTATTTCTGCTTTATTTATTTATTTATTTTATTTCTGCTTTATTGACTATGCCAAAGCCTTTGACAGTGTGGATCACAATAAACTGGGGAAAATTCTTCAAGAGACAGGAATACCAGACCACCTGACCTGCCTCTTGAGAAACCTGTATGCAGGTCAGGAAGCATCAGTTAGAACTGGACATGGAGCAACAGATTGGTTCCATATAGGAAAAGGAGTACATCAAGGCTGTATATTGTCACCCTGCTTATTTAACTTATATGCAGAGTACATCATGAGAAACGCTGGGCTGGAGGAAGCACATGCTGGAATCAAGATTGCCAGGATTAATATTAATAACCTCAGATATGCAGGTGACACCACCCTTATGGCAGAAAGTGAAGAAGAACTAAAGAGCCTCTTGATGAAAGTGAAAGAGGAGAGTCAAAAAAGTTGGCCTAAAGCTCAACACTCAGAAAACTAAGATCATGGCATCCGGTCCCATCACTTCATGGCAAATAGATGGGGAAACAGTGGAAACAGTGGCTGACTTTATTTTTCTGGGCTTCAAAATCACTGCAGATTGTGACTGCAGCCATGAAATTAAAAGACGCTTACTCTGTGGAAGGAAAGTTATGACTAACCTAGACAGCATATTAAAAAGCAGAGACATTACTTTGCCAACAAAGGTCCATCTAATCAAGGCTATGGTTTTTCCAGTGGTCATGTATGGATGTGAGAGTTGGACTATAGAGAAAGCTGAGCACTGAAGAATTGATGCTTTTGAACTGTGTTGTTGGAGAAGACTCTTAAAAGTCCCTTGGACTGCAAGGAGATCCAACCAGTCCATCCTAAAGGACATCAGTCCTGGGTGTTCATTGGAAGGACTGATGTTGAAGCTGAAACTCCAACACTTTGGCCACCTGATGTGAAGAGCTAACTCATTGGAAAAGACCTTGACGCTGGGAAAGATTGAGGGCAGGAGGAGAAGGGGATGACAGAGGATGAGATGGTTGGATGGCATCACTGACTCAATGGACATGGGTTTGGGTGGACTCCGGGAGTTGGTGATGGACAGGGAGGCCTGGTGTGCTGCGGTTCATGGGGTTGCAAAGTGTCGGATACGACTGAGTGACTGAACTGAACTGAGGTCATTAGGGTGGGCCCTGATCCAACAGGACTGTTTCAGCAGAGGAAATTAGGACACGCACAGAGGGATGACCACGTAAGAACACAGGGAGAAGGGGGCCATCTACAAGCCAAGGAGAGAGACTGTAAGAAACCAGCCCCACTTGATTAACTTGATCTTGCACTTCCGGCCCCCAAAAGTATGAGAAAAACAATTTCTTTTGTTTAAGCCACCCAGTCTCTGGTACTTTGTTATGGCAACACTGGTAAATAAACACTCTCCAATGTATTAATCTACATTCGGGGGAGTGAGTGAGATGGCCCCCAGAAGCTGAAACCAGAAAAAACCCAAGATGCCCAGTTATACTGGAATTTCAGATAAACAGTGAAGAATTTTTTTTAAAACATATATTGAATGGGGCATACTTACACTGAAAAAATTCATTGTTTATCTGAAATTCCAATTTAACCAGGTGTCTTGTATTTTTATTTGTTACAACTGGCCACTCGGCCTCAGAACTGAGGCATTGGCTCCCGCCAGGACCAAGGCTCGAGGACACACAGACCAGCCGTCGCTGCCCAGACGGGGCTGAGAGCCAGAGGCGGCTTCCTGGGCCTGAGCCGCTCTCCCCAAATGGTTCCATCTCCTGCACAAACATATTTATTGGGCTTGATGGCAAACAGATTATGCTTGTCCCGGGAAGGGCAATTCAAAAGAGAAAACCTTGAAGTCCGGGAAATAACGATGAGGGGAGTTAAATTAAAGTGCAGAAGACCCTCCCGAGAGATAGCGTCAGGGTGAGTTACAGGCCCGATAAGGGACTGGGGGCTCACAGAGGGGGCTCAGAAAGGTCACCTGGTGGTGCGCAGAGGACCAGGAATCATAAATATGGGGCAAGATGCCCAGCTGGGGTCGCCAGGGTGAAAATATTGGGGTCATTCCAAAAACAATTATCCTGCTTGGTTTGCTCTTCAGGTCTTGTAAATCTTTCACCTTTTATAAAAGATTTCTGGGGAAAGAAGCACTTTGGAAGCTTTAACTGATTTTTGAGGCTGCTTCTTGGTGGTTCTGTGAAAAGAAAACAGACAAAAGGGAAAAAGTAATTACCCAGCATTCTCAGGGGCACAGGGATGGGCTGACTGGAATCTTATTCCTGGGAGAGTTTAGGCTGCCCTGGGTTTTGACTCACTCTATTTGGAGTCTGGTCACAGTTTGACAATTAATGCTTTTTTTGTTTTGAATCCAGTCACAGTAGGGCTCTTGGTACCCCGTGGACACTGGTTTTTAGGGCAGCTGTGTGGAAGCCATATTGTCAGGTGTGGCGGCCATCTTGAGTGTTCAGGCAGCCATCTTGGTTGTGTGGCTCTTGTCTTGGCCATGTGTACCAAGGCTCATGTGCCCACACAGAGCCCCTGAAGGTGGAGGATGGGTCTAGGCTGTCCTGGCCTAGGCTGGAGAATGGGTCTTGGCTGTCCTGCTCCATTGTATCCCCTGTGTTCTCAGGGTCTGTCCAAGGGAATCCTGGTTCAAGCTCTGTGCCTCTGTCCATGTTCCAGGACAGTTGGCAGCACCAGCAGAAGGTAGTCATTCATTCCACCAAAGTTTTATCGATCACCTGTTATATGCTGGCCACTGCATTGTGCGTTGATTCCTCAGGCTCAGCCAAGAGCTTCATCTTTGAGGCAACTACTTCCCAGGTGTCTCTGCCCCTCTGACCATACACAGCCACAAAACTGGCTTTACCTCAGACCTCTTGCTCCCATCTACTAGCTCATGTAATTGTCATGACCCTGTAGAGGAGGGATTATTAGCCCCATTTTATAGATGAGGAAACTGAGGCTCATAGAGGTGAAATGACTAGCTTAGTGTCACACAAAAATAGGGAGTGAGGCAGAGCTAGGCAACCCAGGACTGAGTCTCACTCTCCTCATCTGTGCAATGGGCACAGGTGCTATGGTCCTGCCATGGTGGTGTGGTGTAGAGGCAAGGAGCCCATGAACACTGGTGGGGCAGAGCCCAGGCTTGGAGCCTGTAGTCTCCTCTAGAGAGAGAGAGGCTGTTTTTTTTATACAAGAAGACAAAGAGTTTCTCCCAGTCATCTTTTGCCATCTGCCAACTCCCAACAGGATATAATTATTCAAATTGAATAAATGTTTGCTGAATGAGACTTGGGCTTCCTTTAGGTTCAAAGCAGACTGAAATGTAAAAGGATAGGGATGGGGGTCAGAGAGGGGAGTGGCTATGGGCTGCTGTGCCAGGCCATGCCTGCCCCATATTAAATTCAGAGCGTTCACATAGGAATACTCATTCTTCCATCCATTCACTCATTAAACAAACATTATTTTGTGCCAGGCTTGCTCTGGTATTGGGGTTACTGTGAGTGCAGAGCAAGGCAAACTCACTCCTCCAGGCCTAGAGATCACACCCGGGAATGAGAGACAGACCAGAGCAAGAGAGGCCTGGGAAGAGGCTTTTGCTGGATAGAGGGTGATGATGGCTGCCTGGATGAAGGTGGAGTGGCCCTGATGAGCCACGTGGAAGTGTATAGGGTAATAGGCTCAGAGAGGTAAAGCGACTTGTCTAAGGTCACACAGCTAATAGGTGGCAGAGTTGGTTTGCTCTCAGTCTGCACCTGACCCTGCTTAACTTGAGCTGCCTAAAACAGCCTTGTCACTCTAAGTTCTGAATGACCCTTATGTGGCTCTGGCCAAAAAAAAAAAAAAATGGTGTTTGGGAAACACTGCATATATCACTCCTTCCTGGAGCATGGTGCATGGTACCCATTAAGGGCTCTGGGGGTTCCTGCAGGAAAGGAACCTGCTTAGCCTGCATCCTCCTGGGCTTCTGCTCCAGGCAGTGGAAGCACCTTGGCCAAGTCAATGCCTTCAGGGTATCAAAGTTGCTCAGCTCTGGTGGGCCCCTCCCAGAATGCACTGGAAACCAGAGACTCTAGTCAGTGGTAAGAGCTCGAAGGGCCAAGGAGGACCACGACAGCTCAGGCAGGCTTCCTGGAGGAGGAGGTCCTGGAGTCACACCAGCAAAGACAGCTCAGCTCAGGAATCTGCAGGGAGGCTGTGGACATGATGGCAATGAGCGATGACTTGAGGGGCCAGAGGGGCCATGTTCAAATCCTGGCTCTGCTCTTAGTCGTTATGTGACCTTGGGGAAATGATAGGACTCCTCTGAGCCTCGATTTCCTCATCTGTAAAATGGGATCATGACAGAACCTCAGGTGATTCTCAAGGCTTTAGCTCAGGGTGACCAGGAGGCCAATTCCAAGGCTGAGAGTGTCAGCTTCGCAATGGAGAAGGAGGGCTGTTCACATTTTTTTTTCCTCTGAAGAACTAGAGACTCTGGAAAATACTCCTTGACCTGAAAAAGCCCCAACTGGACGCTCCTGTGGGTCTGTTACAGACATGACTTTGCAAATCAGATGTGACAGGCAAATGTGTGCCAAGATGGTGGCCAGCTGTTCGGCGGTAGGGAAGGGGCTGCTTAGAGACCCTCATGGCCTCCTTCGAGAGCAGACGCCGCCAGGCTCGCTGTGCCCCGAGCACAGGTGTGTGAGGATGTGTGCCCTGCCCGGGGGGAGCGGGGATGGGCAGGGGCAGGCGGCTCATGGGGTAAACGCTCCCTCACACACACGTACACACCACACGCACCACACACACTGAGTACACCACACACACTCTTATCACACACACATACCAGAGACTCACACCACACACACCATGCACAAACATCACACACACACCACATACACAATACGCATTCATACCACACAACACACACACTCACATGATACACTGCATATTATACTCACCATACATACTCACACCACACACACACTACACACATACACACACACCACACACTCACACCATATACCACATACTACCACACACCACACACACACCACGCTGTCACACCACACACACTCATATACCATATATTACATACGCCACACTCACTCGCACCACACACACATACCACACATACTATGTACACACACTCACACCACACACACTCATACCATATACACACAACACACACTCACACCACACACACAGCACACACTCACACCACATGCATTCCACACACATGTGCACACCACACACACATGCCTCACACACCACATGGACTGCACACACAATGTGCACACACACACCACACACTCACACCATATACCACATACTACCACACACACACCACACACTCACATCAGACATTCACACCACACACAGCATACACCACATATTACACACACCACACTGACTCGCACCACACACACATACCACACACACATACCACACATACTATGTACACACACTCACACCACATGCACTCCACACACATACACACACCACACACTCACATCACACACACACCACATGCACTCTACACACATACGCACACCACACACACATGCCTCACACACCACATGCACTGCACACACACTCAAACCACACACACCACACACATACACTACACCACATACACACCCTCACATAGCCCACCAATCCCCAGAGACGCTGTGGTTGGAGTGAAGCCTCACCTCCCTTGTGCCCATGTGGAGCAGGTGGCCCACGAGGGGGAGCCCTGGGAGTTGGAGTCAGAAGCGGGTCCAGCTCCTCCCTCACAGGGCAAAGCCTCTTAGCCTTTAGGTCTTGTTACTGTGTAAGGATACCATGAGCCACTGCTTCGGGGGGATTTTGAGAGTATTATTTGAATAGGTATTTAGCACGGTGGTTGGCACACAGCAGCTGCTGAAGAGATCCATGGACTCTACTCGCCCCCCTTCCTCTGCTCTGGTGATTGGGGTCCACACCCTGATCCCTGTGTTCTGGGAGCGCTGCCATTCACAGCAGCCTGTCACAGGGATTGGCCCGAGGATAAACATGTGACTGCTGTCAGGCCAGTCAGACCCCTGTCCTGCCATGTATATATGGCATGGGGATAAGAAGTCCCTCCTTCTGAGGTTCCAAAGCCTGGCACAGTCTGGAGCTGACCTGGAGGATGCCCTTCTCAGGGGCAGAGAGTGAGATCCAGAAATGGGACTTCGGAGTTGAAGGGGATCAAGGTGACACAGGCATGGGCTGAAGTTCTGTCTCCTGCTGACACACACATTGATGAAAGGCTGGTCTCGTGTTGGGAGGCGAGTGTCAGCTGACAACTGCTCTGTGATAGCGTAGGACATCGGTCCTGTCCCCAAGAGCCCCTCACAGAATCCTAGGGAGGGACACAGATTAGACCCTTCCCAAAGCCAAAGGCTTCCATCCCCAACACGGATAGGAGAAACCAGTGATCTGGGCAGAAGGCCTCAGGAGCCCTACCTTCCGTAGTACGGGGAGGATTAGTTGGGTAATGATGAAGACGACCATTTGGCAGAGGTCTTTGTGCACATTGAGCTCCCGGATCTCAAGGTGCCCCGGCAGCGAGGACGCCTAAGCCCACAGGGAGCCGAGGAGCCATCTCTTACTCACCGATCCCATGCGTGGGGTTGGACTCTCAGGCCACTCTCCTTCCACTTGATTGATTTCTTCCTCTTGGGGTTTCTTGCCTCAGCATCTGTCCTCCCCCAGTGTCCGCCAGCTTGTCATCTTCCAGTTGGATCCACCAGATCCAGGAGTGTTCTCAGGCCCCAGCTGCAAAGGGGTCTATGAGGGGAAGGATGTGTCTGCCTCCACTCTTGTTCCGCTTCTGGTCACCCAAGCTCTAGAGGCTCTCCTGGCCCCGTTGTCCTTGAGTTCCCCAAGAGAGGCTCTGGGTCAGGTCATTTCTGTACCTTCAGGGCCCGAGCTGGCCTTGACACAAGGTAGGCACTAGTGGACACTCCTTGACTGGAGGTTGAGCACTTACATTCCTCCAGAGTTGGGGAACTCACTCCACATCAGGAAGCTAACTCATTGGTGTCTGCTTGGAGAGGGATCCCTTGGGCTTCTTCTGGGGCAGGCTCAAAGGGGATCCCTACCTGGTCCCCAGGTCCTCCCAGTATCACACACTGGCAGCATCTTCCTTCCACCAGGCCTTCCTTCTCTCCGGGTTGGAGATGCACTTCGTAAATCTAGGTTAACAAGCCCGCTGCTTACATTGCAGACATTGGTTAGAGCCCAAAGTGCGGTTCGTCTCCTTCGATCAATGCATTATATCATCCCCTGAAAGTGATTAGAAAGCAGAGCTGTTATCTCACTGGATTTCAGGTCTCCATACTGTAAATTTCTCATTCTGGTTAATGATCGCTTGGACGGATGGCCAAGTGAGCATTTCACCACACATTGAGTCATGGGTGATGACTCCTACCGTGCTGGGTCCTCTCACCAGGAAGGCTTTGTTATTTTTGACCCCATTTCACAGATGGGTGCTCAGAGACATGGAGGGATTCACTCAAGGAGCCTGGTGTGGTGACCCACGGCAGGGGTACGGGTGGGTCAGAGCAGCCCGAGACCCCAGAGTTCAGGACTGGTGGGCCAGATGCCCCAGGCAGACCTCAGACCTCAGCCCTTGAGCCCAGGGAGGCATGAGGTCCCCACCCTGCTTTCCACCCAGACTGCCATGAATACCCCTCCCTGTCATTTTCACAGCCTCCCCTGGCTGTCCTTGGGCTTGCTCCAAGAGGGAACTAGTGGGACTAGTGGGAAGCTGCAGCCCATGGGCCAATCATGGGGCTTTGCAGAGACACCCTCGGGCATCCCTATGGCTGGGGGATGAGGTCTTGCTCTGGGAGCTGGAGTGGGGATACGGATCAGTTAAAATGATCTGCTCCAGCTCCCATACGTCATCACCCTGGAGTCTTCAGCTTGGCCAGCCAGTGCATCCTGGCAATCACCTCTGCAAAGCTGATAACGTCCCCTTCCATAACATAGCTTGTGCACTGACTCCGACATGGCCCCATCTGGGGCCAGGAAACAGGCACAGAGAACACGTCCAGGTCACCTGCTGGCAAGTGACAGAAGTCGGGTCTGAGCTGGGCAACTGGACTGCAGTGCTCAGGCTTCTGATGTGGCCGGCGCCAGGCCATCCGGCTCCCCGACCTGGGCTGCTGTGAGGAGTACTCCGGTAAAGCCACCCCTGTGTTTATTTCATAAAATCACAGCCACTCCAGCAAGGAAATCGAGACTTCTGACACCTCCCCAGGACACCAGGGTTTAGCTCAGATACTCATCAGCCCAGAGGAATAACTCCCACAATGGGGTGGGTACAGAGGTTTGGGGGTAACCTAATTCTAGAACTTTCTCTCCTAATTTACAGCCTTCCCCAGCCCTTTCCTCTAACGCACAGCAGCTAAGCCCTTAGAAGAACCAAGGGCTTGAAGAATGCTAAAAATTTAATGTATGTTAAAAGGGTATTAAATTCTAAACTGAAATTTACATGGGAATATGACATTAAAATATTTTTAGCTTTCAGGAAGCTGGGGGCTGGAATGCTATAATATAGACAAATTTTATCATTTTAAAAAGAATTAGCCTCACAGTATTTCTTACGTATTCATAGAGTTAATGCATAAAGATATGAACCCTGCCCGGGGCTACTCAGCGAGGCAGGCAGTGCCGGTTAGGGGAGAGGGGTGGTGGTAAGGCCCTGGGAGGGGGGCTTAGGCCCCCAGCTGGATGGGTCAGGGGGCTTCCCTGGGGTTCTGGAGATGCCCCCTGAGGCCTACTAGCAGGCGGAGGCCTTGGCACACATGTTCCCAGTACGTGACCTGGCACCATCTCCATGGCTACTTCTTGTTGTTGTATAGTCGGAAGGTTGTGTTTGACTCTTTGTGACCATGCGCTGTAGCACACCAGGCTTCCCTGTCCTTCACTATCTCCTAGAGTTTGTTCAAACTCGTGTCCATTGAATTGGTGATGCCATCGAACCATCTCATCCTCTGTCGCCACCTTCTCCTCCCGCCCTCAATCTTTCCCAGCATCAGGGTCTTTTCCAACGAGTTGGCTCTTTGCATCAGGTGGCCACAGTATTGGAGCTTCGGCATCAGTCCTTCCAATAAATATTCAAGGTTGATTTCCTTTAAGATCGACTGGTTTGATTGCCTTGCTGTCCAAGGGACTCTCCAGCACCACAGTTCGAAAGCATCAATTCTTCAGCTTTCAGCCTTCTTTATGGTCCAACTCTGACCACTGACAACTGGCTGCTTGTTACTCATCCCCTACAGTGCACCAAGTCAGTGACACTGAAGATGAGACTTTGTCCCAGTTGTGCAGATGAGAAGATGGCTCAGAGAGGTTGAGTCATGGGTCCAAGGTCACACAGCAAGCAAGCAGATTTTCATTCCTTCTTCTGCAGATTCTTAGCTCAGTCTTGAGGCTGGTCCTCACCCACCTGGCCACCCGCTCCCTCACCAGCTCCCAGTGGCTGGAGCAGGGCTTCCCTGGGTCCCAGCCCTGGTCTGCAACCCACCCCCATTACAGCTGCTGTCTCTCATCTGACCAAGGCCTCTCAGATAAAGTGTATCCTCCTTGCCAGGTGAGGGGGCTTGGAGGAGTCAGCCTTTATGTCCCTGCTGCAGCCTGAGGGTCAGGCCCTGCCCAGGCCCTGGGCTCAGATGTTTGTGGGCTGAAAGGATGAGTTTACATAGCTTGCTGATACCACCTCCAGGCCAGGCCCTGGGCTGGACCCAAAGATAATTCAGTCCTATCCTATCCCCTGGTACTGGGGTTTGCCTTCAGGAAACCTGTGACTGAGTTTTTTCCAGAAAGAGTCATTGGAGGGCCAGGAAAAGAGGGCTGGGAGACGTGACTGACTGTGCCTTCTACAGTGCGAGTGTGTGAGGCTCCAGGGTTGAACCCGGGTCTCTCAGGGGTGCATGGTTTATCCATGCTGGAGCCCTCCCCACTGGAGGCAGACACCAGGTGACTCCAGGATCATCAGGGTGAGACTGAACCTGCGGTGTCCTGGGAGAGGGCGGGAGGCCTTGAATGACACATGGGAGGGGAGATGTTTTCCGTTCAGTGCCATCTGGCCACCAGTCTGCAGGGGCAGTGTCCGGCTTCTGAATGAGGAGGGGGCACCCCAGGGGCAGGACCCTGGGGCTGGGGGGTGGGGCAGACAGAGGTGGGTCCCTGACCCAGCTGCCCCTCCGCCCACCCACCTCTGCTCCAGGCACCATCTCAGAGCAGAGTGACACAGACCCAGCAAGTGACAGCAAAACCCCATCTGCCCGAGGTCACGGTGGAGGTGGGCCGGGCACCGCGCGCAGTGCCAGCTGGATGTCGTCCCTGGGAACCCCCGCGCCTGGAGCCCGCACCTCCGAGATGAGCTGTCTTACTGTCTCCATTTTATTGACGGGAACACTGAGGCTCCAAGAGATGACAAGTGTTCTCAGTCACCCGGCTGATCAAGGCAGGGCTGGGATTCCTGCCCAGGCTCTGTGGCTACAGGCCGTGGCTGCGTCCTGGTTGCCCTCAGGAGGTCCCCGGCCCCCTCTGGGTGGTGACAGCCGAGTGGCCCAGCAAGCAGTCCCCCACCCCACCTGGGACCGGGGGAGGAGAGGGGCTCAGCCTGGCTGAGCTGTGATCCCGGGAGACATCACCAGCCAGGCCAGGAAATGACCACTTGCTGCCCGGCGGCCACCTCCTAGCCGCCGCCCCTCCGGGAGGTCACTCATTGGCAGTTAAAAATCTATTGTGACTTGTCAGAAAAATGAATAAATGGGCACATTATTTTTTCATTCCAGACCTCAGCATCTGTTTGTCTAATCAGGAAGGCGAGTGGGAAAGTCGGCAAGGGCTGCCGTGTGCGTTTTATGTAAGTTTTCCTCTGTCAGAGGAGTTTAAATGGGTAATGAACAGGCCGTGGTGATTTGAAATATAATCCCATTACGCTGACGAGATTACGGGCCTTCGAGACTTCACAAATCACTCTTAGGCCTTTTACAGCAAACACCACCCTGTTGGGATTTTGCATTTAAGCAGAGGTGTTTGGTGGGAACACAACATGACAGGCTTAACCCTTTCCCTCTCCTGGCTGCCTTTCCAAAGAGCAGGGGCCTCTCCATGGGGCCTCGGGGGAGCCTTCAGGATCCAGGGCATTTGGGCCACGTCAGGAGGAGGCCCAACAGGGCTGGGCACAGCGTGGGGGTGGGCGGGAGGTGGGGAAACCTCTCCATCACTTCCCAACGGCATGGCCTCAGGTGAGGCTTCTCTTTGCCCCAGTTTCCTCATCTATAAAATGGGGATTCGGTGGGCCTAAGGATGGACCGAAGAAACGGTGAATGAAATAGTAGCTAACCTTGGTCGAGAGCCTAATAAGAGGCAGGGGGCAGGCACTGACGAAGTGTGAAATTAGCTTATGTTCGTCAGCGTGGGAGGTGTGACTGTGATCCACATGTCATTTCAGGGGAACAGGGTAGATTTTTCAATTTGAACAGTTATGTGTGTATGTATTATTTATTTGGTGGTGTTGGGTCTTAGTTGAGGCACACAGGATCTTTAGTTGTAGCATGCGGGATCTAGTTTGCTGACCAGGGATTGAACCCGGGCCCCCTGCATTGGGAGCCTGGAGTCTTAACCGCTGGACAACCAGGGCAGTCCCATTACGTTTTTATTGTAATGTGCACCAACACGATACATGCCACACATTGAATCCGTGGATCCATGGCCATCCTTGTTTAGAATGAAGTATAAGGTAGAGAAACTTCCTTGGCTTTATTAGGGCTTCCCTGAGAGCTCAGTTGGTAAAGAATCCATCTGCAATGCAGGAGACCCATGTTCAATTCCTGGGTTGGGAAGATCCCCTGGAGAAGGGAAAGGCTACCCACTCCAGTATTCTGGCCTGGAGAATTCCATGGACTGTATAGTCTAGAGAGTCACAAAGAGTCGGACACGGCTGAACAGCTTTCACTTTAAGGTGAAAGAGAAGGCTTCCTTGGTGGCTCAGGCAGTAAAGAATCCACTTGCAATGTGGGAGACCCGGGACTGATCCCTGGATTGGGAAGATTCCTTGGAAAAGGGTATGGCTACCTACTCCAGTATTCTTGCCTGGGAAATCCCAGGACAGAGGAGCCTGGTGGGCTACAGTCCATGGGATCGCAGAGTCAGACACGACTGAGCAACTAACACTTTAATGTAGAGAACAGTGTTAGCCTGGATCAGTTTAAAGGGAAAATATTTCACTGCAGATAAGGTGTAATCTTGGGGGTGGGGGCCTGTGAATGGGGATGTTTGGTGGCAGACATGGTCACACCCTTCTGTCCCCTTGAAAGAGGTATCCCCAGGTGGCTGATTCTGATCAATGAAATGTGAGCAAAGGTGGCAAGGGTTAGTTTTGAACCACAGCATCTCGTTGTTGCTGCCCTTCTCTAGCCCTTCTTTCCCTTGACTTGGCCTCGGTGGAAGACCAAGGATGGCTGGACCACATTTTGTGTGATGAGAAATAAGCCTTTGCTGTGTTAAAGCCACGGGGGCCTTTGGGCTGTTGGTGTCACTGCAGTCCAGCCCATCTGGCCTAGTAAACTCATCCAGTCCTCACAAGGCTCCTTTGAAGAAGGCTTTATTGTCCCATTTTACAGAAGAGAAGACAGGCTCAAATAAGTAAACTAGCTCATCCAAGGACACGTCAACCAGGAAATAGAACTGAAATCTGAGCACTGCCTGCCCGACCCCAGTGTCTGTTTTCGTAGGAGGGCGCTCAGTGAGCGTTCCTGTCACGGAATCAGTTGGTGAGGAAGGACAGGAGGGCAGGGCCCCGAGGCTGGCTCTGGGACTTGGGCAGGGTGCAGGCCTGCAGCACAGGGCCCCCAAATCTGGCCGTCTGTCCCCAGGGCAGAGGGCCGAAGCCCGGCTCCTGCATGGCCCCCTTCCCGACACCGAGGAAGCTGGTCTTGGCAGTTGTCATGGCAGCTTCTTTGGACTCTGGAACTCCAGGAGGGGACAGTTCAGGCCCGGCTGGGTCCCCTCTCAGGGAGGGCACTGCTGGAGGAGAACGTGGCATCCAGGCAATTGGACTAAGTGAGATGACGGACGCCAACATCGTGTGGCCACTTGTCAGAGGTTCACACATCATGTGCTGGGCATGTGTTGTTTCACTGTCTTGCTTCCAGCACAACACGTGGGCATCTCAGCCCACCATACAGACGGGGCACAGAGGAGCCGGCCTTGTACCTAGAGAAGCAAGGCCGCTGAGTACAGGACTGGGATTTGGGCCGGGTTTTGGGCCAGGCTGTGGAGCCTGTGATCCAGCCCACACCCGGCCTGTGGTCCCTGCAAGGCTCTGGGGTGGGTGCTGCTGCTTGTGCCCAGCGAGGAGGCTCAGCTCACGGGCGCGGGTGTGGGGGCAGGCTCTGACCCCAGGTCTGCCCCCTGAGCCCTCTGACCCCGAGCCAGGAAGCCCCTGCTTTCTCCTTCCTTTCCTCTGGCTTCTCCTTCTGGAAGGAGGCACACAGCCCTAGGAAGCACCAGAGGAGGTGGTGGGAGCATGCCAGGAGCTGGGACCGTCCTGCCAGGGCTGCCAGGAGGCCACGGTGGTCCCTCGGGGCACCCATGTGGGCACGGGGAGCAGGCTGGGGGTGGTGGGCAGAGGCACCGACTCTCTTCCCCACCCTGCCTTCCCTCCCATCTCAGGGCCCCTTCTCCGGGCCCCGTGGCCGCGCCATCCTCGCTGTCGGGGAAGCTCAGATGCTGCTGACGCCGGGCCCAGTGGTGAAGCCACAGCGTCTCCTCCCGGGGACACTGGGAAGTGGGGGCTTCCTTCTCACCTGGGAGCTGCAGTGCCTCAAGAAGCCAACCCTGTCCCGCTCAGCAGGGCTGCCAGGGGCCTGACGAGATGGCCTGCCTGGCGCTGTCTGCTGCCCCCCGCATCTCAGGTCCCCAGGTCCCCAACCCCCTCTGGCTCCCACTGCCCGTCTCTCCACCAGCACCTGCCAGGCCCAGGCTGGTCCCCACGGGGCCCGCACGGTGCTCACTGCGGGGTGGCCTGGGGGGTCACCCGCCGTCCCTCGGCCTCGCCAGGCTGCGAGCGTCACGATGACCAGGTCGGGTCTCTGCTCCCTTCTGTCCTGAGGTCTCCCAGTCCTTCAGCTGGGGAACCAGGGACCCCAGGGGGCCGCTGGCAGGTTTGAGGGATGTGACAGCAGAGGGGACCCCCTTCCAGCTTTTTAACCCTCAGAGAGAAGACTCGGAGGGCTATCAGCATGGTCTCCACCGAGCTGAGGGGCCTCCAAAGGCAGCGGGGACACTGGTCCCGGGGACCAGGGAGGAGAGGGGTCGGGAGGAGCCACTGCTCCGGGTAGGGAAGAGAGGCCCGGCACGTGGGGCAGAGGAGTCCTGGTGAGGGGATACTGAAGAGGCCAGCGAGGGCAAGTGCTGATCTGAAGGGCAGCGCCCTGTCTGCAGGCTGAGGACCAGAACCTGGGATGGAACGTCCACTTGCTGCTCCAGGGAGGGGCCCGGATGGAGTGAGCTCAGCGCTCCTCAGCTCTTCTGATTCTTGTCCAGACGCAGTGGAGCTCCTGGAGGTTGTGCAGGACTGAAACCTCTGGAAGGAAGTCTGGGCTCACTGTGATTCTGAGACATTCAAGACATTCTCCAGAAGGGTCTGCAGGGGCCACCTACTCCAGCACCTGCACTAACAGATGAGGAATCCGAGGCCCCAGGGAGGCAGCGCCCGGCAGGTCTGCAGCCTGTAGCCGTGGAGGGCAGGCCCGGAGTCTCAGGGCACAGCTCCCATTCATTCACTTTTGTGTCCTGGACGGTAGGTGAGACCCTTCCAAGCCCCGAGTCCTCATCCCTGGAATGGTGGAGGTAACAGGACCTGCCCGAGGCTGGCTGCAGTCACCTAGGCCTGTGCGTGCTCATGAGGGGCCAGCACAAGCCTACCTCAGACGATGGGGGCAGCGGAGGCCAGGGGCCAGTGGAGGCCAGGGGCCAGTGGAGGCCAGGGCTCCAGGGACCACTGCTTGGGCCTGTCAGTCACCCAGGCTTGGTAAAGGCCCTGTCCTGAGTTACCATCAGGTTAGTGAGTGCGCCGCCCTGGGGCCAGGTCAGGGGACCTGCTGGAAGGCGTGGGCAGGGCCTCTTGGGTCACTTGAGTCTACCCTGGGTGTGCCAAGCTGCTTGGTAAAGGCCGGGAGACAGGTGAGAGATGCTCACGGTCTTACTTTAAAATCCAGGTATGGGGTGTGAGAGAAGCCGAGGGAAAACTGAATTTTAACAGTCTCGGTGGACCTGGGCAATGCTTAGTGTTTCTCTTAAATTACCTTCAAGTGTGCGTTGTGTGTCAACTGCACGTGAGCTGTATTCCACGAGACGAGAATGGTGTTGCTTCTGTAATGGAAGGAGGTGATGATTTCAATGTCACCCTTGAGTGAAGAGGATCATCCTGTCTTGCTCAGGATTAAAGGAGACCCACGGAGCGTTTCAGAGTCGCTCAGTACATCAACTGTCAGCAAACGTCACCAGCCAGCGCGATCCATGGTTGTCACCGTTCTTTACCAACATGTGCTCAAGACTTCAAGAATTCAAAGCAATACGCAGAAGAAGGTGTTTATGACTTTTATTTTAATATTGAATATGTCACAAGATTTAATGACCAAATTAGTCATTTATATTTTTCAAAGATATCTAAATATAAAATTGCTAAAAATTCAAATACAGATAGCAAGCTACAAATAATATTTCTTTTGTTTCTGGGGTGGGAAGCAATGGAAGACATTAGAAAAGGGTGCTTCTGTTGGCTGACCAGAGATCAGAATGAAGGAGGAATTCACTGGACGCCCCTGTGCCAACGGACCCTCAACTGTCAGAGGCTGTTTCAGCCACGTCGCTTCCTGTACGACAATTTAAAGAAACTTTTTTGAAATGCAGTTCCTTGGTGAAACCTCGGTCCTGCCACCCTGGCCGGGAACTGAGTGAAAGGACTTCACACTGGGAGGGACCCTGGAGAGGCTGGCAAGGACCGCCGAGGCAGCAGATTGGCCCGAGGGGTGTGTGTCAGCAGATGCCCGTTCCCTTGCCCCCCACCCCCGGGAGCGGGACCCCTGGCAGCAGTTCCCCACACCCTGAGGTCTCCGATCAAGTGAAAGCAGTGACTTTCCTGTCGCTGGGACCAGGGAGCAGGCACTGTGAAGAGAGAAGAGGCTTCAGAGTCCAGGGCAAGCCCAGGTGCGGGCCTGACTGTTGGCTCAACCTCAGCCTGGCTCCCAAGGAAACAGCAGCTTGGCGTGAGCCGTTTCCCCGCGCCCCAAGCTTGACACGCAGTCCTGCCTTCCTGAAGTCAGAGGTGCCTGAGAAGCTGGGGAGAGAAGGCTTCCAAAGGGGAGGGTGGCACAGCCCCGGACACACATCATTACGTCCCCTCCAGAACTTCAGTAAGATGCTATCCTCAGACCAATGCGCTCATTTAAACAAATGGCATAGTTAAAACTATTGACTAAACCCTAAACATTTCTTTTGAAAAATCGAGCCATAGCTTTTCCAATCTACCTGTTCAATATGGGGAGCAGATTTTAAAGAGAATAACATAATCAATCCTGCCCCAAAGAATGGTCCGTCATACCAACCATGATAAAGAGTTTATTAAAAGGAAGAAGAAGGAAAAAAAAGAAATGTACACTTTTGTTCTTCGGTTGTTTTAGGAAATTTGATCAAGCTGCAAGGACACGTCTGGGCGCGGCTATGTACATCCTTGCGCGGGCTGTCAGGCAGTGAAGATGGCAGGGCCTCTCAGGGCTCCTCGCCATGTCGTCCGGCCCCGGGCACTGCTCGGCAAAGCCACTGTCAGTCAGGCTCCGGTCCCGTGGAAATGTCCCCAGCTCTGTCCGAGGGAGTGCCCCGCTTCCCCTGGAGCCCACCAGCCCTGTCCCCGTGAGCCAGGAGCTGGCCTCCCCGAGGACCGCAGGACACAGGGTGGGCGAGAGCCACCTGGCCCCAGCAGGCGGCTCTGCGCTCCGGCCACAGACTGAAGCTGGAGGCCACTGTCACTGTTGCCCTGATTTCTTTTCCTTCTGGAAGCTGAAGCTTGTGCGTCTGTTCAGTTTTCTTTGTTTTTGAGCGAAATAGTCAGCCCGTGCAGTGCTTGCTCGCGATTCCAGGATGTAGTTAACCTAGAAAGCAAGCGGACACAGCCGTCACTCGCCAGCCACTCTCTGCTCACCCAGGACGAGCGAGGGGAGAGCCCGGCCCTGGGCTGGGCACACCCTGGGTCTGGTGCTCCCCCTGAGCACACAGTCCGGTCATCACCACGACCCTGCGGGGTGGGCTCGAAGCCCACCGCACGACAGGGAGACAGGCCTGGAGAAGACCCGTGACTGTGCAGGCCTCTGAGTCCCTGGTGCAGCTTTTCTGACTCCTGAGCCCGAGTTCCCTCCTTACCACGTGCCGCCTCCCAGAACCTCCCTGGTTCTGTCCCCGCCTGCCGTGCGGCCCTGGGCTCGCACACAACTTCCCCGAGCCCTGCTTAACTTGTCTGAAAGACAAGACGTCACAGGGATGAAAACCAAACCAAAATAAGGCTCTGTGTTCAGCCTCCCGGTAGTTGGGGTACTTCCAAGCTCACAGCGCCCCACTAGCTATGGCTCATTTGATAAACAGGAAACTGAGGCTCAGAGAAGGGGACCAAGCTGCCCTGGATCACCGGGAGGTCACAGCCAGAGCTGGGACAGGCACCGTCAGAACCCTGGGCAGGGGCACAGCTGGGCCTCCCAAGTGCCAACCTTACTGCTCCCCCTGAGGTCTCCGGGCTCGTTTCAGATCCGCCCGTGCTGGGTGGTCACTGCCACCATCACCTCTGGCACTGAGTCCCTGTCCTGTCTGAACCTCGTCCCATGCTTGGCTCAAGTGGCAGAGGGAAAATTAAGACTCGGTTCCTGACCTGGGGAGCTCACAGCCTAGGGAGTGACCAACAGAACAAGTGTGACAACAGACACAGAAGGAGCAGAAAGGAATGGGGACAGTAACTAATGGGGACACGTGGGGAGGGAAGTCTTGCGAGGGGACGAAGGAGCTGGGTTTTGAGGGATAAATAGGAGTCTGGGGTGTACAAGGGATGGGGAGAACCAGCATGCATCAAGGCACAACAGTGGAACACAGCAAGGGGGTGTCCATGGCCATTCAGAAGCTGACGGGCCAGACAAGGCGAGGTGCAGAGGGGCCAGGGAAGGGCGGCAATACTGTGATCAGACCTGTGCCCGGCGTGAGGGTGAGCCCCTGGCTGGGCAGGGGCACAGGGCAGCAGCGGTGCTTGGAGCACTTTTCAAGGATGAACTCACTTAACCCTCACAACAGCATTAGGAGAAGAGGGCGGCACAGGATGAGGTGGCTGAATGGAATCACCGATTCAATGAACATGGACTTGGGCAAACTCCAGGAGATGATGCGGGACAGGGAGGTCTGGCATGCTGCAGTCCATGGGGTCACAAAGAGTCGGTCATGACTTAGCAACTAAACAACAACAACGGCCTTAGGAGGAGGCAGCTGCTATTGTTATCCCCACTGTACAGAGGAGAAAACCGAGGCGCAGAATGGTAATGTCATTTACTTGAGGTTATGGAGCTAGTAAGAGTTTGGGTTAGAACCTGAACCAGTTCTCCGGCTCCCCGCCTTCTCAGAGCCCCCACCCCATCACCTCCTCAGACTCCCCTTGTCCCACTGCCCCAGCAGCCCTCTGGCTGGGCCTGTCTATGAACCAACACTGTTTCTCTCCAACCTCAAATATCTGAAAGTTAGAAACCTGAATACTCCTGGCTAGAGAACTAAGCCACCCCTTCTGTTGATTCTACATTGAGGGCCACGTGTCCTGCCCCGAGGGGAGAGGCCTCTGCTGATCGAGGAAGAACCAAGGTGCTCGGGGGAAGCAGTTTAAACAGCTTGGCTCGTGTGGGGCTGGGACTCCATCACAGTGTCCCCTCCAAACTTTCTGCTCTGATAGTCACCGGCAGCAGGCATTAAGGGCTGGTGTCTGAATACAGAAGGCTTGACATGCTCAGCCCGCTGCCTCGCCAAGTTACCAGCTGAGAGCAATAAATCATGAGGCAGGCAGGGCCGGGTGATGACGTGGGACACCGCAGACAATGCATGGAAAGAAGGGGTTTTATCATTCTTAATAAGAGCAATCTTTGGATTCAATTGTTTGCACAATCAGCCAGCCTACTGTTTTCAGTGTATTTTTGGCACATGTAACTTGACAAAAGCATTTAAAAATGATCCTTAACAGGCCAAGTATTTCCTAAATTTATTATCTTCAGTGCTTTGTGATAATCACATAGATAATTTTAATGGAAGATTAATGTAATAATCAAAAGATAAAAACGCCCTTTGGTCTGCCATTAGCTGGTTAATATGCTGTGGCTTAAAACTTGCACAATTTTATGCACTATAGAGTGTTTCACTTTCAATGCATTTTACAGCTTAAGGCATAAAAATATAGGGAGTTTTCATGGTCAATAAAGTCACAGCCTCCATCACTTGATCATGAGAAGAACCCAACCTGAAGAGACCAATGATTCCTCTGAGAGTCATCTTGAAGCCTGCAGAATTAGGGACCACACATGGCTTAGCTCAACTCTATCTCGGGTGGGGTGGGGTGGGGTGGGGGGGAGTCTGGGACTGCTCAGCTGGGTTCGAGCTACCTCTGTGTGCTCTGGAGCCTTGGGCCTCTATATTCTCATCTATAAAGTGGGGTAATAGTGTCCACGGGTTTCCCAGATGGCACAGCGGTAAAGAATCCACCTGCCAATGCAGGAGACACAAGAGATGCCGGTTCGACCCCTGGGTCAGGACAGTCTCCTGGAGGAGGAAACAGCAACCCACTCTAGTATTTTTGTCTGGGAAATCCCATGGACAGAGAAGCCTGGCAGGCTAACAGTGCATGAGGTTGCAAAGAGTCGGACCTGACTGAGCGCACACACACATACACAATAATGTCTACATGGGGCAGGGCAGTTGTGAGAATGAAATGAGATCATGTACATAAAAGTTCTCGTAGACAGTTGGTGCTCAATAAATGGGTCCCCTGGGGAAAAACAGAATGAGATAAAAATAATTTGATGGCAAGTTGCCTATTTGTAATGGTCTGACATCAGCGTCTCATCCTTGTTTCCTCTTTTCCGTTTCAGTCTAAAGCTCTTGTTTTATGTGAAACTCCTTAATTCTAGAACTACCACATATGCTACTGGTGTCTATGACCAACCTGAGCAGAACCTCTGATGGAAGCATTTCTACTAAGTGGGGCCAACAGTCACTGAGTGTTGGTGCAAAGCCCCAGGAAGACACTGGCAATGGCAGATCAGGCTAAGTATTGAAACTGCTTTAAAAATCTGAGATCGGAGATGTGAAATTTAATCTTCCATCAGGATTGCGGCCATTAGCTTCTCTAAGTAAATCAGGCTGGGACTCTCCTGGAGACTCGAGCACGATGCAATATTTCTACAAGCATTTTCATATGAAAACAGACAATTTAGGGAAGGCGCTAGGCCTTGGGGATTTTGCAGAAAAGCATCTGCTTCCAGGGAACGTTTGGTCCTGGAAAATGATTTCTCTGCACTTGTTCTTCCGCAGTCTTGCACTGAAGTCATAAACTTGTGTTTCTGTCATCAATCTGCTGTTGTGAAAATTATTTTGATGTCAAACACAGGATTATAATTTTACTAGAATCCTTCTGAAGTCTTGAATATTTTAATGCTGGCTATAAAAAAAAGGCCAGCCCTGACGGGGTAATGGGAGTATTTCTCTACCTGGCCCCTGAATGTGGCACGTGCTCCCTGGGTGGCCTGGGGATGCCCAGGAAAGTAACTCTTAGATCACTGGTTTCAAGCACTCCAGGCAGGCACTGCCCGCTGGCTGTTCTGACGGGTTCCGACCCGGGGTCGTCTAGAAACCCTTTGCTTTCCGTCCAACTGGTCACGCTACTCTGTCTCGGCTCTCAATTCTCCTCCTGGCAGCTTTATCCTTTTAATTCTCATCGACCACTTTTGAAAATCTTTTGTGGACACAAAATGTTTCTGTGAAACAATTTCATTTCACCGAAATCTCCTGTTCAATTCCTGCATGCCACGCACACCTGGTGCCTTAGGAGCACAGGTTCTAGAATCCCCCAAACCTGGGGTCAGGTTGTGGTTCTGCCAAGTTCCACTCCTGGCTGAGTTAGTTCTCCCTTGAGCCTCAGTTTTCATCTAGGAAATGGGAATGATTTTATATCACTACCTCACAGAGGTGTGAAGGCTCCTTGAGTTGGGACAGGTCAAGTCCTGGCTCAGATCCTGCACTTTGCGACCCTTCAGTATATCTTAGTACTATTACTACTATTACTAATACTTGATGACGTTTACTCTTGAGAGGAAAACGAATGACCACTTAGGTAGGTAGGTTCATGGCATCTCATTTAATATTGTCTCTAGCAGCGCTTTGGTGGGGTGAGGCAGAGTAGCTACCATGATCCCCATTTTACAGGAGGAGAAACAGAGGTCCAGAGAGGTGATGTGACTGGCCAGAGTCACACACTGGAGGGGTGGCAGCCCCTTAGCACAGAGCAGCCGACTTATGACCCAGGCCTGGGTGAGCACCAGCTGGGCAACCTGCAGGCAGCGGAGCGTCTCTGCAGAACTGGCCCAGGAGCCTCACCAGTGCTGCGGGGTGGGGGTGGGAGGCGGGGTGCGGGCAGCCCTGCACACCCCAGGCCTGGGCCGAGCAGGAACACTCACCTTGAGCACTATTTCATTGACGGTAGCAGCGTCAGATTCAAAGTAGAGGTGTTTATAGTCGTGATTGCTTAGATATGTGAGCTTAAATATCGCGTGACCTGGAGGGAGAGAGAAAAGGCAGGGTGAGGGGCTCTGGCAGATCACCTCGGGGGAGGCCCCCAGAGTCTCCTTTTATCATCCAGTTCCCGGGACAGCAGGTGGAGGCTGCCCGGCAGCCACTCTTCCTGGAGCGGTTCACCTCGTCATCACAGGCCGGGAGGGAGCGTCAGGTCCCGCTCCACAGCGGAGAGGGTGGGTGCAAGGCTCTACGGAACTACTCCCACACAGTAATTACATGGAGATGGTGGTATTTTTTAAGGTAGAAGGCCAATTAGCTCCAAATTATTACTCTAAAAATAAAATAACTGTGCTTAAAGTCAAATAAATGAGCAACAGGAAGGGGAAAGGCCGATAGTAACGCGATTATGAGGGTCTCCAGGGCCGGCTCCTGTGGGAGGGGAGTCCGGGTCGTGTGACCCCTCCCGTGTGGAGGCTGCTCCCAAGGCCTCTGGTCATTTCCTGGGAGGATGGGTGGGCTGGGGGCAGAGGAGGGCACGGAGAGGCTGCTCTGAAAGCTGCCACCTTACACAGCAGACTGACCTCAGGAGGCCGGATCCTCCGAGCACTCAAATCCCCCAGAGATCTGAGTTCTTTTGCACCCCTTTCCTACCACCTTCAGGGCAACCCTGTCACTTCTGGGACTGCTTCCTGGTCTGGCTTCATCGCACTCTACCACCCTCAGGTGCCACAGACCAGCCCGGGGGCTCTGCACACACCCACCTGTCCACACCTGGGATGTCCCCGCTTAACTTGTCTCTAAAAGACCTGCCCATGCTGGCCCTCCAGCTCAGCCGGCACCTCCACGGGATACATTCCTAGGCATCTTCTCACACAGTGCTCGGCCGTCAGAGAAACCTGCGTACGTGTCGCGCCACCTGCAGCCGTGTCCACACCCCCGTGGCTGTCCTTGGGGCCAGACGTGCCAATCAGATTCCCTCCTCCAGGCGCCTGCCCGCGTCAGCCCTGCGTGATGCTCTCCCTGGCCATCAGGGCATGCTGTCCTTGGGTTCTGGGAGACCCCTGTGGCCGTCCCAGAAAGTCCTCTTTCTCCTTGAGCTGTTCTGAAGTGGGTTTCCACTTCTGGCAACCAAGGGAGCACTGCTCCAGAGATACGCAGTCAGACAGAGCTCAGCAAACGTTCCCAGACCAAGGGGCAGCTGGTGACACCTCGCTCCCAGAGGCCTCCTGCTAACCAACCTCAGACAACGCTCCCCCCGTCTGCTCTGCAGACTTTGATGCTCCTGAGACTAAAATTCAGCATATCCTTTCTATTAGGCATTCTCATCCGTTGTCCTTTTAATTGAAGCAGTGGCTGGTCATAGTTATTAATTAATAATATATCACCTGTATTACTGTAAGTTCACCTCTTTCCCGGAGAAACCTTCTTGGAAACTTTATTTACAGTAGCTAATTCTTCAGATCTCCCCAAATAAACTGATATATGCTGAACGTCTGGGGCCAGAAAAGTGAAAGTGCCGGTATTTTATCCTGGAAACATCATGGTGATATACTCATCGTGACTACAAATTCAATATTGAAAAAACTAGCTAATAATTTCTGAAAAACCTTGCTTTCGGTCACTTGACAAATTTAGCCTGGTTCTCAATCGTGGTACTGAAATATTAGAATTCTTAGCTGAAAGTTCATCATTTCGTGAATGTATAAATTACGTTTCTGAGAAGTGGATCTCATGTTAAAAGGGTGTATATGCATGTCAGGGCGCGTGTGTGTGTATTCCTTGATCTCATAGGATTCAGCTTGGAACCATCTGAGTCTCGGTGATGATACTGCCATGTGTTAGAACAATGCGGATCTCTCTGATGGCCCTGCTGTGACCGAGCAGAGATGTCTGTGAAGGTCACAGGGCTGTGAAGGACGAACAGAGACGCCCCCTCCAGGAGGCCTTACTGCTGACACCTGGCCACGACAGACACAGACTCCAGTGCCTGGGGCTGCAAAGGACCAGAAGGTCTTAGGGAGACCCGTGGACCCGAAGCTTCGGGGTTCACTGACCACTCTGATAAGTGATCTCACGGACTGTCTATCCCACCTGCTCCCACTCGTCACTGACAAAACCAACACCTCAGTCACTAGAGTGTTTTTTGCCTGAACAACTGAGACACCATTAAAAACCTGTCCGGCGGGCGCTTTTCAGGACGAGCCAGACCTACACACGGCACATGTGACATGAGGTCTGCAGGGGCCTGGGGCCTCTGATGGAAGCCTCCACACTGTCCCCCGGGATCATACAGGCTCATGGAAAGAGGCCTGTGGTCCACCTACACACCAGCCACAGGACAAAACCAAACTATCGCCCCATGGCATGTCTCTGGGATGGCAGAATATTTGGGTCAGGAGACTACAAACATACCCCTGTGTGTGTCATGCTGAGCTTGGAGGCTGTGAGCGTCCCTTGTCTGTCCCCAGAGCTCTTTCCAGACCCCCAAGGAAGAGGGAAGCAAGCAGGAGTGATGAAGAGTGCACCCCACGTAGCTGAAGCCTCAGGCTTGCTTGTCCTTTCCGGGAAAACATTCACATCACTGAGGGAGGAGGATACAGAGAACGCTATCTGGGGAGCCTGCATCAGAATTCAACAAATCGGCCCTCAAGCGACTCTTACAGAGGCAACAACTGGGCTAGGGTGTGGGGGGACATCCCCGCAGACAGCCCCTTCCTGCTCAGTGGGAGGACTGGGGGGGCGGCGAGCTCGAGTTAACCCAGAGTCACGCTGTCACCCCTGCCGGAGCCCTGGAGCGTGCGGCCGAGGCGCTCCAGAAGTTTTCGTTCTGCGGCTCTTCTCCTTGCTCCAGGGATCCCTGAGTTGCTGGGTGGCCAGAAGGGCAGGGTGACTCACTCACGTCCTGCCAGGAGCGCCCGGGCCAGAGGGATGAACACCAGGAACACCAAGAGACAAGGACGATGAGCAGGACGAGGAAGGGGATCACAGGGAGACAGCAGGAGACCCCAGGGTAGCGGGATGGCCTGGAGGCAGAAGGGCCATCAGAGGCAGTTTCCTACAGAAGCTGACGCCTGTCTGAGCCGTTCTAGAGGAGGAAGGGGGGTCAGCTGGGTAAAGGCGGAGTGGAGAAGGATGTAACAGGGTAAGGACAGAGCAACCTGCAGGACAAAAGGCAGCAGGCCTTCCAGATGGCGCTCTGAGCAGTGGACAGGCAGGACTTGATGGGACACAGGGCAGACACAGGGAATGCCCGCGTTCCCAGCTGAGGGAGCCACTAGTGGGCTCTAAGTTGGGCAGTAAATGGTCAAATTGTGCTTTGGGGCATTCGCCCTGGCTCCCCAGGGCCTAGAGGCTGGGGGACCAACTGCCACAGTCCTCTAGGTAGGAGCATACTCATGCGGTTTTGAGCTAGATGGGGGCAAAAAGGATGCTGAGAAAGGGATTGCCTTGAGAACTGTAGAGAAGGAACTGTGGCAGGACTTGGAAATGCTTTTACAATAGAATAGTTAATAAGCAGAATTCACACTTGTATAATTTCACCCAATCCGAAGCCCATAGATTCAAGTTAATTGACCTAGTTCTGGAAATGAATCTATCAATAACCATGAGTAGTTTATGCTACGTGGTAAATTTCCACCAGAGGTGTCTGGGTAGATGGAATCACTGGCATTTCTACACCAACTGAACAGAACAGAAACACAGTGAGAGAAGTCTGTTATCAAACCCTCCTCAGCCTCGGGCAGCTCGAGGCTCACCTCAGATAAAGGGGGCAGAGGGGTCAAGTGCCCTCCTCGGCTGCAGCCTTCCAGGGCGTCTGTCCTGGGACGTGAGAGGGAACGAGAGGTGGGCAGGTTAGTCTTGCAAACTCAACGAAAATGAGCAGCTTTCATAGGGAAAGAGTGAGCCATAGGGGCAAACTGTACAAAGGCCAGCTGAGGAAGAATGACGATGTTACTTGGTGATTTCCGTTACTATGGTTTGCAGATACTGCATTTTTTTTTTTTTTAAAACAAATTGAAGGTTTGTGGCAGCCGAGCACTGTCAGATGATGGTGAGCATTTTTCAACAATAAAGTATTTTAAAATTAAGGTATGTAAATTATTTTCTTAGACATAATGTTACTATTGCACACCTAACAGACTATATGTTGTATAGATATGACTTTTATATGCATTGGGAAACCCCCCAAAATGTGCGTGACTTGCTTTACTGTGGTTGGCCTGCAACCCAACCTGCAGTGTCTCCGAGGCATGCCTGCGTATCAGTAACGATGTAAAAGAGAACACAAAGTCTGATATTCCAATTAGTCCAAATGATTTTGCTTGGGGTGTTAAACTGTTTGGAAATTTAAGCATGACAAAAGCCTGGGATGCAGAGAGGGAAATGTGAGCGCTGGTCAGAGACTTGGGAAGAAACCCAGGTGTGCTGAGTCCCAGGGCTGAGACTGTGGGAGGCACCACCCTCCAGGAGACCAGGTCTGCCTGGGAGGAGACCGCACCCATGACATCTCAGGTGGTGCTCAGACAGCTCAGTGGGGGCTCAAGGGGGATGGTGGCCGTCATTGTCACACCTGTGATGGAACTGGTATTTGAAGCTAAACTCCTCATTATTTTGAAGATCTGGTTTTTAATTGGGCCTTCTTTGAGCAGACTTGCTTTCAGAGTTGTAGGAATGCAAATGCAATGTAATGGAATATAAAATGAAGTATCCAAGCCCTGGTCACATATCCAGATTTGCTCAGGGCACTGAAACTATACGTCTGCTTCTGAATATTGAAAGTCTGGGTATGTGAAAATGTATTTACATTTACGTATTTTTTTTTTTTTTCCCAAAGGAAAACAGAGAAGATGGAACGTAACACTGAACAGAAACTAATTAGCAGCACAGATGTCAGAAACGGAGATGTTTGAGCTTTTGTGCTGTAATTTATCATCAGCATTGTGAGTTTTAACTTAAACAAGAAGCTGTGTTGAAAAACAGGTTCTTCTGGTCAATGAGGGGGAGTGGCCATTCAGAAAAAGCTGCTGTTGTCACAAGATGGGACAGCTGAAGCAGAGGGCCAGTAGTTTACACACTCCTGCTGAAAGAAGGGCTCCTAGATCTCCACTGCCAAGGGAACTGAGATGGTGGTTTCAGAGGAGGCTCTCTTCTAAACGACCTGCGGGCACCGGCTGTGGCCGTCAATGACGGGTCAGAGCTGGGACTTCCAAATTGAGCTGGCAGCCCACCTGTGTCCAAAATCCTTCGGGGGTCATCACTTGCCAGGAAAGCCAAAAGTAAATTTGAATATTTGTTTTTCTTTTTCAATTAAAAAATATAAATTATATTTTAAAATGATGAGACATTGAGAAGGCAGAGGAAAAACTTCCACCCTCGACCCCCATAATACCAACACCGGCACAGTGACAGGCAGGGTCTCTTCTCCAGCCATCCCATGTCTGTTTCTACACAATTGTAATCAGACAGTATACCACAATTGGGGGATGATTTCTGCTGTTAACATTTTACGATAGCCTTTTCCTTGTTGACACATGGTCTCCACAACCATCTGTTTCAATGGCTGCCTTTTATTCCATTAAGTAGGTGTGTGCCATGGCTCACGCTACCATCTTTCTGCTGGGGATTTAAGTTGCTTACACTATTGACAGTATTGTAGGTAAGGCTATGAAGGACATCTCTGTGCATCTGGATTCTTTCTGAATTTCTTTACTTCAGACATGGATACTTTTAAGAAGTGGGCTTCCAGGGTCTGACCTTTTCTGGTCCCTCTGGCCTGGAAGTGGGTGGAAAGCTCTCCTTGGATTTTTTGAGGGAAACGGATGGCCTGGGACACTTTGGTCTCTGGGCTGAAAACCCTCCACTGCAAGTAGCATGCCCAGCTGCGCATACGAGCTTCAGTTCAGCGTAATTGAACCCACAAGGTTGGTGCTCCTTTCCGAGCCCTCGATAGTGGCAGAGGCCCCAGTAACTAGAACGAGCTCCTTGACCTCTGGAGCAGGACAGAGTCTGATCCACTTACACTTTTGCCTGAGTCATTCACCCCCTCCCCTCTTTGGCTCCCTCCTATAAACATAATTAAAGCTGATTATAAAAACTCCCATGGCAATGTGATTTCCCTCCTTCCTCTAATTTACTGAAAACACTCTTGCTAAGGTCACAACGACCTCTATGTTGAGAGATCCAGTTGATAATTCTTGGCTTTTACTTTGCTTGGCTCCTCAGCTGTATCTGATACTTCTCTTGAAGTCCCCTCTTCCCATGAAGCCACGGTCAACTGATTCTTCAGCTGACTTCTCCAGTCAATCCGTTTCTTACATTCCCTTGTGGCCATCTTGTCCTTTCTCTCTCTCTTAAATGATGGTCTTTCCCAGTGTCCTGTCCTTGACTCTCATCATTTCTAATTCCATTTCTCCTCTGTCAGGTTTGCTCATTGGGTTTTAATTACTACCCAGATGTTGACGGGGCTTTCCAGGTGGTGTTAGTGGTAAAGAACCCGCCTGCCAATACAGGATACATAAGAGACGTGGGTTCGATCCTTGGGTCGGAAACATGCCCTGGAGGAAGGCATGGCAATCCGTTTTAGTATTCCTGCCTGGAGACTCCCATGGATGGAGGAGCCTGGTGGGCCACAACTCGACAGCGTTTCTTTTCCTTCTGTCTTCAGAATAAAGTCCAAGCTTCTTAGATGATTTTCGAGACCCTAGATTAGCAGTTGTCAAACATTTTGGCTCAGAATCCCCTTACACTCTTAAAGGGGTTGCAAAGAGTCGGACACAACTGAAGCAACTCAGCAGGACAGATGTTGATGATCCCAAAGCAGATGTCTGGCCGAAACCTTTCTTCAGACTTTCAGAGCCAACCACAGGCCATCCTCTATGGCCTGCAGTGGTGCAAGCCCAGAGCCAAAGTCTATGTTTCCCCTTAAATCAAAAGCTCTGGGGACTTCTATGATGGTCCAGTGGTTAACCTGTCTTCCAATACAGGGGGCAAGGGTTCGATCTCTGGTCAGGGAACTAAGATCCTACCTACCCTGTGGCAACTAGGCCTGCATGCCACAACTAAGACCTGACGCAGCAAAAAATAAATATTCAAAGCTCTGTTAGTGCAACTGGAGGGCTCACCAAGTTCCAAGCATTTGGTCCCCTAAATAGTTTTCATATATTTATCTTCTATCCCTGTGACCACAGCCCTCCGCCCAGTCCTGACCATCTGCTGCTGCTTCTTGGTTTTCCTCCTTTAGGTCACGTCCTCTTCAGACCCAAAGGTCTACCTAGAGGAGTCATCCTTTCATAACACACATCTGGTCCTATTACTCCCCGACATAAAACTCCACAGTGTTTCTTTTCCTACTGTCTTCAGACACCACTCCAGTGCACCACTCCAAGCTTCTCAGATGATTTTCGAGACCCTAGATTAGCAGCTGTCAAACATTTTGGCTCCAAATCTCCTTACACGCAAACATTACTGAGGAGCCCTAAAAGCTTTTGTTTATGTGGATTATATCTATTATTATTATATTAGAAATTAAAACTGAGAAATTAAAAAACTATTAATCCATTAAAAAACAATAAACTTATTGCAAGTTAACACAATGTATTTTTTAATGGTGAAACCCTTATATTTCCTCAAACAACAAAGCTTTAGTGAAAAACCTGGCATTACTGTAGTTTTGAAAATTATAAACTATCAGTGTTTGGTCTGACAGAATGCAGCTGTATTGCGTTCTGTTTCTGTGTCTGCTTTGCTGTGACTGCTTAGGCTGAAGCCCGTGAGGAAGTCAGCCTCACACAGACATGTTTTTGAAGAAGGAATATTTTTAATATTCTCTGCAGATATTCTTTGATACTATACAAAACTTGATAAATGATATCTCCTTAAAGATTAGCTGCAATGTGGAATCTAAAACCATAGGTATAAACTTTTTGTATTGTTATACTTAAATTCATTGGTCAGTCTTGCACTTCGCATGACTCTTTTAATGAAAAAATTAATTTATTTGGCTGCATCAAGTCTTTGTTGTGGCGTTTGAAATCTTAACTGCAGTATGTGAACTCTTGGTTGTACTATGTAGGATCTAGTTTCTTGACTAGGGATTGAACCTGGGTCCCCTGCATTGGGAGCGTGGAGTCTTAGCCACTGGACCGTCAGGGAAGCCCCTAAATGACGTTTTTACTCTTGGATGGTTTTGTAACATGCAGTAGTTTAGAAAAATCACAGGTCTTCCATATGCTGACACATTATACAATATAAAAAAACTCAATATTCATTAATTATCACCACTGATCTCTTCAGAAAAGTAATGAGAAGTGAAGCTCACAGTGATGGATACAAATTTTCTGAGACTCTAATTTTCATCCAAAAGCCTGAATTTCATCCCTGGCATCAAATACTAACTTACTTCCCATGAAGTGGCAGGATTACTTCCTTTATTTTCAAGAAAATGTATGCGAAATAGTTAGGCTTGAATAACTATAGTTTGTCAGTTGCTCTTTGAAGTATAAACAAAGTTCCATGAAACGAACGGTTAGTTCAGCTTGCAACTCACACAGTTACACAAGTCCTTCTCCTTGAGACACGTCTTCAACCCTCCTATGTAGCAGATATATGTCAGCAAATGAATTAAACAATATTTATGGGGTCTTTTGATGCTTCAATTCATGTGTCAGTTGTTATAACAAAATATAATATGGCATTTCAGTAACCAAGTATTGGTTGAGTTTCATTCTCATTTAAAGAGGCAGACAAGCAAGAAACAAATTCTGTATCTGGAAATTCTGTCCTCAGTTTGTAACAAGTTTGAGTTTGCAGGTTCTCTTGAGAGGCTAAATTAGATAAAATCTCAGCTATCCAACCCTTGCAGCAGACAGCCTGAGTGACCTTTATGCAAAAAACATACCTTTTCCATCTTAAGCATAAAAACTCCATATTACAAAATTTCCTCCCATTTTAGAGTATGAAAGTGAAAGTGTTAGTCACTCAATCATGTCCGACTCTCTATGAGCCCATGGACTAGTGCCTGCCAGGCTCCTCAATCCATGGAATTCTCCAGGCAAGAACACTGAAGTGGGTTCTTCTTGACCCGGGGATTGAACCCTGGTCTCCCACATTGCTGGCGGGAGACTCTTTACCATCTGAGCCAGCAGGGAAGCCCTGTATTAGAGTATAAGGAAAATAAATACTGTGTTACCATGTTCATCTTTATAAATATTGAATATCATGATTTCCTCAGGGCTACAAAAGGTTCTACATCTCACCGCAAAATAGTTAAGACATTGCCATACTACTGTGCTTATTGTTTTGGGACGGCTTTTTAACATTTTTTGTTTTGTTTCGTTTTTGGTCAACTCTTGTCAGTTTTCACTTTCCACTGTCTTTATTATTAAGTTCTGTAATTCTTTCTCCCCTCATATTTTTTTGCATTTAATATCCTCTAGGAGGAGAAACCAGGTAACGAAGCATAGTTAAAACCTGTTAAGAAATAAATAGCTAGTGGGCATTTGCCATATGACACAGGGAGCTCAAATCCAGCGCTCTGTCACAACCTAGGCGGGTGGGACGGGGCGAGCGGCGGGAGGTTCATGAGGGAGGGGATATACACACACCTGTGGCTGCTTCATGTTGATGGATGGCAGAAACCATCACAGTACTGCAACTACCCTCCAATTAAAAATACAATAAAACCCAAAGTCCTCAAAATATTCAATAAATTTGTCAATAAAGAGTATTTTGCAAGAAAAAAAAAGACTTTATGAGTTGGGGACCTAGGGATACTCTTCCATCCAAAAAGCACAGAGGTTTAAGTGCGCTGGCTTTGTGTCAGTGCAAAGGGAAGAATATAAGCCTCTGTTACCATTTATACATAACTTCAGACAAGTTACCTAACTTCTCTGAGTCCTAGTTTCCTCACTTATAAAATGGGAATAATATCTGTCTCACAGAGTTGTTACTAAGATTAAGTAATCCTAGGATAAAATCAACTGAGATTTCTATAACACATGTACATAAACCTCAGAGAGCTGTTGCAAGAACTAAGCAGTGCATATAAAGCACTTGGGACACTGCCTGACACTTGGTAGATTCTCTTTGTCTTTTCACTCTCACTCTCCAAGATAAACTTTTCCAGACAGTAAATACTTTAGGCTTTGTGGGCCAACAGCCAAAGTTAAGGCTCTTTAATAGATACTTTTTATAAAGAGAGAAAAAGAATTTCTACATTTTTAAATTGAAAAAATTCAAAGTATAATAATTAAATGCATCTCTGGGGGTACTACAAGCTGTTCCTGAGGACACAATTTTTTTTTTTTTTTTTGAGGGGAGATGATGTTTTGCTTAAAAAATGGAGTTCAAAACTAATGTTCCATATCATCAAATCAATTGCAAATATTCACATGTTAAAAACTATTCTTAGTGCATAGGCCATACAAAAATACGTGGTGGGCTGGATTTAGCCAGTGGGCCAGTTTGTCAATCCCTGTTCAAAGAGGTCTGGCTCATTTCCTTTTTCTTTGTTCACTCTGTATAGTTGCTACTGGTGACATTTTGTGAACTCTTGATTTCTTTGTGTAGATCTGGGTTTCTATCCGGCAATACCCACTCAGCCCTGCCCCAAGCCTTCCATGTTTCTTACAGTGAAGGTTTACTGGCACAAATTCTTTCATTTTTTTAATGTCTGGAAATGTCTTCACTTTCATTTCTGAAGGATCTTTTCACTGAATATAGAAATCTTGGTTGACAAGATTTTCTTTTAGCAAGCGATGTCATTCCATTATCTGGACTGCATTATTTCTGGTGGGAAATAATTCATATCTTGGTTTCTCTGGCTGCTTATAAGAGTTTTCTCTTTATCACTGGTTTTCTGCAATTTGATCATGATGTGCCTTGATGTGGTTTTCTCTATATTTATCCTATTTGGCCATCTTTGGACTTCTAAGGTTGGTGGATTGGTATGTTTAAACAAACCTGGAACAGTTTTCTCTCCCATCCCTGAGAGTCATCACATAACACATGTATGTTAGAACATTTGCTATTATTCCACAGCCTTTGTTCTTTTCATCCATTTCTTTTCTGTGCTTCACTCTGAATATTTCCTGTTGTCCTTTAAAGTTAACTGATTCCAACAGTCAGATTCTGAAACAACTTTCAAGGATTCCCACCTCCGGCTTTTCATGACCTTGTGTAACCTCCTTGTCTTGTCTGTGGGCTAGACCTAGTGACTTACTTCCAATGAATAAAGCATAGCAAAGGCGTTGGGCTGTATTTCTGAGATCAGGTTATAAAACACTGTGACTTCTTTCTTCCTAGTACATTCCTGCTTCTGGTTATTTTGATGAAGCCAGATGCCATTCTGAGAGCCTCCCTGTGGAGAGGCCCATGTGGCAAGGAACTGAGGGTGTTCACAAAGAAATGAACTCTGCTAGTAACTACTCAGTGAGCTTGGAAGCACATCCTGCCCCTATTGAACCTTGAGGTGACTGTGGCCCTGGCTGACAGTATGTCTGCAGCCTGAGGAGAGGTCCTGTGCTAGAGGACCCAGCTAAGCTGTGCTGGATTCCTGACCCACACAACTGCGAGATAATAAGTGCTATTGTTGTTTCAAGCCACTGAGTTTCGAGACAATTTGTTATGTGGCAACAGATAACTAACATTCTGACCTTTTCTCTTTATCTTCCTGATGTGCTCCCACAGTGAGTTTTTTGATTCAGGTATTGTATTCCTCAGCTCTAGAATTTTCATTTGGTTCTTTTTAAAGTTTCCATTTCTTTTCTTTTTGAGCTGTTTTCCTTTAAGTCTTTGAACATACTTATAATAAGAATTTTTAAGTACTTACTTGCCAATCCTATTATCTCTCCACTTCTGACTCTGCTTCTCTTGATTGATTTTTCTCCTGGTTATAGGACAAACTTTTCCTGCTTCTTTGCATGCCATGTAATTTTGGACTGAAAGTTGGATATTATGAACGTTATGCTCTGTGTGATGTCTGCATTTTGTCACCATCTTTTAGAGACTATTGGGCTTTGTTCTGGCAGTCAGTTAATTTACATGTGGATCAGTTTGATCCTTTCAAGACTCCTTTTAAAACTTTCTTAAGAATTAAAGCAGTTTTTTTATCTAGGGCTAGTTTAGCTTTACTCCTAAGATATGGCCTTTCCAGAGTCATGATGAAATGTTCTGGATGCTTCAACGACTGGGGAGCTATAAACTAGAGTTTTGGCCAGAATGTTACTTTATAGCTCCCAGTAGTTGTTTTTTGACCAGATTCGTGAGATCCCACCACAGACACGCATAGCTTAGTATACAACAGAAGATTAAAGGGCTTTAAAGGGCTTCTTTCTAGAGCTCTCTCAGTATAGCTCCCTCCTCTTCATACTTGGTGGTGGTGGTGGTGTAGTCGCTAAGTCGTGTCCAACTCTTGGATTCCATGGACTGCAGCCTGCCAGGTTCCTCTGGGATACTCTAGGCAATCTCCATACTCAATTTTGCTAATTTTAGTTCTCCTAACTCTGATCTGTGTCTCCTAGCTCAGTGAGGCTGCTCTATTCTCCCTGGAAAACCCTGGAAGAAAGCTGAGGTGATCGTAGGTCTCACCTCATTTGTTTCCCTTCTCCTGGGGTTCATGGTCCTGTACTGCTTGTTTTCCAAAGTCCGCGAACAGTTTCTGACGTTCTGTGCAGTTTCCCAGTCATTTATGATAGAAGGGCTAATCCGGTTACAGCTACCCTGTCCTGCAAGTTGCCTATGGGAGTCTTGTAAGCAATATATACGTTGATTTTAATTAAAGAATGCCTTACTTTTTCCACATCTACAGGAATAACTTAAAATCTAAGCACTCCATTTATTTATTATGAAACCAGAGTTTGGAGCTTGGCAAGAGGCAAGGGAAACAGATTTTTCCAATCATTTATCCAGCTGAGAAATCTTTCACACAGATTTCTTCAGTAGGAAACAATCTCTGCCCTTACCTTCTTCTCAATTAGTATCTCTTCTGATGTTACAATCAAGAAAAAAAGAACTTGAGGAAATGATAATTAAACTTAAGAAGAATCTAAATGCATGCAAACTTTCCATTATACTTACATAACCTTATTTTTTTTAAAATTATAGGTCTATATGGCCCAAGTCAACAATTAAGTGAAAATTTAATAGCAAAAAGGAGGCTTCTCCCAGGAGGGAAAAAAGCTGATACCCTCAAATGTCTTTTACTCTAACTGATACCAATATTTCAGTTAACACAAGGAAATTCTTGTTTATTAGTAAGTCCTAGGGAAAGATGAAGAAAGTTTACAGAGAGCATAAGAAAACCCACTGAATGTCTCAGTACCAGTCAATTTTCTTCACAAACATAGACATTCTTGTATGTTAAACAGCAGACATGCCCCCAGAAGCTCCCCATGAGCAACTGTAGTACCTGATAACAGATATGAGAGGTTTACTGTTCTTATCATCTGTCTAGGGTTCAGAGTAGAATTACCTGCTTCCTAAATTCAGAGAGTGCTGACCCTTCCAGAGGCCCCACACTGTACTAAATAAATGCCTCTTTTCCAGGAACCACAGAGACAAGCACACTAGTCTTGACTATCACATCCTGAGCGTATGCAGAAGAGCAGGTTAAGAGCAAGATGCTGGGTTTGCCCTGTCATTACAACTTTTGAGAAGTTCTCCACTGTGTCTCCATTATGTCTTTGTTGAAGAGCCTTACCTGCTCTTTGCCTATTACAAATTCTAGAAGCAATTTTTAAATGTTCAGTGTGACCAGGCAGAGTTGGAGGAAGAACCACTGACTGCTAACCCCTGGGTAGAAGCTGCTGGACTGCTGGAGGATGCAGCTGGGAGCATAAACGGGCATGCCTGGTACAAATGTAGGTGCCAGCTAATAACGACCAGGTCAGTCAACGGGACACATGCTGGGTTGGCTCCCACAGGCTGAGTTCTCAGGGATCTGGCCAACGTTATCCAGCTCCAGCAACTGTTCCCTAAAACACAGTGATGGCCTACTTAACAGTAGATCACAGCTGGAGGTTCCTGGAAACCAAACTGGGTCAGAGAACCTAAGACTGCAGCCTGGCATTCAATGATGCAAGCTGGGCCCACGGTGTTTCTCCACCTTTATCCTACGGCACACTCCAGGCCTTTCCTTACCACACACTTGGAAAGACTGAGGTGGTCCCCCCCCGATTGCCTAAAACCCATCTCCCCGGCAGCTCCCTTGTTTTGGAAGAAGATGATAAATAAATCAAAATGCACTAAGCAGCACTTCCACAGGCACTCGCCTCCTTCACTGAACGTGCACCTCATCAATCACACTATTGTCTGCTTGAAAGGCGAGCCTTGTAAATGTCATATCCACTCAGGCCCAAGGAGAGGCGCATCCAAATGCAGCAAGGAGTTTTAATTGGATAGTGTAATTAAACTAAAAAACCCCAGCAGACTCCCTTTGACAGGATAGATGAAGACCCCTTTTAATAGGGCTAGGAAACATATCTGTTAAAAGGACGAGGCACTGCCTGTTCCTGATTGTGCTCCAGAGTACTCTTATGAAAAGGCGATTCAATAACTGGGGCATTTAATATGTTAAGAGTCGGCTGTGTTTTGTAATCGAGTAGTACTTACCGTATTTGATCTGGAATTTAGGAAGTAAGTCCTTGTCAGAGAGTAAAAATGCAACTTAGCTTGCCCACCTGATGTCTGAAGTACCCTGGACCTCCTAGGAATCGACAGAGTCTGAGGACGTGGCTATAAACCCAAGTGCCTTACTTCCCGGGGCAAGAAGTCCGGCTGCACGGTCAGGGACACCCACCCACCCACACACCTCGGGGTGCAGATCTTTCACCCAGCAGTAGCTGAACGCTCACCCTCATGTCCCTCCCACAATCTCACGGGCCTCTAAAGAATATGACACAATTCCTGGGTCCCCCCTCTTTCATGAGCTACCTGTCACATCAACCTGTGTGTGGGTGTGTGTGCACGCGCGTGCATGGGTGTGTGTTTTCTCTGTTCGAGTCACTGTCAAGTAGGGAGACAAGAAATCAGGTGGTCAGAGGATTCAATGTATGAGCTGCAATGTGCCCAAGTTGATTTTAGTAACAAAACCAGAGTCCTTCTGCCAGTCTCCTCACTTGCCTTTGTTGGGAGAAGGGGTGGGGGATGCACACACAGGCACGCGCGTGTGCATACATGCACACACACACACGAGGCATGCAGCTCCACAAACAAAGTAGCAAAATTAGTGAGAACAAATGAAGAGGTTCCTATCTGCACCATACTGTCTTATAAGCAGACCATAATAATGCCTTTCGGAGAGAATGCTAGCGTCCCAAGGTCAAGTTCAGGGAAACTAGCATCCGGTTGGATCAAGAGCAGCTCTGAGCTGGGGCTCAGGTGGAGTGTTGGAGGCAGGGTTTCAGACTCCCCCATGGAAAGCTTTCCAGAAACAGACACTTTGCTTTATTTACAAAAACCTGAAGGTTAGTCTGCCTGGGCCCTCAGACTGATTTTTCTTTTTTAAGGATGGTGAAGGGTTTGTTTGATGACTGCTTTTACTCCCCCATAAAGCCTCCTTGGAGCTCTGTTTGCAAATCTTAGAACACTCCTTAATACTGCTCTTTCACCATGGGTTGATAAACCCATTAAGAACATATAAGTGAAGGCTTATAATCTATGAAAACTGGATAGTGAATTAAACCATCAGATACTTTTAGGTTTAAATGAAAACTACATAAAAGCATTTCAGCCATCAATTGGGCTATCACTTCGAGCCAGTATGAATTCTGCTGGAAAAGCTATTTTCGTGCAGATGTGGAATTCAATGGGAAAGACTGACTCGTGTACCAACATCAATCAAAATGTCGACTTCCCTGGCAGCTCTCAACAGTCAGGCAGGTTCAAAGGTCACAGGATAAAGAAAAAGCCAAGCTCTGGTTCAGCTCTAATATCTCCTCGGTAGAAGTCTTGCAAAAGTACCCCCTTCTGTATTAGCCCAGCTTTCATTAATCTTCTTGCCATCTTCTTTAACTAGTCATGCAGAACCGCTCGATAGCAAGACGTATAATGGGGAAGGCCCTGTGCCTATTACGGCGTTAACATTCTCTTAAGCCCCAGTGCAACAATGGAACAGGGAGGCAGAGGAAATCTGCAACGGCAGGGTGCAGTGCAGGCAATTCAATTATAGCCAGGGCTTACCTATGTACTCCTGACCTATAAAACACAAGAGGCCTTTGTGTCTAACTGGCTCGGCCATTAAGGTTGCTGAAGATCACAACAATGCTGATCTTTCCTATTTAAGCTAAATCAATGTGGACAAATCATTATTCAGTAGCTTTAATTTAATTAGTAAATTAAATACACTACTTTACAGATCTTGTCAAGTACTTATGAAAAGAAAGATTCATTTAAGTGGGAGGTCACCAATAAACCCGGAAAATTTAACTCAAAACCTTAACTGAATCTCAGCTCAAATATCCAGCAGGTTCTATTCACCAAGGCTTAACAGTCCCTGCAGCTGTGGTTAACTCACAACCTCAAAGAGTTCCTGCCCTGGATCCAAACAGTGCTTTGAACCCATCCCCCGCCCCCCCAAAAAACCAAACAAACAATCCCCCCACCCACCCCCCAATACAACCAGCATCCACGGAATCCGATTTCCTTTAAATTATACTATTGCAAGAGAACGTAATCAGGTTACTCCTATTATGTTGCTTCCTTAGGATTTTATATCATCTATACTTAATTGAGATACAGAGCTCTTTTCAGCTATAAAGACGACAGCTACTTTATTAAAGTTTAAATCTGATTTCTTAATGATAGGCTGCTTCCTTTAAAGACTCTAAACCTGCACAACCTTCTTATGATAAAACCAGACGTGGCATCCTTGAGTCTGGTACTTTATTTAAATACAGCTTGACAGTCCCCAATGGGTGCTAATTTCACAGAAAGGGTTCTTGCTTTTGTTTCACTGTTGGAATTTGAAACCAGGACTTAAAAAGAGCGCCCACCACATTTAAAGGCTATGTCTAGACCTTATAAGGATGGAGAATTATTTCTGAGACAATTCAACTGTGGTTATTTCTGTTGGAAACATTCTTCTATATGCCGTATACAAATCTTTGTTCAGTTAAAATGAATTCACATTAATTCATCTTTGAGAGGTCAGTGACATCCTTCAAAACAGCAAAAGATATCCTAAGGAGTGGCAAAATCTGACTTAGACATCACTGATTTGAATAATAATGGTGGCAAACAGTAGTTTTTAAAACCCAGAAAAGCAGAATTTATTCTTAATTTCTCAGGGCTGTGGACACACTGCTTCTCTCAACTAATTTTTGTTAAGAGCCCATATTTACATGTACAATTTTTTTTTAAAGGCATGTATCTATGTAGTGATTAAGTTCCAGATCTCAAACACTTACAGGGACAGAGTAATAAATCATCCCTGTGAGAACGTGGCCAAAGAGGGAGAAGTTAGGGAAGGAAAGAGTCATAGGATGGCTGTTTATGGAGGATGGCTTCAGAGCCGGGGTCTTTCTGATTTCATGGTGTATGTAATCACGTGTTTCACTGCAGGCGCTCTTAATGCTCACTCCCTTTGCCAAGTCAGCTATTCACATACATTTTGGATTCGGCATCAATTAAACTTGAGTTGTGTTCTTTATGACGACCAACTTAATGGTCTGACAGCAGCTTTCTCAATAAACACTGCAAACTGGCCACGTTAGAAGGTTTTAAAAAACCATTTCTTTTCTGTTCAAAATTCTGACAAACACGTCTCGAGTAAGACTGGGGACAACTTCATTTATCCTCCCAACACTTAATGCCTTTTTGTAAAGAGGGCTGTTTAATAACACGTCTGCTCTGTTTTCACAACTAAATTATTCCAGTTGGTCACACGTTCCAGTCTTCGGCAAGACACTTGTGTTATAAGAGATAAAAACATGAAAAAGGAAATATATTGCAGAAATCAAAAAACCTTATCTACTTCTAGACTCTCTCTCTTTGCTATAATTCATTCAAGAAGGCCCCAAGAATAATTTTTGATGTAAACTCAGCTACAAACATACATCACTATGCTGATAAAAATCACAGGCTAAACTTATGAAATATAGTGACTTTCATTTCTTTAGTGCTGTTAAAATAACTTTTTTCTGAGGTTCAACAGACACAGAAGATAAAAAAGGGTTACTATTAATCCTTAAAAAAAAAAAAGCAGCCCAGTAGATTAATTCTGTGGTCTGATGATGGTTTTAAAGATGAACTTTTTAGATTAAGACAATGAATTAATTTGATGAAGATACTGGAGATCATAAAACAGTAACAGCATCAAGCTGATTCACTGAAGACATCTTTGTTTAGACACTTTACAATATAAATGATGTTGAACAACTTTTCATTTCTAAACTGTGGCCTCATTAAGTTCTATTTCATGACAGTAAACATTCACTGAGAACAACCCTGAAGGTGCTGAGCTAGGGCACAAGGTTACAGAAACCAGTCTCTGGTCTGTAAGTTCAACATGGAGATGGGGGTAGGAGAGAGGGTCAGACCTCAAATACACACACAGTGTGTGTGAGGTGCTTTACCAGGGGTGTGCGCAAACTCCAGGGGGCAGAACTACAGAAAAAGTCTTGACACTGGGAGCCGGATCTTGACAAATGAGGGGGCCGGGTATGAGGAAACGGAGGTGTCCATAAAAGAGGGAAAGGGTCAGGGTGCAGGAGTATTCCAGGCAGAGGGGAGAGCAGAAGCACAAAATTCCAGGTGTGCTGGTGGTTCACAGAGACTACAGTCCAAATTCAGGATGGGAAATTATGGGCCACGAGTCTGAAATAGTCAATGTCTGAATTTCACTTTGACAGCCTGCAACTTTCAAATCTCTCTCTCTCTCTATATATATATATATGTATTTTTAAACAGCAAAATCCTTTTTATCAATTGACTTTTTCAAGTGCAGAATCCTCAAACTGGTTGGAGTTAAATGCAAAATCCTTTGGGTGAAGGGGAAGCCTCATGCCCAACTCTGTCCTACACACACACACCCATACACATACACACAAACACACGGACACACACACAGGCCCCGGCAGTCCCCCGAGAACCTAGAGTTTAGAGGGACATGGTTTGGAAGTGCTGTGATGGAGACAAGGATTCAGGAAGTGTTTTACTGGGGCAGGCGGTGTGCCTCTCTGCTCACAAAGGGTCACAGTTCTAGAGTGAGAGGGGGAACCTCTGCAAGACCTACACGTGCAGTTTTTACACAGAACCATCCAGTAGGTAGGTCTGAGCATACAACAAAAGACTCTCCGGCTGGGCTGTCAATACTGAAATGGCGGGGTCCAGGTCTGCTCTGGATCCCTAAGACTTTGGAACTTAGCCTCACCCTCAGAGATGTGTGAGAAGTACTTCTTGGCTGAGTGGCCTCAAGAGGCAACAGGAGGGTGTGGCTGTCCATCTGCTTTATTCCCTACTAGGCTGGGTGTGTTACATCCTTTACCTTCTGATGCCTGAAATCCAGCCCGGGTCGCACAGTGTCTTGGTAGGAATATAAGGGAAATCTGAATCCTGTTTCTAGCTCTTTCCCTAACCTTTCCACTCCAGCGTAATCCCCTATGTAACATGTAAGTGGACGGCCTCTCATTTCTCAGAGACATGGAGCATTTATAAAATGTTACTTTTCAAAGCATCTTGAGTTCTTGGGAAGAAAGATGCTAGAATGATGACATCTTTATTGGCTGACTAGCTCGAGGGAGAGGGATTAGGAAAAAGATGTTTATCTAAAGGAGGAGGGAATCTGGCGGCCTTTGGGCAAGGGCCCCAGAGCAGCAGGCGGTTTTTCACCACTCCTGGCAGCCATGCTGTCTCTGCAGGCCACCGAGGCCTCACTGGGACGACAGGATGGTGGGACAGTGGGGGGTGGGGTGAGCATGGCCTTCCTCCTTTCCCTGCACCACTACGTCCCCCCTTCTTGCTCAGCTGTAGGCTAAGGAGCTGAAAGGAGGAGACCGTGTAGTACGGCTGGATTCAACAAAACTAAACACCCCGGCATGAATGAGGCCGGGTGGCGTACAGGCCCAGGTTTTGTTCTTTAGGTCCCTGTTTAGTCAGTTTCATCTCAAAAACTGGAGCCACATTACAGACACTTGCTGGCCTTTAGATTTCTTACTGTTCCTTGTATTTGTTCCCAATTTAGCAGACACCGGAATAAAGGAGAATAACACAAATTGGGTGCTCCAAGTTACTGAGTTGGAAGCTATGCTACTGAGGTGTGTGCTGGGTGGCTACATTCTAAATAGGACCTGCAGGCGAGAACCAGCGTCTTATAGCCTTCTCCAGGCAAAACAACAAATCCTTTCTTCCGTGGAAGAGTATCAGTGTGATCTGTGTCCTTTCTATCTTTTCATGGGACTGAAGTCCTAAAAATGATTAATCTAAACACTATCCTCAATTACCGAACTGCAAAAATATATATGCTACAATATACACTTGGACTGTATCAACTTTGGTAATTTAACCAGAGGCGTGCCAGCCCAGCAGTGATCTCTTCCACAGCACCAGGCAGGGGTTTAATTACGAGCTGGTAGGTCATGCAGCTGCCAATAATCCGGAGGGTGTTGACACCTCTGGCATGATGGATATCTAAATCTAGTCTTCAGCTGCCACGGGAGATTCTCCAGCTCTCCTCGATCTGGCCAGGAAGGCAGGCAGGTCGGGGTCTGACTGGTCCAGCCCCCAAGACGGGCAGAGGAAGGGAGCACAAAGTGAAATGAGGGCTCTGGGGAGTGCAGATTCCTGGCAGGAAGCTGCCCCCAGCTCCCAGTCCCATTGGGGGTGGCGGGGTGGGGGTACTGAGGTCAGAAGCCGCTGTGAGCTTCTCTCCTGCCATCAAGACTGAGTGGAAGAGGGGCCCGTGTCAGGCTCTGGGTACCACAACACAATCCCATTTGATTAAAAGAAATTTCTGGTAATGAATTAAAGAGACCCAAGGAAAAAAGGACACGGTGGCAATATATTCTCCTGGCACCCAGCACACAGAGGGGAAGCGGGGGGAAGAGAGAAAGGAGACATAAATAAAAGGCACTACTCACTGGGGCTTTTTTCTTCTGCAAGGTCACAGGCACAGAGCAGGTCAGAATCGATCGAGATGGGCTTCTGCTTAATCCAGAACTTGGTGCTGGCTTTCTGACTCGTGACAGGGTCTATCTCCACTTTGTCTCCAGAGATACCTGTAAGGCGGAGGGGAGGACAGAAGAGAAACCACGAGAAGTAAGAGGCGTAAGCGATTTCAGTGGAATCACCTGACCTGTTTTGTAAATCCTAAACTGAACAAGCATGAACTCTCTTTAGGGCTTCGGGGAATGCCATGGGCTTCTTAAGACAGATGTAAGGAGACTCCAAGTGGCACAGAGAAGCCGCCTGTCTGGCCTCCTGGGTGGGTAAGCTGGGGTCGCGGTGGGGAGAGGGGCAGCAACCAAAACCCATATACAAAGGTATTATGAAGCTTTCCTTCTTGGAAAAGAGATAATACAGAGCTTACATATCGTTAATGAAATAAACTGTAAGGTAAGGCTCATTTAAACAATTCTGATCAGTAGTCTCTGCTGTGTTTTGTTGTAGAAGATCCGGGTTGGGCAGACAGAGCCGTCAAATCACCTATGCCTAAACAGTCAGGCTGCCAACGAAGAGCTTCTGACCTGGAAAAATCTTCCACACTAAACACAGGAAGAGTTTCTCTCTCGCTAAAGAACTCTCTGACACTAAGTAACTGTCCACAGCGTATTTAAAGGAAGAAGGACCACAAGGTGCTTCACATAAAACCTTCCAAGCGCAAGGCTTCAGGCTGTGGAGGTACTGGTCCTCCGCTAAGGGAGACAGCCCTGGGTGTGCGCTTTATGCAACCAAGGCTTTCTAACAGGGAACCAGAATGTTAACTATGGGGACTTCAGGTTTCATTTTCAGAGCCCTGAGAGACATCACACGCTGCGCAGTGACCGGGAGCAAAGCTGCTGGGAGAACCACGACAGACCAGGGAGGCGGGGTGTCCTGGGACCACCTGGGAAACCACAGCAATGCTCCCCTGGATCTCCGAGCAGACGGTGCCCAGCCTGACACATGACATCTAGGCTAGAAGCTCTCTTTTCCCTTTTACTGAAAATCGAGGAATCTGTTCATGAAGTGAAACGAAACCCTTCAATATCCTTCCAGAGTGGGCCCCAGAAGGTATCTTGAAAGTAATTAATTTTTAGGCCACAGTTTCAAGGTCAGGGTCAAAGTGAGAACAAGCAAATGAAGATATAAGAAACCGTTAAAACCACCAAATGTACATTCTGCAACAGAAAAGACAACCAGAGTTAACATATTTCATCCTATGGATCACGCTCAGGAATTTTAAATTATCATGTGAGAAAACTTGGTAGGCCAACAGATAAGACAGATAAAAGAAATAGCTACATTAAAAAACAAAAACCAAGAGACCACAATGACCACAGTCAGGCCAAATTTAAAATTAAAGAAGAACAGAAACACAAAATCCTAGTGATGAGTTGTGCTATGAACTCCACTCATCTCCATTTTATTTTATGAATAAAGAAATCCCAGATAGCAGCCAGACAAAGGCAGGAGGCTGGACAGACTACAACACAGTATTACCTGCCAAAGGAGACCCCGCAGTACAGTTGCTTAACCCCAGTCATTACCGTGTGGTCTTAGGAAAAGATGAACAATTGGTATTTTTTTAATTAATCGAATGCCGGAATTTGTCATTAGGCATCTTTCAGGAACGCCATATTTCAATTAGGCATAATGTCATCGGCCCAATTGACTCTGGACGTTCAGGTCTAGATGATTTCAGGAGGGTGAGAATGCATCAGGAGACTGATTTTATTACATTTCACTTAAAATAGATTACGACTACCCAGTCACACTCTTCCCTCCAGTTTGGTCATTAATTGTTAAAGATCTGGACATTTCTATAGTTCCCTGAAAGAAGAAAAGTACTTACACCATGGTTGTTGGTAGTAAGTGGCTCCCCCGCTCCCTACCTTCCTCTGCTTCTTATTTTGACATTTATAAAAGTCAAAACGAGCAGAGCAAAATAAATGTGCATATCTCTTCTGTGGAATAAACCCTGCCCCACATTCCTTTCTCAGAAAGGGAGGGGGACGATCATCATCAGAAAGACACGGTTTTAAAATTTTGTTCTACGGCCCTGCAACTCCTGAAGCCGTAGTCAGTCAATATTGTTAATGTAGCTTGTTAATTTGATAGGATTTGTCAGGTAACTCCACTGGAAAATTATATAAAACTGTTCCAGATGAAAAGATGATAGTGACATGAATTAAAGTGATAGAACAATAGTGGAATATAAACCAGAAATGACACCCAAAGTGGCTGTTGATTTATTGCCGTACTGAGTTTGGTTCTGGGCTCCCATGTATATTAGTGCTACAAATCTGGGTCCATTTAGCAGAGGGATGCGCATACATACATCACCAGCTCCTGCTCCAAGCCAAGGTCACTCCCCATTGCATCAATCTTTTCAACAGAGCCTACTTCACAAAGCAGGACTTTTGTAACCATCTCAGATGTAACAGACTCTCGTCCTCTTTCATCTTTCTTTTATCATGTAAAGTACACTTTAACTTCTATTATTTTTATCTGCAAATTGTTCCTGCAGAGTTCATCCATTATGGGCTGTATCTTAGCATCAGTAGCCTAAGCTCTGTTCCACCACGAGAACACTTTCCCAAACACACCCTTTCCTGGGGTTATTGTGCAGTCACCGTTCACCAAGGGGAACCCCCAAGTCTGCAGTTTGGGGATGAAGATGTGGGAGTTGAGTGTATTAGGATCAAGACAGGCAGGCAGGTGGAACACCATAGAAACAAGCGGTGTATTTCAAAACAGCTGTGTGGAAATCAGATTTTTTCTGAATCAAATCACATTTTCCCAGTGACTTCTAGTTTCAGAGATACTTTATCTTCATTTTGGATTGATCTGTAATTGGCAGGGGCTCCCAACACTTTAGTTTTAACTTTCTCTGCCCTGCAGGCTTTCAGTCAAGCAGTTAATGATCTGTAAAACACTCGCCTGCCTAGAGGAGTCACTATTTAAAGAAGCCTGTAGGGGAATCTCTCCTGATGGGAAAAATCCTTTTGTACATTAAATAATCTCCCCCTCCTTGAGATGTGTGTGAGTCTGGCTTCTTAAAGCGGGGCACACGGCCTCACAAGACCCTGCTCGCTCCTGCCGGACAAGCGGCAGCACCATTGGAGCCCACTTTGGGCACACCCAGCCTCCACTGCAGAATTCAGCCTGAAGCAAACAGACCTCCCGGCCCGGCCTGGAGCCGAAAGGACAAGGCAGCCTGGTGGAAAGGAGGGCAGTTTGGAGGCTGGTGCTACAAGCCAGGTCTGGGGCAGAGGCTGGTGAGGCATTAACTGGCACCGACTCTGCGCCAGAAAGGGTAGGAACCCCTCGCGTGCATTGATGCCAATCTCACAACCACCTTACGAGGTCGGTTCCTGTGTTTTCCTCTATTTTATATAGATGAGGAACTCGAAACCATGGGGAGGAGACGTCACTTGCCCAAGTTCACACAGCTGCCAAGGGGCAGAGCCGGAATGGGAAGAAAGCCAGGTAAGCTGGTTCCAGGACATGTCCTCTCCGCCACAGTGTTATTCTGCCAGAACTGGGCGAGGTGCTGTATATAACCTGTGTTAGGAGAGGGGGAGGCGCTGGTCTAAGGCTGGGGAGCGTTTAAGTGGGAAAGCCGTGTTCACACCCAGAGCCATCCGGGTCCCGAGTGTGGGACCTACCCCAATGCTCCTCACCCAGTCTTTGGTCTTCTCTCTCCATTTTCACCAAGAAACAAATAATAGTCAAAGGTGCCAATAAATGCACACCTTTAATTTTGTTCATACGTGGCAAAATGAAGCAGGACGTTCTACCAATGTTCTTCCGGTCAGCCACCGAGCGTGGTTCTGATCTCCTTGGTTAAAGCTTTTGTGTCAAGTCTCTGAAGAAAAGGGCTTCCTTGGTGGCTCAGCTGGTAAAGAATGAGCCTGCAGTGCAGGAGACCCAGGTTCGATTCCTGGGTTGGGAAGATCCCCTAGAGCAGGAAATGCCAACCCACTCCAGCATTCTTGTCTGGAGAATCTCATGCACAGAGAAGCCTGGCAGGCTACAGTCTGTGGGGTCACACAGAGTCAGTCGGACATGACTGAGTGACTAATAATTTCACTTTCTTCTGAAGGAAAGGCAGAGGCACTCCTTGAAGTGTCATTTATGCATGATTAACAGGTAATTCAAATGATAAATATATGTCCAAGAAAAGACGGGAAAGATGGTTTACATTTCTCTAACTTAAATGGCCAACAACAGAGGACTAGTTAAGACAACCATGTCGGAATACAATACAACCATGAAAAATTATGTATAAGAAAAGCTCTGATTTGGAAAAATTCTTATGATGCTAGGTGAAAGGACAGGGAAAATATTTATAGAAAAGAGGTCAAAAGGATATGCTTCACTGGTTAAGTCAACTCTGGTCAGTGGAAATTTCACCAAAATAAAAACAAACATCATTTTAAAAGTTGACTTTTTTTTGTGGGGGCTGGTTTCTACTTCAGAATTCAGAACCCTTTCCCAGTTTTGAAAACAAGAGAGGAAAGGACTATGTTAAATTCTGTAATTGGTAATGATGAGAAGTGATCCTAAACTGGAGACGCCCTCCCCCGAGCAGTCCTCCGGTACCCACAGGGCTGCAAACATGGGTGCCACTCTGACTGACGGTGCCTGGGAGGCTCCACTCCAGCAGGCTCGGCCAGTGAGGAGGAGGAGAGGACGCAGGCTGGCCCGAAGCGGCCAGGGCTGGCTCCTTCCCTCGGAAACAAGGGAGGCCATTTGTCTCCTTTACCAGCTCTCTTCCCCAACCCACTTATCCAAAGCCATCCGTCATGACCTTTTCATGTTCCCACTTCTGACAGCTTCCAGATACAGTGAGTCAAACTTCACTGGGAGCAAACTATCACACCAACTGTCAAAGCAGAAAACACTGCCTGATTGCTGTCCTACATCAACGCCAGTGTATAAATCCTTCCTTAACAAGACAGCTCAAAATAAACAAAAATGCAACTCTAACTTATATACAACTCTCTGGGGAGACTATTTGTCCTAGGCCTTAGAGTTATCACCAGGAGACCTGTGTCTGTTTTAGCTAACTGAAAGATTTCCCTAAGAGGAAATTAGCCCTGTGCATTACTTCTGCTAACATAGACTGGGCACCTACCCTGGACAATCTCTGTGCTGGGTCCCTTCACGTGTAGCAACTTATCACAAGCTCAGCATATCTCTATTAGGAAGGCAGGAGCAGCCCAGTTTGTATTTCAAGGCAGTGGCATAGAGGTTAGGGACAGGGAATTCTGGAGTCAGACAGTCCTGATCCTGACTTTGGGGATCAGCTTCTCTACTTTTTAAACTCTTGTTATTTTGGGAAAGTTGCTAAAAAATGGCAATAACAGAATCCACCTCATGGGTTTGTTATAAGGATTGAATGAATAAGATTTGTAAAAGTGTTTGCAACAGTGCTTAATCCACAGCTAGTGGCCTTCCCTAGTGGCTCAGATGGTAAAGAATTTGCTTGCAATGCACAAGATGCCAGTTTGATCCCTGGGTCGGGAAGATTCCCTGGAGAAGGGAATGTCTACCCACTCCAGTATTCTTACCTGGAGAATCCCATGGGCAGAGGAACCTGGTGGGCTACAGTCCTTGGGGTTGCAAAAAGTTGGACACGACTGAGTGATTCACATACACAGGGACACCTACTACTACTTCTCATGACTGCTGTTATCCAGAGTCAGGCACTAGGCTAAGGGATGCGACACAGATTAAGAGATGACGGTCAGGACGAGTGTGAGCTCAGAGAGCCTCGGGAGGGATATGAACAAGGGACCTGCCAGGCCCTCGTCTGGGGTGAGGGTAGGGGGTGATTCTCTCGAGGACCCACTCTATACCCCAGTATGGGAAGCACCAGGATCCAGAATGACTGTTCAATTGCAGAGACCAATGCCCTCAACCCTATGAATCCTGGGAATAGCCTCCTATCCCCAAGAGGGCAAACTTCTTCCTGGCAACCTCCAAGAGTTCAATTCAAAATCAGGAAGAACGTTCTCACACCTGAAGTTGTGGAAACTCTGGTGATAGGGAACCCCTGCCCTGCACGGTCTCCAGGTCATTAATCTGGAGATTTTGATCCGCCGATGTTATCCTGGGCAAAGTGACAGTCTCCCTCGGTGAGCCTGAGCTTCCTGCCTTGTAAAATGGGGAAGCAACAGTACCAACTTCCAGGGCATCATGAAGGTAGAATGGCTTAAGCACGTAGAAAAGAGCAGAGTGCCTGGGACATTATAAGGACTCAATCAGTATCAGAATTACTACTAAAAATGACCGTGGAAAGGTGAAATGACATACTTGCCCAGGGTGAATCACGTTAGTAAACAGCAAAGTTGGGGCTGAAGCCCAGGTCTATGGGACTAAGTCCAGTGTGCGTTCTGACCCCTCAGCTGTTCCCTACTGTCCCAGAGAGGCATGTGTGACTCTTAGAAGGCACAGCCCCCCTCAGGGCACACTTAAAATGCCCTTCCAAGAAGCTGAAACAGCAGTTCGGCAAAAATTAGGGCATTTAACATTCCATACCTCAGTGTATTTCCTGAGTTACTGTTTATTTGTTTAGACATCATGAGCTGTGGTTCATTCATCAATTTCCTACAACCGTGAATCTGAGACTACAAAAGCCCCACCACTGTTAAATCCCAGAGTTGCTTTTTACACAGTTCTACAATCCTCTTGTCTTTCGGTTACCTATAGCCTTCGAAAGCCTGGAAAAGCCCCCTGGGAGGGCCACTGAACAACTCCTTGCCAGAGTGGATTTTGCTAAATCTATATAGCAATCGATAGCATCCGCAGAGCAGGCAGGGAAGTCTTTGAAACTTTTCTGAATTTACACACAGGATCAGATACACAGGCTGTTTGGGCTTAATGAGACCTGAGAGATCACCCAGTCTGGTACTTTCATTCTCCATATGAAGAAATTGAGGCTCAGGGCTGGGTATACCTTGTCTGATGTCACCCATTAATGACAAAACTACAAAAGAATTCATGTCCCCAAATGAATAAGCTGGGGCTTAAAAAGACCCAGTGTATCTCACTATGCACTTTTATAACGATCAAATGCATTGCAATATAAAATGCACAGTCTCTGACAATTTATCAGGGATCCAAAACGAGATCAGTAGAACCTTACATTCTTGAGATCAAGTGGATCACTGGTTCTGTTAAGTAGATAAACATCCCCAAGCCACTTGGGATCCAGAGCTAAATGCGGCCAACTTCAACGTATGATCAGAGACTTGGGAACAAGTCTGCTATACTTCACTGGACCGTTACCCTTGGGATGCAAGCTCAGAGGTGGCCTGACCATGAGTGAGACCAGGTCTGTGCAGCAGGACTCAGTACAGTACTCAGCACAAGGAGCTTCCTAAACAAGACCCTGGACTGCTTACTCTCAGTAAAACCCATCCTTGGACGAGGTCTCAATTCTCGCTGTAGAGGAGGCAGTTGCAAAGATTTTATACTGGGGAGGTCAGGTTCCCAAACTAAATATTCTCCTGGTAAATACATGGTTCCCATGGGGCGTTAGTGGTAAAGAACCTGCCTGCCAATACTTGCTCCCTGGGTGGGGAGGATTCCCTGGAGGAGGGCATGGCAACCCACTCCAGTATTCTTGCCTGGAGAATCCCACAGATAGAGAAGCCTGGTGGGCTACAGTCCAAAGGACTGCAAAGAGTCAGACACGACTGAAGCGACTTGGCAAATAAAACTCATGTGAACTTAAATGTGAGGAAGCAGTAATATTGTTTCTTGAGAGAATTTTATAATTAATCACTTGCAGAATGAGGAAACATCAGATCTTCCCCATGCTCAGTACACTGGTGGTGCTCAAGTGCCAAGGATGAGGAAGTGGTAAAAAGAATATGGAACCTTGGTCAACTTTCATCTATCTGATTCTGATTAATTTCCATTATGCCAGTGGTTATCCACTTTTTCCAGTTTTTAATTATTTCTTAGCCATCTGAGGAGCCTGGCACATTGTCATTAGTAATCCTGGATTACCCAGCAGGGATTCTCAGAAGGGAAGATCTGGGAATGCAGAGGAAAGCATACAGTTAGAAAAAGCCCCTCGAGTTTCTGACATTTTCCGTCAGGAGATTTTCCCTTGACTTGATCACTGCATTAAGCACTGATGTGGTAAAGACATTTTCCAGAGGAAGTCTTGATAGTGTCTGTCCTGCTACTTCACAGGTTCAGGTTCACTAGGATTTGTTAAATTCTGTTCCAACTTTTGGTTCAGAAAATGTTGCCACAATAGGAAGAAAATCATCATTTATTACTAGAATTTGTTACTAGCTTATTGTTATGAGTACTTAGAATGTTAGAATCTGCATTCTCAAATTACTCAGTGGATCCAGGGATCTTGGAGCTAAGCCCAATGCATGTCTCCCCACGAACGTTTTAGTGTCCCTGCATGGAGAAGGGTTATCTCCTTAGTATTTAATCTGAGATGGAAACATGGAAGGGAGATGAGTCCGTTTCTTAACACACATTTCCAGATTGTGCCATTACTTGAACATCGGAAAGTAACAGGGGCATATACTTTATTCAAACAGCCACATGAACTACTTTTAGTGTCAGAGTGAGCCTGAGGAGTAATAAGCCCAGGCCACAGATACAGATTTCACTCCGGCAGTCCTGTGTTGTAATGTCTTTCTTAAGTTTGCATGCTATGTGTTAAAAGTGACACTGTGATAAGGTCTTCTCTTGAGGTCTGGCTTGGGTACTGACCAGTGGATTAAATAACGACAACAGGTGGCACACACGCTGCGTCTCATCACGCTCGGGCCCAGGGCAGACATTGTTAATCAATCACCGAGTTGACGCGGCTCTCTCATGCAGCCTGAGATGCTACCTCAGCGCAGTGCTCCGGGCAGCCATTATAAACCTGACTGGAGCTGGCTTGAGACGAAGCCCTCTTTGTTTCTCTAAGGTATGTGCTACTGTACTTAATACTTCTGTTAACAAACTACTGTGACCACAAGTGTTATGATTATGCGTATGGACTGTTTTATGAAGAGAGAATGGAGGTAACCATGGAAACTTTTGGAAGAGGTTATTTTATAATCTTACACAATAATGACATGGATGGAATTCGTGGTATAGTATATGTTCAGTAACATATTCTTTTAGCGATGTGGAGATGGGCAACACTGACAATTAAGAAGTGAAGGGCTCAAGTTAGCCTAAGTGGCACGACTATCAAAACACTTCTCAGCCTGAGACCCTGTGCTGGGAAAACCAGGCTGACCTGCCCAATCAGTAAAAACAAGCCTTGGACAAAGAGATAAGGGGTAAGAAAGTCCTTTGAATACTGTGAGACTGCATTTCCCAAACCCCACAATTATGAAGAGATTCTGAGCCAACAGATCTGGGACGAGGCCAGGAGTTGGTGATTCTGATACACGGTCATGGTAGGAACTGCTGCTTTAGGGTACCATGTAAACGAGAGGCATTCCCTGTCTTGATTCTTACATGCGTTTATTGGCGGCCCCTTGGCTGGTGTGTCATAATTAATTCAGTTTCTGTTAGCCAGCTAATAAGAGCTTATTGATAGTATACCATGGCTTCTTAGATCATGGCTGGCATTCACCATCTGACCCTTTTCTTTAACTTTTTGACTATACCATGTGGCAAACATGATCTTAGTTCCCCAACCAGGGATGGAACCTGTGCCCCCTGCGGTGGAAGTTCAGAGTCTTAATCATTGGACCATCAAGGAAGTCCACCTTTTAATGCTTGTAGAGTCAATTTCCCCAAACCTACTTCAACCTGCCAGCCTTGGGATGTGTGGGTAGCAGCCATGTCTTGGTGCCCGATCCTGTGGTCAAGCATACAGGATCTCAAGTTAATGGGAAAAAAATCTCAACTTGGTATAAGTTCAAGCAAGGTCTACGCTTAAAGGGCATCTGTGCTTTGAGGCCCAACGTGGAAGGGAAGTAGACAAGATGGAAAAAAAAAATCCAAAACTGTTTTTGGGAAATATAGGCACGGTCAAGCATGATGGCTTTGTCTGGTGAGTTTTCTGGGTTGGTAGAGCAAGGATGGCAAACAGATTTCAGCCTATGAACCAACACCAACTGATTGGTGAGTGCTGCTTCTGGGCTGTGTTGGAAAGGATTCTGGGGTCAGGTCTGTGCCCAGAGGGAAGAGGTGCAGGGATTGGTCAACAGTGTGAATGGAGGAGGGACTACCAGCACACACGCTACCCTGACACTGACCTCAAGGTGCTAGGGGAGGGAGAAGAGGGAAGGATGCACAGATGTTTGGAATGGGCCAACTGCAAGTAATCACTTCCTTGGTGAAGGGACACTATTAACGACTGAGGCATCTGTCATGTGATGGACTGGATTGAGTGTATGGGATTGACTTTCAGTCCCAGTTCTGCTACTGGGATGGATATCCTATTGTGTATGTGATGGCTGAGGGGGAGGGCAAGACAGTACTTGTTAAGTAACAGCTAAATGCCAATAAGCACCAAGTGCTTTACATACATTGCGGGATTTTATTAATTCCTCCAAGTGTCAGTTTTCTGTCACGAAATGGGAATAGCATTGTCAATGTGGTGTGCCAATTAAATATGGTAAAGGGGTGAAAGTTCACTGTATGCCATACGTTGTTATAGGAATACAGAACTGGTGCAAGGAGGATCTGCTTTCAAGGCCGGATCCAGTGGTTAGCCACAGGCCTCAGCCTCAGACAGTCCTGGGTTCTGATCTCAGCTTCACTACTTACTACATTTCCCCTACACCCCATTTTCCCCACATAAAAAACAGAGATAATATCAGTACTATCTAATAAAGTCCTATGATCACAGGAGACAATGCAAGAATGACCAGCACAGTGTTTGGCATATAGCAAGCATTTGGTAAATGATATCTTCTTTTAAAAATTATAGAGCTTCCCGTGTGGCTCAGCTGGTGAAGAACCTGCCTGCAATCTGGGAGACCTGGGTTCAATCCCTGGGTTGGGAAGATTCCCCTGGAGGAGGGAAAGGCTACCCACTCCAGTACTCTGGCCTGGAGAATTCCATTGGCTGTATAGTCCATGGGGTTGCAAAGAGTCGGACATGACTGAGTGACTTTCACTTCACTTTAAAAATTATAATTTTTCTTGTTAATATTATAAAAAAAAAATTAGATTGTTGCCCCAAGTTTCATGAAAGGCCTCCAATAGTTTTTCATTCATATAAAAGTCTGGTGGAAAATCGATTGAATTTGGGGTCTTGCAGATCAAAATCTGAGTCTCTTATCTCCTGACTTTTGCAGAGACAAGTGGCAGATGGTGAAACTAGAACATCGGCCCCTGCTCCTCGATCGGGAGGCAGGCCGCTGTCATGGCACCATGGAGCTCGGGGACACCGAGTCGCGGCAACATGTTCTCAGGTACCACTCACTCAGAGCGGACGGCTGGTCTTCTCTGGGATCGGCAGCGCTGCTGGGTGAATGCCGCACACAGACACTTACTGCTTAGAAGAACTTGCCACGGGGGGCAAGTGAAATCTCTGCTCTGACTGACACAGGATGGACGAGCGGAGGAGACCATCCATCAGTGTCAGGAAAGATCTGAAGCACCTGGCTAGTCAGTTGAAATAAAATAAATTATTTACTGATCTCAGAATCCAGCTGCTCACTTGACTGCTCATAAACAGTGTGTGCTGCCCTGAACTTCGCAGTTGATTCTGTTTCAGAAAGGAAGAATTTCCGGACTGCTGCGTGCAGGCTTTTGTTGTTGTTGTTGTGAGAATGAGAGGGTGTTACCATTTGCTTTCCAAGGAGGAAGTGTGTATCTGAATTCATGTGCATGGGAATAGGAAGTGGACTTATTCACTGCATGATATAGTACTCATGGGCATGGTTATCCGACTGTCACAAAATTATTGTGCTTAAGATTAATTAATGAAGCCTTTGCTTATAATGCTAAAGGCTAAATTTAGATTCATAATGGAAACAAATGCTCTGATACCTATTTTAGAAGTGCCTCAGTTGTGACTCTCCACCAGAGGGCGCTATGGGTGTCACTGGAAGCATCCAGAGGTGACCACGACCAGCTTCCCAGTCATCTGGCTTCTGAGAACCAATGCTCTATAGAGAGATACCTGTGTTACCAGCATCATCCATGCCTACCTGACAAGTCCGCACCATGACACTGCCAATAGAAAGTGAAAGTGAAAGTCATTCAGTCGTGTCCAACTCTTTGCGACCCTATGGACTGTACAGTCCATGGAATTCTCCAGGCCAGATTAGTGGAGTGGGTAGCCTTTCCATTCTCCAGGGGATCTTCCTAACCTAGGGATCGAACCCAGGTCTCCTGCATTGCAGGCAGATTCTTTACCAGCTGAGCCACAAGGGAAGCCCCTCGCCAACAGAGCCACTACCTAATCTGAGTGATCTGGTTAAATACTTTGAAGATGGTGGACCAGGAGAGAAAGTAATAAATAAAATAAATGTTAATGACAATGATAACATTAAAATAAACTTCTGTGGGCCGCTTTCATACACAGTCTTGAAAGGTAAACATTATAATTCCCACTTCATAAATGTCAAACATGAAGACTGAAAGAGGAAGGAACTTGCCTAAGATTAGGCTGCAGGTAAGCGGTAAAGCTGGGATTCAAACCCACTGTTCCCTGCAGAGTTGGGTGTCTTTGCACAGATCCTTTTGTGAGCTTTTCCCTTTGGATTAATATACAGATCAGAATCTCATAAATTCAAGTTTGGCTTTTACCTTTCAGAAAAACTTTGGGGAAAGAAATCCACACTATCGGTTATCTTTCTAAGGCACTGCTTTCCACCTGGGGAGACAGGAGGAATGGGTTTGCTGATTATGCTCGCCTGGGAGGATCCCTGTCTTGTACCCTGGACCTCTATCTGCAGTCAGGCAAGTTACTGGGCTTCTTAAAGTTAGAACCACTCAGAAAAAGCAGACCTTCTGTTACTGGGAAAGAACTGCAGGCAAGCACGATGTCTGAGTAGCACTCTTATCTTCACAAACTTTTAATTGAGGATATACAAACAGAAAGTGCATAAATCCTAAGACTATATAAAACCTGACTTTCCCACCAAGTCTACAGAAATCATGTAATCAGCACCCGGACCAAGAAACAGAGCTTTACCAGCACCCCAGATGCATCCCCTCCAGTCACTGCAGTCTCTTCAGCCTTGGATAACCACTGTCATTACGTCTACAGATTATCTTTGTGTATTTTTGAACATTATATAGACGGAACCATTCAGCATGTACTTTCACCCCCTTTCTGGCTTGTTTTTGAGCCACCTCATTATTTTTACTTCTGTGAGAGATACCAGAAAAAGCACCTTTAGGAAGAAAAACACTGAAGAACTTTATGTTTTAACAATCAACATTAAATAAGCCTTTTGTACCATTTTGGAGGTTTTTTGTGAGGAGGGATAAAGAGGTCTACAGAGGGGGAAAGAAGATGGGTTCTGTGTGTTCTGACTCTAAGATACTGGTGCTAATTTCTCTATTTAGTCTGTCATAATCACCATCATCTTAGAAGCTGATGTTTATTGAGCACTTGCTATGTGCCAGGTGCCTTTCTAAGTATTCCATGTGTGATAAGACATTTGGTCCTCACAATCACCCCATCTGTGAGATAGAGACTATTCATCTTACAAATGAGGAGACTATAGCTTTGCATCACTTGCCTGTGTTGATATAGCTAACAAATGAGTCAGGGTTTGAACCGAGACTTCTAACTCTTGAGTCTGTCCTCCAAGTTTCCACTATGTTGCATCTCCACTAACAGATCTTTCTTAAGAAGGTCTACCAACTGCCAGGCCTTGGCTAATAAGCTCGATGGAGTATCTGACTTGTTCCCCACAGTAATGCTAAGAAGCTGGCACACTCACACTCTCATTTAAACAGAACAGAATCGAGGCTCAGAAAAATTAAGACATTGCCTAATATGGCTGGTTGTTGACAGAGTCACAGTTTAAACCAGATGTGATTCCAATGCTCATCTCTTAATTACTAAGCTACTGTCAGCTTACTTCAAGCTCCTGTCAGTCAAGCTGGTAAGAGATATTTGAGAGATTTTTGAGACTTATTACACATTAGCTGGACTAATGCCCATGTAAGAAAAGGTTTTATTATGAGACACATATGAAACCTTTCTGAGAAATAGAACATTCATGAGTCTTAGAGTTAGAATTCAAGCTTTCTCCCTTTGCACATGAAGTAAAGGATGCCCAGGCAGGGGTGGTGTGGCTGAGGTCCCAGCAGAGCCCAGGGAGAGGCCAGCTCCCCGACTGAGAAGGCCTGGCACCTGTACCTATTGCCCCCCTCCTGTCGTCCTCTGTTAGGAAACAGGGGCACTCACATTGGCCAGACCAGGATTCTTCCCTGAAACCACCTGCTGTGTGAGTGTGGGCATGAGACGTCACCTCTCTGCACCTCATCTATTTAATACCTTCTCTGTCAGATGGAGACAGTAAAAGTACCTATATTTTAGGTAGGTTAGTAACACACGTAAAGCACTCACACGTGAGGATACCTCTAGGTAACAGCCATGAGGAGGATGAAGATGGTGTGGTGTTCACATTATGTTGACAACCATGGCACTTTTTCTACTCCTGTTAGGTTTAAGTCATAATAGAAATTCAGTGCTTCATGGAAACAAATTAACCCCACATATTAACTGAATTTTAGTTCCAGATTATCTGGTGAGGATCCAAATATAGCTTCTGAGATCATTAAAAAAAGCCTCCTGAATAAAGGCATGAATGAACAGCAATGAATTCACGGAATGAGAACAGGCAAGTGGCGATGTTACAAAGCAGTTCTAAAGAGAGGATGTGAGAAAATTATAGAATGGAAATTATGGAACTCCACAAAAGTCAATCAGTTTGAAAAGAGTCTCAAGTTAGTTCTATTTCTAATCTTCTGCTTCATAAAAAAGAAGACAAGACAGAGCACTCAGGCGGCAAAAAGGAGTGACTTTAAATTTCACTGTTTCAACATTTGCTCTGAAAACAAATTGCCGTTCGTCATTCAGGTCACACAAAAGCGGCAAATTGTTCCTCTCCCTATTTCGACATTGACCACTTACAGAAAGTCTGTCATCTGTCCACGCACTTACCTAACTGGACGTCGGTCGTGAAGCGGAGTCTGTGGATCATGCTGACTTTGAATGACTTGTAGTGGTGGCTGCTCAACATATCCTGCACTGTAGCTATGTCAATCTGCGAATCCTCCTCGAAAACCCCGTCTGCCCTTGAACCTGGGGAGGAAAAAGCAGTTTAACACATAAAGATACATGAGGCTTGGCAAATGGTGTCTGCTTTAAAATGCTTTGGGATAAATTAAAATAATATGGGCTATTTAATTTGGAAAAGAAAAGGCTGAGCGATGACTTAATAATGCCATTCCAGTAAACAGAGAATGGTAACATATTAATCACTCAACAATTAATTCCACAAACACTGCCTTGTTCTGCGGCAGCCCCTTGGCAGACCGGCAGCCATACAGAGGGCAGAAAAACTCCTGCTCACCAGAAGCTCTGTCTCCACAAGAGTAAGTCCAAGTCACAAAAACGCGGTTACTCAGATTCTTGCTTCTTTTTCTAATAATTTTCGTGATTATAAGAGTAATCCATGCTCCTTGAAGAATCCTTGTCCTTTCCAAGATTCTCAAACCGTCAGTTTATCAGCTCCGTGTCCCATGGCCCACAGCCTCCACTGGTTCAGCTACAAGCCTGCTTACACCCAGATGGCCGTGGCAGTCTCTCAGTGGCCTCCTGGCCATCAGGCTCCTCAGCAATCCAGCTCCTACAGGACTTTCCAGTTTGTCTTTCTAAAGCTTTGATCAGTTACTCACTCATCAAACGTCTAGTCAGAGCTTTGTGCACACCAAATACTCAGATACTGGGGACAAATAAGAAGACTGGAGCTCAGAAATCCTCCCTGGCTTCCCAAGGCCTCCTGAATGAAGCACACTCTTTTCAGTCAAGCAATCAAGGATGTCCAGTCTTCCTGAAACAAAAGCTTCCTACTTGGCACTTTTCACACATACCTTCTCTAAGCAATTCTCAAACTCCTCAGACTGTGTACAGTCCAGGTTTCTCTACTTCTGGGCCTTTGCTCATGTGGTACCCTTGGCCTAGAACATCCCTTCTGTCAAAACTCTGCCCAGGCTAGTCAGATTCCAGCTCTCCCTGAATTCCATAGCAGCTGGTTTATACTGGACTCTGGAGCCAGGAAGACCTGGGCTCAACTTCTGGCTCTGTCTCCAAGAGTAACGTTGGACATGTGACTATTTCTCTGAACCCTAGAATCTGCCATCCATAGAATATCAAAATGTATTGAAAGAATCTAACATACAATACACGTAATAAATAGCAGTCATGGTTATTTTTATTCTCTTGTCACAGTGGATCACGTTCAGCCTTGCACTAGAATTGTTGAGTGGTTGCTCTTAAATTGGAAGCTTTGTGAGGATAAGTGAAGTTTCTTATTCATCTCTACATCTTCTCCTGCAAGCAGGACAGGCAACTGGCATGCTCTCACTAAGTTCTGCTAAACAAATCAATAATAATGATGATAGCTATTAATAGTACGTGGAAGTTCTCAAGCATCAGGCATGGCGCCGAGTACTTCACACATGCATTCAAGTCTCAAGACAACCTGGCAGGAAGTTCCTAGAATTTTCATATCATACAGATGAAGAAGCCAAGGCTGTGGAGGCAAAGTCATACGGCCCAGGTCATACAAGCAAAGCTAAACTAACTCTTGTCACCCCCTACTACCAAGTCTGGAATGTGGTCCTCTGAATGCGCAGCTGCTGCGGGGAGGACGCACCTGTCTAGAAAAGGCCAACCAGAGTGGGGCGCCCGAGGCCTTGTGATGAGAACCCAGAGCGGGGTCCACAGGGAAACCATGAGAGAATTCCTTGGCACAGGGTTGGAGGAATGTAAAACTCTAGGTTTGGGCATAAAACTGGAAAATTCTATTATGCCTGCCAATTACACACTTTCCTTCCCACAGTTATTGTTTACAGGGCAGGCTTTTAAGTCAAAGCTGGCTTCTGATGCCTTCACATTGAACTGATTTATTAGGAATTGGATGTTCTATTTCCAAACACGACAACTCTTGCCAGCCTGGACCATCCTAGCACCTACAATGATGCACTCCACTCAGAAAGGCTGCAGCCTCACCTTTAAGCCTCAGCACTCACTGGATGCCTTGGACATGGTCCACATTTTGCCCTCTCTGCCCAAGTCATCCTTCTCCCCTTTCTGCTCCCTCCCGTTCTGTTCCTCCAGGCCTCCTCCTCATCCCTCTGATGAGCTTAGCTCAAGCGACACTCCAAGGAATCCTGAGTCTAGCTCAGCTGCTCCTGTCACTGCACCCTGCATTTCCCTTCAGGTTATTTATCACAGCTAGTAATCGCCCGTCTCTGCCATTAGACTGTAACCCCAAGAGCAGAGACAGAGTGATTGCTTTATTAAACACCGTCGCCCAGACCCTGCTAGTGCTACCACGTACAGAATAAAGCAAGAGCTCAATAGCAATCTACTGGATGAATACCAAGCACTATATCCTCAGGATCAGAGAGGTTTCATGACTTAACCAACATCACATTGCTAGGACAGACACAGTGGCACTCAACCTTTGCAAGAAGGCCCATTAGGTAACCCTGCCCCCTCTCTCTGGAAAACTTGTGATTTTGGATAGAGATGTTGGGATCATATGGTTTCCCTAGTAATATGCACATTCCAAGCCAAAAGGAGAAATTAAAGTATTGAATAGTTATTCACTTTCTCTAAATATACCTTTTACTAAAACAGAACTGCCAAGATGTGTTTATTTCTATTTTAGAACCTCCTAAATTGAGAATTTTGGAGAAACACTAAAATTCTTTCATGTTTTAAATCACTGAAAGCCATCTTTTCTGAGAAAAATGCCATTATTAGATACAACCTAGCTCAAGAACTTCTGTTTTCTTTACTAATTAGTATTTTCTAAATATTGCAGGTATTTGATTTGGAAAGAGGTAACAGCTCATTTATGCTAAAATGCCAATTATTTTTTTAAAAAACCATACTTAAGAGTTTTACATTTTATGATGTTGGATTAAAACCAATTTAAAAATTACTATAACGTGACATATAATTTTTTACTGAGCAATTTCAATGCCAGCTGCTAATAAAGCATCTTAGCTGTAAATGATAATTCAGATGCTTTTAGATAAAGTGGTGCATAAATATGGCTGGAAATTGATTTAGCTTCTTGCAGAAGCTACTGAAGAATGACATATTTTGTTTAATACACCAGCTAATGTAGTCCTAAAAGCTCAAACAAGTGCCAGTTTTCACTCCTAAATTTGCTGTGGGAGATTAATGAAAACTTTATATTTTGCTGAAATGTTAATAATGGGCAGATGAGATGATAGGATTTTAGTAGAGGTCTTAAAGCTATGGAATAACCAGCAGGGCTTGTCAATTTCCTCGTATTAATTTTGTTCAAGACGCAGACAGCTGGAGCTGGCTCAACGCACTAATGCTTCTCGCACTGACCTCCCACTCTCTGACAGTGTAAATTCACATCCCATTTGGGGGTTTAAGTCCTCTTGATACCTGGGTGAGTTCCGAGCCTGGCCCCGGCTGACAAGGGGCATGTTTACTTTTATGATCAGAAGGGTAACTGCACTGGAGAAGCGGAGAAGGAAGGAACAGTCCTGCACTCACCTCTGACACGTGCCCCTCACCCTAAAGCAGGTTTATCTGCTGGATGGGAACAGCCTCTGGTCCTGGAACTCCGGCGCCACTTCTCAAAGTAGGCTCAGGAGTGCCTGTGCTTGGAGGGGACGTGTGTGTGTGTGTACAGATCAGTCAGCCATGCAGTCTGTGACTCCTGACCCCATGCCTGCAGCATGCTGGATTGGGAAGGGACACTTTTGAGGAGAAGGCAGGGTTCCTGACCTTCAGGAGCTTACAAACTCAGTACAGAGTACCAAGAAAACACGCCAAGGCAGAGAGACGTGCCCAATGACGCACATGACAGACACGTCATCTAAAGGCACACATTTGAAGCAAACTGCTACACCAAAAGCATGTTTTTTTGTTGTTTTTTTTTTTACCAGACAGGTTCTGACTTTGCATGTACACCTTTACTGTCTGGATCCTTCTGGAAAGGGGTGAGCCCAACCACACATGAAAGATGTCTGGCACTGTACCATATGCATATTAAAAGATACTACTGTACAATCAACTTCACATTTCAAAACCACTTCTGTTAAGAGGAGACATTTTTATCTACTCAAAGTAAAAAAAATAGAACCCAAATATGTTAAAAGTAAACATTAAAAAACCACTCCCCAAACTGTTAATTTAATTGAAATATAACCCTTTGGTATTTTGCTAAATTAGCAATTAAAAAGGTCACAAGCAATTAAATGAAACAAAAGCCACACTGTGTTCATCTACATTAATGCTGAACTGGGTCTCCTCATGAATGACAAGATAAATTGTAATGGTGCCTTCAAAGACTTCACAATGCATTTTGTCAAAGTCGGGAGTGTTCACGTCTCTATGTGCCATGGATTACCATAATGTATCGTGTCAAAACGCTCGAGCTGCAATAACTCAAAGATGTATTGTGATAGATCAAATTTTGGGGTGGGGCCTAAAAGTGACTTGAGCACCGGAGCTCAAATGGACTGCCAACAGGCTCTGGAAGGATGACAGAGAGCACTTTCAGGATACAGAAAGCACTGAGGGACAAGCGGAAAATCCGAGAGAGGAAGGAGCTGAGGTGCCTGGAGTAAGGAATCAGCAAAGAGGAAGCGAGGAGCAGCACTTGTCTCAAAGGCAAAACCAGGCCCGGGAAGAAGGGGCAAAAGGAAGGGAGAGAAAGAGGTAAAGAAGCAGCAAGGAGGCAGAGAGCACGAGGGCTAAGGAGTGGCCTTGGGGCTCGGAATCACCGGAAAGAACCTGGAACACTGTGCTCAGAGACACAGACTCAAACCCGAACTCTGACTCTGAGGGTCCGGAGTGGGTCAGAAGCGTGCCCGAGGCCCCACTGCTGGGAAGAGGCAGAGCAGGACAGATCTATCAGACCCCGCCCCTGCTGCCCCTCCCGAGGCACCACGCTCCTGCGGGCAGGAGCAAGGAAGGGACGGTGTGGGTAACTGTCACCTCAGTCAGCTCAGGACCCCAGGCATGGTGAAGGAAGTGGGGGGGTGGGGTGGGTCTATAACCTCAATACTATTTTCATAATAATGACAGTAAGACATGATTTGCCCTTTTACATCTATTGTCTTGCAAGTGCACAAAGTAATAAGAAGTTCATTGATAACATTTCTGATTCCACATCGCTACCAACCTTAAAGTAACTACCACTTGAGTTTTGGTAGAGTAACAAAAATTCATATGCACCCTTATTGAAAAGGCTACTGAAATGCTCTTTTCCAACAATGGATCTCTGTTAGCCAAATTTTCTGTGAATAATTCAACCAAAACAATGTACTGTAGCAGACTGAATGCAAAAGTAGGTATGAAAATCCTGGTGCCTTCTAAGCCAAACATTATAGCAATTTGCAAAAATAGAAAACAGTTGCCCATTGGCTCAGAGGATTAGTCAATAACTTATCTTCCTGATAGTACAAAAATAAACGCTTTTCAGAGAAAGAAAAAAAAAAAAACCCAAACCAAAACAGTGCTGCTCTTATCATTACATTTTTATAAGAAAACATTTTTATTTTAAAAAATTTTAATAAACACGTTACTTATGTTAACACGTAATGTTAACACATACCATTGTTTTTAATGAATTCATAAATATTTTAAAATCTTTCAGTTTTTAATTCCTAATAAAGAGATATAACCCAATAAACAAGAGCTCTTTGGGGTCTCAATAATTTTTAAGTGTATAAAGAGGTCCTGAGACCAAAAAGTTTGGGAACTGCTGCCTGTATTGGTTCTTACGCCACGTCTTCATTGTCCCTGGACACCCACTGGACAACCATGATGGGAAACAAAAGTGCAAGTACAGCTCTGCGCCTGTTACATACCTGACAACAACCACACACAGAAAGCCAGTCACACACCGTCAGAGTAACAGGCTTCCTGCCAGGTGTCAGACCAAGGCTAATTCCAACTAATATTGTTTAAGAAGTGTTTTCATATACTACATGATTTCACTGGAGCTGAGGGAGAAACTTAAGAGGCAGTACACACATAACTTTCTTTCAGACAAATGAGCATTGATGATTAAATTACAGCTCAGATGAACTTGATGTACGCCTCCAGCAGATGTCTTATGTTCTTGGACACAAACTACATGGAACATCAAACTTTGCTTTATGATTCAGTGAGTCTCAGGTCAAGTCTACAAGGCCTACGTCTAAAAGGCCTCATCTAGTTAGAAGTTAAAGCAACTTCTGTCTTTCAGCTTCAAAAAGATCCACGTCAACTTTAGAGCTCAACCAAAGTTCAGTGGCCTTTGCTACGTCCTTATTTGTGGGCTTCCCTGGTGGTTCAGATGGTAAGGAATCTATCTGCAATGTGGGAGACCTGGGTTTGATCCCTTGGTCAGGAAGATCCCCTGGAGAAGGGGATGGCAACCTACTCCAGTATTCTTGCCTGGAGAATTCCATGGACAGAAGTGTCTGGTGGGCTACAGTCTATGCGGTAACAGACAGCTGGACATGATTGAGCGTCTAAGCAGCAGAGTAGTTCATATGTACACTCTCTGTAGCATGATGGCCCTGGTGACCCTTCCTCCCAAATAGTCACCCAGCACTAGCCATGCGCCAGAAGCTATACTAGTGCTTTGGGAACACTGGAGGATGGCAGCAGTGTTTGCACTTGGCTGGTGCAAAGAGTCTACGGAGGGGAATCGTGGAAAATAAAATGGTGAGGGTGGAGGGGGAAAAGTTTTCAAAGACAGGCGCTATGATCTCAGGACCTGACATGCAGTAAAATACTGTTGTGCAAGTGAGTGAAGACTAAACAAACTACCTTCTGCCTCATTCTATCCTGTACCCTTATTGCTGCTCCCCAGATAGAACAATGCCGGCTTCAGCCAAACTGGATTTTGTTCCAGTTATACCATCTGGCCAGAATGTCCTTTCCACTCTAAAATTTATAAACTTAGAGGTCTAATCCACATGGAGTTTTTTCCTGATCTTTTCCCTGAAATCCTGTCACCCTTTGCTGAGGCTTTCATGATAAGTATCTTACATGATAAGTATCTGGACTCCCTTTCTGGACTATGGGCTCCCTGAGGGCAAGAACATTCCATCCTACAGAGCGCAGAGTAGATGCTCAATAAATGCTGTTGGTGGCTTGAATGCGGTTGACGCCACACGTTAACCATAACAGTATCTGAGTTGTACACCATCCCTTGTGTTTTACCTCGGTTGCTAGAACCTGACACATCAATCCTACTTTCCATTCAGACAGCCTCACCAGACAGGGACCCTGCCTCATCAACAACTCCAATGGCAACGAACATTTACTGAGTGCTTACCACACGGCAGACACTACGCTCAGCACTTACATCATCTCACTTCATTTTCTCAATGCTTCTTTAAGTTGGCTAATAGTCTCCTCCTTGCACAAGTGAGAAAAATAAGGCTCAGAAAGTCATGCTGCTGGTAGAGTCATACAACTAACACCAGCTGGAGTTAGGACAGGAACCCAGGCCTAACTGCAAACTGTGCCCTTAACCACCACATAACCCCTTGGGTAAAAAATGATCCTTAGGTGGACTGGGAATGTACAAGTTCATGGGCCATAACAGTATCTAAGGAGAATACAACCATGCCTGGCTTTGCCAGAACAATCAGGGATAAAACCTAACTCTCTCTCCTCTGGTAAGACTCAAAGTAGTGCGCGAGTGAGTCATGGAGAAAAACTCTCCTTTAGCATTCTATATCCATCACATTTTTTTCCCAAAGTCCTTTTAAGTCCCCAAAGACTCATAAGCCCCAAACTTCTCTTCTATTAAACACTTCCCTTTGGCTACTAGTCATTTTTGCTGGTCTCTAAAAAATAATCAATAGGTGATATACTGTAACACACACATGCACAGTCCCACGCCCCGTGCAGTAATCTCTTCAAAGCCTCCAGGATCATACAGTAGGATATAGCCTTCACTGAATTTGCCATGCTACAACCAGGTAGGGATCTGTGCTGTCACTGCCTAATTGATTAAGCTCTTGGAGTCAGAGCCTTTCCACAGGGAGATTTCAGACCCTTGATAAATCAGGATAATCTTGTTTTATGAGGTGATCAGAAGGAAACGATTTCAGGTTTGTAGAATTCCTAAAAAGAGCAGATCATGGAGGTAGGGGAAGGTTTAAGCTCTGCATTCACGCTCCTGTCTGGCCCCCAGTCTCATCTTTCAGCACACTCTCCCCTGCTCATTTCATTCCACTCCACTCAAATATACCATCTCAAGCACGCCAAGCTCTTTCTCAAGACTTTTGGACAAGTAGTCCCTTGGCTTCTGGAACATTCTCCATACTCATGGTCTGAATAACTCCTTTTCATTCTTCCTCAAGGAAGCTTTATGGCCTACGCTCACCAGCTCCAGAGCCCTCCTATATAGTCTCATACCCTTCACAGCACTCAGAGCAGCTGGGAACTCCATGACGTGGAGGCTGTGTATCCTCTCTACTATCCCAGGACAGTGACTGGCCCAGAGGAGGGGCCATCCATGTCTGGAGGATGAATGAGCAAATATTATGTCCAGAGTGAGGGCTATACAGGATCAATCATGACCATGCATGGGTCTGAACCACTCGCTCATTACAGGTCTGCCTGGAAGTCAGGTTGGTGACCGGATTCCCCTTACTTCCTCTTCCTCTATTGTGTCTGTCCCTGTTCAAAACACAGGAAAAGTAATGGAGTCTTCTAAAGAGCCTGGGCATTTTGGACAATTTACATGACAAAATGTCTTAAGAACTGTAACAACTGATCAACACTGAGGCATCTCTCTCTCTGACTCCAGAGTCAGAATGAGGGCACGCACGCTGGAAGAACCCTACCTCCCATCAGGGGAGTCACTGCAGAAATGTCACCTGCTGCATCACCTGACCATCAGGCAGGGTCTGCAGGGCAGCTTCCAGGGCCAAGAGCCCACCAGAGGGACACAAATCTCTGTGCCCTCACTTAGAGCCCATACGGGGTTTGCGGCTCGTCAAACATGTTTCCTCACTGCTCTAATGTACCAGTGTATCGCTTAATGAAAGTTCTTAATTGTAATTCAATTAATTACATACACAGAGTCCCCAATTACATTTTCCAATAAGACATTGGCTGTGGTACAGGTCTAAATGCACTTAACCAATTTTAATATATTAAGACCAATTTCCCTTGAATACTAATTACTACCTAATGATAAAATGAAAAGGGTGGGGGGGGGACTTTCAGCAAAGAGGGGGGAAGTGAAAATGCAATTTATGTGGAATTTCTCAGCCCAAAGAGCACAAGGCAGACACTCACTGCTGAAGAAGTCGGTGTGGACAGGGCACACTCTTGTTTCCAGTTCAGATCAGCACTGTGTTTTGCCCTAGGGATCACTCACCCTCGGTGCTGGCAGCTGCCCAAAGGGGCCCACAGGAAGTCTAAGAATCTAGAGGGAGAAGAGGAATGACAGGGAGGTAAAAGGCCACCACTCACAAATGCAGGCTAGCAGGGTGTCTGGACACACAAACACAGCAAGTGGCCAGGACTCGTGTTGGGCACTGCACTTTACCACATGCGTTTAATGCACACAGTTTCCTTTAATCCTTAAAACAGCTCTACAGGGAAGGGATTCCCACTGGGTTTTACAGATAGGGAAATGGAGCTCAGAGGAGGGCTTGCCCAAGGACACGCTGGGGCTCCAAACCTCCTGCCTTTCCCCATCCCCTACGACACACTGCCAACCAGCTCAAGGCAACCGACAGCAAGAGGCGGAGACACAGGTATTCTGGCCTCGGGGATACCGTGTCTGTTTCATTTAAATTCTGTTAGTGTGTGGCAAGCAGGGAGCTATTATCCAATATCTACTTGAAAAAATTCTTACCCATACAGAAAACTCCTTACAGGGAACACGTTTCCCCCCACCAGAGGCAGACATGTAACCGGCTTTCAGCAGTAATTCAACCTAAAATATGTACCACGAACACCACAGGTCATTACCATTTGTAAATAAGAGTTTATTTGCAGGATCACATTTTTTTTTTCTCTCCTGCTTTTGAGGACTGCTGTTGTGGTATAATAAAAGAGGCTTAAAGCCCTGGTACTTAAGTCACATGATAGAAATTGGAGAGATGAGTCATTTGTAACCGAAGAAGGCAAACCCTCCAGAAGCCAAGGAGAACCCCGAGGGAGTCTCCAGGGCTGGCACAGAGCACGCATGGGAGGAGGGATTGGCCCGCTAAGAATAAGCACCAAGAAGAGGAGATGGAAACACACCAGTGTAAGCAGTCATTCACTGTCTACAGTTGGTTTTTTTATTGAGTAATATTGATGGGAGTTGGTGATGCCAGTGGTAAAGAACCTGCCTGCCGGTGCAGGAGACATGAGATGTGGGTTCGATCCCTGGGTCAGGAAGATTCCCTGGAGGAGGGCATGGCAATCCACTCTAGGATTCTTGCCTGGGAAATCCAATGAACATAGGAGCCTGGCTAGCTACAGTCCATGGGGTTGCAAAGAATCGGACATGACTGAGCGTCTGAGCACATTGATGGGGGCGGGGGGGGAGGGAAAATCCCAAGCACTTAAAGATGATGAAACTCTCATATCTAAAGATGCTCACCCAAAACCCAAGTTCCTTTTAAATGTCATCACACACTTGTACCTTGGAGCCCCAGGAAGCAGCCTGGTGATGCTGGGGTCTCAAAAGGCTCCCTTCCCTCCTGAGAAATGAATCACATCTGGCCATGGGCACTGAGATGTAGGGGGAACTCAAATCCAGTCCTTGCCCCTTGGGTGGGGGTGAGTGGTCACAGTCCAGTGTGGGAGTAGGGAAATCCATCTAGTGGAATCAGTGATCAGACAGCAGTAAGGAAAAGGACTCTACCAGAGCCCACGGAATGGCGGCCAGGTGGTCTGCGGAGGCTTTGAGAAGGAGGTGCCTTCTTTCCTGGGTCTTCAAGGGGAAACTGAGGAGGTGAAAAAGGACTCCCACAAACTGAGACCCCGAGACACATTCCTCTGCCACAGTCCAGCTATCTGAGGGTCTACCCACCTCGAGGTAAAGCTCTTCCTCAGTGCAACCTTAAATTAAGGAGACTTCATTAAGGCACTGAAATAAGGGAAGGTCTCCTTGAAAAGAAAAGGAGAGCAAAGGAGATTTAAACAGGTATTTAAAGAATTTTCTTTCTATGCAACTTCTTTAAGGACTAGACTTAGTGGACAGAAGACACATTTTTCTAGGTCCCCTAATTATTATTCATGTGACCATGAGCAAATTACCTTCTTAAAGCCTTAGTTTCTTCTTCTGTAACATAAAGATGATGACTGTGTGTGCCTAGTTGCTCAGTTGTGCCCAACACTGTGCAAATCCATGGACTGCAGCCCACCAGGCTCCTCTGTCCATTGGATTTTTCAGGCAAGAATGCTGGAGTGAGTGGCCATTTCCTCCTCCAGGGGATCTTCCTGACTCGGATCGAACCTGCATGGGCAGGCAGATTCTTTATACACTGAACTACCTGGGAAGCCCAAAGATGATGACCACACCAGCCTAAGAATAACAGCACCTCTATCTCATTTAATCCTTACAACAACCTTGTGAAATGGACCGAGCCACTTCCATCTACACAGGAAGCAGAGGCTCAGAGAGGTGACCTGATTTGTCTGATGTAAGAGATGGCAGTGTCCAGCTAAGGTCTGCCTCATTCTAAACACCATGCTTAAGCACTACGCTGAACTGCCATGTGGGCAGACCAGCGAGCGATAAAACAGGGAAGACACAGTGTCTGGCGCTTTGTGGTACTCCAGAAAACCGGTTCAATTTCAGGTCTATTTTAGCCCTGATGATGGGAACTTTCCAAGTTTCTCTCTTAAAGCTGTGGAAACAATAAGTAAGTATACGTGGCATCTTTCTTCTGAGGCTCTGGATGGGCTTCCCATGTACCATCAATGTGTAAGGTGGCTGGCAACATTTGGTAGAAAAGGAAACTGAGGTTCAGTCTGGTGCCAGGATTTATATAGGCACTTGGACAAGAATGGAAATCTTCTAATGTTACATCCTCTCTATAATGTACTCAGGCTTCCTTCTGGTCTGATTCCAGCTTCGAGCAGACAGTTGGCTGAAGGATGCAGTAGATTATCAGACTAGAATCCAAACTGGAAAGCTCAAGGACTTTGGCTTGTCACTTTCTTACTTAGGCCAAGATCCAAGCACAAATGCTGCCTCTCAGTCCCGAGGCAGAAACTCTTGTCATGTGAGCTTCATTTGCAAACTTCTCTCTTATAGTACATAAAGACGATTGTCATCATCCTTCTTAGGACTGAAAATTTAGGTTGCTGTATCAACAATCTCAGGGTAGGCTTTAGAATCAGACAGTTGACTTAGAATTCTGGTTCATCATTTAGTGACTAGCTAACACTGGACAAGTCACAACCCCTCTCTACAATCAGAAAAGCATCTTGAAAGGTGGTTGTGACAATTATATATGAGGGAGCAAAATGTATAGCATAAGGTCTTACAGTAGAAGGTCTGAATAATTTAAAAAAATCTTTTGATGTAATTGGTATAAAAAGCCATGCCCTGTCCCTCCACGGAAGAAAATCTGAAAGGCTTATTCCTGCTCTTACAGCAGTCTTCTCAATCAAATGCTTTTTCTCTAGGTGTACCTCTTCTGGGACACCAAAGCACAGGTGCCGGAAAGCACCCCGCTTCTAAGCTCTCTGGTCCCGTGACACAGACTTCCGCACTTGCCCTGGCCCCCACTCTCCTTTTCCCCTCCATTCTGCATCACTCCCTCCCCCCGCCACACACCTCCTTGAGAGCCCCGAGCGCCCCATGCCTCATCTGCTTTATGAGCCAAGGAATGCTGCTCCTCTGTTATTTATTAATTACAGTTAATATTTATTGAGTGTTTTATTATGTCCCAGGCACCATTCTAAGAGCTTTATGAATCCGCCCATCAACCTTATGAGGGTAAATTAACTACCTAAGAGAGGTTAAGTAAGTTGTCCAAGGTCACACAGCCAGTTAGTGGCAAGGCCAGAATGTGAACTGAGGGTCTGGCTTGACAGCGTATCCCCTTAAACACTGCACAACAGATACTTATAATTTAGCTTACTTCTAAAATAGCTTTAAGGATAGCAAGCCTATCCTGATCAAATACAGTGACAAAAGTGAAAAAAATTTTATTTTTGAAACATTTTTCTTTGTCTCAGTATAACTTAATAGGTAGCTAGTGGGGAACAATATGCTTTTCTGATTGAATTTTCTATTTAAAATTAAAGAAAAATCTTTTCTCTAAAAAAGAATAAATAGTTTTTATAGTTTACTTCCATCTTACAGAGACTAGTTATAATATTCTATTGATTCCAAACCACTGATCCCTGGCACATTCTGTATGTGCTGGGACGGTCTTCTTTCACTAACAAAGTGATTTTGACTCTACGGTAAGCAGTGAGAGGACCCTGCAGACCCTTTAAGATGGGGGTGCTGAGGCTAACAGAGGTCACACAACTTAATTAAGACTACGCCTGGAAGTGGAAGTAGAGTAAGAACAAGAGACTAGATTTCAAAACTTTACCCATCAATCCTTACAGCTTTTCTTTCCCAGTAGAGGAAAGTTGCACCTTATCCTCAAAGAAAAAAACCCCAAAACCCCAAACCACATCTAATTTGGAATCACAGCATACTGTGGAATACTATACAGCAATTAGAAAGAGGTAAATTTATATATGGAACAATATATGGATTGATGCAACATATGCAGTATTCTCTATGTGACTTATTGTTAAAATGATAAAAGAAAAATGTAGAACACTGATGACAGTTTGCTACCATTTGTTGCTAAAAGGGGGAAATACGTGTGCGACCCCATGGATTATACAGTTTATGGAATTCTCCAGGCCAGAATACTGGAGTGCATAGCCTTTCCCTTCTCCAAGGGATCTTCCTAAGCCAGGGATCAAACCCAAGTCTCCCACACTGCAGGCAGATTCTTTACCAGCTAAGCCACAAAGGAAGCCCAAGAATACTGGAGTGGGTAGCCTATCCCTTCTCCAGGGGATCTTCCCAACCCAGGGATTGAACTGGGGGCTCCTGCATTGCAGGTGGATTCTTTACCAGCTAAGCCATCAGGGATCCCAAATGTGTGTGTGTGTGTATATATATATATATGTCTTTATGTGGGTGTATTCATGCACATATATAAAATATGTTTGCATATGCTTAGATGATCCCTGGAAAGATACCAAAGACACTGGGAACAACTATTGTCTCCCGGAGAGGAATTAGGGGAGAGAAGGGAGGCTCAAAATTTTCATTATACTTTGTTACCTGAAAATTTTTTGCATATCTAAGTGTTATATATCCAAAGTCTATACCAATATTCTAACAAATAAACTTTTATCTTATTCAAATAACAAGAAGTCAACAATCTGAGACAGAATCCACTACAGAGTTCCAACGTGCAGCGCAAGGCCCGTATGGGTGATGAGTGAATATTAGGTGAATTAATAAAGGTCAATCTGGTATGGATCAGGTATACCCTCAACGACTTGACAGTGTAGTGGGAGAGACAGACATCAATCATTCATGTGGAAAAATAGATAATTATAAACAGAAATATATGCCATGAAGAAAAAGTAGTATGCTCTATGATGGAATATAGCTGGGGACCCAAGTGAGGGATGGATGGGGTTGAGGCAATGAGGGAACAGGGAGACAACAGGTGGCCTCTATCAAGGTGACATTTAAACTGAGAAGAAGGATAAGAAAGTCAACCAGAGTAGAGGAAAGAAGGAACTGCCTGTGGGAAAGCCCTGAACGAAGCAGGAATGAGGGAGAGCTGGCTGCTGAGATCAGTTTCCACATGCTGCTCCTTTAAGTCAACTGGGGTACAGAAGAGAGGAATGGCCAAAATTCACAAATCTGAAACTCTAAAGAGAAGGCAAGAAATTAACTCAATTTTAAAGAGGCTTTCTACACAGCACTAGGAACCACCCTACGCTGCCTCCAGCCAAGAGTATGAAAATGGTCAGAATTTTCTAAAACCTGATGACTGACCAGTGATATTGACAGGGCCAGTTGCTTTATATACAAAATAGCCTTTGCCACAGAAAAGGCCTCACATTTCCAAGCGTTTCCAGGACTGTTCCTAATTTAGGAAGACAACAGTTTAACAGATTAAATATTAATCACAGAGGGCCAAGCAGGATGCAGACTCTTTACCAAAAAGCATGAAATCAATCATTTCACCCTGGGATTACACTTCTGGCATGAAGGCTGAGGTCTGCTTTGGAAAACAGTCACTTCAAATCTGCCTAGGGAGGCCAGACCACTGAGCGTTCCCAGACACGGGACTAGTGAGCATGTGGCAACGGACAAAAGCAGACACGGAGCGAGGAGGCCAACGTACTGTTCTCGCGGACCAGGCAGAACTCCCAGGCGCTCTGGCTCTCCAAGGTGCTCTCCAGGTCCACGGCGACGTTGGGCTCGCTCTGCTTCTCCAGGCGGTACTGAGGGCCTGGAAGATCAAAGGGGCAGGAGGAGGGGAGGAGGCTGAAACAGTGAACTGAACATTGAGAAAACACCACACGCCAGTGAAAAGCTAATAACGCATTAGGAAAACACTGATGTCTGCTTGGGGTCTTAGCTATCCAAGGTGGAAGAGTATGAGTTTTTTTCCCCACACGGTTTCACATACTTGTCTGTTCTATTATCGGGTCTACTTTTGTGCAGTTCTCCCCTAAACGAGATGAGAGGTAAAAGGCTTTTGAGTCGGACTGACTTGGAACCACCATTGCAGCTACAATGGTTTCCCAGATAGGAGCAGGTACCCTTCCCTCCCTGAATCTCTGTTCCCTGATGTGTAATGTGGGAACACATACCTTGAAGGGTTATTGTGAAGATTAGAGATGACACAGGAAAAATACTTAGTAATGTACCTGCCTCATAGGAGGCACTCCTACAACATTATAATTATCATATGATAATGAATAATCAATAACAAGCAGAAATAAAGTATGCTTAGAACTCAAATATGATGACAACCCAAAAATGCAGAAAAATTTTTAAAAAGCAGATAGGGTTAAAAAATAAAGTCTAGGTTTGGGGGTTATAGTGACAGGATAGTAGCTGCTGATTCATGTTTTTGTTGAAATATTTATGAAAACACAAGAGGCACAGGTTCAGTAATACTGAAGGCCAGGAATATTAGCTACCCTTCATCTCAAGGGGGTTCTGAAAGATCTTAAAACACTGGGGCATTTTATACATTTATTCATGTATTTCTTTGACAAGCCAAATGACAACCTTGTTCTTCTCAGATAACACCTAACGATCCAATGATTGGATTCAAAAGACTGCTCCTGTTGTTGTTAATGGGTATTGAAAAGATTAGAGGTGTAAGAACCTGTCTGATTATTTTGACTATGAAAGGCATGTTTGGTCAGACAGGAGGTGGGAGAGATCTGAGGAAGCGCCAGAGGCCTTGTGGGGCTCCCAGGCGGAACAGGTATTTTTGGATATGTTTCTCAGCTGTCGTCATCTTGTCGATTATTCACATCCGACACCTCTCCTTCATCAGTCTTGGAGGCATTTCACTCATCTCAAGTCATTCCTCTCCCACGGTCTAAGTTCATCCGCAGCACTGCAGTTGGAGTTCAGTTTCATGGTATATTTGATCTTTTCTCTAACTGGTATTTCACTAGCATTTCTGCTGATTTTCAGAATTCTTACATAGGTTCAGTCATTTTTTACACTGCTTAGAGGTTTTAAGCCTGCCCTAAGTTAACAATGCTCAAGACACATACAGCTATTTAAGGACATGCATGCTCAGAAGTCTATATAGTTCTTATAAATTCTAGTACACTGTATTCTGGTCAAGAATGCATTGCAGTTCAACATTCTACACAGTTTAATTTCAATTCCAAAAACATGAAGCGAATAAAGGTATGGAAATACAGATAATTCTCAGTTTCCGTGAGCCACCACCTGGCAGTGCCAACGTCTGTCAATTACCAAGCCTGCCTGCTGCTGTCACCGGATGCTTTCACACTCACTGGTGGGAAGTAGTCACTGCAAGTCACACCCAGATGAGCTTGAAGGAAACTTAGCTGTTGAGAGAGTCCTAAGATCCCTCTCCCCTGCCCCCTCACCTGCCACTGTCCCCTCCCTAACACCCCTCTTTCACAGCCCTGGGCAGCTTCGGCCTATTAGAGAGAGGAGAGCCACCCCTAGACTTGGGGAGCTGCTTTCTAAAATACTGGCCTGTTAATTTCGCACACCCCTGGTATCTCCCAGCAACACAGTGCATACGCACTGACATTCGCTCCTATGAATTTACAGTGAAATGTGGGTATAAAGTTTAGCTGTAATAACTCATTTTTTTAATGACAGTCAAATGTGGGAATAACCCAGATCTAACAACTGGTGGTTCAGATGATAAAGAATCTGCCTGCAACGCAGGAGACCCGGGTTCGATCCCTGGGTCGGGAAGATCCCCTGGAGAAGGAAATGGCAACCGATTCCAGTAGTCTTGCCAGAACTCCATGGACAGAAGAGCCAGATGGGCTACAGTCCATGGAGTCTCAAAGAGTTGGACACAACTGAGCAACTCTGAGACTCCAACAGGGAGGCTGGCTAAACAAAATATTGTGAAATACCATGAAGATATTAAAAGGGATGTTGCAAAAGTATTTGATTTTATCAAACATGTTTATAATATGCTAGTTTATGAAAAATTATAACACAACATGTGTAAGATGGTTTTAATGGTGAAAAATATATGCAAAGTAATGGGGGGTGTACTGGAAGGTTACTTCCAAAAGGTGAACAGTGACTACACTGGAGGGTGCAATAATGACTGTTTTTATTTTTCCTTAGTGGTTTCCTGTATTTTTCGAATTTCCTGTAACAACTTAAATAAAAGCCATTTTTATTTATCATTTTATAAACATTATATATACTTGTAAGTCCTCCAGTTTCTTACTATGCCATTTTTCTGAGGATACTGTAACTACCAAACACTGTGGCATCTCCAAAAGGTCTTTCATTTGTGATACTTTAATCGAAACTAGATATTATCTGTTTATTTAGATCAATGCTTTCATCTTCAGTAACCCTGTAACCTGGCATGGTCACTCTGAGCACAGCATATAGGGTTTTGGGTGTCCAGAGCTTTCTGCCTACCTGACAAGTAGATAGTAAGCAAGCCACCCCCTTCCTGATTCTGGGAGCCAAGGCCTGGCAGCTTCAGGGTGTATTTCAGGCTGGTCTCCATTATACACTTGTTCCTTTTGGTCTCTGTGGCTGCCTGGGAAACATGGATGAGGGAAACCAGGGGAGGCAGGGAGTACTAGGAAGGGTCCCTTACTGCTAAACACAGGTCCCTGCATCACTCTCTAAGCCATAAATGCCATCATTGCATATTTACTTCCTTGTTTCTTGAGTTCTGTAGATTTTTCTACAAAAATAATTTGTTTCCTAAAAGTTGCTGGAGGACTTTCTCCTTGAGCCTAGTATCATGATGATTCTAGATTGCCGCACGGCCATTATATACCAAGCACTCTGCATATGTTACCTTACTAAATCCTCACAGCAACTCTGAGAGGCAGATATTACTACCCTTATTTGACAGACTGGGACCCTGAAGCGAGGGATCAATGCAACCAGTCTAAGATCACATGGGTAGGAAGCAGGATGGGGGAATGAAACCAAGGGTCTTTGGCACTAAAGCCTATGTATTTTTGAAGCTTTCTTCCTTTAACAAACTATAAATGACTGACCTATATTAAAAAAAAAAACCCACAGTTTATACCTTAAGTATATATTTTTGGTAGCTCTGTGGATTCATTTGGGTTCTAAATTATTTGTGGTTTCTATACACTCATTTCTACAATAAATGATCTGAAATAATTATTTTAGTGAAATCCACAAGTGCTAAGTATCCCAGTGCTATATCTGGGTTCCTTAGGAATACAGGACAACCTTATTTTGCCATCTATCCACGAAGATCCTCTCCCCATCTTTCTTAAGAATATTCCTATGTATGTCTGGTTTTCTAAGTAACTAAAATATCGAGCATCATCTTTTGCTCTCGGTTCTCCAGGGTCTTCCACAAAAACTAAGAACAACTTGCTAACCCACTTCTGAACATGGCAAAGGACAGATGGGTCTTAACTTTTCGGAGGGGAGGCTAGTTAAGCTTAGATGAGACTCCAGATCTGGATCCAAATAGAAAACTGCCTATTACAAATCTAAATTTTTCTCATGATTCTTGCCTGAATGCTGGATGAGACAGCTCATGGAGAAAGACCATTTTACACGTTTTCCTCTGAAAAGGCCAGACTGATAAACTCTAGGTCATACTGTGTAATGAGAGGCAGGGGATACATGAGAAGCAATATAGCCCGATGCTGAAGGGCATGCACTTGGGGCCAGACTGCCTCGGTCTAGTCCTGGCTGAGAAACGTAGCTCTGCGACTTTGGGCCAACTTACTTAACCTCTCTGTTTCTTCATCTATAAAGTGGGGATAATAATAGCAGCTACTACTTTATAGGTCTGAGGAGTGAGTAAGTTAATAGTTATGAAGCAGTTAGAACAGAACATTAATAGTGTTATTTAAGCTTCCACCATGGTCATCCACATTATCAGACTTTTAGAAGAGATCATAACAGAAGAGAACAAGGTCTACCATGTGCTAGGTACTGTGGTCGGCCTTTCATATATATACCTCATCTCTTTCACTCTTGATTATCTTAGGATGTAAAGAGTACAAATTCCATTTTATAGAGGAAGAAATCATGACTTACAGAGGCTAAATAACTTGCTCAATGTCCACAGGAAGTGGTGGAACTAGGCTTCATACCTCAGACTGCCCAGGCCTGCAGTCTACACATTACACATGGATGTAGTTGAACTCACTTGTATGTTCTTAATAAATGTCTGTTGATGATAATCAAGATTATAACAACCCAGACCTACTATATATCAAACACTAGTTTCTATCAAATGTTAATTTGATTTTCAGGCAGCTGACACAGGAGGAGAGGAAAAACAGCAGCCAAAAGCCGTTTTATAAAGACAAGCTGTGAGGTCAGTTTCCATTAACATACTTTTGCCAAAGAAGTGATTATATAAAAATATGAGGCTCTTTCACACCAAACGTGACATCGTTTTCAAGGCAACATCCACTCTTTGGAAAGAGGTTTGTAAAATGTCACAGCTGTGTATGGAGCTCCATCCCCTCTCCCTCACAGCAGAGGAATGCAAAAGGAAGATTGTAGGTTACTCTGCAGAGACGAGAAAACCTGCTTGGGCATTCTGATGATGTATTTATTGCAGTAAAACCATGTCACCGAATGGTCTAGGAACAAAATACTGCTCTGGGCACTTTGGGAGGGCTCCAAGTTATAATACCCAGGCAGGATTTTTATGGGATTTTGTAAACCCAAAGCAAACATCTTAGCATGTAAGTTTCAAAGGAATCTGTAGTATCTGTTGGATGGTGGATATATGCTTAGTTCAGCTTCCTCAATGCTTTTTCTTTAATCCTCGCCTGAAATGTAAAAGCATTTGGCATGTCCTTGCTTAACAGCTGAGGGCCAGCTGAGGGCTGAAATCCAACGGGAAGCAAGGGCAAAAGCCTGAAGAGTGAAGAGAGAGAGGCCACACCATCGTCACTATCATTCTGCATCTTACTTCTAAAGATCCACGGAAGAAACCTCCTTCAGACCCAGAGGTAAATGCTGTAGTTCCTCAGAGAAACTGGCGTGTTTGCACCTTTGGACAGTTTAACATAAATCTGGCAATTAACTGATACTGTGTTCCTTTCTCCTTTGCCTGTGAGGAAGCTCAGCACTAGATGTGTGATGACTGAACACGCATTTCTGGGTCAGTTAAATCTCCAGACCTTTATTTTCCTTTTCTTTCAGGGAGTTTTCCAATTCATGCATTTTTTTTTATCCCTTTAGTGTATCTATTCTAACTGCTTTTCAGATTGAAGTGGGATATAAATGAATTAACCTATCATTATTATTGCTGAGCATCAAAACAGGGTGAAGGCCCACCTATCTGGAGAGCGATAAAGGAAAAGGCTGAACACTTTCAGGGATGTGTCTTCACGTTATTTTTCGTTTGTTAGCTGGAAGAGCAGCTTTAACCTGAAAGAGCTGCTTGTAGCCAGAAAAAGTTAAGTATGAGCAAATAAGAGGAAGGGCTGGGTTTTCAGTAGAAAACTCTGGCGTCTGTACCCTCTCACTATGCATTCTGGGGAAGTAACAATCCCTGCATATTGTACCTGAGAAGGGTGCTGTGAGGATTAGAGGGGCTCAGTGGCAGCCGCTGTTACTGTTAGAACAGGCTGGATGGAGCAGGAACTGCTGCGGGAGGCTTAGGCAGGTCCCTAGCCTCAGTCACAAGCTAACAGCCCTGTTAAGCGATGGTACAGGGTGGTGGGGAATGCTGGCATCAAGCAGACATCCGTATCCTTTCTCATGTGAGCTGAGGTAGGAGTGCAGGTGGGAGAGCAGGCAGATCTATTTAAACAAGCTTGCTTTTAAGCTACAGGCAGCATTTGAGATTAGAGACTTGTTCAGCAGCCAGGATTTGTAAAGTTCCTTAGTCTCTGTGGTCCTAAGAATATACTCTAAAAATGATGAGTACCTACCATCCCCATCGAACAAACCACGGCAACACAGATACCAAAAGATATGTGATGTGGCCATGCCATCGATACATTCACCTAGCAAACATTTAAGAAGCAACAACAGTGTCCCAGACACAGAGATGAATAATAGGTGATTCCTGACCTCCTGCAGGCTGGGGGAGGTGGCAAGACACACATGAGCAGATAAAAATATCAAAGAGCCCCAGCCAGTGCTCTTCCCCAGGTCAGGACAAGCGCTGTGGGAATCCAGAAGCTGGGACAATGAACTGCTCCCTTCTCTGAGGGGGACACGTCTGAAATTAGTCTTGAAGTGGGGCTGGGAGCTGGGAGAAGGGGGAAGTAGCGCATCCCTACAGAAGGAAGAGAATGTGCAAAGGCAAGAAGGTATTGAAGAGCCCCTGCCTGAGCCCAGAGGAAATTCAGCGGAGGAAAGGCCTAGGCTCTGTGCGGGTTCAAGGGGACGCTGGGGCTAGGAGGCTTGGCCCAGAATGTTGGTCAAAGTCTAAGTTCTCTCTTATAAGCAACAGATGCTAACAGAGCAGGGAAGTGACATCATCAGCTTTATATTTTGGTACACTTCTCCTGGTGGCCCTCCCAACAGTGGGTTGAGAAGACTGGTGGCAGGGAGACCCATATGAGGCAAGCTGTGCCACGCCTCGTCTGATCTGTGGCAGGGGCCAGCTGAATCCCGAGTTCCTCACTGAGCCAAAGCCATTACCGACAAGCTGATGCTGTCAATATCCAAGCTCAGAACCAACAACAGCTATCCTAAAATGTTTGCATTTAGTGTCAGCTCCATCGCTTGTAACTCTTCCTCTAGGAGTGACTATAATCATTTTCTGTTTGATCTTAATATAAACACTGAATTATATGCAAGCAATAACCACTGTAGCTTATACCCACTCTGAGGCTTGGGTTGGATCATTTAGAATTTAAATAATAAGAAAGGAACAAGCTGACATGACAATAAGGTCACACTTCAGCCTCTTCTGAGCCAATACACAATTTGCTCTCAGTGAAACAGCCGAATATAATCAAATTAAATACAATTCCTATTACAAAAGAAGAAAGACCAAGGCTGTTCCAATAAACCAATTCTCCTGCCTAGTTAAACTGCAAAACCTTCAGGAAAGGTTTTGAAAGCATGACCCATCAGTTCTAATTTTTAAAACTTATCCTTTCAGTCAAGACTAGAAAAAGGCCCATTCCAACTTTTATCTTTACTACAAAGTGCTGTTATCTTGGCCTGATGTCAGGAGCTCTATCTCTCTTTCTGCTGACAAGCAGAGACGAGAAAGATAAGATTGGAAACGAATCTCACTTCTCTGAGTAAATAAATAATCAATACTCATCTAAATGTAAATGAGAAGGTAGCCCCCTCTGATAACAGCACTCTTATCAGAGAGCCAATTTTCTTCAGACATTTGGCCTCAACCAAATCACCATCATTCAGCCCCGGCCTAATGGCAAAAAATCGTAACTAAATTGAACCGATCACCAGAGATCAACTAAGTTCGGCCCTGGCCACTTCAGGTTCAAATGTTTGGGAATGCAATTTTGCCCCCATTAACTTTCAATAGCAACGAAGAACAGACTGGTCGAGGGGCCAGTGTGGGCAATAAACAAGCCCCAGAAAGGGGGCCGGCCAGAGGATGAGCAGGAGTGGGTTTAAGTGTTCAAACAACGTTGTAACTGGAGCAAACCCCAAAACTGTGAAGAAAGGCTGCTACCATGGGGTGGGAGATAGCATGCTTTCCTATTGTCAAAGGCTTGGTGGAAACTGAGAAGACATTTAAACTTTATTAAGCTTTATGAACACAAAGGTAAATAAAGGGAAAAAAAGAGATATTAAAAAGCTACAGAAGCTAAAAATAACCTAAAGGTTGGAATGATCAATTTCCTCCAACTAATTTGTATCTGACTTAGATCTGACCCAGCAGTGCTGCACTGACCTGATTTTACTGAAATAAGACGCCGTCTACAAGACAAATCGCTTTAAAACCACTGCACTGGGGTTTCCATTTCTTTGCTGCAAGACTCAATTCACTGCTGATGAGAGTATTGGGGAAATTATGACCATTATTGATAGGGCAGCAAAACCACTTTCACACAGTCGTCTTCATGTCGACAGAAAGCTTGCACCGAACCATTAATGAAGGTGTCAGCTAAAACCAGAAATTAAAGACAAAGGCTGGGGAAGGACTAATTTTTAGAGCACGTTAAGGATACTGGACACACAGAAGCAGCAGCCATCCATCCTCTGAGGAGCAGCAGAGTCTAAACAAGCTCCAGTTGAGGACAAGGCAACTCTGCCTCCAAACAGGGGGAAGAAAGTGTTTCTTTTTGCCTGGCCCTGGCCCTGGAGTTCTGAGAGCATAAGCTCTCAATATTATGGGCTTTAAATCTTTCCCAGACAAAGGAGGACACGTCTGGTGTGAGACAGAACTATTCAAAGTGTAACCATCTTGATCTGTTCTTGTTTTTTCGTGATTAGCAGTAATCTTATACCAAGATGTGTACCTGACTACTTGTATGTCCCAGCCAAAAAATTCACATGTATCCTGGCTCCTCTCATACCTCTTCAGAGCAGTTTCTCAGAGCTAGGTGAGAAGCTGTCTGCCAGGGGACAGTAAGATCACCAAGCAGAACCAAAACTCACTGTTCAAAACAAAAAGAGACGAAAACAAAGTGTAACCCTCCCTGCTCTTGTTGTGAGCATCTAATCCTAGACGGTGGACACGGGGTGGTTAAAGTTTGAGTTTTGGAGTTTAAAAGACTTGGGTTAAAATCTCGGCTCTTTTACAAAGGCTCTGTGACACTGGGCAAATTAGTTGCTCTAAACCTTCGTGGAGTAACTGCAAAGATTACACAGAACACAGTGTCTAGGATGTAATAAGCACTCAGTAAATGTCAGCTGTTGTACTGCTATGCAAATTTAAACAAAACCATCAATTTGCTCTAAATTTTAGAGTATAACAACAGTGACTGACACTGAGGACTTTCCTGGCCCTTAACAAAGTCCTTTACCTGCATTAGTTTTCTGAATCATAAAACTATGAGGCAGGCCCTATTCTAAGTCCATTTTACAGAGGAGGAAAACACGTAGAGTGGTTAAGCCACGTGTCCACAGTGAGGCCAGGAGGAGAATCCAGGTGTGTGAGTCCAGGCTTGTGCTCTCAACCACACCACTATGCTGTGTTCCAGGAAGAGCTTTCTACAGTTTTCTTGAATTTGGGATTAGAAAAAAAGAATTGTAAGGTTGAGAGAATTTATCAGTTCAGAAAGGAGTGAAGACACTCGGTGGGAGACCAGGAGGAAGAGACAGTGGGCAGTGGGTCTCGAGGGGCTGAAACCGAGAGTCCCTCAGCTCTCATGAGGGCACCTATCTGCTGAGCACTTAAAGCGAGCGCCATCTGCGTGCCCTGATTTTGTTGGGGGGAGGGGGCCTCTTTCCAAGTTAAATGATTTACAGAGTTACTGCCTCAATCCACAGTTCTGAAAGTGTGATTTCTTTAGGGTTTAACTATACCCATTTCTAGTCTTGTTACAACTTTTTTATTGCGATAGAAAACATTTACTGGAAATATGTTACTGCTATTACCAGGTCATAAAATAAAAAGAAAAATAGTTTATGTATTGCCATCATTTCCAATCATCAATCAGAAAGTGCCAAGAGGAGGAAAGGAAAGGGCGTGCAGCTGAGATTTTCTTCTTTGTGTAGGAGAAAATGCAAGAGCACCATAATTCTTCAGAACAAATTTCTTCTTGAACACCCAGCCTCGCAGAAGGGCTCCTAAGAGGGGTCGGGAGGCACACCTTTGGGCAGCTCCCCTCCTCTCTGCAGCCCTGTCCGACTCCCTGTCATAATTAAGAAGAGCTCTTTCATCCCAGCTGCTTTGGGGCAGTGTTCCTCTCAGTGCCCGGGGCAGGCTGTATTAGAAGCACTGATATTTGTTTGTCATTGTCCTCCTCCGCCCCCTTGCCCCCAGTCAGGGCACTCTGAAGATGAGGGTGGGAGGAATTTTTTAAAAAGCCAACTCAGGACTTCCAGGGGTCCAGTGGTTAAGACTCCACGCTTCCAATGCAGGAGGTGTGGGTTTGATCCCTGGTTGGGAACTAAGATCCTACATGTCTCAAAGTGCAGCCAAAAGAAGGAAAAAAACAACAAAAAAATTAAAACCCCAACTCTCTACTCCCAGAGCTCCAACGCAGCCAATGGGCTCTTTGTAGGTGCTCAGGGGTGGTGGTGGTTTCCTCTGTTAAACTGAATGACTGCAATAAGGTGGCATTTAAAACTGAACTACCCTGACCCAACAAGGGCTTCCCTGGTGGCTCCCCAGGTGGTGAAGAACCCGCCTGCCAGTGCAGGAGTTGCAGGTTCAATCCCTGGGTCAGGAAGATCCCCTGGAGAAGGAAACAGCCACTCACTCCAGTATTCTTGCCTGGAGAATTCCATGGACAGAGGAGCCTGGTGGACTACAGTCCAAGGGGTCACTAAGAGTCGGACACGACTAAGTGATAACACACACACATGCATATTCTTGCGTGGGAAGTCCCAAGGACAGAGGAGCCGGGTGGGCTACAGTCAGTGGGGCCGCAAAGAGCTGGACATGACTGAGTGGCTGAACAACAATAATGACCCGACAAAGGAATCTAGCCTAAGAAACATGACTCTGAGCACATGACGACGTGTGTTCAAAGATGTTCATTGTGGCGCTGATTTAACACTAAAGAGTGCACACAATCTAAATATCCTCGAGTAGGAAACTAGAAAGTAAACAGTATATCTGTACACTGGGATGTTATGGTGCTGTTAAAAAAATTAAGCTTAAGTTAATAAGACATGGGAATATTACTTTGATATATTATTAAATTTAAAAAGATACAGAAGGTATAGCACATGATCCATTTTAATAAAGTAAGACCCCAGCTACATATGTGCATTTACATGTGTGTGTGCATGCATATTTGTTGAAAACACATACACATACAAACATAATCTGGAATGCTGTGAGTCAAACTGTTCTCACGGTTATTCTGTTAGAACTACATCAGGTGTAGGGTGAGGCAGTAGCAAAGGTGAAGGCTTTTGCTTTCTTTACAGACTTCTATCTTGTTTGGCTTTTTCACAGAGGGCATATATTAGTAATACTACTGTCATTAAAAATCCAATTTTAAAAACTGAGGTTGAATAACTTTAGCGACGATTCCAGCAGGACCAGAATAGGGACGGAAGCCCCTGGAGCCTCCCTTCAGATGATGTGGGCTCAGTGGCTGCTGGAGAGCCAGGGACTAAAATGGGACAGAGCCTGTTTAGCAGCTCCCGTGGTCCTAAGTCAAGCCATGCAGTGGGCCCCAGAGGTTTCTGGAGCTGCTCCAAGGAGCTGGGCAGCAAAGGTGAAGAATGAAGCCTCTGAGGCTGGCTGCTAGTGCCCAGAGACCATTCCAAAGAGAGCCAATGACCACGGACCGAGGGTCACACTGCCCAGCCCATGCCTGCCCTGACCTCCTCATGGATTCCAGACAGTACTGTGGAAAACCAACAGGGATCCCATACTGTATGTCTGGCCTATTCAACCCCCTTCTGGGGCATCCTGATGCCTTCCTCAGCTCAGGCTTTGTGACAAGGCGGGGTGTCAGGAGTCCATCCCTACAGTCGAGGGTAGGGAGAAGGTCTGATCTGATTCCTGCTCTAGGTTCAACTGTGTGTGTGTGTGTGTCCGTCCATCTGTCCAGCGGGTTCCCTAATGTGTGTGTGCGTGTGTGTCTGTCCACGGGATTCCCTGCAGCTGGGGGTAGGGAGAAGGTCTGATCTGATTCCTGCTCTAGGCTCAACTGTGTGTGTTTGTTTGTGTGTGTGTGTGTGTGTGTGTGTGTGTGTGCGCGCGCGCGTGTGCATGTGTTCATCCAGGGGGTTCCCTGATGTATGTGTGTGTGTGTCCGTCCAGGGGTTTCCTGACCCCCAAACCATTTGAGAGGCTATGGTGTAACAGTTGTAAGCCAGACTGCTTGGGTTTGAATTTTCAGCTCTACCACTTATTAACTGTGTGACCCTGAGCAATTTACACAACCTTCTGCAGCTGACTCTCACATCTGTAAAAGGGGGCTAATAACAGAACCTACCTCTTAGAGTTGTTCCAAGGATCGGCTAAGTGACGTGCCTGGGTTGCTGCCTCTGCTTTCCAAGCAGCACTCAGAGAGCCAGAGACAGAAGCGGGTGTTTCTAGCTCTCCAGAGGGGGCTGCAACCTCTATTTCTGCCACACTGGTCTCATTTCCCTCTTCTCCACCTCCCACCTAATGACATAATAATCTAGAAACAGCCTCTAAAACTAGGCTGTTTCAACCCACTATGCCTTCTGTCTGGAATGATCTCTACTTCACTCTTCCAGCACTCATGCTCTCCCTGTCAAGGAGTCAAAGTTCTGCCCAGGTGCCACTGCCTGCCTTCTCTGTGAGGCTCATTCTAAAAAGATCTCTGGGTGGGCCTGTCTCTCGTACTTTCCACACGCCCACTGGGTGGGGGGAGCACATTTCCACAGTCCTGCATTCCCAAGATGGCTGAGGTACCAGGATGGTTGTACGTGACGATGACCCTGAAGCCCAGCCGGCCTGCCCACCATCCAGACTGTCTGACTTGAAGCTCTATCTCCGTCGGACTCCAAAAGTCCCCTTTGGTTGGAGACTCCCAGCAGTGCCCCAAACCTGAATGGGTTTCCTGGGGATGGATGGAGCTAGGGTGGATAAAGCTGAGCCACTTGGCTGCTTTGGATACTGGCTGGAGAATAGAAGACCACCATTGACCCGGGCAAGTCCTACCTCCTAGTCAATCTGTTCCCTCATCCAGGCCCGTCTTCTCTAGCCACAGTAACTGTGTCCGAACATCAGAATGAGAAGAGGTAACCTAAAACTTCAGAACATGGAAAAGGCTGGAAGCCACTGGACAGCAGCCTTTCACACATCAGCTCAGGCAGGAAGGGAGGTGCAGGGCCAGACACTTCGCCACCCTGGGAAGTCCTAGAGTCCATAATCTGTCCCCATCCAGCTGGTGCGGGTGTACTTCCCTTTGGAGAAAGGAGGCCAGATGTTACTTGTAAAAAAAAGAAATATTTTTTCTTCCTTCAAATCCAGATATCACTTGTTAGAGAGAATGGAAACCTTTAACACTGTCCCTTAGCGTCCAATTTTTCAACCCAATCTGTTTCTCTTAACTCAAGTCACTGTGACATTACCAAATTTTACATACAGTTATCTGTTGCTCTGTAAAGAAATACAGATGGTTTTGTGGAAATAAACAGTCATTTATTTTAAACAATTGTAAAATAGTTTATGGAAACCAGTGGGGTAATGCATTCAAATAAATGCCAAAACTGGTTGATGGGGAGCCAGGGTGCTAAATCACACTGCTGAGGAATTCAGCTGTGGGAAACAGATAGTAAATCCAGAGTGACAGAATTTCCCGTGATGGCAAAGGTTTCTGACATTCAGTCCAGTACTCAAAAACCACAGCAGTTCAAACCCATTTTCCTTAACACAGCCTTGACAGCCAGTGAAATTAGTGAATTTAGTCACAAGCACCTAAGAACAAAAACAAAAGAAACAAACAAAAAGGAGACTTCATTTGTCTGCAGCCTTTACTGAACCATATAAAAGCAGGGACTCCAACCTGAGTCAATGGAGAGCAAGCCAAGGGCCAACTGTTCTCAATCATCAGATGTTGTTATGATACAGTGGAATCTGGGGGTTCACACTCAAATCTGCTTACACCAGAGACTGGCTTGGGTGAATAACACCCTCTCTGAACCCCAGTCTTCTCCTCTGTAACATGACAGTAATAGTTGCATGTACTTGACAGGCTACTGAGCAGACACGGGGAAGCCCCTGCAGTGACGGTGTTCTGTAAACAAAGCTGGTGCCCGTGGCCCTGCTGGAAAGGGTTCTAGCCCTGGGAGGGACAGCAGGCTGAAGGTCTTCTTAGGGGTCCCCACCAACTCCCCCAAGGAAGCACCACTGGCAGTGGAGGGCTTGGGCCTGCCTTTTGTGGAAAGGGAGAGAACTCTGAGCACTTTTTTGCTTCAAATTTTATAAGACAATCAACTGTAAACTTATTAACCTTCCCTTCTCAAACCTTTTCCTTGTAACTGGGTTTCCAATGATGATACCATGAGCCTCCCAATGAATTAACTAATTTGTTTGCTGAACATTTACTGAACTCCTACCACGTGCCATGCCCTGGGCTAGACACGACAGATGGAAGGCGAGGAAGACTGATTCTGGCCTTTGAGGGTCTGGCACAGTGAACAAAGCCCCTCGAGTTTGGAATACTTCTCATTTAGCCCTCCTCCTTGTTGTTGACATTAGGTCAGTCCCAAGTTCCACAGACTCTATCCACTCACCAAGTCTTCCTGGCATGCTTATCACCCAGCCCAAGGTTTCCCAAGCTGCCTCCAGCAATCCATTACCCTACCTTTTCATCAGAGGGTGCTTTCTGGAGTCAAACTCTGAAGGTTATCACTTCCATGCTTAATATCCTTTTCAGGGGTGGGATGAATTGGGAGACTGGGATTGATGTACACAAGCTATCATGTGTCAAGTAGCTAGCTAGTGGGAACCTCTGTATAGCACAGGGAGCTCAGCTCGGGGTTCTGTGATTACCTAGATGGGGAGGATGGGGGTGAGGGGGAGGGAGGTTGAAGAGGGTGAGGATATATGTATACACATAGCTGATTCACTCTGTTGTACGTTAGAAACTGACACACTATTGTAAAGCAACTATTAATAAACCCCAATTAAAAAAAATTCTTTCACAAGCTCCCCATGGCCAACTCCTCAGCCTACTCTCCAAACCGTCTATCCATCTTAATTTCTTGTTCCTCTATGTTCTCCGTGATCCAGCCGAACACATCTCACTATTTGGTGCACACACTTCATGGTCTCCCACCTCCACATCACTGCTGGGCCATTTCCTTCACCCATACTGCCTGTCCCTCCTGTCTGTCAACTCCCTCCCCCCGGCTTACGGTGAGCCCCCAAGTATAATCTGGGCTCTACAATGGGACAAGCTGTACCACTTCACACCTCTGGGCTCTGCTCCAGGCTAAGAGCTTTGCAATCCCAGGCCAAAGTGCAAAATCAAGACTTCCTTTCTTTTCATCTAGTGTTGGCCTTCCTGTCTCACTCAAGTGAGTGATCAACTGCTCTTGATCTTGGCCCAGCCCTGCCCATGACCCTGCCCCCAGGCCTGGTCCTACCAGGTTCTTGTGTGCCTCTCTGAAAATCCTGCTTGCCTTGATGCTACCCACCTGCCGGGATTTCCTTGTTCATAAATTACACATTTAATTTATGTGAACTCAATCACACGTGCTTGACAAAAATGAGGGGGAAAAGAAAGGGGAGACAAGACCAAGACAATACCTGAAACTGTTTGGAGAATTCTACTTGCTGTGACCCAATGCGGAGTGAGTGTGAGGCAACAGTCTTATTTATCTTTGCAACTACTGGACTTGGGAAATGTGTGATGAGTGACTAAATGAATTAATTGGGTAGATGGTGGTGTCTCAGTTCTCCAGTTCTCTTACAGTATGAGCCTCTTTCTGTGCCAAGTTTGACGTTAGTATTTAAATATATGTACTTTTAGTTTTCATCTGTTCTAATGCTAGAGAAAAAAGCTAGCTGTATTTCAATTCAATGAAAAACCACAGAATACTGGCCTTTGACAGGAATTTTTCAGAATCTTTTTCCTAGAGGTCATTTTGACAGTAGGATTTTTGCTTACTTGTTGCCTCTGTGACTTAACCCTGTCAGGACAGGACCTGTACCGCTGTCCCTGGATGATGAACATCATCTGTTTCCTGGTCCAGGCTGCCTGTGGTTCCCCCTTGGTCGTGTAGTCCTTGGATATCGACCACCCTGCTCACTGTTTTGGGGAGTCAGATCCTTCAGAGATGGGCTCCATCTGCCAATCCAGTTCCTCTCTGCCTGTCCACCTTCCTTCTAACCACGTCTGTACCAACCAGGGCTGTGCTTTAAGTCAGGACACAAGCCTTAAGTAAGCACTTTTCTCATCGCTAGTATCCTGTCTGGATCCATAATATCCAAGTGGGCTTTTGTCTCAGTATCTTCAATTAGATGGGTCAAATGCCAGCTCCACCAAGCTTTAAGATCCTGGGACAGACACACAGACACAGACACAGACACACACACGACTACTACTCAGTCATAAAAAAAAAAGATGGTGCTCGCTTCGGCAGCACATATACTAAAGTTGGAACGATACAGAGAAGATTAGCATGGCCCCTGCGCAAGGATGACACGCAAATTCGTGAAGCGTTCCATATTTTTTAAAAAAAAAAACAACAACAAAAAAAAAAAGATGAAACCCTGCCATTTGCAACAACATGAATGGGCTTTGGGGGTATCATGCTAAGTGAAATAAGTCGGCCAGAAAAAGACAAATACTGTACGATTTCACTCACACGTGGAATTTAAAAACAAACATAAAATAACAAAGTAAATGAGCAAACCAAACAAACACATATAGATACAGAGAACAGAACAGGAGCTACCAGAGGGGTAGTGGGGTGGGGAGGGCAAAACAGGTAAAAAAGAGGATAAACTGTATGGTGATGAATGGAAACTAAATTTTTGGTGGTGAGCTTGCTGTACTGTACACAGAAGTAGAAATATAATGTACTCAAACTCATAAAATGTTATAAACCAATGTTACCTTGCTAAAAAAAAAAAAGACCTTGGGAAAATTACTCAAGGACTGTAAATACTGTTTCTTCATCTCTAAATTGGAGATAATGGTAATTATTAACTCACGAGGTTGTTTTACAGATTAAATGAAATAATAGTGTATATAAAGCACTGAGCCTGGCACACAGTAAGTGCTCAATAGATGGCAACTATTTATTTCTACATTCATACAATTTTGCACACTTTACCATGTTCAACTCTGAAGCCATCAAACAGGTAGGAAGTTGTTTTACTTTAAGCCAATTGTGACTTATAACCTAAGATATTAAAATATGCTCCTGCTTGTGCTATACACGAGACAAAAAGGTAAAGGCAACGGAAGGAAAGGCAGCAGAGGCGTCGTGGCCGCCAGCCATCTTCCTTTCCGGGAGGTTTCCCTTTTGTTAGATCTATTATCTGGGAGCTGGCTGCCCCGCTGGCTCTCCATTTGCCTTGCTAATAACAGTAAATCCAGCAGCTTCCGCGGCAGCTCCTGTCTCCTTCAGCTGACTCTGAGACCAATCAGCGTTTCCTCTCTGCTAATGTCAGATGTTCCCTGGGAAGTCCCGCTGAAGACAAAATTTATGACAAAAGTTTCTCCAGCTTTTAACCCTTCTGCATATCCAGCCCCAGATGCACAGTGCTCCAGAGGAATGCCAGGTCATTCCTACATGTGCAGGCCTGTGTTCTCACTGACGCTGTGCTGCTCTGACAAGGGGCCTCAGACCCCTGGAAAAGCTCAAACGAGCAGCTGGGCAGACAGATGCACACATTCTGGGCCATACCTAACACGGACTAAATTTGAGCTGGGTTCTTTAGCAGCTAGAGTCTCTACCGAACCAAGACTCGAAGCAGTCATACACATAAAAAAACATGTGCTATCACAAAATTCTGAGTATGACTGGGTCTCATAACAGTGAAACTGAAGGGAAGAGACAGGACTAATATTTATTAAGTAATAAAATAGTAACAACTAAGTGCTTGGTGTTTGATATGGATCTCTATTGAATTCTCTAAACAATGCCATGAAGAAAATACTATTAATATTCTCATTTATAGATGACATTCAGAAAACTAAGATCATGGCATCTGGTCCCATCACTTCATGGGAAATAGATGGGGAGACAGTAGAAACAGTGTCAGACTTTATTTTTTTGGGCTCCAAATCACTGCAGATGGTGACTGCAGCCATGAAATTAAAAGACACTTACTCCTTGGAAGGAAAGTTATGACCAACCTAGATAGCATATTAAAAAGCAGAGACATTACTTTGCCAACAAAGGCCCATCTAGCCAAACCTATGGTTTTTCCAGTGGTCATGTATGGATGTGAGAGTTGGACTGTGAAGAAAGCTGAGCACTGAAAAATTGATGCTTTTGAACTGTGGTGTTGGAGAAGACTCTTGAGAGTCCCTTGGACTGCAAGGAGATCCAACCAGTCCATCCTAAAGGAGATCAGTCCTGGGTTTTCATTGGAAGGACTGATGCTGAAGCTGAAACTCCAGTACTTTGGCCACCTGATGAGAAGAGTTGACTCACTGGAAAAGACCCTGACGCTGGGAGGGACTGGGGGCGGGAGGAGAAGGGGATGACAGAGGATGAGATGGCTGGATGGCATCACCGACTCGATGGGCATGAGTTTGAGTAAACTCCGGGAGTTGGTGATGGACAGGGAGGCCTGGCGTGCTGCAATTCATGGGGTCGCAAAGAGTCAGACATGACTGAGCGACTGAACTGACTGACAACTGACTGATAGATGAGGAAGGGCTTCCCAGGTGGCTCAGTGGGTAGAGAATCTGCCTGCAATGCAGGAGACGCAAGAGGTGTGGGGTTTGATACCTGGGTTGGGAAGATCCCCTGAAGGAGGGAATGGCAAGCCACTCCAGTATTCTTGCCTGGACCATCTCATGGACAGAGGAGTCTGGAGGGTTACAGTCCATAGGGCTGCAAAGAGTCGGACATGACTGAAGTGACTGAGCAGGCAAGCACAGAGAGGAAAATGAAGTTCAAAGGAGCTAAGCGACTCACCGAACAGCTAAAAAGAGTAAGAGGAGCGGGAGTGGAACCAGGGAGATGTTTCTAGAACCCAGGGATTAAGCTTTGCAGTTAAGACTGCCAACAAGCAGCCTGTGATCTAGTTGTGACCTTATTTTACTGAAGATCAAACTAAGGCAAGAAACTCGAGAGTGGGAGAACAATGTGCCCACGGTCATCCAACTCGCAGCGGCGGCGAGCTTTAAGACAGTAAGGGAGGCCTGCTTCTGCTAGGCAACAGCCACACCCTGAAATCAATCCTCCCAAGGGCTGCGGAGGAAGACAGCACACCGCTTCAGGCTTTGGGAAGACAGTGGGTGGCACTCCACAGTCTCTTTGGCTGGAGAGGGAACAACGGCTGGGAGGCCCCAACTCACTGGTGAAGGCAGCCGGCAAACGGCAGCCCTGCCAGGGCCCTTACAGACCTTATGTTCCTGGCACAGAAGGGTCTCATCACAGGGTTTTCATTGTAAGAATGTAACTGGGACAGCTACATTTCTAGCTCAATGGGCCTTTCTATGACCTCTTTGCCACCTCTCCACGGAAGTTAGAAGACAGACTTAAACAGATTCATAGATCCAGTAAACTCATTTTTGTCTCGATTTAAAAAAAAAAAAACAAAAGGGGAAAAAACAGTCCAAATGAACATATGACAGCTGTTTGGGATTCTAATGTTATGGAAAAGCAGCTGTTTTCATTTATATTTGAGGTATTAGTCATTCTTAGAATGGGACAGAGTAACTCAGCTAATAGTTTGTGCTTTAACCTACGGAAAATACAGGTCATAGAGACAAGATGTTGGCAAAATCACAGTGTAAGCTACACTCATACAACGTTTTGGCCTTAGAAGGTTTGGAGATGCGACTATTTAATAACTATGTTCTCATAGGAAACTGACATCCAACACAATGAAATGGACAGTGGCTTTTGGGAAACAGGAAATTTCCATGTAGAGAAAGCCACGTAAGAGGCAGAAAGAGAAAGCTTTTTAAGCTCTAGAATTCGAAAGTAAGTTTTTTTTTTTTTTACAAATTTTAAAAACTACTCTTACTCTTATCAAACTAACTTATATCTACAGCTTTATAATTCTAATTACAAGTCCTATAACAAAAAGCAGTTAATTCCCTGCCCATCCCTGAGCTCGTCCTTAGAGGCAGTCCGCTTAAATGTTTTTGGTTATTTTTTCTGGTACTCACTTTTATATTCCTTTTTAGCATTCCTATTCAGTTGTTTTAGACATTATTATAAGTATCAGACAGTACCTCTTAATGGCCACTAGGGAAGATGAAGATTTAGTGTGTGGTCTCTCTCCCTCCCCTCTTTGGAAGTGTGTTTGTTTTATTCTATTTTATTTTCCTATGATACAGCGTGGGCAGTAGCCTCCTCCTCCCAACCTGATCATCAATACTTAAAATGATTTTCTGGTATATTCCTCTGGCTCCCGCAGGGCTCATTAGAGATCCAAGTGAGTAAGGAAACCTGGGAGGCAACACTAATTTCAACTGATGTGCACTGCGTTTCATTTTTATGATATTTACATTTTTCATTCGATGATCTGATTCTTGAAGGAAGTCTGACCTCCAATAGTCAAAGTGAACTGAGTCCATTCCTAAACAGGAAATGAGCAGCCTTGGGCCTGGGCTGGAGGGAGAGCAGCAGCTGTGGGCTGTAGACGGGCTCTCGCTGCTTCTCCTTAGTTCATTCCACAACATGTTTTAGCCACCAACTGCGGGCCACCTATGGTGCTGCTCAGGTCTGGTGCTGGTAAACCAAAAGGAACCCATTCTTCTGCATGAAGGGCCTCCATTTGACTCCAGTGAAAGTTCACTGCCCCCATCTTAAACCCTCTCCCAAAGGAAAGGAGGGTTCTCATCCTTTGCCTTGGCAGGGACTCACCAACACCTGGCAAGATCTACTTATTAGGAACTTACTGGGGAGAGGCCCGTGGCACCTCTGATGCTAGGCTGAGTGGCCGAGGGTCAGTGTCTTCTAGCAGTTCCAAGGCTGAGACATGGCCTGTGCCTCTCAATGTCCACTGTGGACCTGAATGGGCCCTCAGTGCTCATGAGTTCACCCAGCCCCTGCTGCCCTCTCCACTGCTTCCTGCAGCAGTGAGTGGTGTTGGTAGCCAGTTAGGAGGCACATGGAAGGACCTACTGAAACGGAAAGGCCGGGGTAATGCCCTATCTTGGGGGTGAGATGCACTCCTTTCAAATGACAAAACTGGGTCTCACAGAAGTCCTTTTTGTCAGAAAGTGGGCAGACTAAAAAAAGGCTGGAAGAGAGACTCTCCATCAGAGGCATCTTGTTGGCTTGCTTACTTTTCATTGGCCGTCTCCCCACTGGGACGAGAGCTCTCGAGGAAGAGGCCTGGTCATTCTTTTCCACTGCCTGCAACGCAGCAGAGATTCCATCAACATTTACTGAGTGATGGGTCTGGTGTAGAACACACTGCGCTCGAGGGGTCTGAAGGACCCTTGCGATTTTTCAGACTTGAGTTATACTTTGTCTTAACCTCATCCTAATTCACACTGTTCTATTAAACACAGTGTGCCAAGAACAAAGGGTGGGGGAAGCTGGGGTTATGATTTGATATTTCTATAATTATGTGGTGACAGTTTAAGGGAAGATTGAGGAGTTCCAACAGACCACCTCGTATCTCTTGCAGCACTTGGGTTTTAATCACATCTCACTGTCTTTCTGTTTGAAAAATTGGTTTGCTGGCACAGTGGAGTCTATGCAACTTGCCGACTGGCTTGCTGTGATCAGGAGCTAGGGGGAAGTAGGTGCCAACATGTCCTCCCCAGACCTGCTTCCCAGTGCCACTCCTGATGTCTTCTCCTGATTCTAAGTCATCTTTGTCTCTGGGCATTATTGTCACTGTAAGGTATAGTAGAAAAAGGAACACCCTCACTGAAGACCATTTTTCTGAAAATATTTAGAGTTGCTGCAGAAAACCCAGTATTTGTGACTTTACTCAAAAAGGAAAAGCTCGTTATGGAAAGTAGTTACTGAAACTGTGAACACTGCCAATTAAATTACTTTTATGGGGAAAGACCAGCTCCATGGTCAGGCCTCAGAAAGCTATGAGGAAGGAGTAGGTATCTCAGGTGCCTGGGCTGGTCTTGGAGAAGTCTTCTGTGGAGGGGCAACTGTTCTAAAGTGATGGTTTTTCAGGTGGCTAAATTCAGTCTTGGTAGAGGAAAAGTTTTCCTTGCAGCTCCTAACAGGATAAACACACTAATGGCCTGCCTGAAGAAAGAGGGCTTTCAGCAGAAGCAAGGGGGCCTTCTACTTCCTCTGGGGGAGATCAAGACTCTTGGTGAGGGAAATTAAGGGGCAGAGGCAGCACCCCAAACCTCTCTGTCTGTAGTCATTCACTCAAAAATCATATTGGTATTTAATTCTGTTTCCTCTTCTAAATGTTTTCTGAGAAGAAGCAATAGCCTTTGTGAGCTACTCACTGTTAATACAGGAGCTTTTAAAAGTAGCTTGTAAACATGTTTGGTACAGGCAATGATGGTTTGTTTACCTTGTCTCTAGAATCTTTGTTGGAGTAAATTAAATTTGCTGATATAAGCTATATGACAAATGAGCCCTGATCCTTTAGCCACTCCTATATATATGGTTTGGGTTTTGTTAGTCAAAAACAATTAAGAGTTGATGCTCTGGGTCAAGCTTTCTCCTTGTTCCATGTAAAGGGTGCTTCTGGCAGATCCACATCCCAACAAATTCAAAGACTGGTTCTTTCACAGGGTACAAACTCTTTATAGACTTAATTCACTGGAAAAACAAAAAGCACAGGCAGAGGCCAAGTCCTATGGGTAAGAAAGAAATCACAACCTAAAAGGCCAGGTTCTCCAGTATGCCTAGCGTGGCTGTGGCCATGGGGATAAAGGCAGTGACACTCACTGAATGCAGCCTACAGACTGAGTGCTTTACACGCATTTAGTCCAAACAACAATACGCTGCCAGGCAGACAGGGTTGCCCCTAATGAGAGAAGACATAACTGTGGTAGAAAGGTTTGACTTGCCTACCTTCACAGCAGGTGTTAAAGGGACAGCTGGGCTGGGGACTTGGGCTGGCTGGTTCCACAGCCTTCGCCCCTTCCACGAATCATGCTGCCACATCAGCGGAAGCTGGGAGGAAAGCACCCCATCCCCACTAAGCCGGGGACCCTGTCACCTCTGCCAGGGGAGGAAGGACAGCACCATGGTTAGGGACCCAAATGTGGATTCAAGCCCTGGCTCCCAGCTTACCTGTGACCTAGGACCAGTCCTGCAGCTTCTCTGAGCTTTAGCTTTCTCATTTATAAAGCAAAAATAACCACCAATTCAAATAGTTGTTTTAAGGTTAGTTGAAATGATCTTTTCAAAAAGTGGGAGACTGCCTGGCAAAGTTTGAACATTCAATGAGTGGTAGTAACTCTTATTACATTCATAACTCGACATGCTACTTAAAACTAGAGGTCAATGGAAAAAACTGTCACCTCAAAGGTATCATTTAACATGTGAAGTAATGAAAGATAAAGCATCCTACAAAAAGAATATTAGTGTTTTCTATGCCATGAGGATGTATATTTGTAAGTTCAGAAATCTATGTCAATATGAACAGAATTTAAATCATACATTTTTACATTTTAATGAGTTCTTTCCTATTTTCTTAAGAACATTTTTTAAAACCACAAAAAGTTAAAAGGTACACTGAAAATCCATGTAACCACCACCTGGATCCTACAATTAACCCCTTACTGTATTGGCTTTATCATATATCTATCCCTCAGTCCATCTTTTTAAAAAAAGTGTATTTCAAAGTAAGGAACAGATGTCAGTACAGTCACGCCTGAGCAGTTCAGTGTGATTAACAGCAACTGGTTTTCAACATTTGTTAAGAATCTTCTGGTAAAATTTACATACAATGAAACACATATATTTTACAAGTACTATTTGATAGTTTTGGCAAATGCATACACCTGTGTGACACCAGCTTCTGTCAATACCTTTACTCCAGAAAGTTCCCTCATCTGCATTGCATTTTAAGTATTTTCGAAACACAGGGAAAAAAATGGGCTCAAGAATTAAGGGGTCTAGATTCATATCTCATCTACTTTACTCATTAGTAACACACATGAGTATGCACACATAAACACAGACGATATGCACGCACACAGCTTCAGTTTTCTCGATCACAGCAAGGAGATAATGCCCATCTCACAAGACTTCTATAAAGGTTAAATACAAAAATATCAGAATATGGTAACTGTTCAGTAAGTGTAAACAAAGGTCACTTTCCCTCCACTCCCTCTTTCCTGCTCTCCCTGTTTCTGAGGATGTTATCTTCAAAAAGAAAACGGTAAGGACAAAAAACAAACAAACAAACAAAATACAGTTAAATGAGAGATGAGGGGAAAAGGCATCTCTCTGCATAGGCAGTCCTCTCCCAATTTATCCACTCTGACTTCAGCTAATTAAACATCTGTCTCAACGATCTCCTCAGTGAATTAGTCATCCCCACTTTGTGACCCTGACTGTTGGTTGCAGCCTTCTCCTCACTTGCCACCACTCCCAGGAACTTCTAGAGTTTACTCACCAGGCACATGGCAAGGAATGATGCAGGGTCCCCATTAACCCCCTGCAGTTGCCCTTGGTGCTGGTGCTGTTCATAAAGCTGCCAGACGCGTCCTGCAACATGCCTCCCCAAATTACACCTCTTAAAGGGTGACAGCTTTTTTGTCTACATTTCTGATTTCCAGTATGATGCATTTTCTAAGTACTATATATTATGTACCAGACTAAAACTATTAAAAAATCTGTTAAAAAATCTGTTTTTTAACCTAGGTTTGATAACAAATCAAGCAGGTAACAACAAAAAATATCAAATAAGGTGAAGCGCAGTCTTGTGAATTACCAGCTAATTATCAGTTCGCTCTAAACACAGGGGGGAAAAAAAAAAAGATCTGCTGGTGAACAAATGGCCAGGTGGCAACAAGTAAAATGGCCTGGCCTGGATGCATGCCTTCCTCTACATATTGGTGTGTGTGTGTGTGCGTGCGGACCTGCGTGGGCAAGAAAGAGGTAGGTGGGGTGGGAAGAATTGTATCTAAACTCTGGAGGCACTTCTTAACAGTAGTTTTCTGAAATTAGACTTCCTCTCAATCCTTCTTCCCACTTAAACAGTTAACTGATGTAAGAACTATCTTTTAGAAGATGAGTTACTAATAAAAACTTTAAAAATGCTTAATTATGTTAGAAAGCTAGAAATGGAAATTAAAACTACCTATCCACTCATTGGAGAAGACCTTGATGCTGGGAGGGATTGGGGACAGGAGGAGAAGGGGACGACAGAGGATGAGATGGCTGGATGGCATCACCAGCTCGATGGGCATGAGTCTGAGTAAACTCCAGGAGTTTGTGATGGACAGGGAGGCCTGGCGTGCTGCGATTCATGGGGTCGCAGAGTCGGACATGACTGAGCGACTGAACTGAACTGACTGCCAACCATCAGCTTGGCAAAAGTTCAAGACTGACGACATCCAGCGCTGTAAGAAGGTGAGGAAAGAGGTGCTTGCACGTACTCTTGGAGTGTCCAAGGATGGGTAGATACTTTGAGGGGAAGTGTGTTTTTCTCAACATTTTAAATAAACAAACCTCTGACAAACAATCCCAAATTTAAAACCTAGCAAAAATGTGCAATGAATATTCCTGCAAGATTGCTCACTGCAATGTTTTTTAAATTCTTAAAATTTGGAAATAATCGAAATGTCCACCAATAGAGAGTTAAGTTAAATAAATTTAACTGAAAAGATAAAAATGCAGTAGTCACTCTAACACAGAAGAATGCTTATGACACAATATTGAGTTAAAAAAGAAAAAAAGCAAAATCATACCTGTTACAGGGTGTTATTTTTAAATGACATGGATACATTTTTCATGAGTTCATTTAACAAACCTTTTTTGGGTGTCCTCTATTTGACAGGCATTCTGCTAGATGGTAGGTATTCAGTGATTTAAAGAAAAACATAAAACAGGGTCCTGTCCACATGAAACTTACAGCCTATATGTATACCTGCATGTGAAGTGAATAAAAAACCAAATGGTTCACAACAAAGAAGAAACCTTCACTTTTTACTTCACACACCTCCAAAAAGTTGGAATTTTGTTTTCAACCAGTATTTAAATTTATTAAAAAAAAAAAAAAAAAAAAGACCACAACTCTTTAAAAGCCTATCTTCTGCCACCACCTTGTTTAAATATTAAGCCAGGAGACCTGGTGGCAGCTCCAATTCTCCCTAAACTGTGCATTCAGCTTGAATAAAAGAAATGAGACTTCACCATGGTGTCCACCCCTCTGCCTCCTGAATTGAGCACCACCCACTGTCTCCACACCCAGCGCCTGTTGGACAGAGTCCTCTACAGCCTCCTGTTTCGTGTCCTCAAATCCATTTTTATACAATGGCACATTTTCTAAAAGAAATTCTGACTATATCGCTCTCCTTCCAATGATTCACCTCTGTCATCATAATAAAATTCAAATTCAGCACAGTTTACAAACATGATCTGGTCCCAAACGACCATTCGAGCCGCATCCCCCCCACCCCCCCAGCTCCTCCTACTCCACCACCTCACTGTACTGAGCCACCTGCGGTTTCCAGAAGGCATGAAGTGCTCTTACTTTATTCTTCCTGCTGAAGAGCTCTTTCTCAACCTTCCTCACCTGGCCAGTTTCTGCTCACCTTCCGGTTTCAGCTGGAGTATTTGCTTAGGATAGTCCTCCCTGACTCCTTGAAACTGGACCAGGGCTTCCCTTCCACTGTGTGCACCCAGGTCCTATGTCTGTTTCCACCCAGCACTTGCATGGCATTGGGAATGCCTGGTTCTCTCCCCCACTAAACAGTAAGCGACTTGAGGGTAAGGACCAGTTCTTGGCTTCTGTGAAATCCCTGGTGCCTACACAGTGCCTTCGGCATAACTGCCCCCCAGTAAATCAATGGACTTCTAGTTTTGAGCAGAAGTAGAAGCCTAGCCTGATCGGCTCAAGCCCTGCCTAGTAGCTTATCCTCTGCCCCATCCCTGCTCGAGAAATTTGGAATATTGTGACTACACCTGAGAATACCCCTGCCTGGCATGTTTTTCTCACTTACCCATCTGGCAAAGTCCTAGTTAATCTTCAAAAAAAAAGCTGTCAAATTACTTACTCCAGAGTGCCTTTTCTCAGACGCCTGCCTCAGCTGGTAGTCTTTAAGCACTCTCTTATCTGTGCTGCTTTAGTAGCTCACGTACCATATTTTAGTGTCTCTTTTTTTGTCTGTTTCCTCATCAGGTTTTCCACCTGACTTCTCATACGGTGGCTAGAATGGAGCAGGCAGCACTGGATGATGATTACTGCACTAGGCAGGGTATCTCAGAGCCATTCCGAGCTTTCGGGCACACAAGGCCTCTGGTACGGTGCCCCTGATCCATCCTCTCAGGATGTTACAGCTCAGGAATGGAAAGCTCAGAAGGTAAGTACATGATGACACATTCGGTTTTCTTACTCTAAAACACATTTTAAAACATTTTAAAAATCAGGATACAGCTTACAATCCATATGTACATTTAATATAGTAGTATTTCTTTCTTCTTTCCTGAAGTGCTATTATTAAATGATCGGGGTTTCAGAATTAGTCCCTAGTGGGTCCTGGGAAAAGTCCCTGACTCCAGAACGCATGCGCCCTCTCCACCCTCACGGAGCTTCTTGGGAGTCTTTGTCTTTTCTTTTCTCTTCCATTTTTTTTTTTCCCCTTTAATCTAATCCATGCCCGTGACTGCCCCAGATGGAGTGAATGAATAGATTTTGTGATGGAAAAGGAACTTCTGAAAGATTAGCAACTAGTAGGAAGAGTAAATGCTGGTCAAACATAGTTTTGGCGAATGATCTATTTCGAGTTTTTCTGATGTGGCGGCTGCGAGAGCTCGTAACACCCTTCTAAAATAATTGGGTCTCTAAAGTGGTTCCAAAAGATTTTTGCTTGACATAAATTCTCTAAATTTCCAGGCTTTCTGGATAAAATAGTCGACTGCAATGCCATTTTTAACGTGCTCTGCTCTATACTCAAGAAGATCCATCAGGAGCCGCAGAGCACTCCAGACAGGGGGAGGCTCAGGTGAGATGAAACCACAAGATAAAGAGGCAGAGAAAGGAGGCAGGGGGAATATTCAACTCCAAGCTCCTTGCAGGGGCCACTTCTGACTTGTAAGCATCTTGGCAGTCCACATTTACTGTATTATTTTCCTATTGGGTCACTGGATACCAAGCATCAGGTCTTTATTGCTTATCCAACTCCCACAGGTGAGTGACATCTGCATGATTCCTTACTCTTTCATGAGGAGAAGTTTTCTGCAGAAATTACTGCCTCTTTGACAAAGAACATTTAAACAGTCCCATTTACCTTTTCTTTCTCCTTTTTAAAAAGAGCATTATTTGCTACAGCATAAGGAAAGTACATGTCTGTGTTTCTGGTTGGCAAACTACTTCCACGAAAGGAAGGTGGCTGGGTTTTTCTGTCTTTACAGTTACACGAGAAGCAGGACTCTGTTCAGTTTTACAGCCAGAAGATTCTTTAGCTTAGGAGAGTGTTAAAAACCCTACTCCATCTAAAACATATGGGCTTCCCTTTTCCAAAGGGCAGCTCAGGACAGGTGTATGTTGCTTTAAGAAAGCTAGACATAAAACATTAAAACTGACACCAATACAGATAAACTGTGCAATTACAAAAAGAATTCCTGGCTTTATATCCAGATTCACCACAGGGTTCCTTTAAATGCTGCACTTCCCTGGTGCATTTAGATCTTAGAATCAATGAACATTTCTGTTTACAGAATTTTAAATTTGTTCTCCCATTAGGGTTCTAATAAGCAACATGGTGCAATAAAAAGAGTACGGGCTTTGAGGTCAAAAAAGTCTGGGCTCCAATTTAAGATTCTGTCATTTGCTTACTGGGGAAATTTGGGTAACTTTAACTTCTCTGAGAACTGAGGAAAGGGGGGCTGAGAGAGGAAAGTGTATGATTACACATATAGTTATCATAGCTCCTTATTTCTAAGATGCACATTTCCCCCTACTTTAAAGTCTCATCTATAAAACAGGCACAATAAGATCTCCCGTCTAGGGGTGTTGTGCAGATTAAACGAGATGCTGTCTGTAAGTACACAAAGGCACTCAATAAATCACCTCTAACCCTGCTAGAGTACATCCTGGGGAAGGACCAGTTTCTCCCTGATACACAAATCCCCTTAAAACATTCTTAATAGTAGCATTGTATATAACTGTCTAGGCCTATCTGGCCTGAAAGTAAGGTGTCTCATGTGAGGTTGCAGGAAGAGTCAGAGGCTGACTCAGGTGCTGCCAGTCTATTCCAGCAGGTCTATTTGAGGTTACAGGCTGTGAGTCCCTACCTCGGCTTCCCAGGCTCCGGGCCTGATCTGTGCTTCTTTGTCATACTGCAACCATCAACTCTGTACTGCTTTCCAGTTCTTTCCTCTGTACGTCCCATTCCCTCTTTGGGCCTCACTGTATTTCACAGTGGTTAGAAGTTTGGATTTTATTCGGAATGCAACTGGAAGTCATTGAAGGGTTTGGAGCAGATACTATCTGATTTATATTTTTAAAAAACCTCTCTGTCTGCTGCTTTGTAGGCAAGAGAGTGGAGGGGCCAAGAGCAGAGGCAGGAAAAAGCAGCCAAGGGGCTGGTTCAACTGTCCAGGTGAGGTCTCAGTGATCTGGACTCATTCAATGAGGATGGAAAAGATTGAATTTAGGATATATTCTGGAGGTAAAAAAAGGAAAGACTTGCTTATGTTTAAGATGATGTATGAAGCAAGCACAGGGAAGAATTCAATGATCATTTTCACTACAATTTTTTTGAGAGGAGCAGAAAGTTAACTAACTGCAAAGTAAATGGAAATGTTCTTTTTATATTAAAGCAGTATGCCTTTAACAGCCAAGGCTTTGAAAGATACTGCCCTTCCCCAACTCTTCACCGCTTCAATGTGAAGGTCACAATTCAAATGTCAGTTTCTCTGAGAGGAACTTCCTGGCCATCCCAGGAAAAGCAGTGAGTACCTCTGCATCTCAACCTCTAGCTCTCAGCCCCTTCCGTTTCCTCTCCCTTAAGCTCCTCTTCAGCAAGGGCCCTACAGGTCTGGTTCACCACTGTCTCCCTGCCCCCAGCACACGTCTGACCCAGGAGAGGACATGAGGAGTGAATGTACACGCAGCTACAAATACAGTACGGATATTTACATCTTACGGGAATTTTTAAGATAAAATTTGAGAATCCAATGATGTCATGACTGGCTGTCCCTCAGACCAGAAGCCCACACACCCTATGTGAGATGTTTGCCCGACTCTCTGCTCCTCGCGGTACTTTAGGGAATAGTGCTTGAGAAGTCCTAGGCTAGACTATCCCCTTGGTGACATTCTAGGGGGCAAGTGAAAACACAGTAAGTTAGCAATCAACAATGTGGTCTGTGCCTCCGAACAGAGAAGTTAAGAGGGAGTTCACTTGACAAAGCTAACATTTCTCTCTCAAATTCTAGGTGAAACTTTCTACGAGAAAAGTAGCAATGAGTGCTGTAAGTCTTATTAACAATATTATAAGAACTTTTCAAAAAGGATCTTCAGGCTAATAAAAAATTGTCTTTCACATTAAAAGGCAAGAATGGACAGGGAGGAAGGAAAAAAGTTAATATGCTTCTGGTTCAATCTTTCAGTAAATGATAAAGAAGAACACCTCCAAATAGAGCCAGAAAACTATTCTGCTTAGAAAAACCTACTTCAAAGCCTTCTCTCTGTGTAGATTCACAGAGACTTATATTTCTGCATCAATGTTAAAACTGAATTTGTATCTACCTCCATTTCTCAACTGCCTCTGTCATACCCAACATTATACTTTAGGAGGCTGGTAATAATATTTTAAACAACAACAAAATACTAAGAAGCTCATTACTGATTTTGAGGATGAACCTGATGAAAGGAGAACTTGATGAACTAAATAAAGCCTCTACTCACTAAACAACAGGTCAGTATTAAATAAAGGTATCTGACAGGCTATTCTTCATTATGTCAAAAACATACCCACCCAACTTAAAGTTAGTAAAGAAGTTTCTGCTAATTCTTCTAAAACCACATTATTCATTTATAATTTTCTTAAACAGCGGGGATTTTTCTGCCAATGCAGGTAGATTCCAAATGTCAAGTGGGTCAGTAATAAAATGAAAAGCCAGAGAGAGAATCTAAAAGAGACATTTAAAAATGGTCTTAAAAAATGGGCCTTAGCAGAGAACTGACTGGAACACACTGTGAAAAGATTACTATAAGTTCAGTACATGAATATTAATAGCAAAACCCTGCAGTGTTCATAAACAGTTATGACTTGATGAAATAATTACAAATAATGCAAGTCAAAATTTTAGATCAGTTACAAGTGTCTGTAATGATATTCTATCCATAAAAAGCAAAAATATTTTATAATAAAACCCTAGAGGTTTCCATTGACAAAGCTATTCATCTAAACAAAGAAGAATTCTTTTGCTCAAATATGTACCATCTTTTGATTTTCCATAAATGAAAATTGGTGAGGGAATGCCAGAGGGGAAGGGCAACACAGTATTTAAACACTAGGATGGTCATTAAGCCCACAGCCTGATTTAATAAAGAAATAGTTTAAGTTCTCAATTTATTATCATTAAACAGAGAGTTGTACGGTCAGTTGGAAAAAACAGATGAGAGATGTTAAAGGTCTGTGAGGAAGCAGCTCAAGTTCACTGTCAGCCCAGCAAAGGATTTCTGAAATCCTGGTCTAGTACAACTAACCACTAATGCACAAATAGTGTAAGAACTCTTGACCCCACATGGAACATGTTGTCTAATCTTAAGTGGTATTTCTCCCTTCTCACTTAAGTTAAATAAAAGTAGCAGAGACAAATATTGTTCTGTGCTCAATCGGGTGAAAGCCGTTTGAAGAGAGGGCTGAGACAAACACCAGGTAGGGTAGGCACCTTCTTGCAAAGACTGAGCAGGTCCTTGTGGGAGAGACTTAGGAAGGGCAGAAGGAGGGTCTCTAACCTGGCATTTCCTGCCACCAAGTTCATGACTAAGTTTAGGTGTCAGGATGGGTAAGTAACAAGTATTTCATAGCCAACTGTGAGCATTAACAGACTTTTTTTTTTTAAGTAAATGTACTTGTGCTTTTCTCTATGATAGTAGGATTTTCCTCTTCATTAATCGCCCTCCAAAACAAGTCCACTACACAATACAAATTTCAAAGACACAGAACATACTCTGCCTTTATCGAGCTAACCTTAAACAAACATCCAGTTTCCAAACTGGAGATCCTTCTATTTCCTGAGACCAGACTTAACAAAGCAACAGAAAGAGCTTCTTATTTTTAAAAGCCTTTTGGATCAAGAAAATGGACAGTAATTTATGTAAATGCATCAATCTCAATTGACTTCTCTAGTATGAAAAGGAATAAATAATGCAGATCACTGTTCTTCAGACAAGTCCAAACTCTTCACCAGTGATACGGCAAAGATTCTGATGGAAACAGCAGGGATGTGTGCACAAAGGTGAACATAAATAAATGTGTGTATGATAACCGTGGTTGCTGGAGATGGACACAGATAAATAGGTCTGGAATTGGACAGGGACAGCTGGAGACAGAGGGAAAGACACTGGTTCAGCTTATGGCAGTGAGTTCATGAGCTTTCATGATCTAAAAAATCTGCAACAGCAAAATTTCTATTCAGAAGGTAAAAAAAGTTCTACCTCCTCTTGGGCGATGCAAAATAAAGCTATCTTAGAATATAATAAATATATCATAAACTAGTATACAAAAAATTTAGGAACAAAAACAAGAGGAAACGACCAGGATCCTAAAGGTAGATGAATGCTCATTTAACATTTGTAAATAACTGAAGCTGTTTAAATGCTATTAGGTTGGCATCTAGAACCCCCCAAATATCTACTTTCCCCTGGGAAGGAGAGGCTATGCCTCTTCAATCATCTCTTAAATGCAAAGAGGTTTGACCCCCATGCAATGGATAAAAGTCACCCAAAAAATGAACAAAAGAGGTGTTTGGAAAAACCAGAACACCATTCATCCCAGCTAACGACTTGTTCATTATGAGTGATGATGGATAAAGACTTCTCATGCTGAGATGAAATCAAGATTTATATGCATTGTTTCCTCTCCCAACTTGTGGGAAGATCATCATCATTTAATTCTATCTCTGCGGCCAGTGATGGGCATCCAGAGAGCTGGTTATCAAACGGCGCAGTCAGCTGGCAAAAGCCGAAACGTGCAGTTGGCACATCTGGACAGAGCCGCCACAGCCGAGGGTGAACAATGACTCCTGGCAAGCATCCAAATTGCTTGCAGACGCTAGCAGGTCTCATCTACAACCGCCCCTACCAGCATCTCTCTCTCTCTCTCTTTTTTATGAGAATCAGATTTTCATTGCTCCATTCAATTGCTCTCCCCTGCCATTTTTTACAGCTCTTATCGTTCCCCTGGAATATGGCCTTGAGACAGCTCATCCGTGTCCTTCACTGTGTTATCTCTTCTAACTTTTATTAAAACTTCAGCTTTCATCTGAAGATAGCTAATTAAATCTGGAACAGATTATATTCCTCCCCTTAAAAGGAACACAAAACTATTTTCTTCAACCTGAGCCACGCTTTTTTGCCCTTTCTGAAACATAAGCCAAAGGTGTTTAAGAAGTCTCATTTGTTTACAAAGCTCAGATATTTGACATGTCACAGACAGGCAGATTTATACTAAAGTTGGCTATGGTATGATAGATCTTTGAGCTATTTCTCAAAATATTTCTCAATACTGGGAATATTTTCTTTTCTTGTACCCTTTAAATATTACAGCTAATACCATGATCTTATTTTCTGTATAAAGTTGGGTAATGAGGAATTAGTGATTAACAGCTACTTGTTTGTGAGTGATTTCTTAAAAAAAGTTTTTTTTTTTTCTTTTTTTACAGTTGCTCTCATTTGGTAAAAATGAAAACATGTTTTATTCCATACCCTAAACACTAGCAACCAGAAGTTTCCTCCATGGAAAATTATGTGAAAACATGAAATTAAAAGCAGTTTTTCTACATAGCTTTACACCAACCGACAGTTAGCTCAAGTAGCTTTGTCTTAATCTATCACAAATTAATGAAGAAGCTTCCATAAGTGACATGAATACAATATTCTCACATATGCCACTGACCCAATTCCTTCCTTGGGCCCAAGGGCAGCTTAAAAATCACTTTCTGCAGTACATTTGCTAACTGAACCTAGCAATGATATCTGAACCAATCCAGGCAGCCATCAAACACCCACCTACATGCACACCCACACCCAGCATTTTTAACTAAGCATTAAGCTTCTACTGCCAGGGTGTGATTTAACTGTCCCACCTGAAATTTTCTGGGATCCTTTTCTTCGCTTCACTGCCTTTAGCAAGATTTCTTTCATGGTGACCTTTGTGTTGTCCACCTGAATAAGGGAGAATCCATGAGCAGCATTTCTGCAGGAAAAGACAAATATTAAATCATCACCAATATTCAGCCGAAGGGATGTGAATGCAGTCTTCACTGAGTTTAAGTATTAATAAGTGTACACTGAAGTGTCAATTATTAAAAAATGGGTTATAAACCTACTTCTAATGAGAGAGAGAGAAAAGCATTCTAATATGAACAGTTTCAAGTGAAAGAGAGGGCAGAATTAGGGAAGATTTTTCTGTTTATCTTAAAACGAATCCAATTGGTCTGTGTGGGCTACGAGCAAAATCCTGTAGCAAGGACTAACACATGATAGACCTGGCTGTGTCAGCAGGTGTCACTGCAGGCAGACACCACCATCATGCTAAAGCTCGGGGAGCACTGGAGGGGAATGCGGGGTGCATGCATGTGTCCTCAGTCACTCACTCGCGTCCATCTCTTTGCACCCCTGTGGACAGTCACCTGCCAGGCTCCTCTGTCCACGAGATTTCCCAGGTGAGAATACTGGAGTGGAGAGCCAGTCCCTTCTCCAGAAGATCTTCCTGACCCTGGGATTGAACCCGCGTCTCCTATATCTCCTGCATTCGCAGATGGATTCTTTACCACTGGGCCACCTGGGAAGCCTGGGCTTCCCTGGTGGCTCAGGCAGTAAAGGATCTGCCTGCAATGTAGGAGACCCAGGTTCGATCCCTGGGTCGGGAAGATCCCCTGGATAAGGGACTGGCTCTCCACTCCAGTATTCTTGCCTACAGAATCCCATAGATAGAGGAGCCAGGAGGTCTACTGTCCATAGGTCACAAAGAGTAATAACTGAGTGACTAACACTTTTACTTGGTAAACCCAATGTGGGGGGCACAGGGGTGGATATGATAGCCCAAAGCAATTCAGAATAAGGAAAACAAAGACTCCTCCTAGCTGGCAAACAAATAAATAAAGAAGCATTAATTTAAAAAAAAAACAAACCACAGTCTGTGTATACTTCAGTAGCCATGTTTTAATCTACTTAGTCCTAGAAGGTCAAGCAAAATATTAGCTGGAGTAAATAATTACAAGACAAAATAATAACACTACTTATAAGCTTCTAGCCAATCACACTTGGGGTGCAAGGGTCATCTAGACAGGAAAAAATGGTAAGGGGCAAGTACCCTTGAAAAAGAAGCCCATCCCTGGGTGAGATATAACTTCACTAAGGCCGTTAATTGCAAAAGCAAGTATCACAAACACTACTCACTATGCTTGGGCACCGAAACAAAACAGGCCAATTCCAAGCAGCTCATGTAACAAATGGGACCCAAGTTTCCAACTATGGAACATGGGAATTGCCACAAGGAGTTTGGTTGCATTCCCACTTCCCCACCAAGAATCTCAAAACGGAACACAGCCAAAAAACATGGCAGAACTTCATACTGACAAGAAATCGGAAAGAAAAGCCAAGTCCCAAGCTAAGCCATGGAAAAGCTTCCCAATGGTAGGACAGGCTGGGAAGGGGCCTTCAACCCAGCTTGGAACCAACCAGGTGGCTGGCTTTCCACGGGGGATGGGAGCTGATCTCAAAACCAAGGACCCAATTTGCTTCCCTAATACAAAGACATCTCCACCCCCTTCCCTCTCCATAAGGCTTGCTGTTTAATCCTTGACATTCCATTTGTTAAAAAGCAAAAGCCGATGCTGGTCTAGCCAGCACGATCATCCATTTTAACTTGGTCAAGTTCTTGCTATCGAACAGCAGGCCTGAGAACTGTCAAGCTAATTTTACTGAACACTCTGTTACTGAATCATGCCTGAGCCCCGGCCGTTCTTTACCTCAGAAGCTGGACCCCATCCCAGAACAATTTTTAAAAGTTTATTTTACTGATCAAAGCAAAATAAGAAATAGCTCTTTTCTTTTTTTTGGAAAACTATATTTAGGGAGCTATGTAGTAAGTGATACTTTGGCAACAGTTGTGAAATGTAAAGTGCCTGGTGCATTTATAAACTTGCGGGTATTTGCTCTGGCGCCAGGCCAGTGTGTGTTTGGAACAAACGCCAATCGTCCGCGTTCAGACCTGCCTTCCCTTGCTTTCTCCTCAGAAGTCAGTATGTGCTCCATCTGTGACAACATGTCGGGCGATGGATGAGAAGGACCTAAAAGGGAACGCCAGTTTTCGGGTACTTGCAAACTAGTCTTGGGCTGCATCTTGCGAACTTCCAGCTGCTCCGGGTTTCACCTCAACTCTTGTAGATTTCAGTTGGCTTGTAAATTGCTCATGGTTCTCGCCTAATCTGCTGCTGGCTGATAGCATTATTTCACAACCGTACGTTTATCTTTTCAGCAAAGGCGGACTAAAAGCTCGAAAGGAGGCCTTGTGTTGGGACTAACTTCCATAAATTAAAAGTGTCCTTTTAAAAAGATTTTTGAACGGAGGAAAATCCCTCGTCTGTACTTTTCTGTCATTTTACCAAAACGTACCTGGGTGACAAGGTTAAAGCATGCAGAGGAAATCCCTGACGCTTATCATCCACCGGCATTACTGATAAATTGTGTGGTGGAGGAATAAAGGATTACCTTCTGTATTTTTTCATTACACTTTTCTTTTGTTACAGAATACATAAATCCATTGTGGCACAATGTAATATGTATCACCATGCTACACCTGCGGACGCTTCCGAGCGGCTGCCATGTCTGTGCAGTCAGGAATGATAAGTGAACCACCCGTGAATGTTAACGATAGTGATCATTCTGAGGTAACTCGGCTCTCCATCTTCCTTTACAGCCTCCGTGCTGAAGCCAGGGTAGCAGGGTTCATGAGAGGAAAATGAAAACAACAGGGAAGGGAAGGGGCACGCTCGGTGTGCGGAATGTGCCTTCTCAAGTGTGCGGGCTCTCGCTTGGGGGCTCCGTGGTGGTGAAAACAAGCACCTTTTAAAGGAGAAAGAGGTTGTGACCCCTGCATCCTGCACGCTCAGCCAGACCTAATCAAAGTTTCCTTGGGTCAGCCTCGCACTCCACTCGCTCCTCTCCTGACAGACGGGATGCCAACCTCAGATCCTGTCCCAAGTCTACAAGACTTAAAATGTTTCTAAGATGCCAAGGGGACCGGATCGAGGTGCTTCTCAGAATCCATGGAGGTGCAACTGTTATGTGATGCTCCCATTTAATAAATGGATATAGAGGCTTGCTACCACAATTTTCAGCTTGACTTCCAAACAGTCTGGGTTTTATGCCTCATTTCTTCATATCCAGGGTTTTTTATGGGCTTTCTAAAATGTCTATTGAAATACATCCTTTAAAGCTGCCTTTATTTAATGCTGGGCACCGGGTCTGAGATGGAGGAGAGGATGATCTCAGGGGGAAATGTGTGCAGCAGGCAGGAAGGTGCCAGCCCTGCCTCCCTTCCTCACCGCACTGCGTTCTAGTCCCAGGGTTGTGACCTGTGCTGCGGATGACTCGGCCTTGGACAGACAGGCGGGTGGATGGACAGATGGATGGGTTACAAACCCACTCTCAGCTCAGAAACTGCTCCTCCCTCGTGGACAGATGGCTTCTCTTCTGCCCGTGCAGGGCATTCTGGGGCGGGCACTGAATAGCAGCAGCTGCCCTTCCACAGCCCCTGGGCTGCTGGCGCTGGGTTCAGAGCGAGGCGCCACCTCAGGGAGCTGACTGCTGCCAGGAATGCTCCAGTCAGTTCCAACCTAGGCCCTGTCAAGTCTCGTAACCACTGAAAAAGCGTATGGGCATTTTAAAAAAAGATTACTCACTTGAGGAATTCAGCTCTGTCCCAGTGCAAAACCACTTGGTTACCAGAGGGAAGTTTTTATACCTGCATTAACCTGACACAAGCATTTCTGCACTAGACATTAACCTAGAGGTGGTAGGGGACAGAGAAGAGGCAGGGGCACAGGTCTTTATCCGAGAAGCTCAGATTCTGCTTATAGGGGCAGAGCTGCAATCAGAACCCAAGTTGGAAGGCAACATATTGGAGACGAAAACACATGGGCTGGGAGTTCAATACCCTTTGGTTCAAATCCTGGCTCCATCACTAACTGAAATTTCGTCTTAACACGTGGGAACCTCAGCTGTGTCCAAGAAATGAGGCCACATGCCCACAGAATTGTCAGAAGGATGAAACAGACAACAAATGCAGAGCACCTGGAACCAAGGCTGGCAAACAGCAGGAGTTTACAGTGTTCTTTCTCGCGTGTTCCCCTCGTCCCAAGTCTTCACCCCAAGAGAGGAGGCCCCAGTCAGCCCGTCTCCCCTAAACCCCCAGCAGACAATGCTTATTTGGGGAGATGGATCTCAACCCTCATAACAGATAACACAGGTTCATTACAATGCGCAATCTGCTGGGCACGGTGGCAGCACTGGGATCTCATCAGTACAGCGCTTCCGGCCCAGGCATCGAAATCCCCCGAAGCTCAAAGAAGGGCACCCTGGGCTCCGGTTTCAAGGTTTTCCTTTTTGAGAGAGTAAACTGGAGAAGTAGGCGTGTTCTACCTCAGCTTAACTCCACTTTGGATGGGGTTGGTGGAAGTCAAAAATCATGGTGACAAGGTGGAGAAATCCAGTGAGATTTATTAAGAGCATCTGGATCTGCAGACCCAGATAAGAGGTTATCAGTCAACAAACACAGCAATAACAGTAGCGTCTACTACTTACTGAGCAAGTAGTCCACGTTGGGTGCTGTGGTAGGCCTTTCAGATCTGTATTAACTTATTCTACCCTAAAATAAACACTATTGTTATATCCATTTTGCCAAAACTGAGGCTGGAGACATTAGGGAACATACTTGAGGTCAGTCATCTATTCAAGACACTATTTTGGATTCAGAGGTCAACAGTATGGTCCCTAACCCAAGTATTACTGACACAGTCCAGCAGGAGAGAAAGACAAAGAAGAAAGAATTACAGTTCTGCATGGTCAGCACAGAGATGAGGGCAAGCTCAGAGCGCTGCCAAAACACAGAGGCATTTCACCCAGCACACAGGGGTGGGGGTGCGTCAGAGGAGCTTCTCAGTGGAGATGTCTCAACACATAGCTGCTGTTCATCTCTACATCACACTGAAACAATGGTGGCGACACCACAAGGCAGTTCTAGGATAGAGCCTGCTTTGGAGTCCGAGCTCTGCCTTCCCTGGGTAAATGATATAATCTCCCTAACTTCTAGTTTTCTCATCTACAAAAAGAGGATAATTCTCAGACTACAACATTGTTTTCAGGGCTAAATACTGGGCTGGCCAAACATTCATTCAGGTTTTTCTGTAACAGCTTACTTCTAAATACTTCTAAAATAGTTAACATAATACTTCTCATAAAAAATACTTAATAAGCAATAGACAGTACAACTATTGGGCTTCCCAATAGCTAGTGGTAAAGAACCCGCCTGCCAACTCAGGAGATCTAAGAGACCTGGGTTCGATCCCTGGGACAGGAAGATCCCCTGGAGAAGGAAATGGCAACCGACTCCAGTACTCTTGCCTGGAAAATCCCATGGACAGAGGAGCCTAGAAGGCTACAGTCCATGGGGTTGCAAAGAGTTGGACATGACTGAAGTAACTTAGGACACAAAATACCACTATCAGCTTTTCTTCATACAAAGAAGTGATATATATAATGATGAAAAGTGACAATAGTTGACATTTATTGAGTATAGATTTTGTTCATTTAATCCTCCCAGGAAAGGTGGGTGCTATCATCAGTCCCATTTAATAATGGAGGAAATTGAGGTCCGGCAAGACCGAGACATGTGCCTGGAGTTTCGCAGCTAACAAGTGGAGAAACCAGAACTTGAACCCAGGTTTGCCAGACCCCAAAGCCTGTGTTTTAAACCTCCCTATAGCCAAAGGGAGTTTGAGGAACTCAGGACAAAAAGAGACTTACAGGGAACATATCTTCCAGAATGGAACCACTGACTAGTCTATGGTGAAGGTCAACTTCCACTGTAACAAATTCAGTTTGACTGTAAATGTCCCAACTCTCAGACTCAGCATGTGACCTACAAGACCCTTTTCTGAAAGCCCCTGGAGAAGGTCCTGGTTTCCTGAGCCACAGCCTCAGTTTGTGGAAGTGGGATAAGGCTGACAGGAGCAGTGCCCCCTCCTCTAGGCCTGACCAGTTCATAATCCTGATGAAGACGCAACCCTTTGGTTCCCAGCCTGCTTTGGTCCCAATTCCATGCATGTTCATTCTCGAGCGCTTCAAGGTAGAAAATGAAAATATATGAGCAGGAGAAAGCCCTGTAATAACTGCAGCATGCCCGCTTTAAAGCAAGTCCTCTGGGTATATTACTTTATCCATAAAGAGAGTTTACGCTAGTGTGAATGCCACATTTTGGTTCCCCTTGCACTGACAAAAATCTTTTTTTTAAAGATCAAAGTGTATGGTGTGCGTATGTGATGTTTGACATTGGACAAAGTACTCTTTTTCAAAACAGACATTTTCCAAAAACATAACTCACTAGACTAATGGGCAGTGAGAAGCCAAAATGACTGCCCCTCCGCCTTCTCCTTGTGTGTCTTTGCCAGAGTCCTTGGGACTTGCCAAATCCGGTCATGCCTGCTTAGCTTGCTCGACTGATTGTGCCAGAAAAGAAAATAAGACACAGATGTATTTGAGCTCTTTGAGATGCCAGTAAGAGAGACAGCTAATGGCTTCATTTCGACCCTCCCCTTCCAGCTGGGCACAGGTGGGGGATAATGAGGTCCCTCTCTCTAATCAAACTCAATTATTTACTACTCTATATAACCGCAAAGACATTCACATTCAGTTCAGAATATAAAACACACCGTGGGCTATTTCCAACCACTGCCACTGGGTATTTATAACAAACTCAAGTGGCTAACAGTTTGCCTTGGCAGGAGTTTAAGTGTGTAAAGTTTTGCAAACTGTTTCTGTTCAGATATGTCCTGCTGAAATGGGGTCCCAGGCGGGGGTCCACAACTGTCAGGTCAGTGAACTGCATAACATCTGAGAATGTATCCACCACGCAGTGCAGACAGGATCTGGAAATCAAACGCTTCGTTCTACCACAACCTTCGGAGAAAGCATCACGGTTTTTTCAACAGCAAGACTGACATTGTATTAATAAACATTACAAGTCACTAGCCTGACATGTACATAGCAGCAGCTGACAGACTCCAACATAAGCTGAGGGGAGAACAGAGGAAATCAAAATGAGACATAGTAGCTAAACATGGCCCAAGCGGGTGGATCATGAAACAAATCACATTAATGTCAGAAACGTGAGTCCCAAACTTTTAAGATTCATAGCAACTGAAGCAACAATCTGGTATAATTTTTGGATACCAGAGTAACTTGATGGTTATCTAAAATATGGGCTCTTATTGTAGGAACAAAGCTATCCTGGCACCATTTCAACAGACATTCCAGGGAGCAAAACATACATATTTAGCTTGTCTGACCTTTAAATTCTTAGAAGTATGTAATTAATGCTTTCCATCTTTATTACTTGTTCCAATATTCCTGTCACTTTAAACAGACACAAAGAAAAATCTTTTCTTTTCTCTAGACAGTAGCTGTTGCCAAAAAGGAAATCAAGTCAGATTTACAAATACAAAATTAAACAGGCTACATATGTTACGTTTCCATACATGAGGACAATCTGGACAATGAAAATGTTTGCTAATACAACAGAATGAAAAGAAACAACACACAGTTGGTCCTCTACAACTCAAGCAAACAATAAATAACTAGGATAATTTACAGACATAATGTCAGGCCTGATTACAAAGAACACAGGCACCTTTTTTTAAAATTCCCTGCCCTATTTTAGCCCTGCCCCTTACCAAACTGTCTGACCTTGGGTAACACTTGTCTCTGATCCTCAGCTTATAAAGGTGAGCTGCTTATAAGGAATAACTGAGATAACAAGCTATGAGGGGCACCAAACTGAGTGTACAAAAATGCTCATCCCCCCCATCCCCATCACCTCCCCTCCGGACTCTCAAGGCAATATTACATAAGAGCAGGTGAGTTTTCAAACTAATGATATCTTTTTGTAAAGGTCTGGTCACTTGGGGTATACTGTAAAGAAAGTATACTAAAACCACCGAGACCCTTTTTGAAAGCCCTCATACAGAAAGAACAATGAATCTAGGGCATACCTTCTGAAAAAGCAGCTAATATTTTTCTCCTTATGCAGACAAGAGAAGCCACAGCCATCTTTGGGAGCCCTCTAGGCCACATCGCCCAGGGCAGCCCAGCTTCTGGTACAAGGCCCTCCAATGCTGAGCCAGTAGTCCATTTCCCAAATAGCAAAATCCTAACTGAATTCTATATGCTCTGCAGCTTTTGGTTAAAACAGCCCCTTTCCCATATCCACCTGATATATTAAACACTGCAAGTAAAACACATATGAAAGTGAAAATGTTAGTCACTCAGTCGTATCCTACTCTTTGCAACCCCATGGACTGTATCCCACCAGGCTCCTCTGTCCATGGAATTCTCCAGGCAAGAATACTGGAGTGGGTTGCCATTCTCTTCTCCAAGGGATCTTCCCGGCTCAGGGATTGAACCCAGGTCTCCTGCATTACAGACAGATTCTTTACCAACTGAGCTATCAGAGAAGCCCAAGTAAAATACATATATAGGCAGGGCAATTTAATTAATTGACTTCTGATTTAGGAGGATTCTGCTTTATTGCTTTTGATTTTTCTTTTCTTAAAGCTCTTCTTCCCCACCTCAGAGTAGGATGCCAGTGTGAAATAATAATGTCAACAAAGGTAACGCAATGACACCACACACATTGCTTTTGCCACTGCCATTTTTTAAACTCAATTCAGTGTCACAAATTCTGATGGAATTAGCCTATGCTGGGGGCTAACTGCGCTTCCCTGGTGGCTCAGTTGGTAAAGAATCTGCCTGAAATGCAGGAGATCTGGGTTTGATCCCTGGGTCAGGAAGATCCCCAGGAGAAGGGAATGGCAACCCACTCCAGTGTTCTTGCCTGGAGAATCCCATGAACAGAGGAGCCTGGCGGGCTACAGTCCATGGGGTCACAAAAAGTCGGACACAACTGAGCAACTGACACTTTGACTTTTGGAGGATGAGAAGAGATGGACAATGTGAGTTCCTCTCCTGTCCACCCCTCATCTGACCTGTCCAACAGCATAGCAGACCTTGGCTTGGTCATTGCTGGTAAGGAGCACTTCTTTGGATGTTGAAAATCAGCTGAGATCTAGCCCTTAACTATTAGGCGTCACTTCACACAGCTCTCTGTCCCCTACTTCTCCCTTCCCATACTCCTGACAGTCAACTTCAGTGCTTAGGCTCAGAGAAGCTAGCTGTCAGCAAGTTAGGGACTCCTGTTTATATATATATTGGCTTTGTACAAAATCAATCAAGAACAATGGATACCTTAGAAATCCGCTTGCTGATCTGGTAAAGGAGGTAGTGTTCACTAACAGGTTCCTAATTTGTACTTCGTTAAGAGTAATCCATTCTCCTTCCCCTAATGACAACTCTATTTCCAGGGGCTTCCTGGTGCCCAAGGGTCTTGGAGGAAAAGACCAGTGTAGCCTCAATTCAGTAAGAACACCCACCTCCACACTCTTTTTCACAGAACACTTTTCCAATTAGGGATTTATTTAAGTTAACTAGCTCCTCTTTTTAAATGTAAATCATTATATAATATAATAAGTCATTATCCTTGCATGATGGAACAAGGAGAAATTTGAAATTCTCTTTTTTAAGAAGAAACATATTTTCTAATTTTTCTGTACTGGACATGAATTAATTGTGTAATAAAAAATAACCTGAAGAAAAGTTACACCCCATGTCCACCTTAGGGTGAATTATTCAGACTGACAAATCTCTGATAAAAACAACAAATCATAACCATGTAGTATTTCCTACATACCAGGGCCTGAGCTAGTTTTCTGACAGCAGTACTTCCTACCTGAGGTTCAAGGGCCCCCAAGGTCAACAGATGCATTCACAGGCTCTCTTGAGTTTCAGAATTTAAAAATTGTGCTTTTAGCTCAATGAAAATCATGCATGTATGATTTTCACTGAAAAGCAAAAAGTTATACAGATGGATGTATACAGTGACTTAAACAGCAGAGAGAGAAAGATACAGGCTACTCCCAGTTTTCCAGGCTTCCCGGTCTCTATCCAGCTGGGGGAGCCTTGAGTCATTGCTTGGAAGAGAAATGCCTGGAAGAGCCCCTTAGCCTTCATTAGAGAGAGGTGAACCAGAAATAAGGGAATGTTCCTGACCCAGGGATCGAACCCATGTCTCTTACATCACCTCCACTGGCAGGTGGGTTCTTTACCACTAGTACCACCCGGGAAGCCAAAACATACCAAGCCAGAGTCAATCAATCAAGCCCACATCCACTCATCTATGTATTTGTCTATGGTTACTTTCACACTACTACAGCAGAACTGCGTAACAGAGACTGTATGGCCTGCAAGCCTAAAATATTTACCATCTCATCCTTTAGTTTGCCAACATGTGGGGTAAGCTGGTAAGATTTGGGAGACTGTATGTTCCAGCAGCTAGTTATTTAACATCAATAAGAGAGGCAGAAAGGCTAAATGGCAGTGCAAGCTGCATACAAAAACTGTTAGAATACAGAAAGTGATGGGAGAAGTGTGCACAGCTCTTTATGGACCAGACTTGCTGATCTCTGAAGAATTCATGTTCTGTGTGTACAAGTCTCACTGTGCACAGGATCAGTCAGGCAGAGAGCCCATCTACAGAAACACTAATTAACAACAGCAGAAAGTAAGATGATGCATCACCCTGGTTCACCCAGGATGGAGTGTGGAGCTCTTGAGCTTAGGACTTCAAATTTTAAAACAGGGAAAGTCAGCTCTTTGGTGGTTAGGATTCTAGGCTTTCACTACCATGGCCCAGGTTCAATCCCTGGTTGGGGAACTGAGGTCTCACAAGATACATGGCATGGCCGAAATAAATAAATAAAATAAAACAGGGGAGTCCTGAGCAGGACTGGCATAAGCTGGGTATCCTAGCAGAAATGTTCTTTATTTTTCCATTAAGAAGTATTTAAAATTGGGGAGGTGTGCACTGTAAGTCAACTGACCCATTAAAATAATGGACTAATATCTAAAAATACATTCATTGCTTAAAAGGACAAATAATAATATGATAATCTGATGTTTCTTATGAAAATCAAAAATTCAAGTTGACAAGTAAAACATTTAACACCCGTTAAACCCAACATCAGTGATTTAATTTCAACAAAACATCATCTGTTGCATTAATGTTGTTAATTTGTATTTTATTAATGCTATAGTTTTATTTGCATTTAATTTATAATTTTGTTTCGGTTGCAAAAAGATATGGAATTTGTAACTAGCATTTTACATCTGTATGTGTTTAAGTAACATTATAATAAAACAACTTTGGGCAAACACTGAAGTTTCAGGAGAATTAATTTTCCTTTTTAAAGTGCTTGTTTTAGAAAGGACTTTCAGATCAAAAGACTACTATGATCATATGTTAGTATTTATGTAGCAAAAATTGTGCGCTAATGAGAATAATGCTTCTAGTGACTTATTAATAAACAACAGAATTCCAAGCAGAAGCTACTGCTACTGAAATTCCACTACATATACCTTAAAAAAAAAAAAAAAAAAATCCTAATGACATCTTAGGGCTTCCCAGGTGGCGCTAGTGGTAAAGAAGCCTCTTGCCAATGCAGGAGATGCAAGAGATGTGGGTTTCATTCCTGGGTTGGCAAGAGCCCCTAGAGCAGGAAATGGCAACCTGCTCCAGTGTTCTTGCCTGGAAAATTCCATGGACAGAGGAGCCTGGTGGGCTATAGTCCATGGGGCTGCAAAGAGTTGGACGCGACTGAGCATGCACACATCACATTTTGTGATGGTAAGGCTGAAAAGATGGTTTTACAAACTTTATTGGTAGCACTATAATGGATACATCTTCAGAAGGCTATGTATGTCAATACAAAGTGAGAATCTGAAGATGTTTTTTACCTTGACCAATAATCCTACTCAGAGGGAACTTTCCTAAGGAAGTTATTCAACAGGAACAAAAGGGATATAGATAAGGACTATCTTTAAAGAGTTACTTATTAAAACCAAATCAAGGAAACAATCTAAACACCCTGTGACAGGGATCTATTTCATCTCATACATTTTTCTGTTGTATTGCTCATCACATTTGAATGGTTTGTTTGACAACTGTCACCCCATTAGACAGAAAGCTCCATGAGAATAAGGGGCTGTCTCTTTGATTTTTTTCCCCTGAAAAATCAAAGTACTACTTTACTAAGTGAGTTATTTTATACAATATGAACATCAATATAATTAAAATTGTGAAAAAAATTTTTTATAACAAGGATGGACTGATTTTCAGATTTCCAAACCACAGTCAACTGTACATTTACACAGAATTGCCTTTGCATGAAGCCCAAAAAGGAACAGCATAAAAATGAGTGTTTCTGTAGCCCCTTAATTTTTGCTGATCAACAGTTTGTTAGAAAAGCAGCTGCAGGTTTTTATCAAAGGTCTGAGACATTACATAATAAATGTAGATTGCAGGAATTAAGAACAGATATCAAAATATTTGGAATATAATATTAAGTAAAAATAACACAATATGTATGCTAGAACTCCAAGTGTAATATATATATACATGGAAATGATTATACAAAAATGAAAATAATTATACTGGGATGGAGGAATCATTGGATAATTTTTAAACTACTTTAAATATTCTTTAAAGTTGTTGTTTTAGTCCCTCCAAAATGTAAAAAGAAGGAAAAAAATCTTTGCTGCTATATACACCAAACATGACTTCATGGTAGGGATGAAATGACCATGAGGAGCTACCCCCGACTCACTCCCAGGCACTCAGGTTTCTTTCTTTGCTCAAGGGTAGAAACATCCAAAATACTCATATATCCTAGGTAGCATAATCCTATTTTTAGTAAAAAATCTGAAACAAAGGCAATATGCTTTTAAAAGACAGGGGAAAGCCCTCTAAAGGGATCCCTCTTCTCGACAGTGCATTTGCTGGTTACGAACAGCAGGGGGTGCCAAAGGGACCACTACTGTCCCCAGGAGATGGCCAGGAGGGGCAATGTCACGGCCCCTGTTAGAAAAGCTTAAACTGAGAAGACAATGCAGGCTTTCCCCTAACAACCAGGACATATGTATAAGACTCAGGTGCTCTACAGACATGAGTGGACAAAAATCACATTTTTATTTTAACTAACTTCTGATATTTCCTGGAATTATGAAGGTGGTCAACAAATCACAGTTCTATGAGCAGTACTGGTGACTCTGTCATGAACAGAAACAGCGTCATTACAGCTGTGGCAGATGCCTCAAGTACCATTTATACTTATTACTACCTTGAAACAAGAGACCTCAGGAGTTACTGTTAGACCTGCCTCTGGATCTTGTCATTTAATGTATTGATAAAGCTAGTACATATATCACAAATTTGTTTAATAATTTGATAACTATTTAAATATAATTGGATTTTCTTGTACTCTGTGAATATTATTCTCTACATTTACAAACACTTTTCTGAGAAGGGCTTCTGTAGGCTTTAGCAGACTACCAAAGGCACAGACCAGGTTAAGAACCTCTGCTCAGTCTAAAGGAAGGCAACTGAGAAGAAAATAAAATTTGATTTGAACAAAATTGGAGAGAAAAAGAAATATTTTAAGTCACAAAAGAGAAGTGATTGCAACACACATTTTCAGTTTGGATTCCTTGATGAGAAAGAGGAAAACATCAAATTTTTCCTTCATAAGGTCCGAAGTGCCCCAATATTTCCAGAGGCTTGGTACATAGACACAACTTTTGAGACAGACTTAATACAATTTACCCCAGGTGCAATGGCCTGGAATAAGATGCAAATGTTGTCCCCATCTCTCCAGAAGTCATCATTTCATGTTCACTCTCCAGATACAAAATATCATTCATCTGATAAGAAAACCAAAATCAAATCCAAAACCCTAAAAGGCAGAGAGGTAAGATACTGAGATAAGTAACAGTGTCAATACTCACATTCGAACAAAGAGCGACTCTTTGGATGTCAGACCGGGAGATGAATACTTTTCAACCAGGGCCAAAGTACTGAAGCCAAACTTATGAATGGGCTCGTTGGAATCCAGTGGGGGAAAGTCTGTGTCAACCTCCCCGTCATCCTCGGCAATATGCAGGCAGTAGGCACTGACATTGTCACTGTAGGGAAATCAAAGAGGTAAGTGAACACCAGGGTACAGGAGGGATGCAGAGACCAGAGGTGTGGTGGACGGCAAGCCAGCCCAGACACCGCTGCTCCTCACCCTGAAGCCTGGGTGCAGTGAGATCTCCCAAACCCTGCTCCCTCCGATAAAGAGAAAACACACACACAGCAGTGCGAAGGGGGAGAGACACAGTGTGAAATGAGGATGTTAACACTGTTCTATTCTTCCAGTGACTATTTACGGAGCATCTGTTATATGTAAGACATGGGACTTAATGCCTTAGATCAAAGACGAGATTTGAGTATAGACCCTCAAAAGAAGTTTAGTGAATAGCAGCAGGGGGAAGGAAGTACTACATTAGTTATAAGTGTAAATAAAATAAATATCATAAAAGAGAGACAAAACTATAAAGGAGGAAAAATTATTTGAAGGGAGTCACAGACCTCTGATTTATGTTCAGGATTAAGAAAATATCTGTGCTCTAGCTCAGAAGAAGTGCTCAGGGTAACCAAGACAGTCTTTACTGTTCTCCTTTTTCCGAAGAATATCGGGCTCTCTTGATAGATCTGATTCTAAACACCAAGGACACTTAACGCAGTAAAAGCAAATGACCCAATTTATCCTGATGTAGATAACTAAGCTTCTCAACTATCAACACTTTTGGACTTGTCTCACTTCCCTAGAACGTCCAGTCAGTACTCCCAGACTCCAGCTCTGCCCAGTTTAGAATTGACACTTCTTCTCCTTTGAGGAAAATAAAAAGTCAATTTGCTGAAAAAGAGTGGGAAACTGCACCAACATAAAGAAAATTTAACACTGAAATAACTAAAATGCTTGAAGATACCCTGCACCAAAGTTCAATCGTGAAACTGCAGATCTGCTAGCACTGAGAGTTTGAACCTAATAGTTCACAAGGAGGTAGGATTCTAAATTCTATGGCTTAAATTTGGAGTTTAAATGATATGATTGATGCTTAAATTAATTAATTGCAAAGTGTATGCTAATTGTTTAATTGGTTGCTTGATCTATATAGATCATTTTTTGAATTAAATGAGTTGATTTACAAAGTTTATTGATTGGATGTGACAATGAATTATTTCACTGACTACCTGATTTGCAATTTTCCCAATTAATGCACAAATCTTTAGCTGCAACTCTGCTTATTGAGAGAGAGCCTACTTCAGGTAATCTATACTCAGTCTGTCATGACCAAGAGATATTTATTATATAAAACAGGTAATAAGGACAGATTAAAATTAATGGGAACTGTAAATTTACTAAATGGATGGATAACAAGAAAGTAATCTGGCTATGTTTGTCACTATAAATTTCATGTGTTTGCAATGCTGTTAAAATTTTTTTAAATTCATCTCTGAATGGTATGGGAAACTTACCAATCTTTGCAAAAGGTTACCGACTTCAACACAAAACAGTTGCAGAAGCAGAAGAAAGCCTTTCAGATGAGGAAAATATCATAGGATAATAGCTAAGGGCTTTGTGTCCAAAGAGACTTGAATTCAGACTGAAGCCGCATTGCTCGTGGGCTATGTGAGTTCAGAGAATAAGCTTCATCTCCTTCACATCCCACTTCTACAAAAACGGTACAATTACCCAGAGGTGGCTGTGAAGTTTTGATGAGATGATATATGTAGTGCCTAGCGTATAACAGAGGTAGAAAAATAAATGGTAGTAATGATAATAAAGTCAGATGGAAAATAGCTTCAACGGTTAGGTCAACCCTTGAAGACAAATCGTGGATGCATACTAGAGCAACGAAGCAACAGTGAAACTGGGAGACATGTTCTACGTGCCAATTGGAGTGAAGGTGTCCGCTGTGCTCTAGCCTTGGGGCCCACTGAGCCTCCGGGAGTTTATGAACAGGGAAGACACTGATGAAGCAAGCGATGGACAGCACAGATTATTTACTGCTGTGTAAATCATCCTGAGGAATGTCTGTGAGTCCCCAGCACCACAGAGGTTTCAAGGGCAAATAATAAGTCTATTGATCAAAGCGGAAAGCCAAACATTGGTATCAGAAGAATTCTGCTTTGATTGTCATGGGACGCCCCCAAATCCCCTCCAAACAAACTCGGCAAATGTCACAGGCTAAGCTCTGAAAGCCAAAAGACTCACTGCGCCAAGTGCTCTTCTCCCCCAGTTCTTGAATATAAAGTGTGACACCACGTGTTCATTCAAAAAGCAACTGAAGTGCCTAGGCTATGCTATAGTCTGTCCTGAGCACTGGGACACAGCAAGGAAAAGAATGAATAGTTCACCCAATTATACAAATTAATGGAAGTCTTCTCTGGGTCATCAGCAAAGTTTAGCAGTAAACAGGGCTCCCCTACCAAACCCTTAATTGAACATATAAGGGGGGAAATGACTAAAATTCCATATGCTAGGCATGGATATTGGTTTCTCTGTGCCTGTATACAGGAATCATGAATAAAAGAAGCTACTGCGGTATACTCTGACTTCTAAAACTGCTCCAGGACTCCAAATTAGTACTGGTACAACAGCCACTGGTATCACGGGCTACATTCACCGAGTACTATGTGCCAGACACTCTGCACAGTGGTTTAGATACATGAGCTCATTCCACCTTCCCACCAACTGTGTGAGTTATTACTTCTATTTTACAAATTACAAAACTGAGGCTCAGTCAGGTTAAGTGGTTTGTTCAAGATTAAACAACAGGTATGTGACAGAGCTGAGATTCAAACTCAGGCAGTCAAGAGCCCTCACTCTTGACTCCCATCTACCCCTCTGCCAATGCCATGGTGTGTCAAGATTTCCCAAGGTCCTTGTTCCTACAAGCTTACAGAAATGCTACATACACTAAAAAGGAAACGAAAACCATGACACACATTTATAAAACATTAGAAGCTTAGATTTATTTCAACCTCCTCGCTTTTACAAATAGGAAATAGATGCCTATTTCAAAGAAGAATAAGGTGCCACGATCACCTAATTAAATGGTGGCAAAATCAGTTTCCAGAGAACTCAGGTCTCCTTACTTCTCTTTCATTACACTTTGATCACTTCAGAATTTAGTGGCATTTTGAAGTGGGGAGAGAAAAAGAGAGGGAGCTTTAGGTCCCTGACTCAGAAACACGCCAACTATAGGTATCTAGAGCTTCCAAGATGATGAAAATGGGGCACCTCTTCATGACAGTTTGGAAGGAAGAGGGGTTTTTCAGTCAGATCCGGTTTTAACGCTAACACAAACAAGAACGAGCTATGTGGCCAAATCTGTCTGAGTTCCATTTTCTTACTCGTAACAGGCTTTCTTTGATTTCTTTAGGAGAATCATTTGGATCTCAAGTTATTCTCCCCTGTGTTCTTACAGAACTTGGCTGTTACTTCTGCATATAACTTACCATACTGCTCTTTTTCTTATTTATGTATCTATGTTCTCCTAAAGAGCAAGGATTCTATTGTCTTTGCATTCTCACTTAAGAGTAAAATGGCTGGCATTTAGAAGGTACTTAACAAATATTGGTTAAATGCAAGAATATATAAATGTGTAGACTGAATCACTCAACCCATGAAAAAAACATACTGGGTATTATTAATGATGTGTGTGTTAATGAGAAGAGGAGGAGTAATCAGCCTTTCTTTTTCTTGCTTGTCACACTGATATCTGTTAGCCAAATGGGGTTTTCAAGGCAATGCACATGTGTAGAGATTGCAATTCAAGACAAGGAAGAAGGCCTAGGAGAAAGAGAAAACGAAAGAGGCATTCTTACAGTTCATTAAGATGTGAGTACTGGCATCTCAGTTTTTTATGGAAAAAAAACAATAAGAAATTATTACAACTATATACAAATGTTCAATTACATACATATAAAAAGACTAGAAGAAAAGGGACCAAAATGTTTATAAAGATTATGTTAACATTCAAGCAATGAGCACTTTTTTCTAACTTTCTATACTTTCCAGATGTCCCACAATGTATATGTGTGACTTTCATTTTCCTTTCTTGATAAAATCCATGGAATTCTCCAGGTCAGAATACTGGAGTGGGTAGCCCTTCCCTTTTCCAGGGGATGTTCCCAACACAGGAATCGAACCGAGGTCTCCTGTGTTGCAGGCAGATTCTTTACCAGCTGAGCCACAAGGGAAGCCCTTCTTTATAAAATACTTAATTAAATTTTTAATAAGGGTAACACATTCTTACTGTGGACAATTTAGAAATATGGAACAGGACAAAGAAGGCTGGGCAATCCTCTCACTCCACTACAAAGAGAAAATCATTCATCCTAGAGACTCTGAGCATAGCCAGCCTGGTTCACACATGTGGTCATTTACTCTACCAGGTTTTGGAATTAAGGAGGAAATAACCACAATGACTGCAACAGGGTCTGATAAAAATTAAACAACATAATTAATTGCACAGTGCCTGGCATGGAGAAAGATTCTCATTTTGCCAAAATTTCTTCTACCACTTTTAAATTTCTGATTACACAGAAGCTGAATTAACTATCAAGAGTCCTGTGTGTGTCACTACCAGAGGGAGAAGAATGATCAAAACACTCACAAATAAGTACAGGACAACTGGATCTACAAGAAGAGGCTTAATTTTAAGAGTTGGGTTGGCATGGTTAGAGCAGGTCCTTTGAGGTACCATTGAGTTTGAAAGAGGAATGAAAGTTTAAATAATGAATGGATGTAAAATGGAGCCTGCTATCAAAGAGAGATCCTTAGGGGGGAATATTTACCTCCAAAGCTTTAATGAATACAATTAACTGAATTTCACTTATTCATATCTTATCAAATAAAGCTAAATTTTTCAGTACAAAATTTTATCTCACTGAATTGTTGACCGATATTCACTTTATGTTCAAATGGCAGTATGGCTTTTATGAAGAGACAGAAGCCGTAAGCCCATAAATAGATGGCATTTAGTTCATAAATGAAAATTCAGGAGCATTCCACGGAGTACCACAGATTTCTACCAAATGTAGAAATTCATTTCTTATCTTTAGAAAATGCAAAACACACTGAAGTATGATCATGAGACAGACTAATGTTTGCTCTTTTCAAATGAAAGATGAAATAATGCATGATTCTGAAATGTCTAGAATGCTCAATACATGAGCTTTGCTGTTCAGTTTGGTGAGAATCAATATTAAGAGTATGTCAGGCATTAACAAGAGAGAAAAAGATTCCGACGGTTGCAGCTCAGAAGTTCAGCTCTTTGAAGTCAGAAGTTCAGCTCTTTGAAGTCAGAGTTAAAGATTTTTAAGACTCCCAAGATTTCCTTTTCTCCAAAACACATCCCCCATAAATGGAAAGTAAAACTCATAAATAACATCATAAGACTTGTCAAGCCACAGCAACCTCAGACGGGAATAGTTAAATCTAAATTCCCTGGTAAAGTTTTAGTGAGAAAATGCCCACTAATTTTTAAGCAGAAGCAAAACCTTCATATAGTTCTGCCTAGGCTCCTTCTGGGTCACTTTCTGTTGCTGTGTCTTCAAGTCCCCTGACCACTACGCACTTCCTCCTGCCACAGCATTGCTGCCAAACCGTTCCATCCGCCAGATGCCTCGAGCCTCACTTTCTGAGGGAGCTCCCCCACTCCCCCTACACCCCTGGTTCCCAGGTGACGCTCTCACAGTGGCATTCCTTCCCTGCAGAGCACTTAGCTCAGCTTCTAAGCAAACATAATTTGGTTTAATTATTTGAATTATGTGCCCATTTCCTTCACTAGCTTGTGGAATTCATGGAAGAGAAACCATATCTTGTTCCACTCACCACTGTACACCCAGCAAAATGCCTGGTATATAGCAAACACTCAATAAATATTTACTGAATGCATGAATGAATACAAATGATAAGTGAAATGAGCCAGTTACAAAGTGCTATTACACTTGATAATTTCTTCTTCCCGACCAAACTGTAAATTTTTTGAGTGCAGCAACTACATTTCTCTTGTTCTCCATTTTATCCTTGATACCCAGGGTCTGGAACTCCATAAATATTTCCTGAATGAAGAAATGATGAGGGACTTAAGTCTTTGAGATTAAGCAGGGTATCAAGAGAACAGTGAGAAAGATGTTTCTAAGGAAATGGCAGAAGCAGAAGCTGTATGTCAAGAAGCTGCCAGTTAAAGAATGTGATGTGTTGGAATGTATGGGAGCATAGCTGGGGGTCAAAATGGGAAGGGCGCGTCAGGCCGTTATTATTTAGGTAAAGGGTTCTCTGTGATGACTCTAAGGAGTATAAATTAGAAGCAGCAATCAAGAAATGGGAGAAGACTACACCATGGTGGGGATGCAGACAGAAAAAAAAAAGAAAGGGGGGAGGGACAGGGAGTATAAAGAACTCAAACTGCAAAGCTGTCAGAAAACATACAATAAATATAAAGTCAAATGTTCCTAGATACTTTGATAAGCCCATGAGGGCATCAGTGTATCACAGCATGGTACAATTATGTGAGCTATCAGAAAAGGACTAAATTATGCTATTACTGCTGAATTAACACTAGGATTGGTTGCAGTACTAGCTGCTGGAGTTACAGTATTTAGCAACAACAGAAACAAACATTTACGGAGCAGTTGCCACGTATTTTCTCATTTTAATTTTATAACTACCCTGGTAGGAAGTTCCTATCCTCATTTGACACACAGGAAAACTGGAATACACAGGCTGAAGTAATTTATCCGAGATCACCCTGATGGTCAGTGCCAGAATGCAAACCCAGACAACGGCTCTGAATCCCATACTCCTGACCACTGTTATATACGGATTAAGAAGGCAGATGAAAATGTTACCACAGGTTAGAGAGCGTCTATGAAAAATGGCAAAAATAAAGAAACCTCAATACTGAATGAGATAAACCTCAGCTACCTACAAGGTCCACCAAGTTTCCTAAGGACTCTAGGTAGCTGAGTTTACACGAGAATAAACTGAATCCACAGTGAAATCCGTTGTGTGGCTGGATCATGTGCTGGTATACTCTACAGGTGCACTTCCCAAACCCGTGGTTAGTGAGCCCTTATAACGTGTGTGTGCGTCTACTCAGTCGTGTCAAACTCTGCGGCCCCACAGACTGTAGCCTGCCAGACTCCTCAGTCCACGGAATTTTCCAGGCAAGAATACTAGAGCGGGCTGCTATTTCCTCCTCCAGGGTAATCTTCCTGACCCACAGATCAAACCCACCTCTCTAGAGCTTTCTGCACTGGCAGTCAGATTCTTTACCTCTGAGTCACCGGGGAAGCCTGTTGGAATGTGGCTAGTCTGAATTGAGATGTGCTGTAAATAGCACATAAACACTAGATATTGAAAACGTGACCCCCAAAATAACAAAAACATCTCAGTAATACTTTTGTATCAATTACATATCGAAATGATAATTTTTTCTATAATGGCTTAGATAAACTATTTATGAAAATCAATTTCACTTCTTGGAAATGTTTTAAATATGTGATTACTAGAAAATTAAAATTATAAATGTGGCTTACATTTGGAGCTTGTATTATAAATTTTTTTCAGCTTTATTAAAATATAATTGACATGTAACACTGTGTAAGTTTAAGGTGTTGCTTTGACATTCTCACATGTTACCAAATGATTACTACCAAGTAGCATTAGCTAGTACCTCCATCATGGGCAACATTTGGTACTCTTAAAGACTTCTCAGAAAGAATGACTCCAGAAAGAATGAAGAATGAAATAACTCCAGAAAGAATGAAGAGACGGATTCACAGTGAAAACAACATCCAGTTGTGACTGGTGATGGAAATAAAGTCTGATGCTGTAAAGAACAATATTGCACAGGAACCTAAATGTTAGGTCCATGAATCAAGGTAAATTGGAAGTGGTCAAACAGGAGATGATAAGAGTGAACACAGACATTTTAGGAATCTAAAATGGACCAGAATGGACGAATTTAACTCAGATGACCATTATATCTACTACTGTGGGTAAGAATCCCTTAGAAGAAATGGAGTAGCCCTCATAGTCAACAAAAGAGTCTGGAATGCAGTACTTGGGTGCAATCTCAAAAATGACAGAATGATCTCTATTTGTTTACAAGGCAAACCATTCAATATCACAGTAATTCAAGTCTATGCCCCAACCACGAATGCCAAAGAAGCTGAAGTTGAATGGTTCTACGGTGACCTACAAGACCTTCTAGAACTAACACCAAAAAAAGATGTCTTTTTCATCATAGGAGACTGGAATGCAAAGGTAGGAAGTCAAGAGATACCTGGAGTAACAGGCAAATTTGGTGTTAGAGCACAAATGAAGCTGGGCAAAGGCTCAGAGAGTCTTGCCAAAAGAACGCGCTGGTCATAGCAAACGCCTTCTTCCAACAACAAAAGAGATGACTCTACACAAGGACATCACCAGATGGTCAATTCCAAAATCAAGACTGATCATATTCCTTGCAGTCAAAGATGGAGAAGCTCTATACAGTCAGCAGAAACAATATTAGGAGCAGATTGTGGCTCAGATCATGAACTCCTTATTGCCAAATTCAGACTTCAAGAAAGTACAGAAAACCACTAGGCCATCCAGGTGTGACCTAAGTCAAATCCCTTAACGATTATACAGTAGAAGTAACAAACAGATTCAAGGGATTAGATCTGATAGACAGAGTGCCTGAAGAACTATGGACAGAGGTTTGTGACATTGTACAGGAGGCAGGGATCAAGACCATTCCCAAGATAAAGAAATGCAGAAAGGCAAAATACTTGTCTGAGGAGGCCTTACAAATAGCTGAGAAAAGAAGAGAAGCAAAAGGCAAAGGAGAAAAGGAAAGATGTAAAAGATGCTCAATGTCACTCATTATCAGAGAAATGCAAATCAAAACCACAATGAGGTACCATTACACGCCAGTCAGGATGGCTGCTATCCAAAGGTCTACAAGCAATGAATGCCGGAGAGGGTGTGGAGAAAAGGGAACCCTCTTACACTGTTGGTGGGAATGCAGACTAGTACAGCCACTATGGAAAACAGTGTGGAGATTTCTTAAAAAACTGGAAATAGAACTGCCATATGACCCAGCAGCACCACTTCTGGGCATACACACTGAGGAAACCAGATCTGGGGGAGACACGTGCATCCCAATGTTCATCGCAGCACTGTTTGTGATAGCCAGGACATGGAAGCAACCTAGATGCCCATCAGCAGACGAATGGATAAGGAAGCTGTGGTACATATACACCATGGAATATTACTCAGCAGTTAAAAAGAATTCATTTGAATCAGTTCTGGTGAGATGGATGAAACTGGAGCCCACTGTGCAGAGTGAAGTAAGCCAGAAAGATAAAGAACATTACAGCATACTAACACATATATATGGAATTTAGAAAGATGGTAATGATAACCCTATATGCAAAACACAAAAAGAGACACAGAAGTACAGAACAGACTTTTGGACTCTGTGGGAGAAGGCGAGGGTGGGATGTTTTGAAAGAACAGCATGTATATTATCTATAGTGAAACAGATCACCAGCCCAGGTGGGATGCATGAGACAAGTGCTCGGGCCTGGTGCACTGGGAAGACCCAGAGGAATCGGGTGGAGAGGGAGGTGGGAGGGGGGATCGGGATAGGGAATACATGTAACTCCATGGCTGATTCATGTCAATGTATGACAAAACCCACTGAAATGTTGTGAAGTAATTAGCCTCCAACTAATAAAAAAAATAAAAAAAAAAAAAGATATATCCATCTGAATGCAGAGTTCCAAAGCATAGCGAGAAGAGATAAGAAAGACTTCCTCAGTGATCAATGCAAAGAAATCGAGGAAAACAATAGAATGGGCAAGACCAGAGATCTCTTCAAGAAAATTAGACCTACCAAGGGAATATTTCATGCAAAGATGGACATGATAAAGGACAGAAACGATATGGACCTAACAGAAGCAGAAGATCTTAAGAAGAGGTGGCAAGAATACACAGAAGAACTATATAAAAATGATCTTAATGACCCAGATAACCATGATGGTGTGATCACTCACCTAGAGCCAGACATCCTAAAATGCAAAGTCAACTGTGCCTTAGGAAGCATCACTACGAAAGCTAGTGGAGGTGATGGAATTCCAGTTGAGCTATTTCAGATCCTAAAAGATGGTGCTGTGAAAGTGCTACACTCAATATGCCAGCAAATTTGGAAAACTCAGCAGGGGTCATGGGACTGGAAAAGGTCAGTGTTCATTCCAATCCCAAAGAAAGGCAATGCCAAAGAATGCTCAAACTACCACACAATTGCATTCATCTCACACGCTAGCAAAGTAGTGCTCAAAATTCTCCAAGCCAGGCTTCAACAGTATGTAAACCAAGAGCTTCCAGATGTTCAAGCTGGATTTAGAAAAGGCAGAGGAACCAGAGATCAAATTGCCAACATCTGTTGGATCACTGAAAACGCAAGAGAATTCCAGAAAAACATGTACTTCTGTTTTATTGACTATGCCAAAGCCTTTGACTGTGTGGATCACAACAAACTGGAAAATTCTTCAAGAGATGGGAATACCAGACCACCTGACCTGCCTCCTGAGACGTCTGTATGCAGGAAAAGAAGCAACAGTTAGAACCGGACATGGAACAATGGACTGGTTCCAAATTGGGAAAGGAGTATGGCCAGGCGTATATCGTCACCCTGCTTATTTAAGTTACATGCAGAGTACATCATGTGAAATGCCGGGCTGGAGGAAGCACAAGCTGGAATCAAGACTGCCAGGAGAAATATCAATAACCTCAGATATGCAGATGACACCACCCTTATGGGAGAAAGCAAAGAGGAACTAAGGAGCCTCTTGATGAAAGTGAAAGAGGAGAGGGGAAAAGCTGGCTTAAAACTCAACAATCAAAAAACAAAGATCATGGCATCAGGTCCCATCGCTTCAAGGCAAATAGATGGGGAAACAATGGCAAAAGTGACAGACTTTATTTTCTTGGGCTCCAAAATCACTGCAGATGGTGACTGCAGCCCTGAAATTAAAACATGCTTGCTGCTTGGAAGAAAAGCCAAGGCAACATATTAAAAAGCAGAGATATTACTTTGCTGACAAATGTCCATCTAGTCAAAGCTAGGTTTTTTCCAGTGGTCATGTACGAATGTGGAATTGGACCATAAAAAAAGCTGAGTGCCGAAGAATTGATGCTTTTGAACTGTGGTGTTGGAGAAGACTCTTGAGAGTCTTGAGAGTCCCTTGGACTGCAAGAAGATCAAACCTGTCAATCCTAAAGGAAATCAGTCTTGAATATTCATTGGAAGGACTGATGCTGAAGCTGAAACTCCAATACTTTGGCCACCTGATGTGAAGAACTGATTCACTGGAAAAGACCCTGATGCTGGGAAAGACTGAAGGCAGGAGAAGGGGACGATAGAGGATGATATAGCTGGATGGAATCACTGACTCAATGGACATGAGTTTGAGCAAGCTCCGGGAGTTGGTGACAGACAGGGAAGCCTGGAGGTACTGCAGTCCATGGGGTCACAAAGCGTCGGACAGGACTGAGAGGCTGAACTGAACTGACACTTCTGAACTTCACTGTACTTTGATCCCAAGAACTTCCAACTGAAAGTTTATAACCTCTGACAAACATCTTCCCATTTCCCTCATTCCCTAGCCCCTGGAAACTACCATTCTAATCTCTGTTTCTATGAGTTCACTTTTCTAGATTCCACCTATAAGTGATATCACAGTATTTGTCTTTCTCCGTCTGACAGATCTCATTTAGTATCATGTCCTTGAGATCCATCTATATTGTTGAAAGTAGCAAGACTGCCTTCTTTCTCATGACTGAATAATATTCCACTGTGTGCATATATACACCACATCATCTTTATTCATTCATTCACAGATGAACTCTTAGGTTGTTTTCTTATCTTGGCTATAGTGAATAATGCTGCAATGAACTTGGCAGAGTAGGTATCTCTGAGATCCTGTTTGCATTTCCTATGGATATATACTCAGAAGTGGGATTGCTGGATCATACAGAAGTTCTATTTTTAATTTTCCAAGGAACCTTTCTTTTTTTTTTTTTTTTCCAAGGAACCTTTCTATACTGTTTTCCATAATGCCTGTACCAATTTACATCCCAACCGACAGTCACAAGGGCTCCCTTTTCTCCAGTCTCCCCAACACTTGTTATCTTGTCTTTTTTATGCCAGTCATTCTCACAGGTGTGAGGTGATTGCACTGTATTTCATTTGAACAGGACTGCTCCACAGACAGAAACTTTCACCCACTGAACACTGAGATAATACTCCGAAATACACTATTGCAGCTGTGTATACTACAGCAAAATCTTTCAAGTTTTCAGTAGTTCATCTGTCAATAGCCTAATGAAGGGCAATGGAATTTAGAGACCAGTGAAATATGTTGAATGTCTAAGGGACAAGTGAAGAGAAGAAGGCAAGGAATGGCCACTCTAGTGTACAACAGAGTTATAATATATGACCAAAAAAACTGCATAAAAAATAAGACTATTCAGAATTATTCATACAAATGTTTAAAATTATCTATGAAGTAAAATAAACATGGTTTTGTGTCAAGAACAAGTTCACATTTCCCATCTCAAGTTCTTGACAGGGTGAAACCTCACAGAATTTTATTTTTCTTTTACAAATGGGTGTTCCTAAAAAGATAGTGTTTCACTCAAATCTGACAGAGAAATATAAATTAAGGAATGTTTTAAGAAAATCTTACGGGCCAGAAATAGACCCACACAAATAGAGTCAACTGATCTTTGACAAAGCAGCAAAAGCAACTCAGTACAGAAAGGAAGGCCTTTTCAATTGGATATTAAGATAAAAAAAAAAAAAGAATTCCTGATACAGACCTTACACCTCTCACAAAAATTAACTCTAAATGGATCACACACCTAAATGTAAAGCACAAAACTATGCAACTTTTAGAAGATAACACAAGAGAAAAAGCAGGTAACCTTAGGTTTGGTGATGACTGTTTAGCTGTAAAACCAAAAGCACCATCTATGAAAATTTGATAACTTGGAGTTCATTAACATTAAAAACTTCAGCTCTGCCAAAGTTGCTGTTAAGAGAATAAAAACATGAGCCACAGATTGGGAGAAAAGTCTTTACAAGAAACACATCTGATAAATACACAAAGAACTCTTAAAATTAACTCAACAAGAAGAAAACAACCTGACTAAAATATATGCAAAAGACCTGAGCAGAGAGCTCATAAAATAAGACAGCTGTCAAATAAGCATGTGTAAAGACGCTCAACGTCATCTGACCGCGTGTCTGCACGTGTGCTAAGTTGTTTCAGTCGTGTCCAACTCTTTGTGACCCCATGAACTGTAGCCCGCTAGGCTCCTTTGTCTATGGGATTCTCCAGGCAAGAATACTGGAGTGAGTTGCCATTTTCTGCTGAAGGGGATCTTCCCCACCCAGGAACCCAACCTGGGTCTCCTGTATTGCAGGCAATCTCCTGCACTGCAGGTGGATTCTTTACCAACTGAACCACCAGGGAAGCCCCAATGGAAAACTACTCAGCCATAAAAAGAATAAAAGTTGACATTTGCAGCAACATAAGTGGACTTGGAGGGCATTATGCTAAGTGAAATAAGTCAGAGAAAGACAAATACTATATGCCATCACTTACATGTGGAATCTAAAAAACACAACAAACTTGTGAATAGAACAATAAAGAAGCAGATTTACAGATACAGAGAACAAAATAGTGGTTACCAGTGGAGAGAAGAAAGAGAGGGCAATATAGGGGAAGGGAGAGAAAAGCTTATTATGGAATTATGTGAAATCATGTGTGTGAAACTCCCTAAAATTGCATAGCACTATAGCACTATATATTTATTAATTTTTATTTTAAGCTTTTATTTTGTATTGGAGTATAGCTGGTTAACAATGTTGTGATGCTTTCAGGTGAACAGTGAAGGGACTCAGCCACATATATACATGTATCCATTCTCCCTCAAACTCCCCTCCCATCCAGACTGCCACATAACACTGAGCAGAGTTCTCTGAAAGTACTATAGAATTTAAATAATCATTTATTCAATTAAAAAAAAAAAAAGAAATTCTTGGATTTAAATACCAGTTCTACCTCTTGCAATGTAATATAGAAAAGTTGCTTAGACTCCCTATGCTTTAGTTTCCGTCTCTGTAAGATGTATGCCACAGTTCAACTCACTGTGTAACCCTGGGCAAGTGCCTTCGCCCCTTTTGCTTTCAGTTCCCACATCAAGCAATGTTCTAAGCAATGACTCAAGACACATGTATAAGGTCACTAGCACTGGCTTGTTTACACTTTACGCTGAAAAGTGACAACACCGTAGCTGAGCCTTGAGTATAGCTACAGACTCAACCCTTTTCTGAGCCTACGTGATATCTTGGTTGGAAAGGCTTCCTACTGCCATAGGGACAATAAGGATTATCTTTATATCCACGATTTATTCAGGCAACGTGGAAGGCACTGTCAATGAGAACTTGAAAGAATGATTTAAAGTACAAATTTAATGTACTTACACACACACACACACACACAACAGACTGGACCATTCTAACTCAAACTGCGAGAAGTAAAAGCCTCCATGAGAATCCATTTCTAAAATGAAGGCATCCACTACATTTAGCCCTACTGCTAGGAAGGGCACATAAACTAGGAGAGGATGCCTGTCAGGACATTCAAGTATGGGAGGACTAAAGCAGCAAACCACTTTCAGCTTCAAGTTACGGTGTAGAGGCACAGAGACTCTACTTTCAACACTGCATTTTCAATGTAACAGTTTAATGAGGAATGGAGTCCAGGGAAAAACTGGACCACCGACTGATAACAAAGAAAACTACAATTCAGATCAAAGGGAAATAATGTAAAAATCATGGCATCAAACAGATTGGGAATCAAATTCTGACTGGGTCATCTCCCACTGGTGTAAACATCAGCAAAGAACAACTCTCTGATCCTGAGCCGCCTCCGCTGCTAAACAAGAACTGCGATGCTCACCTCACAGAAGTGGGAGAATTAAATGAGAAATCAGGTATGCAGCATCCAGCACCATGTCCAGCTCACGATCCCTGCTCAACAAACACGAGTTCCCTCCCGTTACCATCCATGCCCCTTTTATATCAGTAAGCATCATAAAAGGGTTTGGAAAGGCATTTCCTTGGGTCTGAATTCATAAATTTGGGTCTATTTTGCAGGCAGACTCTCTGAGATAACAAGCCTGAGTTACACAGGCCCAAGATCTGGTGAGCAGCCTGACCTGGATCAGTGTGGACATCTGGCTCCCAGGCCAATGCCCAGAAAGACTGGCTGGGCCCAGAGGGCAGAACGGGTGGCCAGGAGACAGCCAGAAACCAGAGCAGCGGAGAAGAGGGAGGATTACTTGAGCTTCGGCTCCCGTCCTTCGCTCGTGTACTGCCAGCAGATGAGCCCGATGAGGTCCTGCACCCTGGCGCTGGCCATGGTCACCACCGTCATTGGCAGCAGTCTGTCCTGGCTCGGGTGCAGGGGGAGGTAGACGTCGATCTTCTTGGTCGCTGTTGTGCCTACGTGACCCTGTGGACAGAGCACAGGCGTGAGGGTAAAGCACACAGTTCCGGTCACGCAGACCCCACTGGGCCACGACGGCTGCCCTCCAGGACCTGTGTTCTCATTCCTGGGCACAGACCAGCCTAGGAGCCTGCGGTGGTCCTGAAGGGGAAACGTTGTTTATAGTTTAAAGAGTGTATTTTTTTTTCTTTTTTAATTTGAATTTTCTGCCGCTGGAATGGATCCAGCTCTGCCAGCAGTAAGGTAAATAAGCATTACAACTAAGAACAAATGAGAGTGGTAAGCAGACCTAATGCTTGGTGTCAGGAGACTTGCTCTGCTGCTTATTCGGAGTGACCCTGGCATCAGCTGCCCTCCCTGAAAACTGCTGTATCACTCCCTGAGACCTTAGGCTAAGCTGCCATATTCTCTGAGGAAGCATTCAGCAGCACTGGAACCAAGCGCTTTCTTTCTCGGAGACGATGGGGGGCTAACTCCATTATGCAGTACATCTCTTTACTTCACTCATCTGAACTAAAGTTCAAGGGTCTCTGGTCTTATTACTGCCCTAACAGGCACACTCACACTGACCTACATGTCCCTAATTCCTCCCCCACACCTCTCTCTCCTGCCTCCCAAACCTTCCACTCCCCTCTGGAACTCCTGCAAGAATCAGCAAACTCCCCATGAATCATTACTTCTTTTTGAAAAACATTCCTCCACCTCTTTGCCATAATTGAAACCTGCCAGTCTTGAGGATACTTCCTCCTCTACTGTCCCGAAGACTTTTGTTTTGTTCTTCTTAGCCTCCAAACCAGCCAGCAGGCAGAGTAGGTATTCTCGGCCCTGCTATGTCCAAACTACTAATTCTCCTTTCTTACAAAAACAAAATCCCCTGTTCCTTTGAGACCCAAGCCACCCAACTGCACCCTCTTCTCCCTCTCCTTTCCTGTTCCTGTTACCCACCAGCCTTTGGTCATCCTGCTCCCTCACTAAGGCCTGAGTTCTTGGTCAGTCTTTCCCACCCCCAATTCCTGTCATCATTCTAAAAGAACAATCTGTCCAATACCCAAGGCTCTCAATCCCTAGACCATGTCACTCCCAAAGCCTTTTCATCCACTCCTCAAATCACTGATAGTGCTGGGTACACTGGAGATTTATAACAACTTCAATATCTCAAGTCAGAACACCTACTCACTGAATACACTTTAAAATTTTTAAGTAAATTAATTAGTTTGTTTTTAAACTTGGGCCTTGCCACGTACCTTGCAGGATATCTCAGTTCCCTGACCAGGGACTGAATCTGGGCAGTGGCAGTGAAAGTGCTAAATCCTAACCACTAGACCACAAGGTTAAAACCTGAATACACTTTAATATACCTCTACCTCATTTATTCAAGTAGTCCCTCAAATTCTCTAACCTATAATCTGTTGGACCACCTCTTAATTAACTGTCAGTCTCCCTTATTTCCCAACACCCCACCCCCAGACCACATGAGCCATTATAGCTAATATAATCATTCCTTTGCAGATATAATTTTAAAAAATATTTTTATTTATTTATTTGGCTGCACCAGGTCTTAATTGCAGCACATGGATCTTTGCTGTCATGAGCTGGATCTTTTAGCTGTGGCATGTGGGATCTAGTTCCTCGAACAGGGATCGAACCCAGGCCTCCTGCACTGGAGTGTGGAGCCTTGGTCACCGGACCACCAGGGAAGTTCCACAAACACAATTTTAATACTCTCTTACTCCCCTGGACACGGTCCGCAGAGCATCAGCCTTGTATGACCCCAACCCTCTGCATTCCTCAGCTGAACACAGGAGAGAAATCAGGCAACCGCACAGATGGATTTCACTTTAAATCCTCTGACGACAAACCGCAGACACTCGGCGCTGCACAGAAGCCCGCCTGAGACCACTGCTGCACGCTTGAGCCTCTCTCCTCGGACTTCCCATGAACCCTGCCCCTGGACCCTCAGACCCTGTCCTTCCCTCATGTGCTGCCAACAGATGAAAAGTACAGAGGACCCCTGAATGACATGGGTTTGAACTGCAAGGGTCCACTTGTAAGTGATTTTTCTCACTTCATACAGACTATAGAACTACACGATCCACGGTTTGTTGAATCTGTGGATACCAAACTGCATCATCAAATTTGATTATGTTACACTCCTGTTGAAACTCCTTCACTGAGTGGCTCCTATGATACTTTGAATGAAATCCAAACTCCACGCAGTGTGCAACAAAGCGCTGCATCATCTGACCCCTGCCTAACCCTCCAACGTCATCTCCTGCCTCTCTTCCCCCACCCCACCTACTTCAGCGACACTGGCCTTCTAGGAATGTCCTGAATGGGTGTGCCTTGACTGCTTCTTCCCCTCCTAAGGCCACTGGGAGTGTTACTCATTTATCTAGGAGGCTCTTTCTTATGACTTTTGCCTTCTCTAACATGTGGCCTCAGGCTGGTTACTGAACTCTCTTCTCTTCCTCTTTCTCATGCAGAAGGTGATAACGATAGGATGCGCTATCTATCAGAGATTCCTTATGAGGATTGCTACTATTGGTATCATTTATTCAAGGCTCAGCTCACACCACACCTCCTCAGAGAAACCTCCACTGATAATCCTATTGAAAGGAGACCTTTCCACAGTTACTCTCACACTTGTCTTGTTCATTTCCTTCAGAATGCTTAACAATGTGATGTGACATATTTATTTATGTGCATCTTCAGTGTATGCCTTCCCACTAGCCTCTGAGCTTCCATGAGGGCAGCCATAAGAATGTTTGCTTTGTTTACTGCTCTGTACACAATGGCCAGTACTGTGCCTGATGCACAGAAGACTCTCCAAAGAAAAATCTGTTGAACTACAGAATGAATGCATGAATGACTCAAATGCCTACTGGGACACATGGTAGGAACTCAATAAATGTTAGTTTCTTCCATCTATCCCACTTGTCCTACTTCTATGGGCCTGTTTCCTGGTAGCAGATGGAGATGGAGGGACTTGAGCAATCAACTGGTTCCATCTTTAACACCCTATACGGGATTGTATCGATCTAAAGGTGGAAAAAAAATATCAGAACTAGGGTAAGGAAATACACAAAATTAGTTGAGAAAACATTTTTAGAGAAATTCCACTTCTCATATAACCCAGCATCTAATATTAGATCCATAGGGTTGTTTTGTTTTGTTTTTTACTGTCTTCCCTCTATGTTATAAAAACAAATAATACAAAAGATAATTCTCCTACATAAAGCTCTCTCTCTCTCATGCATGCACACATGTGTACACACACACACACATACATACATAGTTTTTAGCTTGGAAGTAATAACTCCAATGACTAGCAAAGATGTCTCTAAACAGCAAGTGTCATCTTGTCAGGCAGTCAAAAGGTTAAAATGAAAACAGCTGTAATCTTTCTGGGGTGGGTTTATACACCCTCTTACCACTCTCTTTTCAAACTCATTTTCAGACCCCCTAGTTGCTGTCACTGCTCTCCCTTCTTATTTCTGTTTATTCCTCCTCCTTTCTTGGAAGAACTTGGAACTGAAGGGCTACAGGAATCACAGTATCTCAAGATACAAAGATTCAATGAAATGACAAATGTGAATGTACTCTATAAACTATAAAGTGCTTTAGAAATGCAGTGCAATATCTAGAAAGGGCCTAGTTCTATAATCAGACCCATTTCTATTACTCAAGTCCATTAAAGGTCACAAGGCCAAAGATGGATGCTGTAGGAGTCCTATTAATAATATCTATTATTATAATAATAGATAACATTTAGTTACAGCTAAGGGTTAAATAAACTCTGCTAAATGTCTATCTAAGTTATTTAATTCTCACAATCACTAGAAGAGGTAGGGTTCTACCATTACCCTCATAAATATAAATGAGAAAACCAAAGCTTATAAGGCTACAGTCATCGGCTCAAGATCTCATAACCGAAGTGAAGAGCCAGGACTCAAATCCGTGTCTGTCTGACTCCAAAGCCTCCACTCTGAACATCAGCGCCTTCTTTCACTAAAGTTGTCCTAAACAGAATCAGTCTCCACTCTCCAAGACTGGACAACTGTCTCCTGTTCCTTCTCAAAAACATGCCCAAAACACTGCCGTTTCCTAGAGAGGGAACACTCTAAGGAGCTGCCCAAGGAGAACCAGGGAGGACTGCAACTCCAAAGATCACTGCCACTGTCAGCTGAATGCAAGGAGTCATCATTGTCTAGGAAATGAAAGCAGATAGTTATGTGGTACCCTCTATTTCATAGTGAAATAGCAAGTGTGGGGAAAACTATGAGAATAAATGCGGCACATACTTATTAAATGAATAAAGCACTTTATCTTTTTAATCTTCTAATTCCATCTTGAGGCACTGATGACGGGGGAAAAATGCCTTGCACAAACCTTGAAATTATGTATTTTTTAATAAGAAGCCTCTTCTGAAAAAACTCAAGGTGGTGGCAGTTAGCTCTATCTAATAGTCCCTGTGTTGCAATATTTAGAGAGAATCATCTAAAACATGAAACAATCCATCAACATAATAGAAAGTAATTAACTTATTTAAAAAAAAGAAAGGTGACCAAAGGATTAAAAGTATTCATCACACATCAAGGCAAGCAATATTCCAAAGAGCTAACATCTAACTATTAAAAAGCAACTAGCGAGCAATAAACAAAGATCATATCATACAGTTTCACTGTGTGGCAATTTATGTGTTTCACAATACAGAAGTGGGGAAATGGAGGCATAATTAGAACACAAGGAAAGGGTCACAACAGAGACAGGGGAAACTGGTTTAGCTCTACCCTTCCCAGTCTCTCATGCATTCAACAAACACCCACTGGAACACCATATTGGGCTCTGAAGACAAAGTTAAGACACAGTGCAGATCTTCATCAAATTCATGGTCTGCTGAAGATCTATACTGTACAATGTGTGAAGAGCTTTAAGAGGGAAAGTACAGGCTACTATGACAGCTCAGAAGTGATGTAGACTAAAGACAGTTCAAAAAAGCCTCCTAGATTAAAAAAAAAAAAAAAATTTACCCTTCCATTCAATAGAGCCGTTAACCCAAGGAAAAGACACTTACTGTATTTCAATACTTTCTATACCAATATACAAAAAAGTGAGTATGAGTTCTTCCTGAGACATGGGATTTTGAGTGTTTAATTTAAATTTTCTGCTTTATATTTTTCTGCATTTTTTAAACTAAGCATGGTATTATTTTTATAATTACAAACAAAATTAATATTTATAATTAAATGACCAAAGAGGAGAGAAAAAGAGCTACTACACAGAGCCATCACTCAAGCTAAGAACCTTAACTCCTTTCAAATGTCTCTGAAATATCTCTCAAATCTTTCTGCCCTAGTTTAAGCTTCATCATTTCTCAGCAAGACCACTACAGCAGTCTCTTATCTCCCTGTCTCTAAAAATCTCTCCTCTCTCCAAATCTTTATTTTCTTACTGCTACTGAAGTGATTTTTCTCTAATCACTGACCATGCCTAGCACACAGAAATAAACGATGGCTCTCCCCAGTGTTAGCATTCTAGCTCTTTAGCATGGCAGTTAACACCCTCACACTCTGGTCCCAATGTATCATTGCTAAAGTATGCTGAAGAGAGGTTAAGAGCACAGATTCGTGCTCAGCCAGATCCAGGTTTGATTCCAGGCTCTGCTGCTTTCTTAGCTGCTAGACCATTCTTTGGGCAGGTAACTGTACTCCTCAGAACCTCCATTCCCCTGCTTAGAAAAGGAAATAAAATGAATATATAACATGCCTGACACATAGCCATTAAACAAGAAGTGCACCTCTTCTGTCCTTTAAATGCCTCCTTTTCCTAGAAGGTGGAAATCCAAATTAATTTCCTCTTCTCTGCCTTTTAGCAATCTGACTTGCGTAGCCTTATGGTTTCATTTTTTCTACCTACCATTACCACCTCCTTTCCCAGTCTCTCACGTAATGTGGTCCATTATATAACGGAGAAAACTGTGTCTCACCCATTTTATATTCTCCTAGGGCAAAGACTACAGCAGGGGTGTGGTACTGGCTCACTGAATTGAAAGAAGTCCTCAGACTGGCTTTCAGAATGGACCTGCCACTCCTCCCACTCCTCTCCTGTCCCAGGTAAACCACCTATACCTCTTCTACTTCCCAGGCCATTCTTTAGGAGCCCTCTTTCTTCTCTAAAATATCCCCAGCACCTAACAAGGGTGGGTATATAGTAGTTATTAATAGTTACACATATTGATGGAGTGAGGATTAACATTCTATTAACACATGATTTTTAAACACCTGCATTATATTATAGTATATAAAGGTACTGGTGGGCCAAACAGAAAACAATCTGTCTCCAATGTAGGAGACCCAAGTTCAATCCCTGGGTCAGGAATAGCTACCCACTCCAATATTATTGCCTGGAAAATCCCCATGAACAGAGCAGCCTGGCGGGCTACAGTCCATGGGGTTGTGAAGAGTCAGACATGACTGAGCAACTAACATTTTCACTTTCATAAAGGTACTATTAACCTATTCCTCTGTTATTAAATAGATGTTATTCCTAATATTTCACTATTACGAATACTATTCTCAGCAACATTCCCTTATATAAATGTTTGTACTCATATGCTAAGGAGTAGATTACTAGGACAAAGAGTATGAAAGCTTTGTGGCTTGTGATATATATTGCAAAAGCTCACATTTTAAAAAAGTGTCTTTATGCCAATCATGAAATATCAGTATTATGAACTGTATGTCATCCAATTAATCATTAGTTCATAAAATGTAAAGACTTAAAAAATTTAAAATAACTTCTATATGTGGAATATGAATGGGTATAGAAATGAAATATACAGAATTTGAACATCATGATGAATTAAAATATTATATCTATTCCAGATTTTTCCCCATCTGATCCCATTAATTAAAATAATATACATTTTGCTGCCTATCATAAAGTTAATTTCAAAATTATGTACCTGTAGTTTCCAAATTAGAGGAAGCAAGAACAATAGATAGCATTCAGTTAAAAATCATCTTGAATTAAGAAACATTATATCAATTGAATTAGCTGAATTAAGTCTTAAGGACAGAAGGTTCAGTTAGCAGCACTACTTAACATCAAGGCTTATCAATAATAAATTGAATATCAGACCTCAAAACTGTTGCTAAGTGTTCAATTTCTCTGTCAACAGAAAGGAACAGAGAAAGGATGGACAGCTTGGCTTCTAGAATTAAAGAGACAAAAAGCAGGCAATATTATTCCGTTAGTCACAACTGCACAAGCAGATCACTGTATGTAATTTTAATGTAGAAATAAATATATCAGTGTATCCAGACAATGTAATGATGCAAATTGATAAAAGGATTATTTGTGGCCTTCAAAAGTTAAAACTCTCTTAAAAGCAAAGGCTGCAGTTCCATTCTACCAGCACCTTCTTCCCTAACTCCCTCAACAAGGACCAAGGGATGCTATAGTCTACCAACAGCCTGTGCTTAAGCCACTCAGTCATGTCGGATTCTTTGAGAATCCATGGACTGTAGCCCACCAGGCTCCTCTGTCCATGGGGATTTTCCAGGCAAGAATACTGGAGTGGGTTGCCATGTCCTCCTCCAGGGGACCTTTCCAACCCAGGGATCGAACCCAGGTCTCCTGCATTGTGGGTGGATTCTTTACCATCTGAGCCACCAGGGAAGCCCTACCAACAGCCTAGCCCTTAATAACATGATACCAGACTTGGGAGAGGGGTGTCAGATTATCATTACACTGATGATGCTTAAGGGACTTCATTTGATCACAGAAAGGATTTTAAACAAAATTGAGCCTATCTCTGGCGTAAGCCAAGTTTAATCAACTACAAGAAATTAAACAGGGGTCTATGTGAAGAGGAAACAAAAACCCCAGACTGAAGCATTCTGCTCTTAACAAATGCTGGCTTTATGAGCTCGTGGAAAGAACTCACTTTTTTACATTCAAAATAGTGGCACTGAACTTCTGAATAGATTTTGTATAAAATTCTATGACAAATCCATTCAGAACCAGGGGCTTGGCTCTGTAGTGCTATCTTAACCCTCAATAAATCTGGAATGCTTAAAGGCTATTAAATTAACATTTCCCTGATCTGGCACCTGTAGTCGAGTTCATTTGTCAAAAACATTCCTACAGTTTGTCACTGGACACTGTATTTTCTGACAAGTTAAGTTTAAAATAAAATTGACAAAATCTCATTAATTTCCTCTGAATCACCAACCTTGGTTACATTAAGCTTTTATTATTAAGAACGTCAACTGTCACTCTCTCTTTTACAAGGTCAAGTTCTGATCTGGGAACCTCCAGGATCCTTATTCTATTAATAGGAGCTAGTGAGGCATTGCAGCATGGAGATTAAAAGTGTAAGCTGTGGAATCAGAAAGACCTAGGTTCAATTCTCACTTACTGTGTGTCCTTGGACAATTTTATTTAACCTATCTGGGTCACTATTTCCACACAGACACAGTGTATTATAAAAGTACCTCTTCATGGAATTGTTCAAAGGATTCAATCAGACTATGAATACAAAGCACTTATCACTGTGCCCAGTCTACAGTAAATGCTCAGCAAATGCTGTTTCTTCATTAAGCTTTTTCTCCCCTAGTTTTAAATTCAGAGACTTAAAAAAAACCTTCATTGCCATTCATAGACTTTTAAAACTACAAGGAATTTAAGGGTCATCCCCTTTAAAACATTTTCACCAAATGGTTGTCCTACGAGCTGTCCTGAACACCTTCCACTGATGAAGTCCCTGCCACCCTCTGAAGTCTGCAGGTAAACAGTTTTGATGCTAAAACATTTCATTTCATTGAGGGACATTTTCTCTGCAGCTTTTACTCACTGATATTAGTTCCAGACCTCAGGAAACTGGAAAAACTTCACCTCCACTTCCATAGTGCCAAGTCACTTCAGTCATGTCCAGCTCTTTGCTACACTATGGACTGCAGTCCATCAAGCCCCTCTGTCCATGGGCTTCTCCAGGCAAGAATACTGGAGTGGGCTGCCATGCTCCCTCCGAGGGACCTTCCAGACCCAGGGATCGAACCCACATCTCTCATGTCTCTGGCACTGGCAGGTGGGTTCTTTACCACTAGTGCCACCCGAGTCCATTTCCACAGACACCCCTTCATATATATATGAGAACCTCCAATAAAATAACTCAGCTACTAAACACTGTGGAATGAGCCAGACTATATATAACCCTTTTAAAGAGTACAAGACAGCATAGAAAGTGTTATTTCCATTATTTTTTCTTAGGCTGATCATTTTCTTAAATTTTCTTTCTATAACATCTATGATAAATATGTAGCTTCCCTGGTGGCTCAGATGGTAAAGAATCTGCTTGCAATGCAGGAAACCTGGGTTCAATCCCTGGGTTAGGAAGATCCCCTGGAGAAGGGAATGGCAACCCAGTCCAGTATTCTTGCCTGGAGAATTCCATGGACAGAGGAGTCTGGTGGGCTATAGCCCATGTAGTTGCAGAAAGTCGGACTTGATTACAATCCTGGACCTAAAACAAGAAAAGATATTGTTGCTCACAAGTAAAGATTTTCTCTATTTAAAACAATTCTTCCTTGTTTTGATACTCTGACGGTATTTTTCCACTTTTGAAAAAAAAAATGCCTAGAGCTACAGTTTCAAACCGTTATCACGTGAAATTTGAGTAACAGCCTTGAATAATTCTTTTTTTAAGACATCAACTGAAAGACCAGCTATCATTCATGTTTCAATACCAGTGAGAAATTTTACAAAATGGTGGAAAGGGGTGACAGGGGAATGAAGAGGAAAAAAAAAGAAAGTCTACCCATACTGAATCTGGAATAACAACCATTTACTCAGTCTTAAATTCAGAAAGCAGTTCCTGATGCTACCAGTTTTCCCTATCATGGATTATGTTCACTAGGGACCTCTTTGCAGAGTCTACAGAACTGACCTGGCCCTGGCCCTGCCAGCCTTGAGCAGTGTAACTTTGGGCAAGCCCATAACCTCTCTGAAAGTCAATTTCCTCAGCCATGAAACACAGATGAGACTTCTATCTCAAAAGATTCACTGGACAAAGCAAAAATAAAGCATGTTGAAGTTCTCTGTGAACTGCAAATTGTTACACAATGTCAATTAATCCTTATATTGTTACTTACACTGTTGCTCAGATCAGGCAGATTTTCAACAAAAAGTCCCTTCACACCAGGTTGAGTAGTGGAGACAACAGGGAAAGATCAGTATTTATGAGAGAAGAGCCACAGAATTCTTTCCTCATTCAGCCTCAGGATGGTTACAGCCTGTACCAGGAGGTGCTCTCACAAGCACAATCCAGTCATCTTAAAGCATAATGGGATGTAAAGTGTCCACTTTGAATTTTCATAGCCATTGTGGGATTCTTTAGATCATTAATGTTACACAGCACTTTGCATTTAATTATACAAACAATGGGTTCTATAATGATGATATTATCAGGGAGAGGTAATTTGCATGAACTAAGTCCCATCACCTAGGGTAAGTTTAGGGACCTCTTCATTTTTAAATCATTTATATAATAAAATCAATATGCTTTAAAAGTAAAAATAGGTTTTTTAAAAACCATAAAGAAGAGTTACATGTTTTAAACTCTATCAATTATCATAATATAATGAGTCTTTTTAAGATTTAATATCAACTTTTAAAATTAAAACTCAATGGAGAATGTATACTTGGCTCCATTACTAGATGATGTATCTCTAGAAAAGGTTACAGTAGAGCCATTATCACCCTCCTAAATTATATGGAAAATTTGGTACAACCCTCCAAGTACCCCAAGGACAATTTAATTCCAGACATAGTGAAGTATTTGGAGAATATAACATTGTATAAATACTGAAGGAGATAATTCAGGTGCACCTATCATATTCATTTCTTGCAGGGTTTCAGTTGGTTAAATGTTTCAAAAATTTTAAATGTCAACATACAACTTAAGGGACTTTCCTGGCAGTCCAGTGGTTAAGACTCCATGCTTCCAATTCAGGTGGCACAGTTCAAGCCCTGGTCAGGGAACTGAGGTTTTGCAGGCTGTGCAGTGCAACTGAGTAAGTAAATAAATAAATAAACTGACTTTACCATTAAGTAAAAGATTCTTTGAAAAATACAAATTAAAGGCTAGGCTATGTCCTTAATTTTGAATAGCTTTTTAAAACCCACAAATTCCTATACTGCAGTAGGTTCATGACTGCTTTATCACTTTAAGACTCAATGTTCCTTAATGATATAATTCAAAAATTTCACTGAATCATAATTTAGTAAGTCATAAAAACCTCTTAAAATTAATCTTTCATGCACATCTAGCTTATCCAAAGTAAGAATTTAATTAGATGGCCTTGGCACAAATGGGCTTACTACTTTATTTGCTCAATCAGTGTATGTCTCTTCAGTAATTATAATTAATTCAAGCCCCTGATGCACCTCCTAGCAAACAATGTAAAAACATCAGACAAAATGGAAATAAATAGCTTTGTATTTCTCCAATTACAAAATTCACTTTCATCCTCAAAACACACATGTGAAATAACTGGGAGAGGTGTTATTCTCAACAGGCAAAGGCCACACAAAAAGTCTACACCTCTGGTGACAGAGAAAGATGGTTGTCTGCAGCAGAAAATACATGTTTTTTTTTTTACATTATGAAAATGGTACAACTGCAAAGAGCCAATTGAGAAAGTCTGCATCTAACAGTTTGCAAGTACATGTTGAAATAAAACAGGAGCAAGAAAAAGAACGAGACTAGAGATCTTAAGAAAATTAGAGATACCAAGGGAATATTTCATGCAAAGATGGGCACAATAAAGGAAAGAAATGGTATAGATCTAACAGAAGCAGAATATATTAAGAAGAGGTGGCAAAAATATACAGAAAAACTATATAAAAAAGATCTTCATGACCCAGATAATCATGATGGTGTGATCATTCACCTAGAGCCAGACATCCTGGAATGTGAAGTCAAGTGGGCCTTAGGAAGTATCACTACGAACAAAGCCAGTGGAGGTGATGGAACTCCAGTTGAGCTCTTTCAAATCCTAAAAGATGATGCTGTGAAAGTGCTGCACTCAATATGCCAGCAAATTTGGAAAACTCAGCAGTGGCCACAGGACTGGAAAAGGTCAGTTTTCATTCCAATCTCAAAGAAAGGTAATGCCAAAGAATGCTCAGACTACTGCACGATTGCACTCATCTCACATGCTAGCAAAGTAATGTTCAAAATTCTCCAAGCCAGGCTTCAACAGTACATGAACCATGAACCTCCAGATGTTCAAGTTGGATTTAGAAAAGGCAGAGGAACCAGCGATCCAACTGCCAGCATCCACTGGATCATTAAAAAAGTGAGAGAGTTCCAGAAAAACATCTACTTCTGCTTTACTGACTGTGTGGATCACAATAAACTGTGGAAAATTCTTTAAGAGATGGGAATACCAGACCATCTGACCTGCCTCTTGAGGAATCTCTATGCAGGTCAGGAAGCATACTGGACCTGTATGGAGGTCCACTCAGAAGTGGACATGGAACAACAAACCGGTTCCAAATAGGGAAAGGAGTACATCAAGGCTGTATATTGTCACGCTGCTCATTTAACTTATATGCAGAGTACATCATGAGAAATACTGGGCTGGATGAAGCACAAGATGTAATCAAGACTGCTAGGAGAAATATCAATAACCTCAGATATGCAGATGACACCACCCTTATGGCAGAAAGAGAAGAAGAACTAAAGAGCCTCTTGATGAAAATGAAAGAAGAAAGTGAAAAAGTTGGCTTAAAACTCAACATTCAGAAAACTAAAATCATAGTATCTGGTCCCATCACTTCATTGCAAATAGATGGGCAAACAGTGGAAACAGTGAGAGACTTTATTTTGGGAGAGCCCCCCAGATCACTGCAGATGGTGACTGCAGCCATGAAATTAAAAGACAGTTGCTCCTTGGAAGAAAAGTTATGACCAACCTAGACAGCATATTAAAAAGCAGAGACATTACTTTGTCAACAAAGGCCCATCTAGCCAAAGCTATGGTTTTTCCAGTAGTCGTGTACAAATGTGAGAGATGGACTATAAAGAAAGCTGAGCACTGAAGAACTGATCCTTTTGAACTGTGGTGTTGGAGAAGACTGTTAAGAGTCCCTAGATAGCAAGGAGATTCAACCAGTCCATCGAAAAGGAAATCAGTCCTGAATACTCACTGGAAGGACTGATGCTGAAGCTCAAAGTCCAATACTTTGGCCACCTGATGAGAAGAACTGACTCATCTGAAAAGGCCCTGATGCTGGGAAAAATTGAAGGTGGGAGGAGAAAGGTACAACAGAAGATGAGATGGTTGGATGGCATTACCAACTCAATGGACATGAATTTGAGTAAACTCCAGGAATTGGTGATGGACAGGGAGGCCTGGCGTGCTGTGGTTCATGGGGTCGCAAAGAGTCGGACATGACTGAGCGACTGAACTGAACTGAACTGACCAGGATTCAAGGGCTTCCCTGGTGGCTCAGTGGTAAAGAACCCTCCTGCCAATGCAGGAGACACGAGTTCGATCCCTGGGTTGGGAAATTCAGGGATACCCCTGGAGAAGGAAAAGACAACCCACTCCAGTATTCTTGCCTGAGAAATACCCTGGACAGATGAGCTTGGCAGGCTGCAGTACTTGGGGCTGCCAAAGAGTTGGACATGACTTGGCGACTAAACAACAACAAACCAGGGTCCAATTATTTCTCATGAATTATCTTATCTAACATGCCCAACACTCCTATGAGGACTGCTCACTGCTTGTTAAAACTGAGGAGTGAGAGGTTCATTAGGTGCGTGCTAAGGGTGTTCATTGGAAGGACTGATGTTAAAGCTGAAACTCCAGTATTTTGGCCACCTGATGTGAAGAACTGACTCATTAGAAAAGACCCTGATGTTGGAAGATTGAAGGCAGGAGGAGAAGGGGACGACATAGGATGAGATGGTTAGATGGCATCACTGACTCAACGGACATGGGTTTGGGTAGACTCCGGGAGTTGGTGATGGACAGGGAGGCCTGGTGTGCTGCGGTTCATGGGGTCGCAAAGAGTCAGACACGACTGAGTGACTGAAATGAACTGAACTGAAGTCACTTCAGTTGTGTCTGAATCTCTGTAACCCTATGGACCATAGCCTGCCAGGCTCCTCTGTCCATGGGATTCTCTAGGCAAGAATACTGGAGTGGGCTGCCAGCCCTCCTCCAGGGGATCTTCCCAACCCAGGGATCAAACCCATGTCTCTTACGTCTCCTGCACTGCCAGTCGGATTCTTTATCACTAGCATCACCAGGGAAACATGGTAGGCTGTTCCAAATCTTTCAATTGGGAGTGGGTGATGGGGGGCGTGGAGGTGAGAATCAAGATTCTATCCCAGGTCTGTCCATCCTAAAACCCTCCCCTCTTGGTGAATTCCAGTCCTGAAGAACTCGTGGGGAGGCCTGAATATCTAGGAAAGATCACAGAGACTGCTGGCTCGTGTTGTGGCCACTGTTTCAGAACTGAGGGTCCCAGTCTGAGTCAGAAACATCCCTCTGGCTGAGAAGTGCTGGGAAGGTCAGAATTACTCCTTGCCTCCCTCTCTGCCCATCACATGCACTTGCAGCTCTGCCAGGGACTGCGGTCCTGGAGAGGGACACCAGGGTAACAGCTTCCAGAGCAGTTCCCTCTTGTGTGCAGGCACAAGGCAGAAACAGTTACAGACTTCCTTGCTGCTGGGTACACAGAAGGGGCTCAATAAACCCTCTCTGTGTTTCAGAGAATAAACACGAGGGACCACCAGCTCCCTGAAAAGGAGGCAGACCCCTCTGCTTCAGTTCTGAAAATGCTGTGGTCAAGTACCAACTCATGGGCCCCAGAGAATCTTCACTCTTGGGTTAAGAGCCTCATCAGTAATTGTGAGGTGCAACTGCACCAAATGTGGTTTACCCAGGTGGTAGTACCCAAATGTGCATCGATAATGACAAAGGAAGAAAATAACAGTTTGGTCCTTGGAGAGGCAGGCAAGCTGCCTATGACATCAACGTGGCACAAGCTCCAACACAAGCCCAAGGTCTGCCGAGACAAAGGCCCGTCTCAGGTTGCAGTTCTCTGCGGACACAGGCAGCTCGAGACCTGCTCACTCGCAGGAACTGACAAGCCGCCCGGGTCCCAGGGTCTCCAGGGCTTTTCCTCAGCTACCTGGTGTTATTTCCCTCCTGTTCATCCTCAGTCACAGTCAGTCCAATCTCCTCTGAGGTCCTAACTAAACCAGACACAGGGAGAATCGGGATTTTATCTTATTAAAATAGATATGGCTAATTTGTCTTTTCAAATTCATTTTAAATTAAATTGGATTTCCTCGGAAGGCTGCTAGGTCAGTTCCCCTGCTGCGAATGCAGGACAGAGGTTAATTGCACGCCCTTCACCAGCTCGCCTGCTCTCCTGGGCAGCTCTGATAACCTGCCCCGGAGAGGTGGGGAGAGGTGGGGAAGGCTCCCGTTTATTGGGCGATAATGTTGCCATTAAAGCCATTTACCATTATGCCAAGAAATGTTTCATTTTTTAAAAACTAAGTAGCAGTATATGATACCGATAACATGAATGAAATGCAACGGTGTTACCAACTGATGGTTAGTTCTAAAATGCTAAACCCAAAGAATAAGACCTTAACCTATTTGCTTTCCTAAAGGAAGACCCCAGTAGAAACAAACATACACACCCTCCAGGAGCAAACTGCTTTCTGGTTCCAGTGTAAAATTCCATTAAGGTTTTCACTTAATTTATCTCATTTAAACTGTCTATGTTCATGAAAATTTAACCCAGTAATTCCCTGTTATACAAAGCATAACAAAGTATGAATATTTAAATACAATGTAAATAAAGCACTTTATCAATTATATTTTTGTATTCTAAATTAGTGACTTCACTTAGCATGTCTGCCTTGCACAGCACCATACTATTTTTCAATTAAAGGTCCAGATGTTTCAAAGGCTCCAGTAGGCAACGGCAGTTATGAGAAATGCTTTATCTGCATTGTAATCATTACCACCACATCAGCTCCAGGCTGTATTAACATACTCATGTTTTATTCCTGCTCCCCTTCTAACCGAGCAGGTAATTATACAACACAGCGGAGAAACACAATCCTAAGGGCTGGACAATTTCCTGACAAGCATCCACCTAAGCAACGTATTTTCTTAAAAAATTTGGAGTGACTGTTTAGCAGGAACACACCAATCATTCAGAATGATTTTTTTTCTTTAAAATAAAGAGTGGATCACAACCATACCAAGATTAGCATCAAATAGTTATTAATAAAATGCAAGATGGCCTGTACATATACACATTTATGTACACTGAAAACCAACTAGAAGTTTCTATGTGTAAAAACCACTATCATTTGTTAGAATCTAAGCCATTTCTTCTCATTTTGAATGCCAGTGTCATCTAATTCTATCTTTATTCTTACTATCCAAAAATGACAATTCACCTGACCTGAGACTGACCAAGTATAGCAACTATCTCTGTGACCATTTGATTAAAAACTATGTGCATACACACACACACACACACACACACGCAGAACAAATGCAATTCTGACAGCTGTAACAAAAATGCTATGGCATTTACTATTTCAATAAATGACTCTCCCACCCAAAAACAGAAAATAATGACCTATGTTATAAGAGATACAGTTATGCTTAGTAAACACTGTATAATTTAATGGGAAAATACAGGTCCTCATTGTGAAGAGAACCTGCAACAAAATTAATTTTAATTTTAAAATTACTCTACAAACATTTTTATATTTTGAAATATTCCAAAAGGAGATGTCCTAAAGAAGACGCTATTCAAAAGATAAATGCCTTTACAAATATTAAAACCTCAGACAGGTCAAATCCCGGCAGGTTACACTTCAGCATCTGAAAGCAGACAGCTTCCGCTCCTTCCTGAAGGAACCTTAGGTGGAACGTTTTTAATACATCACCATGTCACTTTTTAATGTGCCCCAATCTATTAACCACATGGCAAACTAACAGGGATTTTTAAAATATGGGTTTTATGGCTTTGTGCTGGTGATTAATTAAATAAATAGCCACCGTTTCACAAATCATTCCTCTAATTAGTCTCAAACAAGACACTTTGCATCCACTGGTGTTACTGCCATCTGAAGCTCCCAGAAGGGCAGGGCTGGCGTGGCATGGCCGCGTGTCTGCACCTTGGAGCCCACTGTCGCAGGCGCCCCGGCTGGCACCCCACCCTGCCACCCAGAGGCAGAGCTGCCGTCTTCACAGGTGCCGCGGTCAGCTGGAATTTGATTCCAGCTGCTCAGAAAAGATGTTCTCCTTAATTATTCTTCCTCACCCTAAAGGAAACAATGAAATAACAAAGGAATAAAGTACAACTTCCAGCTGCTAAGAGAAGAGGTTTCACCAACACAGTTCATCAGGTGACTCAGAAAGTTGGCCCCAGTTATCTAGCTTAGGAGTAAGTAGGGTGCAAGGGCAAACAGGCTTTCCTTAGAACTCAAACATGTTAGGTCATTACCTTGAACTCAGATATTAAGCAATTACTCCCAAATCCTATTATTTAAAAGATACCATTCAAAGTCTGAGAAGAAGGTCACCCTTTTTGAAACTAATAGAAATTCAATCTAGCTTGTTTTAGTAGTATAGTTTAAAAGATGATAATTCCTCTGAAAGCAAATTAAACTTGGGAGATAATTTTTAGTGTCAGAAAAAAAATCAAATGGGAATATCTAAAGAATCCAATTTCCTTTAGGAAATACATTAAGTAGTTTCCTAATCTTGGTATTTAAACTTCATTAGAAAGGAAGGAGGAGAGGGAGGGAGGGAATGAGGAAACAAAAGGAAAGGAATAGAATGAAAATAAAAAGAAAAGATAGAAAGCAAGCAAGGAAAAGGGGGAGGAAAGGTGGGCAGGAAAGAGGAAGGAAAAGAAAAGGAGGAGAGGGAAAGGATTAGGACTTTTTCTAAGGGGAAAAGGAGTGGGGAAATAAAGAGGGAGAAATTTAGCTGGGCTATCACACCCAGGTGGGCTGCAGACTTTCTGCAGAAAAGGCTATCCTCATACCCCTTCCGTGAGAACCTCTCTAAGAGTGGGAGAAGGACATGTAGTGCTGCAGAAAAGACAAGGCCCCTGAAACAAGACACACCTGCACCCTCAGCTAAATCATATAATTTCATTAGCCTCAGTTTCCTTCCAATTTTAGCCCCTACTCTCTAGAATTATAGGGACACTGAGATACTGTGGATAAAGCACCTAGCACATTCCCTGCCCAGAAGAGAAGTTCAACAAACGATGGAGATGGTGAGAGCAGTGAGAAACGGGATGAAGGCGGAGCTTATGACTGCAGCCAACACCAGACGCTGCGCTTCACATGTGACAATGACGGCAAAGGCGCACACTGCACAGGGACACAGAGCATGACGCTCACTGCGCTGAGGAAAGCCCAAGTCACTGGCAGCTAAGAACTGGTGTAGTTTCTCTAACTCTCAGCTTTACTGGGCACAGAGACAGGGGAGGGGTGTCTCAGAGATAGTCTCGGACGAGACTGCTCAGATGGCAGAAATTAGAAAGAAAATGAATGAATTTTGGATTTAGCAGACCAGAGTTTGAATTCCGGCTTAACTACTTAAAGTTGTGTAAACGCAAGCAAATCTGTTCACCTCTCTAAGTCTTAGTTTCCCCAGCCCCAAATAGAGAAAATAATATACACTTTATAGGGAATATGGGAAGAATGAATAAAATAGCATACCAGATACTCTGGCATATATTAGACACTCAAATAGTTTCTATGACATTAAGTTACATCACATGAAATTCTGATAATCACTGATGATCCACAAGATTTTCAATTCCATATGGTTTCACCTAACATTATAATGACTGAGACAACAAGTAGCATGAACTGGAAAACCAACAGAAAATTTTCAAAAATGGAATGAATTATACTCCTATCAATGCAGGAAGACAACAAAGATATAAAATGTGTTTTTGTGACTGGCTCATGATTCCAGCAATACAGCAGCTAATATGTATTAAACACTTACTATAGATCAAATACTAGACCATATATTTGATATCTGTAATATTAGTTTATGTAATCCCAAACAACTTAATGAGATAGAGTCAACTATTCTCATTTTAGATGAAACGGAAGCTTGGAGAAATGAAGTTGCCCAAGATATCATGTGGCTGGTGAAGATGGGAGCTTTCTAACTCCAGAGCCTGAGTTCTAACTTGTTACTTATAATTGCACAGCCACCCTGCAAAGCTACTTCTTTTAATTTTCAAAAAACTGTATGGGTGGGCAAATGACTGGAATAAATATTTCTCTAAAGTTATATATACTAATGTTCAATAAGCACATGAAGAGATGCTCAACATCACTAATCAGTAGGGAAATGTAAATCAGAACTACGACGAGATACCAGTCATGCTCATCAGAATGACTGCTATCAAAACAAAATACAAAAACCCAGAAATAGCAAGAGTTGGCAAGATGTGGAGAAACTGGTAAACCTGTGCACTGTTAGTGAAAATCTAAAATGGTACAGCAACTGTAGAAAACAATATGGAAGCTCTTCAAAAATTTAAAAATTAAAATTACCAAATGATCCAGCAATTCCTCTTCTGGGTGTACACCCAAAAGAATGGAGAGCAGGGTCTTGACGAAATGTCTGTACACGCATGTTACAGCAGCATTATTTACAACAGCTAAGAGTGTAAGCAATGCAAGTGTCCACTGACAGATGAATGGATAAGCAAAATGTGATATACACATACAATGGGATGTTATTAAGCTTTAAAAAATAAGGGAACCCTACAATATGCTATAACATGGATGAACCTCAAGGCTATTTATGCTAAATGAAATAAGTCAGACACAAAAAGACTGTATGATTCTACTTACATGAGATTCTTCAGTCAGTCGGACAGTCAGTTCAGTCACTCAGTCGTGTCTGACTCTTTGCGATCCTGTGGTCTGCAGCACGCCAGGCCTCCCTGTCCATCACCAACTCCTGGAGTTTACTCAAACTCATGTCCACTGAGTCGGTGATGCCATCCAACCATCTTATCTTCTGTTGTTCCCTTCTCCTCCCGCCTTCAATCTTTCCCAGCATCAGGGTCTTTTCCAATGAGTCAGCTTTTCGCATCAGGTGGCCAAAGTATTGGAGTTTCAGCTTCAACATCAGTCCTTCCAATGAACACCCTGGACTGATCTCCTTTAGGGTGGACTAGTTGGATCTCCTTGCAGTCCAAGGGACTCTCAAGAGTCTTCTCCAAAACCACAGTTCAAAAGCATCAATTCTTTGGCACTCAGCTTTCTTCACAGTCCAACTCTCACATCTGTACATGACCACTGGAAAAACCATAGCCTTGACTAGATGGACCTTTGTTGGCAAAGTAACGTCTCTGCTTTCTAATATGCTATCTAGGTTGGTCATAACTTTCCTTCCAAGGAGTAAGCGTCTTTTAATTTCAAGGCTGCAATCACCATCTGCAGTGATTTTGGAGCCCCCCAAAATAAAGTCTGACACTGTTTCCTCATCTATTTGCCATGAAGTGATGGGACCAGATGCCATGATCTTAGTTTTCTGAATGTTGAGCTTTAAGCCAACTTTTTCACTCTCCTCTTTCACTTTCATCAAGAGGCTCTTTAGTTCTTCTTCACTTTCTGCCATAAGGGTGGTGTCATCTGCATATCTGAGGTTATTGATATTTCTCCCAGCAATCTTGATTCCAGCGTGTGCTTCAGCCAGCCCAGCGTTTCTCATGATGTCCTCTGCACCTAAGTTAAATGAGCAGCGTGACAATATACAGCCTTGACGTACTCCTTTCCCGATTTGGAATTAGTCTGTTGTTCCATGTCCAGTTCTAACTGTTGCTTCCTGACCTGCATATAGGTTTCTCAAGAGGCAGGTCAGGTGGTCTGGTATTCCCATCTCTTTCAGAATTTTCCACAGTTTATTGTGATCCACACAGTCAAAGGCTTTGGCGTAGTCAATAAAGCAGAAATAGATGTTTTCTGAAACTCTGTCGCTTTTCGATGATCCAATGGATGTTGACAATTTGATCTCTGGTTCCTCTGCCTTTTCTAAAACCAGCTTGAACATCTGGAAGTTCACAGGTCACATACTGCTGAAGCCTGGCTTGGATAATTTTGAGCATTACTTTACTAGCGTGTGAGATGAGTGCAATTATGCAGTAGTTAGAGCATTCTTTGGCATTGCCTTTCTTTGAGATTGGAATGAAAACTGACCTTTTCCAGTCCTGTGGCCACTGCTGAGTTTTCCAAATTTGCTGGCATATTGAGTGCAGCACTTTCACAGCATCATCTTTTAGGATTTGAAATAGCTCAACTGGAATTCCATCACCTCCACTGGCTTTGTTCGTAGTGATGCTTCCTAAGGCCCACTTGACTTCCCATTCCAGGATGTCTGGCTCTAGGTGAGTGATCATGCCATTGTGATTATCTGGGTCATGAAGATCTTTTTTATGTAGTTCTTCTGTATATTCTTGCCACCTCTTCTTAATATCTTCTGCTTCTGTTAGGTCCATACCATTTCTTTCCTTCATTGTGCCCATCTTTTCATGAAATATTCCCTTGGTATCTCTAACTTTCTTGAAGAGATCTCTAGTCTTTCCCATTTTACTGTCTTCCTCTATTTCTTTGCCCTGATCACTGAGCAAGGCTTTCTTATCTCTCCTTGCTATTCTTTGGAACTCTGCATTCAAATGGATATATTTTTCCTTTTCTCCTTTGCTTTTCGCTTCTCTTCTTTTCACAGCTACTTGTAAGGCCTCCTCAGACAGCCATTTTGCAGATACTTAGAGTAGTAAAAATCATAGAGATAGAAAGTAGAATGGTGGCTGCCATGGACTAGGGGGAGGGAAGAATGGGGAGTTGTGTTTAATATGTATAAAGTTTTAGCTTCATAAGAAGAAAAGCGTTATGGAGACACATGGTTGTGATGATCATATAACATTATGAATGCATTTAATACCACTCAATTGCACACTTAAAAATGGTTAGGATGGTTAAAAAAAAGAAACAAACAAAACACTGTACAGGGGCAAGAAGTAAATAATTTACAAATCATCTTCTGGGCCTCACAAGGGATGGACATGACATGTTAGTGGGCAAGCAAGCACTGTGATGAGAGTATTCCGTGCCGGCACCTACCCTGACCAGGATGATGTTACATTCAAAAGTCCCACTGCAACTATGGTGTACTTCTCCCATGTCATAGTGTTATTTAAAACAGGAAATAAGTCAGACATGCTTCAAAGTTTCAAGGAAAAATCCTAAAGTTGCAATCAAATAGCTGCTCTGTTCCCATTATGTTATAGTCAAGCCTTTTTAAGATGTGACAAAGGCAGCAAAGCTTTTTATTTATTTGTTTGTTCATTTATCTATTTATGTATGCCCTCCTTACTTCCTACATCCTTTGATGTAACAGTGAACAAGTCATCGCAGAAAAGGAAATGGCACTGACCGGGGATGCTATGAATCCTTTTCCTTTAAAAAAAACAATGCAAGTCAAGAAAACCCCCAACACCATGCTTTTAAGCCAGGATTCTAAAAACAATTACACACTTGCATTTAAGGCTTCTTGGAGCCGCCTCTATGGCACCAAAATTGACCAAAGATAAAGAAGATGTTTGTGCTAAGTTGGGAAAGGGGAGACATCAGCATTTCTGCCTTCATACCGTAATTTCTGCTCTCCAGACAGCACCTGATAATGCATCTCCAGTGTGTCTTCTGCGCAGCCACTACTCTTCCAAAGCCTGTGCTCTGGGGCTTCCCTGGGGCTTCCTTCCCGACAATTGCAGCAGACACTATGAGAGGAACCTAAACGAGCTGCCTTAACCTTCCTGTAAACTGATATTTCCATAGAGGATTAAGACAAACGTTTCAAATAAGCCAATTTCCCCTACTAAAAAACCAAAGTGACAACAGTAGTACCAAGAGAAATACAATACAGACAATGAATGAGTAAGACACACTTTTGTTATCTTTGGGCATGCAAAGATATAGAGTCAAAGGTTACACAGAAGTGGGCTACACAATTCCCTCCTATTTCTGATGTTCCACAGTGGGGTCTAATGAAAAAGTTATATAAGAATTAGATTGAATCATACCAAGGGGAGGAGGAAAAAAAAAATCTAAAAGCTTCACACAATCTAATATATGCTGATGCTGCATAGTATATATATATATTTCAATATTCCTGTTGATTATTTTCTGTTCAGAAGAATGCAGCTATATCTCTTTTAAGGTACTTGCAGAACTCTGGGGATAGCAAATGGTTACTTGCTGAACTGTGAGAATGAAAATCCTTGACTACCCTTGAGATCCCTTGTAGAAGAGAACAAGTTTCCTTTTTCTAAAGTACCCTAGGCATTTCCATTGGGCGACACAGAGTAAGAGCTCCCTCTCACCCGAAGGAGTAGGGATGTACAACTAACTGAACAGAACACGAAAGAAAGATCCAGAGCAGAGAGCGTCCTTAAGAGACCCTGCTCTCGGAAAGCTGAGGGAAGCCAGAGGGTCTCCTTGGCTCTGGTCACCTGCCAAGCTTACTGTTTTCCTCCCATCTTCTAACCTTGAAGTACTTTTCTTGTTTTTCCCTTTATGGCTGTGTCTCCCAGGTCCCCATATTCCATTTCACAAGATTACATGTAGAATGTGAGATGTTTCACATCTAACACTCTGTATTAGCACCATGAATACTTCTGCAATGAGAGAAACAAAAATTAAAACAAGCTAACATTTACTCGGGCATGAGGTTGAGCCCTCTACATATATTATCTCTTGATCTTCAAAACTGCCATCACCCCATTTTACAGATAAATAAACTGCTAAGAACTTAAAGAAATTACTAAAGGTCACAGAGCTAGTGAGACAACTCAGGTGGAAACCCAGGTCTGACTGACTCAAAAGATCACATTCTTTACCTACTATTTTTTTTTTTTTTGAAGTCGCTGAGTCGTATCCGACTCTTTGTGACCCTGTGGACTGTAGCCCACCAGGCTCCTCCATCCACGGGATTCTCCAGGCAAAAATACTGGAGTGGGTTGCCATTTCCTTCTCCAGGGGATCTTTCCAACCCAGGGATCGAACCCAGGTCTCCCGCATTGCAGGCTTTAACCTCTGAGCCACCAGGGAAGCCCTTACCTACTATAATTTCCTCCAAAACCAAATATCTTAAAGTTCTTTTTTTGAAGGGGGGAGCCTTGTATTATACTTTGAATAAACATTTTCATGAAATCAAGAACGATCATATATTTACATATAAGTTATCTCTTATCTTTCTCTTCCTTCCGTAACAAGTATTCTTCCCACAGCGTTTAAGAAAACACAGTGAAAACTTTTACTAAAGGACTTCTATTTCAGCCAGATCACGATGTACCCTAACCCACCACCTAAAATAAAACAACTGAAGATTTTGATAAATATAAAGCATATGTAATATAAAACACTTATTTTACCCAATAGGCTGGCAAGTGTTGAAGGAATTCACAAAGGCCCAAAAATAAAAAGAAAAGGGAAACCTCGAAAAGGAAACAGAACACAATTTTTGACTTAGTGATGGTATTTGCCAGGTAAGGTGATATTAAGTGTCTGCTTTTTTTGGTCAGCTGGATACACAGGATAGCCCAATCAAAATGTATAATAAAGCTGAAACCCAAAAGCCCTATAAGCAAAGTCGCTCAGTCATGTCTGACTCTTTGCAACCCTGTGGACTGCAGCCTACCAGGCTCCTCCATCCGTGGGATTCTCCAGGCAGGAATACTGGAATAGGTTGCCATTTCCTACTCCAGGGGATCTTCCTGACCCAGGGATTAAACCTGGGTCTCCTGCATTTCAAGCAGACGCTTTATCTTCCAAGCCACCAGGGAAACCCCATATGTGTGAGCATAAATTAGAATAAAGCTTCCCCACCTGATGAGGAAAAATGCCTGTCCAAAATGTTTTTTTTTTCTGAGACTTAATAACTACAACCTGGCATTCATATTCATGTAAGATTTTCATAGCAAATTCATACCACCTGATGGATCAGAAAGACTCAAACCAAGAATTTAAAGTCCTCCTGGGCTGACACTGCTCCCAGTTAGCAGACAGGAACGAACTAACCCTCTCAGGAGGAACCGATATGCCTCAAATAATTCTAACCACCCCCCCGCAAGAGTTGCAAACACTGAGTTGTTACAGCCCCCAATCACAAAACACAGAAGGCATTACATAAGAGTTAACAGACTGAGCAGAAACACAATATAAATGTTTAAAGAAAAATTCTGAAGTACTAAAAGTATGGATAGGAACAAGAGACTATAAAATATTATTCAAGATGTGTAGATGAGTAAGAGAAAGTCACTCTCCTTACAAAATGCAAGCCGAAGTGTTTAAGAGTGAATAGTTGGATACCTGAATATGTTTGGCTGAGTCACTTCACTGTTCACCAGAAACTATCACAACATTACTAATCAATTATATCCGGATACAAAATAAAAACTTAAAAAACAGTGAATGGCAATTTTGAAATGGCTAAATAAAACACAAAGCAAATATAGAAAAAATGTTAATGAGCATAGGTGGTAGATAAAAGGGTGATCACTAAACTATTATTACTTAAGAAAGTTATTATTAAATATTTCATAATGAAAATGTTTTAAAAATTACCAAATAGATCTTTGGGACAAAGATCAAAGATCAAAATGGGACTTCTAGAAATGAAAAATACAATGACTAAAACTGCAAATGTATTGGTTCCACAATTGAAGAGAAAACATAGTTTATTCTATGAACCTTTCTTATGTAAGTTTCCCAGCAAATGAGAAACCCATCACAGAGAAGGAGTGGTTCCAGTAAATTCATATTAACTTACACAATCTAGTAAATATAAACTGTACAAAGGCTACATTGGCATGGACACTGTAGAAATATTAAGGCCTGGCCCCCTTACCCCAACTTGGGACAACCCCAAAGGACCATCCTAACTTTGAAAGCGCCACGGGGTAAGCACTACCATCCAGTTCCTTCTACCCTATCCTGTTTCCTTCCCTTCTCCTAGCAGGTGATGATCCAGAAAGCACTCTCTGACAAATTTCTTGCATGCTAATCTCCATTTCAGAGTCAGCTTCCCAGGAAAATCCAACCTGTGACAATTAGTTTTATCAGCAAGTTCTACCAAACATTTGAAATATAGACAGAGCTTATGTTGTTATTGCTGTTGTTCAGTTGCTCAGTCGTGTCCAACTCTTTGATATCCCACGGACTGCAGTGCTCTAGGCTTCCCTGTCCTTCACTGTCTCCCGGAGCTGGCTCAAACTCATGTCCATTGAGCAGACAATGCTATGCAACCACATCATCCTCTGTCTCCCCCTTCCTGTTCTGCCTTCAATCCTTCCCAGCATCAGGGTCTTTTCCAATGAGTCGACTCTTCACATCAGGTGGCCAAAGTATTGGAGCTTTAGTTTCAGCCAGTCTTTCCAAAGAATATTCAGGATTGATTTCATTTAGGATTAACTGGTTTGATCTCCTTGCAGTCCAAGAGACTCTTCAAGAGTCTTCTCCAGCACCACACTTCAAAAGCATCGATTCTTCAGCGCTCAGCGTTCTTTATGGGCCAACCTCACACCTGTACATGACTACTGGAAAAACCACAGCTTTGACTAGACGGACCTTAGTCGGCAAAGTGATGTCTCTGATATTTAATATGATGTCTAGGTTTGTCATAGCTTTGCTTTCAAGGAGCAAACATTTTTAACTTGATGGCCGCAGTCACTGTCTGCAGTGATTTTGGAGCCCAAGAAAATAAAGTGCTAATATTACCCATACTAATCAGTGGTACTGAAAAAGAAAAATTCCTAAATCACTTTGCAAGACTAGAAAACATCCATATCAAAACCTGAGAGTATGGGATAGAAATACTACAGGTCAATGTAAACAAAGACTTAAAAGCCAAAAAACTAGTCAACCAATCCCATTTTAGGTAAAAATCAGGATACTTGATAAAGTTGAATTTATCTTATCAAATGCAAAGTCAATTAAATAAAGAAAATAAATTAATATAATTAATCAGATTAACAAATTAAAGGAGAAAAATAATATGGTAGTCTACATAAATATAGAAAATGCACTCGATATATTGAACATTCACTCATAATTAAAAAATAATAACCTTAGCAAACTAGGAGTAACAGAGGCCTTTCTTAATCCAACATAAGTCATCTGCCAAACAACAAATATCATTCTTAATGATGAAACAATGAAAGCATTTCCTTTAGTATCAAGAAGAAGAATGCCTCTTTTCAGCATGGTATTAGAGCTCCTAGCCAGTTCAGTAAGGCAAAAAAGAAATAACAGTAAAAGTCAAAAAAGAAATAAAAGTATAAAGATTGGACCAAAAACAATAAAACTGTAATTTCCCTGGCAATTCAGTGATTAAGACTCAGTGCTTTCACTGCTGGGGCCCAGGTTCAATTCCTGGTTGAACTAAGATCCCACAAGCTGCACAGAACAGCCTATATACATATATATATATATATATATATGTATATATATATATAACATTAATAACAATGGACTTAGTGGCTCAGTCATGTCCGACTCTTTATGACCCCATGGACTGTAGCCTGCCAGGCTCCTCTGTCCATGGGGATTCTCTAGGCAAGAATACTGGAATGGGTTGTCATGCCCTCCTCCAGGGCATCTTCCCAACCAGGGATTGAACTCAGGTATCCCACATTGCAGGCAGATTCTTTACCATCTGAGCCACCAGGGAAGCCCATTAATAACAATAAAACTATCATATTGACAAAGACTGATGCCACAGATGACCAAAAAAAAGGTATAAAATATGATTAATAAGAGTCTATTAGGGTTGCTGAAATCAAATCTGTATATTAGAATCAACTGCTATTTCTACAGTATACTAACACATATATATGGAATTTAGAGAGATTTTTGGTAACGATAACCCTATATGCAAGACAGAAAAAGAGACACAGATGTATAGAACAGACTTTTGGACTCTATGGGAGAAGGCGAGGGTGGGATGATATGAGAGAACAGCATCGAAACATGTATATTATCAAGTGTGAAACAGATCGGCAGTCCAGGTTGGATGCATGAGACAAGTGCTCGGGGCTGGTGCACTGGGATGACCCAGAGGGACGGGATGGGGAGGGAAGAAGGAGGGGGGTTCAGGATGGGGAACACATGTAAATCCATGGCTGATTCATGTCAATGTATGGCAAAAACCACTACAATATTGTAAAGTAATTAGCCTCCAACTAATAAAAATAAATGAAAAAAAAAAAAAAGAACTGCTATTTCTAAACATTAGCAATAAACACTGTGGTGTTGGAGAAGACTCTTGAGAGTCCCTTGGACTACAAGGAGATCAAATCAGTCAATCCTAAAAGAAATCAATCCTGAATATTCATTGGAAGGACTGATGCTGAAGCTGAAGCACCAATACTTTGGCCACCTGATGCCAAGGGCCGACTCATTTGAAAAGACCCTGATGCTGGGAAAGACTGAAGGTAGGAGGAGAAGGGGATGACAGAGGATGAGACGGTTGGATGGCATCACTGACTCAATGGACATGAGTTTGAGCAAGTTCCGGGAGATGGCAAAGGACAAGAAGCCTGCTGTGCTGCAGTCCATGGGGTCACAAAGAGTCAGACACGACTGAGCGACTGAACAACAACAAAAAAGGAGACACTGTGATTTAAAAGATATTGATAATAGAATTAAAATATATTAAGTATGTGTGATTCAATCTAACAAAAGACATACAAAATTTCTATGGAGAAATTATAAAATTTTATAAAAGACAGTTTATATCAACTAAATAAATGGAGATATATATCATGTTCAAAATGGTAAAGACGTCAACTCTCTGAAACTGATCTACAAATTTAGTCCAATTCTAATCAAAATCTCAACATGAATTTTTTAAAATCTTGATAAAGTTTCAAAATTTACATGCAAGAGCAATAAAGGAGCCATAATACACAAGGTGTTTGTGAATAAGGAAAAAGGAGTCTGAGGGGACAAGATTTACCTGATATCAGAAATTGTTATAAATCTGAAATAATTAAAATAGTGTGTGATATTAACCTGGGAAAAAATAAATAAACAATGAGAATAGAAGAGAGAATGGAGAAACAGTAACACACATTACTGAGCTAGCACCACATGCTGTAACCCTGTAATTCCATGTCTGCATGTATTCTGAAACAGGAGTTTGCAAACCATGGTCCTGAAGGCTGGGAAATCAAGTGAGCCCATTTTGACCAGCATTTCTTAAAATTAATAGAAAAGATTAGATTAGAATAAAAAATATCATAGTGCATTTGCTCTTGGCTCTGGTCAATATTCTTCCATGAAAATTTAGTTTTGACATATATCTGTATGTGCACATGTACTTACTTATGTGTGTAGGTCAGGATGTAAAATGTATCTTTTATTATCTGTGATTCATGGTCAAAAATGTTTTTAATATTCACACATGTGAAATATTTATAAACAGTATTATTTTTCATAGCAGAAACTGTAAACAACCCAAATGTCCATCAATAACTGAACAGATAAATAAATTGCACCAACCATACTTGTACAATGAATTACAGGCATGAACAAGGGTGAATTTCTTTTTGCTTTCAGATGTTCAGAGAAAAGTTAAAGAATATTTAGAGCATAATTAAGTATTTATTAAAAATATAAATATTTATAACATTTAATTATATTTAAAATACATGTAATTATGGGCTTCCCTGGTGACTCAGTGGTAAAGAAACCACCTGCCAATGCAGGAGACACGAGTTTGATCCCTGGGTTGGGAAGATCCCCTGAAGAAAAAAATGGCAACTCACTCCAGTATTCCAGATCTGGGAAAGCCCAGGGACAGAGAGGCGGTGGGCTACAGTCGATGGAGTCACAGAAGAGTCAGACACAACTTAGTGACTAAACAACAACATATGTAATTATATATAAATACATTTATATAAACTTCAAAAACTTTATATTGTTTAGGGATACAAATATATGGGACAATCTCAAAAACGACAGAATGATCTCTGTTCGTTTCCAAGTCAAACCATTCAATATCATGGTAATCCAAGTCTATACCCCGACCAGTAACGCTGAAGAAGCTGAAGTTGAACAGTTCCATGAAGACCTACAAGACCTTCTAGAACTAACACCCAAAAAAGATCTCACACGCAAGTAAAGTGATGCTTAAAATTCTCCAAGCCAGGCTTCAGCAATATGTGAACCATGAATTTCCAGATGTTCAAGCTGGCTTTAGAAAAGGCAGAGGAACCAGAGATCAAATTGCCAACATCCGCTGGATCATCAAAAAAGCAAGAGTTTCAGAAAAACATCTATTTCTGCTTTACTGACTATTACAGAGCCTTTGACTGTGTAGATCACAATAACTGTGGAAAATTCTGAAAGAGATTGGGAATACCAGATCACCTGACCTGCCTCTTGAGAAACCTGTATGCAGGTCAGGAAGCAACAGTTAGAACTGTACATGGAACAAAGAATGGTTCCAAATAGGGAAAGGGGTACGTCAAGGCTGTATATTGTCACGCTGCTCATTTAACTTAGGTGCAGAGGACATCATGAGAAACGCTGGGCTGGAGGAAGCACACGCTGGAATCAAGATGGCTGGGAGAAATATCAATAACCTCAGATATGCAGATGACACCACCCTTATGGCAGAAAGTGAAGAAGAACTAAAGAGCCTCTTGATGAAAGTGAAAGAGGAGAGTGAAGAAGTTGGCTTAAAGCTCAACATTCAGAAAACTAAGATCATGGCATCTGGTCCCATCACTTCATGGCAAATAGATGGGGAAACAGTGGAAACAGTGGCTGACTTTATTTTTCTGGGCTCCAAAATCACTGCAGATGCTGATTGCAGCCATGAAATTAAAAGACGCTTACTCCTTGGAAGGAAAGTTATAACCAACCTAGACAGCATATTAAAAAGCAGAGACGTTACTTTGCCAACAAAGGTCCATCTAGTCAAGGCTATGGTTTTTCCAGTGGTCATGTACAGATGTGAGAGTTGGACTGTGAAGAAAGCTGAGAGCCGAAGAATTGATGCTTTTGAACTGTGGTGTTGGAGAAGACTCCTGAGAGTCCCTTGGACTGCAAGGAGATCCAACCAGTCCATCCTAAAGGAGGACAGCAGAGAAAATAAAGAGTGGACTTCAGAAAGAACATCAGTAAAAGTAACGTTCTTCCTCCCAAACTGGGTGGTACATGGGTGATTATTGTACAAGTTCGTATATTGCCTATATCTTTAAATCTTTTTCTGTATCCACTCATTTAATTTTAAAAAATGTAAGACATAGCTGCAAGTGAACCCATTTCTCTACTTCACAGATGAATGAGGAGCCTCATCTTTTCAGCTTATATGGGGAAGAAAAGAATCCAATTATTCCCAAGCAGGTTCCTCCCCTAGTCCCAGGCTCCTTTAAGGACTTAGGGAGGGAGGAATGGAGGGGAAGAAACAGAAACGCACTGTGTGCTGGAATACTCCATTCTCCTTCATACTATTTCCTCCTTCAAATTCTTCCAGTTCCCTAAAGTTTACCAAAAACAAAACTCTCCAAAGCAACAGTTCAAACGCAAGAGACATCTCATTACAGGACTACTATGAACCAAGAAGCAGGAAGTTAGCAGGAAAAAAAATTAAAAATTCCTGCGAAGTTTAATTGAAGCTCTGAAAAGTCTTAAACATTTCAGCTGCTAATTCAAATTCTAGTCTATATTTAATAAAGTGCACAGTTATTACTTGTGGAACACAAAGACATAATCTTATAGTATATTGTTAACCACTAATTTTTCTCCAGAGTGAAAGGAAAAAGAATGCCAAATGATTTCAAAGAAAGAAAAGACCCATAATCACTCAAAATATACATACCTCAAATGATTATCTTTTCAACCATGGCAAAAACCAAAACAAAAGTCCCACCCTATTTAATACAGGCTGTTATAAGCATTGCAGGAAGGCTCTCTGGGGTATAGGACAGTTTCAACTTCTCCCTCCTTTTTTTTTCACTTATTAAAATTTTTCTTAATATTCTCTGCTTGACATAAACACTGACTAGATACACTTAGATATTTATGTTTTGCAGTTTAAAGGGAGAATTAACATTTACTTAATGCCAACTTTCAGCTTAATGCCAAGTACTGTCATAGTGGTAACAGTGATAACAATAACAGTACCCTAAAAAAAAGAGAGAACAGGTATAGAAAAACAGAAATGAAAGCGGTAAAAATGAATCACTGTGTTAGTCTATATTAATAGTACTCTTATATATGGATGTGCTTTGTCGTTCAGTCGTGTCTGACTCTTTGCAACCCAAGCCCATAGACTGTAGGCCGCCAGGCTCCTCTGTCCATGATGATTCTCCAGGCAAGAACACTGCAGCAGGTTTCCATGCCCTCTTCCAGGGGATTTTCCCAACCCAGGGATCGAACCCAGATTTCCCACACTGCAGAAGGATACTTTACCATCTGAGCCACCAGGAAAGCCCTATCTATGGATATCCTATAAGAACTAATGAAAAACTACTATAAACAGAGAATTTGGTAAAGGAATACAAAATTAACATGAAATCAGCAGCCTTCACACACATAATTAGAAACATAACAGAAAATAAGACCCCATTTACAAGAGCAATAACTGCAAATATCTAGGAATGAAACTTAAGAAATATGCAAAGCATATGAAAAATACCTCCCCAAACAAATGAATTCAAAATATAGAAGTTATAAAGAAAAAAATGAAACATTTCACTATATAAAAAAATGTATGTATAGTCCAAAAAATCCACAAAGTTCAAAGATGCACAATAAACTGGACTAATCTTCCTAATATATAAAGAACTCCTAGAAAATTAGAAACAGATCAAGAATCTAATACATCCGGGAAGTTCACAAAACTGCCAAGGTTCTTAAACAAATGAAAAGCTTAACCTCACTCATAAGGAAAATGCAAATTAAAAAGACACAGATTCACTTTTCACCTATTAGACTGGCAAAAATCCAAATGTTTGATAAGTTCTATGGTGAAGCTGTGAGGAAACAGGCACTCTCACACATTGCTGGTAGCACAACCCCTATGGAGGGCAATTTGGCAATTCTGACAAAAACTGTAAAGGCATGTTCCCTTTGACCCAGCAATTCTGCTTCCTGGAATTTATCCTACATATATAACTACACACTTGCAAAATGCCACATGTACTATATTATTCATTGCTGCATTGTTTATAATAGGAAAATATTAGAGACAACTCAAGTCTCCATCAACAGAGAACTGGCTAAATAAATTATAATATTTCAAAACAACGGAATACTATGCAGCAAAAGGAACGAATGAGAAATTCTAGAAATTCTCTGGACACTAATACAGACAGATTTCCAAGTAATATTGTGAAGTAAAATAAGCAAGCTCTGAAACAGTGTTAGTAGTATGTTACATTTTGTGTAAAAGGTGAAAAAATAAGAATATATTTTCAAATTTGCACATGGACACTCTGGAATATCTAGTAAAATGGGTATGGGTAGGCACCAGATGAATGGAGGACAGAAAGGAAACAGGCTTTTCACTGTCTAATACCTTTTTACATTTTTGAACCCTAAGAACCACTACCTGCTTAAAATATGAAACCAAAAAAAGCAAGAATAGCAGCTACCATTTCTCTGAGTACGTACTTCAAGGTGGGCATGTACTATCTCATTTAATCCTCGTGACACTCTAAAGTAGGTCATGTTAACTTCAGTAGACAGGACTGAAAATGAAAGTGAAGTCACTCAGCCGTGTCCGACTCTTTGTGACCCCATGGACTGTAGCCTACCAGGCTTCTCTGTCCATGGGATTTTCCAGGCAAACTCAACAGAGTGAGTTGCTATTTCCTTCTCCAGGGGATCTTCCTGACCCAGGGATCGAACCCAGGTCTCCTGCATTGCAGACAGATCGATTTACCCTCTGAGCCACTAGAGAAATTTTCATATCTGTGAACCAGTGTAAACCAGCGACACTACCTATATCATACACAGGCTGCTTTGAGGATTAAATGAAATAACATATACAAAATACTTAGCATATGCCTGACACACAGTAAATCCTTAATCAGTACTTTACCACTTCAACACAATAACTATTTTCAAGGATGTTTCAATCAATTGAACCATACAAAACATAATAAAACTGGACAAGAAGTTCAGCAAAGATGTTTTAATTGAAATTTTTACACATGTAGATTAAACAGCCTCTTCTAATTAATTGAAGGCTGCTTTAGATATGCTATATCCTCATGATATAAATTACACAGTCATTAAAATAACTGCTCATATCCCATAATTATACATGGGTCTTTAAGGCCACTCTTTAATAGGCTGAATATACTTAATGAGAAAGGCTATCAATGGAAAACTTTAGAAGCATAACCAATGTTTATTTCAATAAACAGGAGGGGGTGCTATACATGTGGTGGCGATTTCAAGATAAAATTCTCAAATGTAAGATCCCAAAATACTGTCATTTCGAATTTACTCAGTTACTCATGGCCGACAGGAGGTCTGACATCATGAAACTACACAATCTCTATACATGGAGCAAAGCTATAAGCATGATGTTCCTTTGGGGAAATTTCAAAAGAAACATCAACTTTCCCCTTTCTAGAAACAAGCTATACTGATAAGACTCCCTTTAGTATTTAAGCCCAAAACAAAGAATATGAAGAAGGAAAAAAAAGAACTGCAAAGAAACAAGTGATTTTCCATAAGCTTACCAAAAGCCATGTTCAATATAAATGAGATAAGACTGAATTCAGGGCAGCGATTTACAAAATATTTAATTTTAATTGTGTTTTTTAAGTATGTCTTTTCATTCTAAAAATAAGCTATACTTGGAATCATTCTTGGTAAAAATAAAATACACAAGTACAGAAGGAAAAAACTAGGGTCATATTTTAAGTACAGATGAAGCAAAATAAAAACAAGTCTTTATCATTAAGGCATTGAAAATTTTAAATTTATTAAGAAAATGCTCTGTACATGTAGTGACTAATGGAAGGGGACCTATTCCTTCTATTTCCAGGCTTCTTAGCTTTAGGGACAAAGCAGATCTAATAATATGTGCCCCTTTTGCAATACTGGGGAAAATGGTTTCTTCTTTGTCCTAGGAAGAGTGAGTTAACTGACATGATCAGGGAGAGGTGTGGTTAATATCCACCCCAAACCTCTAATAATAATAATTAATATTAACAGAACATTTATGATGCACCATCCACTAAGCTAAGAGCTTTAGTTATTTAATTATCACTATAATCTTATATAGAAGGTGTTATCATCATGTCTCTTTTACAAACGAAAAAACTGAGGCTTAGAGAGATTAAGTGATTTGCCCATGGTCATATAACCAGTAAGGTAACAGTGTCAGAATTCAATTTTAAAAAACAAACAAGCAAACAAAAACTGTAGGTACAACTCACACATACACTAGAAATAAGTAGGGCTCATTCCATGAAGCCTTCCGTGAAACTTTCATTACAGAATCATAGAAAATTAGACAGCAACAGAAACTAATGCAGTGTTTCATGACCATCTTTAACTCATGACCCTTTCTGATAACTATAAAAATCTCACACTCCCCCAAAAATGATGTGCCCCTCACCATAGCCATTAAAATTTATTCTATCTTCAGTATGTCCCCAATAGTTAAATTTCAGAGGCTTTACTTTCTTGTAACTATAATGTAAAAATTATCTTTTTATTTTCCTTATATAACATCAGAATATTGAATATGCTTTTTCAAAATCCATTCATTACCCCCTCAAACACATACATACTGAATCAATAAAGACAGACGACTCTATCCAATCTTCCCAATTTTAGAAATGAGAACAGTGAGGCCAAAAGAGAGTGGGATGGGAATGCCTTGCCTGCAGTGAAAGACAGAACTTTTGGATACAGAACGCACTGGTAAGGCTCAGCCAACATGCTTTACTTCACCTGACCCTGAGATGGAAAAATTTCTTAGTGTCCCCTACCTCCGCTCCCAACCAAAAAAAGTTAAGATGTGGTCCCATTTCAAGGTAGATCTTGTGAGATTTCTGGGAATGAAGCTCTGGGAATACTTGGACAGGGATTCCCTGTGCAATTTTCATCATCTGTTGGAGCCAGAAGGGACCTCAGAGAACTAATCTATCTCCTAATTTTAGAACTGGAGAGACAGAAGCTCAGCTCATTATATATAAAACTGAGGCATCTCATCCTTCAACATTTTACAGTCTCTATGACAAAGGTGGCTTTGTTAATTTTATGAAATGACTACTGGATGACAGATCTGTGCTAGTTGCTGGATTATAAAGACAAACGGCACTGTCCTCACAGAGCTTACATTCTTGTGTGTGCAAAGGCTACATAAACATACAATTACAGTGAAGTGTGGGCTTCCCTGGTAGCTCAGCTGAGAAAGAATCCGCCTGCAATTTGGGAGACCAGGGTGTGATCCCTGGGTTGGGAAGATCGCCTGGAGGAGAGCATGGCAACCCACTCCAGTATTCTTGCCTGGAGAATCCCCATGGACAGAGGAGCCTGGTGGGCTACAGTCCACGGGGTCGCACAGAGTCGGACACGACTGAGCGACTGAGCACAACAACACAACACAATGGAGTGTGACTAAGTACAACTGGAGGAAGTCAAGGGGCCATATGTGGGCTGAATCTTAAAAGATAAATAGAAATTCACTGACAGACACTCAGGCAGAGAGAACAAAACATTCACAGAACTGGAACCATGGTTTGACAGAATATGGGCTGCAAGTGACGAGATGAGGGAAAGGGTACTTTTCTCACAGCTTTATTGAGATATAATCGGTATAGAGTATTTAAGGTATACAACATAATGATTTTATGTATACATAAACACAAACATATTATAAAATCACGTGAAATGACTGTCACAATAAGCAAAGGGCATTTCAAATAAAGGCTTTATTATGTAGATTATCAAGGAAAATCATATAAATATGAAGGATAGAAGATAAAACATTATCTTTCCACTTGTGAGCTGCGCTCTCATTCTAAGTCACTTAAAGACTGTGACTCAACAAATGGTGCTGGAAAAACTAAATATCCACATGTCAAAGAATGAAGTTGGATCCTTAACCTTACACCATGCACAAAATTTAATTGAAAATGAATTAAAGACCCCAAAGTAAGGCCTGAAAATATAAAGTGCAAGTGTAGGGAGTTAAGGCTCTGTCTAGTTTACTACACTGCCTCCTACAAACAGCCAACAATGAACACGTAACCATGGAAAGATGGTTAATACTCCCTGTGCTGTCCCCTGCTTAGCAGAGTCATGCAGAGCCCTCCTCTGAGAAAATTTCTACTACGTTCAGGCAATGCTTAGATCTTCCTGGGTCTTCTCTTCTCCACACAGATTTTGTACATCCCAACTCATACACTCTATTCCGTCTCCACCTCTTCCTGGTGGCCTCTGTTTCAACACAGGCTATTTATAGCTGCCAACGTCCATCTTACAGGAATGCACTCCCCCCAAACACTAAACTCTCTGCTTTTGCTAAATGCATGCATAGTGATTTATTCAGACCTAAGGATGTCAATCTCTTGCTCAAAATATGACTCTCAGGATCAGGTCAAGACCTTCTTGATCAAACCTCACCTCTCGCCTCTTCTACCCTCTACATGCCAGGCACTCTCAACTACCTTCATTCCCCTAAAATCCACCAGAATTTCTTCCTCTCATCTCAGATGTTTATAACCAGCATTTCCCCTACCTGGAAGTTTCTTATCCGACTCACCCCCTCCTATCTCTCAAAGTTTGGCTTACGGTTCATCTAAAGAGTCTTCCCTAATTCTCTCCCATCCGAAGCCCAGACCAAGTGCCCCTCCTTGAAGGAGTTCGGCCTACTGAACTTTGCCTCCCATAGCATTTACTGTGTCTTATTCTAATTGCTTCAATCTCCTACAAGATCATATACACCATGAGTTTGGGTACTCTATCTTATTCACCAGTATCCTCAGCATTAGCAAAGTTCCTGGCACATACAGACTCATGAGACTCAGGAGGATGAGACGGTTGGATGGCATCACTGACTCAGTGGACATGAGTTTGAGCAAACTCTGGGAGATAAGTGAGGGACAGGGAAGCCTGGCGTGCTGTAGTCCATGGGGTTGCAGAGAGTCAGACACAACTGAACGACTGAACAACAACAGACTTAAGAAATGTTTCAGAACGAATGAACAAATGAGTTTTTCTACCATCTCTCTGGCTGTGCTCAATCTGGCTGTGTCACAACCAATTTTTCTTCATGTACTTCTTGGTTAAACCATATTGTGCTCTTCTCTTTCAGCACCCCCAAACACAACACTTGCATTTGACGACCTAAGTGCAAGTACCATCTTGTCTTGTCAAGACCACTTCAGGCCCTGACTTTGTTACAGAACATGCCTGCTCTTGCCCCAGTTTCTGCCTTCCACGAATGTGATCAGCCTGTCATCAGTGTTCTCCTTCAAGCCCCTGAACACACGGAGCCCTGCAGCTGGTCACAGCAGACAGCTATCAGGACTGACACATGCCTAGTCACTCTGTGCCTCGGCATCCAAGCCAGGGGCAAGACCACCTGACCACAATGCTACTGGCCAACGTTTCTCCAGTTGGCCTACAAGAATACTGTACAAGATTCTATTAAAATAGTCAGATGGTTTACTGAAACTCAGAACACCACAACCAGAGTACTCTAGCTAGTCACACTACCCAAACAGGAAATGAGGTTATCCTGCCCTGCCTGGTTCTGAGTGGCCCATGCCAGCTCCTGGTGATTACTACTTCCTTCGTCCAGGTTTACAAGCCCTGCAGCTGCTCCTGAGATTTGTCAATCCAGACTGCTCTATCCCAAAGCTGAAGAGAGAAGTCTATGAATGCCTGGGTTGCTGAAGGAAGCTTCATGAAAGTAGGTGAGTTTGAAGAAAGATTTTAATGTAGAGGACCATCAGAGCTGGGTATAGCACAGTGGGAGAGCGGTCAAGCCTAAGTGTGACTAACAGACAGCAAGGCTGGATGTGAGTAGCAGAGACAGAGGCCAGAAGGCCCAGCCCAAGTATAACCTGGGACAAGCAGAATCTAAGGGAAAAAAGCAAGTTCTTCCTGCTGGGCTGCTTCCTTGATCAGAATGATCAACCACAGTTGGGCTTCTGCCAGAATTCTTGTTTTGAAGACCGTAGAACACACACACTAGATCCAGCAGGGCCAGATAGTAAGCTCCACATGTAAGAAAGTGATCAGAATGGTCAGTCTGGTTTCTCCAAAGGACCATCTAATGATAGATCCACCACTAGGATCATGTGCAATAGATGACTATGTTGTAAAGGACCAGTGTGCAACATCTTCCCATTTCTCTTCCAGAAAAAATGCAGAGGTAATTAGGTACTCATAGCCAGTGTAGCAAATCAGTTAAATTAAACCTGTATTTCATCTAACTCATATAGGATATGAATAACATAACTAAGTTTTCTAATTTCATACTCTGGTACTCCCAAGTAAATAAAAGGGAAAAAAAGTAAAGTCCCCCTACAAATAGAATCTGTCACTTCCGAGGATGTGCACTTTTCAGCTCATGCATCCTAAATGCATGTGGAGATATTATATGCACTTTCTATTTAGCAATTTAATTATATCTTTGCATTCAAAGAGTGGCAATGGTTTGCAGTAATAATCAGGTGAAAGCATTCTAACATTAATATGCTGGAATCCGATGTGTTAATTTGATGCAACTTTGCCTTGACAATATGTGATTAATTTGTTCTCAGGCTAGCCCTGCTCCCAGCTCTGACAGTTTAAAATGCTGGGTTTCTTTATCCATATCGCTATTTGACACGCCTTAGCCCACTGCTTTGCTAAGACCACTGTTAATTTGTAATGAACTTGCTTTTCAGGGGGGCTCCTTCATTTTTAATTCTGTCAGTGTCACCTCCTTGAGGAAAATTACAAGTTTCCGTAGGTGTGATTACTGCCAAGTGCTGCTGATAAGAGGTTTGAGAAAACAGGGCTTTATAAAGAAGTCTGTATTTAATCTGCTGAAACAGATTTATTGCCTCCAGACAGATAAATATAATGCAAAGTTCTCTTATTTAAAAGTCATTCCCAAGTTCTCCCTCACCACCACCTCCTCCTAAACAAAAACACAGTTGCATTTCCAAGATTCAATAATGAGTCACTCAGGGAAAAGAAGTGAAAGTATAATAAATTTAACAATAATGGTGATTCTTGTCACCAAATTAGACATGTAGGGGAGTCTTATAAAACATGAATATACTTTTCACAAGGTGGGAAAGAGGAAAAAAATCTCACTGAAATAACTATGGTTTCACTTCCTTTCTAACTAGCAAATGAACATTATACAGCCTCACGAGTCCATCTTTTGTGGGCAAAGTGAGTACTGGTGAATCTAGGCATGGTTAAACTTCTCCTTGGATTATAATCCTGATAATGCTTGACGAAGGGTTACAGATAAAAAGGCAAAGGTGCAAAACATAATGGTTAATATAATAACTTATTAGAGAGCTTTCCAAGTGGCTCAGCGGTAAAAGAATCCACCTGCCAATGCAGGAGACACAGGTTCAATCCCTGATCCAGGAAGATCCCACATGTTATGGAGCAACTAAGACCATGTGCCGTAACTACTGAGCCTGTGATTTAGAGCCTGGGAGCCACAATCACTGAAGCCCACACGCCCTAGAGCGGGTGCTCCGCAACAGAAGTAGCCTCAGCAATGAGAAACCTGCATTGCAATGAGAGAGTACTCCCCATTTGCTACAGCTATAGAAAAGTCCGCATAGCAACAAAGACCCAGCAGAACCAAAAATAAATAAATAAATAAAATTATTTTAAAAAATAATAAGAGTAAGAGCAGGCCACCACTACAGCACTTTCACAGGTATTCTCCATTTAACTTTAAAAATAACCGCTAATCAGTAGGTATAATTGTCCTCATTTCTTTCACATGAGGAGACTGAGGCTCAAGAGTTCATGAGGACTTACCTGCAAGAAAAGGGCAGAACTTCGGGACGGGAAAACACATCCTGTGACTGCCAGTCCTCTGTTTTTCTTGTTACCATCTAAGGATGGAAAAGTCATGCCCTCTCTACAACTAGTCCACGGATAAAGATAACCAGTCTAACACAGGATTCATTTTCTTTAGCTCTAATCCTTAGTCTTTTTCCATTTAATCAGAGGCATGCCATTCTTCAGCAATTCCAGCCTTCCCACCAGGAAGCCTACTATCTCCACAGGGCTAGGCAGACATCAAGTCCTACTAATTCCACCCTCAGATTTATCAGATGTCTTCAGAATGTCTATTTTATCAGATTTATCAGAAAGTCTATTTACATCAAGAGCCAGAGGCTTAGAACAGCCCCAGTCACTTCACGTACCAGTAGTGGCACACACGTCTTCTCAGATGATTATGGAAGTTTCCCAATACTTCACAAAGTTAAAAATCCCTAGATATGGACTACCACTGGATTCCCCCCACTTTCCAAACTATCTTTTTCTCTGTATGTTCCCCAGCTACTAGTAGCTCAATAAAAAGAAAGAGAGAGAAGAAAAAGAAGAGGAAGGGGAAGGGAAGGAGGGAAGAAATCGACAACTACGTTCCACTATACGTTCAGGCCAAAATGACTCCTATCGCTTACTCCATCTTCACCAGGAACACTGTCTACTCTCTTTGATAAGACTCCCTACCTTTGTCTTCTCCACAAGACTGTTCATGAAGCAACTTCTAAGAAAGAGGTATGTAAATTGTGCTCTATCTGCCAAAGGAATGCAAGCTAGTCACTGAAAAGGAGTATTTACATAGAAAAAGAAAAATTTAAAGATTACAAAGGTAGATATACAAATGCAGAATGCAAAATTACACCTAACCCAGAACAATGTTGTTTAGTCGCTAAGTTGTATCTAGTTGTGACCCCATGGACTGTAGCCCACCAGGCTCCTCTGTCCATTGGATTTCACAGGCAAGAATCCTGGAGTGGGTTGCCATTCCCTTCTCCAGGGGATCCTCCTGATTCGGGGGTCAAACCTCTGTCTCCTGCACTGTCAGGTAGATCCTTTACTGGTGAGCCACCAGGGAAGCCCAAAACTAACAATAAATTACACTTAATGATGTTAAGATGATTTAGCATTCACTGCTCAAAAAAAGATACATGAAACTTGGATTTTTAAAGTTGTCTTTAATCTAGAACTGTCTTAATGCTCCTTATTGTGGCTTGTGTACATGTCTGCATTCAAGTTCCTTCAGAGCAGGGGTAGGAATTTATTCACATATGTATTTGGAGGGCCTAGAAAGTAGAGGCTCAGTAAGTTTTCACTAAATTAAATGAAATAACAATTGCTAGGGGGCACGTCTGCACCTGCTTAAACATGGCTCACCTTGAGCGGCTCAGCTCAGCCAGGCACATGCACGATCTCTGAGTACCAGTTGTGGCTGGTGTTGTGGGAACAGCTGCTGCTCTGAGACGCCTTCCCCTAAAGGACAGATAGCTCCAAGGCAGAGACTACATCCCTTATGCCAAAGTCTTCCTCCTCTACTGATCTGTGTCAGAAAAAACTGGGCAACTCCTTCCAAACAACAAAGAAGAGACGGGCTGCGAGATGAACCTGACTGTGAACCAAACAAAGGCAGACAATGCCTCTCCAGTGACAGGTATCATGAATAGAGCAGAAAAAGGAGATCTTGAAAGAGATATGCAAATGGAACAAAAATAAAATTGAAGACAAAAAGGGAAAAAACAAAACCCAACACTTAAACACTAAGGGAAGTACTCATTTGAGGAAAATATGTAAGAAAAAATGTTACTGTATATGATATCATACACACACGATTTGATTAGAAAAGTCACAAATCAGTCTCTTGAGTATTTATAATGTAAATGATACAAAAGTTTAGACGGAATAGGAAGATAAAAAGTGGTTCAAGTATCAACGTGCTAACTGGAGTGATCTTGGTTCTGTGTTCTGCAGAACATGAGACAATAGACCAAGGGAGCCCAGGCTGAAGAAACAACGGGAGCAAAGGCGTGAAAAACTGAGCCTAAAGCTGCCAGGTGATCTGCAAAGCGGGGTCTGCTGGGAGGCAGGGCGACAGAAGCTCTATAAACAGGCTGACCCAGGTCCAAGTACTGCACAGGCTTTCCTAATTACTGGCTTTTCCATCATTCACTCACTCAGCTGCTAATTATTTGGCATCCACGTGGAAGTTCCTTTGTAGGGTTTTCTCCTCTCTGCCTCTGGGTTTCCTCATCTAGAGAAGAAGAATAAAAGTCTCTATCTTTCTGGACTATCCTGGGGCTAAAATGAGAAATGATGTATTAATGAAAAGCACATACCTACAACAGGAAGGTAGATGATGGCTAAATAAAGATCAAACTATACAGAACAGGAAGAATTACGCTGGAAAGCATGTGGGGAGCAAGGGTGCCACTGCTGATGGGCTCTGTCAGGTGTAGTTCTGCTCCCTCATGAGGGCAGTGGGGGTACCTAATCTGGCCACTGCTGTGCACGGCACGTGGAGGCAGAGGGGACAGGGGCAGGGAGACCAGCATGGAAGCTGTGCTGTAACATACATGGGATGTGAGAAGGTCCCGGAACAAAGGAGTGACTGGTGAATACGAGAAGTGTCAAATCTGACAGACACTGAGAAGGAATCGCTGGCTGACCTTAGGGACAAACTGTAAGGATAAAGTGGTGAAAAAGAAGAATACTCCCATCAATTCACATCTTTAAATGGCTTCTGTCTCATTTTGGAAATAATCTTTCTTTGCAAATCATCACCTGAACTTTACTGATTTCACAGACAGACCCTTTGTTTTGCACACAAAATACACATTAGTATTTTTCTGCCTTTTCTATAAGCAACATCCTTTCTCCGAGTCAAGTCTAAACCCTTACCAGTCTGTACAAATTACCTCGATCCTTCCAGATTAAACCGCAGTCAGCTCACTCTCACTCACGTCCCTCAATCATTCCGGCCTGAGGAAACACAGCTGCACCCTTTAACACCCAAGCACATGAAACACTGCGTCACCAGCAGAACAGCAGCGCTCCGTCCCTAAGCACCTCATATTCTCCTAAATGGCTTCAGCTACAGAATAGTCCACGGGCAAAAAGGCCTTACGAAAACCTCAGAGCAAAAGGAATGATCATCACCTTTGCGGCCAACCCCCTGGGGGAGACAAGGAGCCACTTAAAGCCTGGCTGAGAATGAACCTCACAATAACAAGTAGAAGACCTTTGGGAGCCCTTCACAACTCAGGCAAGTATAACGCCGAGATCAGCAACTCGGTCCTGAGTGCCCGGGCTCACGTGCTGATGCCCCACCTCCCAGCTGTGTGACCTGAGGCCAAGTATTTCACTTCTCTGAGCCTTAGTCTTCTCACCTCTCAAACTGGGGATTCTCATTAATACCTCTTCACAGGGCTGCTGTGAGAAGTAAATTAATCATTACATGCAAAGCACTCAGAACTGTGACTGGCACATAGTAAGTTCTTAAAACATGCAAGCTACTATTATTAATGTTATTATCATTAGAGTTGTTTGAATGACCAAATATAACCAACCAGGATGCAGATTTATCTTCCCCTTCCCAATATGTATTGAGCAGTATGCTGGGTGCTCTATAACAAAGACGGAGAAAGACACTCAGCAGGAGAAAGATCTGTACACTGAAGAATCATAAACAAGGTGCTGTGGAAGCAGACAGTAGGATGCCGCTGTTAGGGAAGTCGAGGAAACATCACGGAAGAGGCGGCTCTAGAGGAGGACAAGTAGGGGATTTTCCCTACTTTCTACTTGAGAAAGAATTTTACATGGCAGCAGATAATGTGGCCCCTGGTGTGTCACACCTGAGTCAGCATTCCTAGGATTCTAGGAAGGGGACACAGCTACCTAAAAGGATGGGGTGAAGCAGGCAGTAAGAGGCCTATCTTCCCTCCAGGGGAATACATGCTTGCACAATGGCAA